>NC_057844.1:18745000-19370000 GCF_910594005.1 Cervus elaphus
GGGGTAGTGGCTGAAGAGCTGAGTGGAAAGTCTGACCCTGTAAGGGCTTTGTGAGCAGAAGCTCCACTGTGCGTTCCAGCAGGGCTGTTTGGTTGGAAGATGCCCACATCAGTTCAGTTCAGTCGCTCAGTCATGTCCGACTTTGTGACTCTGTGGACTGTAGCACGCCAGGCTTCCCTGTCCTTCACCATCTCCCAGAGCTTGCCTAAACTCATGTCCATTGAGTCGGTGATGCCATCCAACCATCTCATCCTCTGTCATCCCCTTCTCCTCCTGCCCTCAATCTTTCCCAGCAGCAGGGTCTTTTCAAATGAGTCAGTTCTTCGCATCATGTGGACAAAGTATTGGAGCTTCAGCTTCAGCATCAGTCCTTCCAGTGAGTAGTCAGGGTTGATTTCTTTTAGGATTGCCTGGTTTGATCTCCTTGCTGTCTAAGGGGCACTCAAGAGTCTTCTCCAGCATCACAGTTTGAAAGCATCAGTTCTTCGGTGCTCAGCCTTCTTTATGGTTCAACTGTCACATCCATACATGAAAGAGGTGAAAGTGAAAGTGTTAGTCACTCAGTCCTCTAACAACTGACTCTTTGTGACCCGATGGACTGTAGCCTGCCAGGCTACTCTGTCCATGGAGTTCTCCAGGCAAGAATACTGGAGTGGGTTGCCATTCCCTTCTCCAGGGGATTGTCCCAACATAAGGATCAAACCCAGGTCTCCTGCATTGCAGGCAGATTCTTTACCATCTGAGTCACCAGGGAAGCCCAAATCCATACATGACTACTTGAAAAACCACAGCTTTGACTATACGGACCTTTGTCGGCAAAGTAACTCTCTGCTTTTTAATGTGCTGTCTAATTTCTTCCTAAATGAACTTTGAACTGGTGCTCTGATTTTATCATGCCGCCACTTCTTTTCCAAAGGTGCCTGGTGCAGCCTGTTCATGAGCCTTTGGGGGATTCTGGATGGCTTCTTGAATTGTTCCACTGCTGGCTTAGGATTCTATTTTCCCTTCTGCTCTGTCATTAGCCATGTTTCTTACTTTCGAGCTTTTGAAATTTTGTTGCTATGGGAAGTTAAACATTTTTTTGTTGCTATTATTTCTTCCCTTACAAAATTCATTTGCATCATTTGCATGAGATTTCTAAAAAGAGAAAATGAAGATGTGTGCTTGTTCCATTTTCCATCTTCACCAGGGAAGATTTACTTCTTACTCTTTCCATTTTCCGATAGTTTTATTTTTTAACCAATATTTGTTTACAAATTATCATTCATTGTTTTGCTTTTCAAGTTAAGACAATCTAGTGGCTTTTTTCAAAGAGTATAGCACAGGACTTCCCTGGTGGTCCACTGGTTAAGAATCTGCCTGCTAAGGCAGGGGACACAGGTTTGATCCCTGGTCCAGGAAGATTTCATGTGCCACGGAGCAACTTAACCCATGCGCCACAACTACTGAGCCTGCACTCTAGAGCCCAAGAGCTGCAATTACTGAGCCCACATGCCCTAGAGCCTATGCTCCCCAACAAGAGAAGCCACCACAATGAGAAGCCTGCGCTCCTGCCACTGAGGAATCACTGGCTTACCACAATTAGAGAAAGCCCATGCCCAGCAATGAAGACTCAGGGCAGCCATAAATAAATAAATAAACATGTCAAAACAATTAATAAACTAAACATTAAAAAAGAAAGAGTATAGTTCATAGCAACTATGAAATAATGATTGGCTTTTTTAGGGCTTTGAGAGCTTCGCAAATGCTGACCTGTATAGTAGGGGCTTGTATGTGCATGTATACCTACCATCGTCGAGACAGCTGCAGCCTCCCTGGGGAAGATCATATACCCACAGCTGATGATACAAGACCAGTAAATAGCAATACACTTCTAAGAAGGAAACTAAGTGGGTCAAAATGACTCATCAGCAGTCATGTGAGAGACATTTCCTTGTCTTAGCCTGGAGTTGTTGGATATTTGAGTTATTCCACACATAATGAATTCTCTGAAGCAGTTGTCTCCAAGTTTTTTCATTGACACTCTTATAAGAAACACATTTTTAACATGCCTTCGAATATGCAAATTGATTTATTTACAAATTATACATGTCTTCCTATAGCATTATCATATACAATATTAATATATATAAGTAGAATCTTTTTTAAGGAGGTGATAGAAAATAAAATTAGAAGTTCTATTATTTTTCTTCAGTATCTCAGTGAATCATCTTGCACACCATGGAATTTTCAACCAGGATGAGTTGAGGATCAGAACACCTGGGAAGGTTTTTTCAAAAGCCTCCTTTCCAGGGCCTACCTGGGCACTCTGAATGAGGACTTCTGAGGATGGGACCCTGGCAAGGATACTTTGAAAATATGATTGTGCATGATGATTCCCATGCACACTTCTGGTTAAGAAATACAACTCTACAGACTTAAAAATCAGCGGCCTTAAGAAACTGTGACTAGTGGTCAAACATCTTCCCTGAGTTGCAAACTGGGAAATGTATAGCTTGATTAAATATCTGAATTATCACAGACCTCAAAAAACTTTGTCTCCTTCCCTCAGCTCTTTTTCTTCCTCTGTATCTGCCCTCTTCCTTCACTTTTTAGTATAATCTTGATACTTCTATTATAGACAATAGACATTCACTTTTGAAAATATAGATGAGAAGAAAATCAAAACTCATCTAGAATCTTACCATTCCAAGATAACCCTTAAATTTTTCATTTATAGCCTTACAGATATTTATGCCAACATACATTTAAAAGTATATTTAAAACATATGCTATACATGCTATTTTTAACCTATTTTCTCACTTGGTAATTCTATTTTTTTCTGACAAATTTGCAAGTGATGGGATAGCTGGTGCGCGTGCTCAGAGCAGGTAGTGACAGTGAAGCCCCCTAGATCGGGCTGAACTGAAAGTTCCTCAGACTAATATTCTCTCCCCTCCCCCTTCAGATCCTCCCTTACTTGGTTTCTCTTGCTTTCTGCATGCTCTTTCTCTTTTCTTTTACCTTCTACCCTCCTCTCTGTTCCCCCTTATTTCACATAAGCTTATACACAAGCTTAGTGGTGCTTATTAAGTAGCTCTTGCTGGGAAAGGAAGAGGTTCTATGTGTGGTGGGGGGTGGGCAGGGGGCCCTCCCTTCCTTCAGCTATCATCAGCTTCTCTGGCTCTGCCTCTGTAGAATGAGGAGTCCCACCCACTGTGAATAGCACCCGAAGCCTTCAGGACAGGGTTAATATTCATATTTGATGATATGAAACTTCCTGATAACTTGACCAGAGATGTATAACCAGGGAACTGAAGAGACAGCTGTGCCTTCCTCTGCAAAGAGCTTTTCTGAGCAAGCCCAGGCAAGAGCCTGCTGTTCTTGATGATTATCTGTTATTTCCACTTGGGAGCCCAAATTAAAGCTGCTTATTTGCCTTCTAAGCAAGGTGTGGCCAGAGGCAGCTGGAGGCGCCCAGGTTGTCAGAGAAGGGCCGTTTCAGGGAAATTGCAGTTTCTGGAATTGTAACCGAGAGACGGACTGCAGCTGACACAAGGCAAGGTCTGAGAAGCAGCAGGCTCGGCAGTCCAGAACCAACCAGCTGCAGTGCTTCCACTAGGAAGGCAATCAGTTTTCCCACTGCTGCTACTCATAAAAAAGCAGTTACAGAAAACCAGTTCCTCCTGTTTGAAGAGTGCTGGTTACCCTCGCCCGGTTCTTCAACCCACTGCCTTAGAAATTTCCATGTGTAGTTACCAGTGCATGGAGCGTGAGGGAAGCTTCTGAAATTTGAAAACTTCATTGGGATAATCTGAAAGCAAGTAAGCCCCTTCCACTGCAGTAGAGCCAAATTGTGTTTTCTAGAGGCTGTGGAAAAGGATCGTTTTCATTAAATGCAAATCATTGCCCCCAAATCGACAATGAAGTTGGCAGTGGCTTCCTTGACTCTAAGAGCCTACATTAGCCAGCTCTCTAAGGACATTCTGCTGTGGAAGGTCCCAGGAAATGAGTAGAAAGGAACTTGCTCTCCAACTTCACCCTCAATACCACCCCCTCCCAAGCTTCATTAGTTATCAGTTGGAATGGGAGGAAGAGGGGAGTGTATCACACTTGTCCCTATGCTAGGAGATGCTTCAGGAGGACAGCAATTAAGTGCTTTAATAGAGTGTTGGTCACAGTGGGTGGGACTCCTCATTCTACAGAGGCAGAGCCAGAGAAGCTGATGATAGCTGAAGAAAGGAAGGGCCCCCCGTTCCCCGCCCCCCACCACACATAGAACCTCTTTCTTTCCCAGCAAGAGCTACTTAATAAGCACCACTAAGCTTGTGTATAAGCTTATGTGAAACAAGGGGGAAATATTTTTACATAAATATGTCCAGAAAAGAATTCTTACAGAAAGAATAACCTCTCACTTGTGGCAAATTTGAAAATTTAAAAAAAAAAATTTTTTTTTTCTTTGAGAAAGACTGGAAAATTTTTTCTTCTCCCCAGGGAAACAAATCTTTACTTGTAGTGGCACCTGAAATTCCACCATTGGTGACTAATTTCAATGTGTACTATAGGCAACCTGGAATTTAAGGGGCCTGTATCAAAATGCATATTCTTTATATGAGGGCAGCCAGTAATTCTTGCTGAAATCGGAATCTTTGAGATGCCTTTTTAATGCAGACAGCTGGCGCCATCGTCCCAGCCCCTACTATGACCATGACCTTTAGCCAATAGGTGGGTCTCCAGTTTTCTGGTGTCTTAGTCATCTCAGGCTAAAACAAAATACCAGAGGCTGGGTGACTTAAACAACAGGCATTTAGTTCTCATAGTTCTGGAGGGTGGAAGTCCAGGATCCAAGAGCCAACAGTTTACGGTGAGAATGCTTCTTGGTTTGTAGATGACCACCTTCTGCCTGTTCCTTGTACAGCTCTGTTCGTTTGCTTGTGCACGTGGAGAGAGCAAGAACTCTCTATCTTCCTCTTCTTATAAAGACACTTATCCCATCATGACCTCCTATGAACCTAATGATAACCCAAAAGCCACGCCTCCAGATAATATCACATTGGGAATTTGATCTACAGTATATGAATTTGCAGGGGCAGGAGAGAACATACAAACATTTAGCTCATAATAGCTGGCTTCTGATAGGACCTTGGGGTAATTAACTTTAGTTCAGAATAGGTAGTTGACCTGCTTTTGCAGGTTAGAAAATGCTTTCCACTGTAGATGATGATTGGGTTGCTTCAATCAGAACTGACCCTCTGTAATTAAGGAAGAAGGCAATGAAAACTGGAAATAGTTGTTTGTAAAATGTTGACACTTCAAAGGGAAGTACAGACAATAATCAACACTGTCACTCTTCCGGCACTGAGTCCATGGTCCCTCTCGTCTCTTTCTTTTCCCCCTACTTTCTCTACCAGCATATTTCTTGTCTTCTCCTCCTGAAAGGGCAAACATATTAGGAATGCAATGTGTGTTTGTGTTACACATACACTCATCTTGTACTTTCTTTACGTCACATGGGTTTAATATTTCACTTGGAGATGTAGTTATTTCACTGTGTTGGCCTCTCTTACTTGACGGGGCAGTGGCTGCAACAACAACAAAAAAGGTCCTTACCTTTGTCTCATGACCTTCAGAGTAAAGGAATCATGTATCAGGTGGTGACGTTTCAGGAGCCCCTAAAGAGTGTGAGAGGGCAGTAAGGAGTAAGTTGAGGCTGAAAGAAGTAAGACAAGGTGCCCCTACCTGCCAGCTTTGCGAAGAACAAGCTTCGTTATGCTAAAGTCAGTTCCGGGCAGCAGTCTACAAGGAGGAAGCAGACAGTCCAAGGTCCCTCAGGTTGCTCACTACTTATACCCTACCTCAGATTTCCCTCGGGTGGAGATGTACTTGGAGCCCAGAGTCACTGCACAGGGGTGGGAGAACACAACTGTGCCTCTCCTGCCTGTTGGCCTCCTTTTCCCCACCTCCATGCAGGGGGGTGAAATTAAATTGAAATTGACACCAAGGACCCCACAAAGGGTAAAGAAACTAGGCCAGGCCCATGCAGGCAGAGCCCGGGGCTAGAAGAAGCGGAAGGTCATTTCAGGTTCTTTAGGCATTTAGGAGAACTTTAGAGGATTAAGTTACTTTTATTTTCCTGGTCCTCTTCTCCCCTGTGCGCTGTGAAGGCTGCCTGTCACACCTCCTAGCTCCAGGCAGCAGCTCTGCACCGCATCCTGAGCGCACGATGTGCACTGAAGAGTGCAATGAAGAAAAGCAAGCTGCCTGGGCCCCTCGCCTTCCCAGGCCGACCACGAGGCTCTTTGCTGGTTCCGCTGGTTTTACACCGCTCCCAGGCAGCGGCATGTGACAGAGCCACAGCCTCCGGTCACTCTGTCAGCTGTCTGCAGTTCCTCCTTTCTTTTCCTTTTCCTGACCTGATAAACAATGACCGTTAAAGCATCCCACTATCTACAGATCTTGAGCCACAGTTAGTTTTGGTTAAGAGAAAAATTCTACATTCACCAAAACAGCGGTCAGAATGCCTTACTGTGTGAGCAGGAACTTTACTTTCTCTGATACAGATTACCAAATCTATTAGTCACCACTCCTGTTTTCTGCATGTTTATAGTCGATAGCAAAATCGATGCTACCCAAGAAATCGACAAGGGACTTCTTGGTAATGGGAGGAAGTAACCCAGCAGTTGCAAGCAGAGACTCAGGAAGCAGCTTTGTTCTGTGTTCAATTCCTCCTCTCATTTCTAAGACTTCCCTCCTCTCTGAAAAAGGAACAACAGGAAGAGCAAAATCAACAAATTGTGAACTCGGTTTCCCACCTGTCCTAAGAATGCTGGCGTCCCCTGTCCCACCCTTGCCGCAGTCAGAATTCTGAATAGTAAATTAGAGCAAACGTAGAAATCTACTATTACAAGCAGGTGAATGTATGCCTCTACCGTCACTTCCCAAAGACAGGAAGAGTTCTCGTTCGTCTAAATGGCAGGTGCCAATCCTTCCAGCTTTCTCTTCTATAAGCTAATGTCTAAAGACGGCATTTCAAAACAGTGGAGGGAAAGACGGATTATCCAGTACATATTATTGAGGCAACATATAGCCACATGGGGAAAAAATAGAATAAAACCCATGTGAAGCAAAGATTTAAGTATAAATATGAAAACATAAAAGTACTAGGGGAAAAAAAAAGTACTAGGAAAAATGGTTTAAATTTTTTAATGGTTTTTTAAATAGTTTTGGGAGTGAGGCAGTATTACATATAACCAAGAAGCCATAAAACGTTCAACTATATAAAACTGGTAGATGGAAGTATAAAAAATAAAATTTTAAAAATTCATGAGAAAAACGACCAGAGATGAAGACAAAGGACAAATGACAAACTGGGGGAAAGTGTCTGCAATTCTGGTCACAAGAGGATAATTTCCCCCAGGTAAAAAGAACTGTTAACTTTTTTTTTTAATTGAGGTAGTGTTGATTTACAATATTATATAAGTTTCAGGTGTCCAACATAGTGATTCACAACTTTTAAAAGTAATACTCCATTTATAGTTTTATAAAATATTGGCTATATTCCCTGCACTGTGCAATATATCCTTGTAACATTGATTTTACACATAGTAATTTGTACCTCTTAACCTACACCCCATCTTGCCTCTCCCCCTTCCCTCATTCCACTGGTAACACTTGTTTGTTCTCTTTATCTGCGCATGCATGTGTGCTAAGTTGCTTCAGTTGTGTCCAACTCTTTGCAGCCCTATGGACTGCAGCCCGCCAAGCTCCTCTGTCCATGGGAGTCTCCAGGCAAGAATACTGGAGTGGGTTGCCACGCCCTCCCTCCAAGGGAACTTCCCCACCCAGGGATCAAACCTGCATCTCCCATGTCTCCTGCATTGGCAGGCAAGTTCTTTACCACTAGCGCCACCTGGGAAGCCCCTTTATCTGTAAGTCTGTTTCAAAAAGAACACCTAAAATTAATAAGCAGTCTAACAAAACCCAATAGAAAAAAGAAGAAAAAGGATACAAGCAGAGAGCTCACAAAAAAGGATACAGAAATAACTCACAACTACATAAAAAGATGTTCAACCTCAATCATAATAAAAAGAAAGGAAATTTAAACCACCCTGATAGATTCCTCCCCCACCATCAGATTGACAAAAACAAAAGTTTGGTGACATATTTTGAAGGCCAAGCTGTGAGGACACAAGCATCTTACCCCTTGCTAGTGAGTGTAAATTAGTACTGTCTCAACAGGCCTTCCCTGGCAGCTCAGATGGTAAAGAATCTGCCTGTAGTGCAGGAGACTGGGGTTCGATCCCTGGGTTGGGAAGATCCCCTGAAGGAGGAAATGGAAACCCAGTCCAGTATTCTCACCTGGGGAATTCTAGTGACAGTGAAGCCTGGCGGGCTACAGTCCATGGGGTCACAAAGAGTTGTACTTGACTGAGCAACTAACCCTTTCTTTCAGTTTCAACAGAAGTCAATTTAACAATGGCTTCCAGCTTCCAAATAGGCATAACCTTTGACCAACAATTCTACTTGTAGGAATTGGTCTTACAGATATATACACAAAGGGAAGTATATTCAAAGTAATTCACAACAATGTTTTATGTGTATATAGATTACATGGAACTGTAAAAGAGAATAAGGAAGTTCTGTATGCACTGGGATGGAACCATCTTCAACATATTTTGCTACATGAAGGAAAACAAAGAGTGTATGCGTGTGTTTAAATAGTCTAAGAACTTTTTATTTATTTAAGAATTTTCAGAAAGTGAAAACCAAAAAACTCATAACATTGGTGTCCTCTAGGGAAGGAAATTGGATGGCTGGGGGACAGAAGGGGAAGGGAGACTATTTACTGGAAGTATTTTTAAACCTTGTGAATTTTAAACCATGTAAATATATCACTGTCCTCAAAATAAAATATTATAATAAAGAATAAGTATAGGAATTCCCTGGCAGTCCAGTGGTTAGGACTCTGTGCTACCACTGTAGGGGGCTCAGGTTCGATCCCTGGTGGGGGAACTAGGATCCCACAAGCTGCATGGGACGGCTAAAAGAATAATTTTTAAAAAAAGAAACGACAACTACGAGCTTGAGTGAACTTCAAAAATGATAAGGAGGATGGTGAACTTTATGCTTTGAGAATTCCATCTTAATTGAAAAAAAAAAAAAAATGAGCAGGATCCCGACAAAGAAATAGAGACCTAGCCTGGTCTTCTTCTGGCAGGCCTCTGTCTTGGGGCATGGTACTATCCCATGTGCTGTAAATGTTTAACAAATGCCTCGCTAGGAGGAAAAAAAAAAAAAAAACTGATTTGTAGCCTTTGTCGATTTCTGGGTTATAAATATTCCCAGCACTGAATAAAGAATTGGGACAAGACACACACAGTGTGCTCTAGTGAGCCAGCACAATCCAGCTTCATTAGACAACCAGCATCTCTCCAGTTATTGAAACCAGCACCTCAAGAAACATCTTTGATTCCCAAATGCTTTCTGTGCCCACTCCTTACTGCCCACTGTGCCCTCAATAGCCACTCCACTCCTCCCCAGTTGAGTAGAACGCTCACGGTTTGGGAGTGGATCCGATCCCCGGCAGGTGTGTCCTGGTCGTTTAACCCAACACACCGTGGTTCCCCATTGCTGTGCAGAAAAAGATTTATCCCTTGGGATGGCCAGATGGGCCCTGAGCATTCTGGAGCTCCAGCTGAGGCCAATGAGATGTAAAGGAGATTTGCTGGAAGCATCTCTAGTTTCCCACTTTTCAAAGACAATGGCAGGAAGAGACTGTTTCTCTCTTCCTCATACAGATGAGGCTAGAGCAGCTGTGTTATCTGGTCAAGCTGCCTGTTTGCAGGGGAGGGCCGAAGCCAGAGCCTAAGCACCCCACCCTACTTCTGATGTTCCTGGGCCAAAAACCAGTATACTCACTATTTATGCCCTTCTCAGCTTCTTCCGTTGAATGAATCTTAAGCAACACGTTTTTAACCCTCTTGTGCTGGTTTATTTTCTGTCTCAATGTGACTAGGCTACAGCACCCAGTTATTCAATCAAATACCAATTTGGGAGTTGCTGTGATGGTATTCTGTAGATATGATTAACATCTACTTCATTTGGCTGAAAATGAAGATTATCTTCACAATCTGCTGCATGGGCTTTGTCCAGTCAGCTGAACGGTCTTAAGAGCAAAACTGAAGTTTCCCTAAGGAAGAAGAAATTTGCCTGTAAAGAGCAGCATCGGCTCTTGCCTAAGATTTTCCATCCAGCCCTTCCTGATGGCCTGCACTACCAATCTCAGACCTGCTGAGCCAGCCCCACAATCGCATAAGCCAACTCCTTGTGATAAACACCTCCCGCTCCCATATATATGTGTGTGTGTGTTCCTGTTTCTTTTCTCCTACAGAACTTTGAATGACACACCTGTTTTTCCTTTACAGGACTTATCTCAATTCAGGGTTATGTACTTTGCATTTATTTGTCTGTTTGTTACTTTTCCTAGTTAGACTACAGCCTTTATGCATACATGTGACTAATTGGTAGAATAGCTGGTCAAAAGTTATGTACATTTGGAAGATGAAAAATATTGTTAAATTAGCTTCCCTGGAAGGATTTATACTCGATTGTAGGCTTTATGTTTTTGTATTCATATGTGTTCTCAGCATATAGTACCTGTTCAATAAATATGGACAGATGGAATTCTTGGAGGAGAAACATGGATTAAGGCAGAAAGTCCTGAAGGTATGCTAGGCTGTGGAGTTCTAATCATAACATATCCATTTGGCTGTCCAAATTTAATGCCATTCATTAATGATTTTTGTTGTTGTTGTTCAGATTACACACCAAACAAAATTTCTCTAGTAGTTTGAGCTCCTCTGTGGCCTGTCTATAAGGAATCATCTCTGGTCAGGCTCACCTGGCCAGTCAGCTCTCCCCAAGCTGACTTTCCACTCAAACATCTGTATTCTTAATCATTCTGGGGGTCAGTCTGATCAGAATAGTCTGATCCAGATGAACGAGGAAAGAGAAATCATATCTTTGACTAACCTACAACTCCAATTAAGGGGAGAAAAGAAAAATAGAGCATGAGGAGAAATTGTCCAAGAGCTGGGAAATCGCTAAAGCACCCACATCTGTAGGGGGATGGCACCTTTGTGAACCTCGCCTTCTCAGCTACACTGATCTCATACCAGCCTCTGTTTAGGAAGCCAGGGCAAGCACTTGTCGCGCTTGTTCCTGAAAAGACTTAAGGCAGGTGGAACCTTGATGGTGATCCTCCTTGATTAACGACAAACCTAAAGTGGTAAAACGAGGAGGTATGTCCAGAATCACATAATTTTTGCAGAAACATTCAGAGAACAAGCGTTAGCTTCCTCGGAGTACAAAGCTTTTGCCAAAGAACCAAACTGAAGATGCAACAGGAAGAGTATCTGATCTGGACAGAATGTTGAGTCCAGAAGACATGAGGACGGTCTTAGATTAGGACTAGAGTTCTATGATCTATAATTCAAATTTTATGCTTTTGTAATTGCCTTATTTCAGTCTCTTGAGTTCTTTCAGATTTTTTATTTATAATATACAGTATGCAAAATGTAAACAAGAAAAAAATTAGATGTTATCTTTCATTTATTTTTAATTTATATATAAGTGACATATATTGTTATGTTAGTTTCAGGTATACAACATTGTAATTCAATATTTGTATCTAAAAAGGGAAAACTTTGAGGACTTTCCTAGCAGTTCAGTGGTTAAGACAATGTGCTTCCACTGCAGGGGGCATGGGTTTCACCCCTGGTCAGAGAACTAAGATTCTGCGTGCCTCATGCCATGGCCAAAAAAAACTGGGGGGAAACCTTTTGAATCTAGCCATAACATGGTAGTTTTCATTAAACCAAGTGAAAGTTGTTAAAAGCTGGACAAAATATTTAACACACCATTTGAAGGAATTTGGGGAGTGACCAACACAAGATGATCCCTAAGAGAAGGTGGGCACATCAACATGACCTCCATATTCACCTTGGCTCAATTCACAGGGCAAGGAACAGAGTACAAGGCAGCTACTTTATTAGTCTGTTGCACAAAGAAGCCAGATTGGAGTATGAAGTTGCCAAAGTGTCTGGGATTTAGGTGGTAAAATCCCAGAGAGAAGGAAATTTCAGAGAAGTGAACCCAAAGACTAGATGCAATCTCTCCTTGAGCTGTCTGACAGCTCCTAAGCTGAGCAAACGCAGCAGAGACTGCAAGAAACCTAATAGAAAGCAGCAGCTGGGAGGCTGATGAACTGTGCAGAGTTTTTGCAGCAGTGTGGTGTTAATGAGGTGGGGGTACAAGGTGCACCAGAGTGAAATAGCAACACGCAAACTTCTGATTGAGACCTCAGAAAGACCTCATCCTGGTACTGAATCCAAAACCAAAAGAGACCAAAGCTAATAAATTAACCCTTGACATAATAAGGTGATTTATCTGTACTAACTGCCTCCCTTTCAGAAGGAACATAAAATAATACAGAGCCTCTAAAAGTGAATAACCAGTATGCTAAAATAAGAGGAAAAATGGAATAATAAAAAGTATTTGATTCCTCCCCTCAAAAAAAGAGAAGAAAGGAGAAGTAAAGTAATAAAAAACAGAAATAGAAACAAGAAAGTACATATAGGCATTTCAATGATTACGTTAAATGTTAATAGATTATTACTCCAATTAAAAGAAAAATTGCTTTTGGATAAAAAATCAAAATCTCTATGCTATTAATGAGACAATTGTAAAGACAGAACATTAAAAAAAAAGAAAATAATGTCATGTAAACACTAACCAAAAGAAAATTAGTGTAGCTATATTAATATCAGACAATACAGGTTTTAGGGGAAGAAATATTTCTAGATATTAAAAGAGACATTTCATAATGATAAAAGGGTCAATTAATGATCAAATAAAATAATCCCAAGTTTGTAATGTACTAAAGAATATATAAGTAATTTATAAAAAAATACCAAAATTTCATTATATATTAAGCAAAGTTGATAGAACTAAAAGAAGAAATGGATAAAACCACAATCATTATTGGAGATTTTACCACTTCTTTCATTAGCTGATAGAACAAGTAATCAAAAAAGATGTAAAAAAAGGGAAAAGACTTGAATAACACAAGTAATCAAATTAACCCAATTAACATACATAGAATATTACAATGAAAAATGACCTTATACCCTTGTTTTCAAAAGTATATGAACATTTATCAAAATGGCCATATGTTAGGCCATAAAGTGAAAGTGAAAATCGCTCATTTGTGTCTGACTCTTTGTGACCCCATGGACCATACAGTCCCTGGAATTCTCCAGGCCAGAATACTGGAGTGGGTAGCCTTTCCCTTCTCCAGGGGAATCTTCCCCACCCAGGGATCAAACCCAGGTCTCCCACATTGCAGGCGGATTCTTTACCAGCTGAGCCACTAGAGAAGCCCAAGAACACTGGAGTGGGCAGCCTATCCCTTCTCCAGGGGATCTTCCTGACCCAGGAATAGAACCGGGGCCTCCTGCATTGCAGGCAGACTCTTTACCAACTGAGCTATGAGGGAAGCCCGACCCATAAAGCAAGTCTGAAAAATTTTCAAAGGACTGAAATCATACAAACTATGTTCTCCAACTAGAAAGGAATCTAACTAGAAACCAATAACAGGAAGAAAACTAGAAAATCTCCAAATGTTCGGAAAGTAAGCGATACATTTTTAAATAGGTTTTAAGTCTAAGAAAAAATTGCAATGAATTTAGAAAATATTTTAAAGTAAATGATAATGAAAATATGACATATTAAAACATTTGTGATGCAAGGCTTACAGGGAAATTTATAGCTTTAAATGTATATATTTGAGAAGAAAGACTGAAAATCCACATGATCTAAGCTTCCATCTTAAGGAGCTAGAAAAAGAACAGCAAATTAAACCCAAAGGAAATGGAAGGCTACAATAAAGATAAGTGTAGAAATCTTTGAAATAGAAAATATGCATGCAATAAAGAAAAGTCTACCAATTCTAAAATGGACTTGAGGTGCCTATCTTTGTTTCTCAGTTAAGGTTTGTTTTAGTTCTTTTTCAATGTTTACCTTTTATTTCCTTTTCCTATCTGATTGCACTAGCTAGGCCTTTCAGTATGTTACTGAATAGCAATGATGACAGAGGACTTCTTGCCCTTTTCCAGCCTTAAAGGTAAGAATATAGTTTCTCACAATTAAGTGGAATATTATTTATTTATTTATTTATTTATCCATGCAGCTAGCAGGATCTTAGTTCCCTGACCAGGGATTGAATTCAGGTCCCAGCAAAAAAAGGGTTGAATCCTAACCACTGGACCACCAGGAGATTCCCAAGTGGATGTTATTTGTAGGTTTTTTGTAGATTTTTTTTCAATCAAGTTGAGAAAGTTCCTCTCTATTCCTAATTTGCTAAGAATTTTCATCTTGAATGAGTGTTGGATTTTGTTAAATGCTTTTTTCTGCATCGATTGATATGATCATCTGATTTTTCTTCTTTAGCCTGTTGATGTGGTGGATTACGTTGACTGATTCTTTAAACATTGAATCAGCCTTGCATATCTGAAATAAATACAAATTAGTTGTGGTACATAATTCTTTCTTGCATTGTTAGATTTGATTTGCTAATATTTTGTTGAGGATTTCTACATCTGTATCCAGGAAAGATACTGGTCTGTAGTTTTCTTTTTGGTTATTTTTTGTCTTTTTTCAGTTTTTTGTTATTTTTTCTTTCTTTTTTTCTGTAGTTTTCTTTTTTGAAATGTCTTTATCTGGTTTGGGTATTAGGGTAATGCTCGCTTCATAGAGCAAGTTAGAAAGCAAAGTTTACTTTCTAAAAGTTTCCTTGCGATGTGGATGGTGGTGATGATTGTGTGACATTATAAATGTATTTAACATCACTGAACTTTATACTCAAGAATAGTTAAGATAGCAAGTTTTATGTTATGTATATTTTACCACAATAAAAAGAAAAATATTTTTTGAGTCTTCTTGAGCGTCGATTGTACTAAGAAGTGCTCTATGTGAGATCTGGAGAGCCTTAGTTGAAGGATCCAGAAAACTAGTAGAAAAGGAGCAGGAAGCTAGGAAAGATGCTGGAACCAAGGATTATAGGGAGTAACTCTGGTAGCTGAAGGTTAAATACACAGTTCAGTTCAGTTGCTCAGTCATGTCTGACTCTTTGCAACCCCATGGACCACAGCACACCAGGCCTCCCTGTCCATCACCAACTCCCAGAGTTTACTCAAACTCATCTCCATCGAGTCGGTGATGCCATCCAACCATCTCATCCTCTGTCACCCCCTTCTCCTCCTGACCTCAATCTTTCCCAGCATCAGAGTCTTTTCAAATGAGTCGGCTCTTGGCATCAGGTGCCAAAGTATTGGAGTTTCAGCTTCAACATCAGTCATTCCAATGAACACTCAGGACTGATCTCCTTTAGGATGGACTGGTTGGATCTCCTTGCAGTAATGAATATTAAATTCACAATGGAAGATAATATATTGGCCAAAAAAAAAAAACCAACTCCTGGATGGTAAATGATGTAGAATTTGAGAAAGGGATATCCATGAGTCCTTTTCTTCTTCTAAACTAAGTGTAGTCTTCCTTTAACTCATCTACCACCCAGAGGGCCAAGGATTGGGGTGATGGGTATGTGAGACCTTGCCACAACTATATGAAAAGACAGCATTTTACATTCAGGGGTAGGAAATACACCACATTAAAATCCTATTAAGTTCCTATAATTTAAAGACACATTATTCTATCCAAGGTTGACAAAGCATACTTCTGTAATGTGGAGACAGAGATTGCTAATCAAGTTAATGGTGTAGGAAAAATTGTGTTGGAGGTAGAAATGGAGGAAGGAATGATTTGGACTTACTTAAAAAGAACAAACGCTTCAAGCCTGTTAACAGTTAGGGTAAAGCCTCATTAAGTTGAACTTCACCAGTTTGGCATTTGTGCCAAATTTCAGTGCTAGTGCTGAATTTTGCTTTCACTAAATACAATCTTCCTTGTAAAAAGAGTGTGTTAAAGGCTCTCCTTCCCTGATTCCTAGAAACACCATGAAATACAAAGTAGTTATGGTTTACAGATTATTCTTATTTTACAAAACATCCTCTGCTTTTGACACCATCAGTTACAGTTCACCATGAAAACACTATTTTTAATATACAAACTTTTAAAGACCCATTCTAGTTTTTGAAATGGTAAATGTGGAAAATGTCCATCTTAGAATTAAATTCTAAGCCCATTACTTCTTTCTCATCCTCAGTCCAACTGCCTGCTGGGCACCACTGCCTCTGAGCACCCCTGAGATTTCATCCTTTATGCCATCAGTCCCCTTATCCAAATCTGTCCTGTTCCTATTATCCATTTCTATTTCCATTATCAAAATCTTGCTCAAGCCAGAAACCTTGACGCCTCCTTCTCTCTCATCCTCCACATCCATCCAGTCACCGAGATCTCTGTTCATTGCACCTCCTGGACACATTTTGACCCCATCCACTTCCTAATATCCCTGTCACCTATACCATTCAGCCTCTCTCTCCTGGAAGACTACAACATCTCCCATTGATTTCCTCTTCTCCTCACTGCAGCTGAAACAGTCTTAAAAACCCTGCACTTCAAATCTTTTCAACAGTTGCCCAAGGCCCTTAGAACAAAATATCAAGTCCTTATTTTGGCACCCAAGGCCCTCTCTTACAGAAACTGGTTTGTTCTCCATCATCACCTCAGTTCATTTGCCTCTCTGCTCTCAAAACTCCAGCTGTACTGACTTCCTTCAGTTCCTCAAGCATTCGGGGAAGGGTGTGCCCGGCTGTTGACTGCCCTCACTTCCCCTTTGTTTAGCCTCTGTGTATGTATCCTTTAGGCCTCAGCTAAACTGTCCCTTTCTCAAGGAGGCTTTCCCTGACCCCAGTTAGACCAGGTCCTCTGTCCTGTTCTCCCATAGCACGATGTTCCTTCCCTTTCACAGCACATATCATGCTCATAATCAGTTATTCAAGTCCATCTTCCCTACTAGAAAGCAAGCTACATCCCTGCACTAAGCGTAATGCCTGGCACACAGTAATGTTAAAATTTTAGCTGCTCAGTCATGTCTGACTCTTTGCAACCCCACAGACTGTAGCCCACCCCCCAGGGTCTCTGTCCATGGAATTCTCCAGGAAAGAATACTCGAGTGGGACGCCATTCCCTTCTCCAGGGAATCCTGACCCAGAGATGGAACCTGGGTCTCCTGCATTATAAGCAGATTCTTTACCGTCTAAGCCACTAGGGAAGCAGTAAGCTCTCCTTAAAGTTTTGACAAATATATTAAATTCCATTCAATTATATCAAGTATTATATTTCATATGTTATATTTTATTAATATTAATATTTTAAGTAAATTAAATATATTAGAGAATAATGTCATTAAAGAAGAAATGTCTTAAAGAATAAATATTCACATATATGCTGCTTAACAATATGGACTCTGGGATCTGTCTGCTGGGTTCATACCTCAACTTCCCCACTTACTAGCATGGAGACAAATTACACAACCTTTTCGCATCTTTCTAAGTGGATATAGCAACGCTATCTGCTTCTCATAACTTGGGTCAGTTATGGGGACTAAATAAATTAGCATGTGTAAATCACTTAGGATATCGTCTGGCACCTAGCAAGCGCTCAACAAATATTAGTTATTATTATTTCTTTTGTCTGTCCCAGCAATCCTAGGAAAAATTATAGTCAGTAAATTAAGGTATATACACATTGAGAGTCTCCAGAGTTTGAGGATGTGCTGAGGAAAACATCATTGTCTTGAAGTGGAACTATCAAAAGTCAACATAAAAAAGCATAAATTCAGCCCTCATCTTGAGTAGTCCTTCCTTCAGCTGCTACAGATAAAGCTTTGGGAACCATCCAAATGAATCAAGAGAGTATCTTCAGGTCCAGATTAAATGAGATAATGAACATCAGGAGCACTTAGAAAATTGTAAAGTATGATATAAATGTTTGTGGCTGTAATGACTGTTATTAGTAGTAGAGTAATTCTATTACCCAATCAGTAGCGCATATTGTAATCTGACTGTCTGAAGCAACACAATTGCTTGTAATCACAAGGACCTATTAGTCGAGCAGAGGAATTGATGTGGGAAGGAAGAAATAGGTGATATATATCCAGCACAATCCAATTAAGAGTGATGCTTGTGTGAGGCAAGGGAGGTAAAACTCATGGAACAAGTTTCTCCTTATCCTTTGCAGATATTTTGGTTCTAATTGTCCATGCTCATCAAGCAAGTATTTTGCCTTTGATCAGTTCTGCAGGAACCAGGAAAAAGAATAAACTGGATATTAATCACTCTAAGGAATGAATGTATTCATTGTTTCTCAGCCATTGCATACTTACTGAGCTGCTAGTGTAGGGCAGGCACCTGCAGTGGTGTTAGTGGTAGGTGGTTCCTGCCTTCTTGTTACAGTCCAGAGAGGAGACAGGAAGGAGATCACAGAAACAAAAACGTAACTGCATCTTGTGATAAGTGCTATCTCAGACTAGATAATTAAGGCTTAATTCCAACACTTTAAGAGGACCTAGGGATTAACCAGACAATGGAATGAGTGTAAGCTGTCAGGTCAAAGGTAGTAAAGAGCTTGGTGTGTTGAGACTCTGAAAGGCCAATACAGCTTGGAAGTATCAAGGAAGAGAAGGGCCATGAGTCTGGAGAGGTAGGCAGGAGCCAGATCACAAGGGCCTCAGAGGCCACTCAGGGGCAGCTTGGATTTGAGTACAAAATACGAAGATAATGTTAGACATGATGACATCTGTTCTTTCAAATGAACCTTTTGATTGCTATGTAAAGAACGGATTGGAGTGGGCATGAAAGTGGAAAGGGAGAGACCAGGTAGGAGAAATCTGCAATCACTCCCTCAAGGGACAATACTCACATGGATGAGAGTATTGGCAGTAGACAGAAAGGGACAGATGTATGATATATTTAGGAGATAGGGTTACGAGGGCTTGGAGAGAGAGTGGATGTAGGGGAGGAACCTGAAGGATCCTGGCTTGAGTAATCAGGTTGAAGAGTTATAGTGTGTTAGTCACTCAGTCACGTCCAACTCTTTGTGACCCCGTGGACTGTATGTAGGCTGCCAGGCTTCCCTGTCCATGGAATTCTCCAGGCAAGAATACTGGAGTGGGTTGCCATTCCCTTCTCCAGGGATCTTCCCGACCCAGGGATCGAACACAGGTCTCCTGCATTGCAGGCAGATTCTTTACCATTTGAGCCACAAGGGAAGCTTGAAGAGTTGCCATCCATTCACTAAAATGAGCAAAGATTAAATGTGACTCTAGGTCAGAACATGGATGTTTCAGAGTGAAGAAGAGTTTCGTTTGAGTATGTTAAGTTTGAAAGGATGTGAAATTTCCCAGGGGACGTAAGTGTCGAGTGACCATTTTGATATATGGTAAGGCGGCTTAGTAGAGAGACCCAGTTTCCTGGACATTTGAGGGTCACTGGTGTATAAAAAGCATCTGAAGCCTTGGGATTAGAGAGGTCGCCTAGGGAAAAAGCATAGACAAGATATGCCACGAGAATCTCTAGAGTCATATTCTTACAACCTGTTAACTCTGGGTAGGTTAGTAAGATCAGCTTTCTGAACCCAAAGGACTTGATAATCATCTCTATATCTATGGTGACCTCAGTAAGGTAGTTAGCCAAAACAAGCAGCAGACCATTCCATCCTCTTCTAAAACACAACAGATATTACTATCCCCGTTTTACAAACGGGGCACAGTGAGGCTATGTGAATTTAAGTGATCTGGTTAAAACTGAAGAATCAGTAAGTTACAGATAGGATTAAGGCTGAATTCAGGTCATTATCATTGCAGTTCAGAACTCTTTCCATCCTTCAAAAAGCTTTGCCTGCAATTAATTATCCAAAGCTTGTGAAGAAACACAAAAGTTTGTTATGCTAGTGGGAAGATCATAGAACAAAGAAGGCAGTTAGGCAAAGTTAAATTCTAAACCTGTGGAAAGAAGTGATCACCATGAACTCAGGGAGTTAATGAAGAGTCTAGTGTGGACTGTGAAGGTTAAGAAGGAATTAGGATGAGGGGAAGTGAAAGTCGCTCAGTCGTGTCCGACTGTGACCCCATAGACTATACAGGTCATAGAATTCTCCAGGCCAGAATACTAGAGTGGGTAGCCTTTCCTTTCTCTAGGGGAATCTTCCCAACCCAGGGATCGAACCCAGGTCTCCTGCATTACAGGCGGATTCTTTACCAGTTGAGCCACAAGGGAAGCCCAGGATGAAGGAAAGAGAGGGGGAAAACTCTCAGACTTAAGGACGTGATGAACCAAGATACGGAGCACACCAGGGTATAGAAAAGAACTGATGGCAAATGGGCTTCCATTGCACATGTCAACTCTAATAGACTGGTGGTGGCTCAGTGCAGGGAGATTACCAGGATCTGTCAAGGGCAGCAGGTGAGGAAGTGGGGGCAGGGCTCCCCCGTTACCTCTCTCAGACTCTGGGATCTGTGTGTGACTGAAAAAAAACATACTTGGATAACAAGTAAGGTCAGATTATTTCTACCTGGAAAACCAGGCTGAAAATGTTGAGCATTTAGTAGTTCAAATAGGAACCTTTATACATTTTTGAAGAGGCAAAAAAATACCAGGAAATCTTCAGGAAATGCATGCGCTGTTGCTGGTGGCGTGTTACACAAGCCTGAAAGGACTGAACTCCCAGAGGAAAACTAGGAAGCTGTTAGCCTAAGGTAAACCAGGGACTTCTCAAAGTTTCCTTAGCAGGGAATCCCTTCTAAATATGAAATCTTATGTGAAATTCCAACATATAAACAAAAAATAAAAATAAATAAAACAAAAATTAAAAAGTGATTCTTTTATTAGGAGAATATTTTATGGCTTTGAACATATGTTTATAATAATGTCAAAGCAAAGATAAAAGAAGTTGATTAAATAAATGCGAAAATTTTAACTCTGGGATCATTGAAGAGAGTTACATCTTGTATTAGGTTTAGCACTTAACTGTCCAATTCATTTCTGAATTTTATTTTAGTTTTATATAGCAAGAAAATCCTCATACAATGATTCACAGAGATAAATACTTACATATGGTAATTTTTGTTTGTTTTATTTATTTTACAGTTGATCTACAATCACAAGTGTTAGTCACTCAGTCATGTCCAACTCTTTGCCACCCCACCGACTGTAGCCCACCAGGCTTCTCTAACCATGAAATTCTCCAGGCAAGAATACTGGAGTGGGTTGCCGTCTCCTTCTCCAGGGGATCTTCCCGACCCAGGGATCGAACCCTGGCCTCCTGCATCGCAGGCAGATTCTTTACCTTCTGAGCTATCAGGGAAGCCCATCACAAACAATCACAAGGCACTCTTCAATTAAATGAATCCAGGAAGGAGTGGCAGAAATTTTTTTTCCCTTAACGAAAATATGAATAGCCAGAAGCCTCCAGGGAATATAAGTGCGCAGACACCTGTAGTATGAGATTTTCATGCTGGGCCATGGTGTAGGTCGTCTGATAAAGCGCAGTCACTACTGTGTGTGAAGAGCAAGCGCAGGAAAGATGCTTTGGAGTCCAGCCATTTAGTCTAGCGCAGTGCGCCTGCGCCGGGCCCTGGGTTGCAATTTTACACGAGCGGATGTGCCCACTCCCGAGTGCAAAAAGAGCAGTGTACGGTTTCAGCTTTCCCAACATCAAAAACGTTAGGTTCTGCGTCTGTGTTTGGATCTGCGGGCATCACAATTCTTTATTTTACTTGAATTGCCCCCAAGAAGAGAAACTAAGCAGGCAAGGGGAGAAGAGGAGAAGGTTCCAGGTCTGAGATGTCTTTCCAGCTGTAGAAGAGCTTTTGTAATTTATTTAGTAATAGGCTTGGATCAAGCCCCAAGGATTAACATAGATCATTCACAAACCAAGTGAGCAATTTTCATTTTGTAACACATTTGCATATTACATGCCTAATGGTTGAAGTAATGTTGTATTTAACAGAAATGTTTTAAAGTGCTAATAATTCCCTTCCTTAAAGAAGGCTGGTGTGGATCATTTATATTCCAGAAATTTCAGGACCCTAATGAGCAAAGAGACTGTGAGGAATAAGGTTTCATTTACTTTAAACATATCTAGGGTCTGTCTTTTAATATTGTCAGATGTTTATTTGGTGGGTTTTTTCTTTTTAATGTCTTGGACAGGAAAGAAACCTTAGGCGTAGAGAAAACTATTTACGCTGACTAGGATATCAAATTGATACTCCATTTTTTAGTTACAAAATTAAAAATTTAGTTTTCCTTGAGTTTAAATTAGTGATCTTGTTATGCAAATTAAAATTATTCTCTCACTTTTCTTTGATTAATATTTGGTTTGCTCATGCTAAGAAACTAAATTAGGTTAAATAATCAGTACAAGCTTGGATAATTAAATCCCCTTAAACATTTTAAACTGCATTTATAAATTTAATAGAGCCAGTTTTTATTATAAACATTTCAAAAAGCCTGCAGAGCAAATTTATAACCTTATGAGTGCTTCCCCAAATACTTAAATAACCCTTATTAATTGAATGCATTAAATGCATAACTATGGCAAATTAAATTCTCTTAGGCATTTTACTTACTTGGAAAAAAGAGTGTTAATACTGAAAGGAATGAGGAACTTGGAAATAGAAGGTGGTGTGATAAAGACATGCTGAGGCAAGGCCTTAAAAGATGTGCCATAAGAAATTGTTACTAAGTGGGAATTCCTTGGCAGTCCAGTGGTTCAGAGTCTGCACTTTCACTGACTAGGTCTCAGGTTTAATCTCTGGTCGGGGAACTAAGATCTCGCGATCTGTGTGGCACAGCCAGAAAAAAAGAAAATGAAATTGATACTAAGAGGTTTGGGAATGAGGTTCCCTGAAATTAGAATCACAGGAGTCCTTCAACATACACATGCCCAAGCTCCAGCACAGACCTACTCAATCTCAAATACTGCAAATATTTTGAAAAGGCTCCCTGATTCCTGAGGCTGCCCAAGTCTCCCCAAATTTCCCTCTCCCTCACTCCAGTCCTATAATCTCACATCTTGCACCCTCAACCTGCTTGTGAATCACAGGTTGGAGCCCAGGGAAAAGTTCCTTCAAGAAATGTTGATTTGATATTAATATTATCACCTTGATAGTGTCTACCTTGTAAGCAACTCCCATGGAGCAAATGCTTAGAAAGTAGAGCACCGAGGCTTGGGAGGACACCAGATCAAAGGGACAGAAGGAACAGAAGCCTAACGAGGTCATTGAATTTATCGTTTGCACTCTGCACAGCAGATCTGGGTTTCTATACCCCTCCTCCTCTACATATGTGTGTATATATTTATTATCAATGCCTTGAAATAGAAATCAGATGCTAAAAATCTATATTTGAATTCTGACAAGGATATAGACCAATGGCCTGATGTATGTATGGCTTCATGACAGGGTTCAGGTAAAGATTTTTTCCAAAAAGTGCTCAAATTTTTTGCCTTGAATGACAAAAAAATTCAACAAATCCTTTCTTTCCCTCCCTTCTTCCTTCCCTTCCTTTTTTCCTTCCTTCCTTCTTCTTTCTTCCGGTAATTCCTTCCTCCATCCCCTGCCCCCCACCACTTTCTTTCTTTCACAGGAGCTACTGCATGCCCAGCACGGAATGAGGCACTGGGGAGATAGTGCAAGAAATTCATGTGCCTTGGCCTTTCTTCTAGACTCTACAATTTAGCTGAAGAGATGAACCTAACCCAAGTAAAACAATGAGAAAAACAGAAGACCACATGCAATCGGATGTTAGGTGGAATCTAACAATAAGTAACAATAAATAAGAGATGGGAGGTCTCTCCTCATGGTTGGAAAAGGCAGTTTGGGCTCTTCCAAGATGCAAAGACATCAGCTGACTCTCACAGACTGAGTGGGATGGATGTACAGCCCATATCAGGCGCAGAGGCCTCCGGACACCAGGCAAGCAAAGGCCCATTAGAGAAAGACTGAAAATTCTGAGGAAGCTGACCACATTTTCCATAAAAATATCAGGACACATGGCTCGACACATGGTCTGACAACAGGAAAGAATATTTCTAATTGGGGCCGTACCAGAAAATCTAGAACATATGGTTACTCTATTTATGGGCCAAGAAAAATCTAATACAAGAGAGGGCTGAACTCGCCAACCCTAGGTAGACAAGACACAGCCACACCATCTGAGAGGCTGCTAGACTGTTTCCCATCATTGGAGTTTGTTTTGTTGTTAAGATTTCTGTTAATCTTTTCAAAGAAAAGGTCAACGCTTGAACAAGAAAAGACAAGAACCAGAAGAGAGAATTTATATTCAGATTTCTTAAATCACATCCTTTAATACTTTCTCAATTGCCTCAAGTAATTTTTGTAGTAGACAGGGTATAAATAATGAATGCAAAAATGTTTCTTTCTCCTGGGGTAATAAAATAAAATGCAATGTAAGAAATTCTTCCTTTCTTGTAAGAAAAAGAGAACATCCATATCTGGTGTAGTTCCAGGCTTGTGATCAGAGCCTTCATTCATATTTTTAAAATATATTTTAAATTACCAGGATTGTTATATGTAATTTTGCCTTTTAAGTCCCTGATGTCTCTCTGTTTTTCTTGCTGTTTTAGTTCCTTGCTGTCTGAAATAAAGTATAGGCCAGAAGCTTCCTTACCCAGTTTTGCAATTTAATAATCTTAGCAATTATTGGAAAAGAAACAGTTTTAAAGGCTTTAACTCAAGTCTTGGCAGGTTAAAACATCTTCCCTTTCACCTTTCAACCCATCCCAGAGCTCAGAAATCACTTGCCAACTCATTCTCAATTTTATCAAGGAATTGCACATTTCTTTCCTTCTATGGTCAGTAAATACATTGACCAAGATGATGTGGTAATCCCTGCTGAAGCACAACAACAAAGCCACACATTTGAACAACTGGCTTCCTCTACTTCTAAAAAAAATTCTTAAATGCATCTTAGAATATATGTATTTCCGCTGAAAGCATGAAGACATGTTTTTAATGAGATTTCTTGGATACTAGACTTGTCAATAGTTTTCTTCAACTTCCCAGTTTTTTCAGGCCTCAAAAAACATAGGTACATTTAAAGGCAGAGCTTGATTTTCATTAACTAGAGTTGCTAAGAAAGAGGAAATACCTAAAGGCGCACAACAGAAAGGGAATGTTTTGCAACCATTAAAATAAAAAAACTGTGTTCCGCCTTAAGAAGGAATGAACTTCTGGCATAGGCTACGGACTTCCCTGGTGGCTCAGATGGTAAAGTGTCTGCCTACAATGTGGGAGACCCGGGTTTGATCCCTGGGTCAGGAAGATCCCCTGGAGAAGGAAATGGCATCCCACTCCAGTATTCTTGCCTGGAAAATCCCATGGACGGAGGAGTGTGGTAGGCTACAGTCCATGGGGTCGCAAAGAGTCGGACACAACTGAGCAACTTCACTTTCACAGCATGGATGAACCATGAAGAGATTATGCTAAGTGAAATAACTTAGACACAAAAAGACAAATACCGCATGAATCCTTGTAATACAACGGGCGACCTCAAACTCACAGAGATTGAAAGTAGGATGGTGGTTGCCAGGTGCTGGGGTGAGAAGAGAATGAGGTGTTATTGTTTAATAGGTGCAGAGTTTCAGTTCTGGAAGATGAGCAGAATTCTGGAAATGAATAGTGTATGGTTGCACAGCAATGTGGATGTATTAATGCCACTAATCTACACACTTTAAAATGGCTAAAATGGTAAACTGTATGTTATGTACATTTTCCCAAGTTTTTTTAAAAATTAAAAAATGTAATTATGGATAAATCAAATCTACCTGAATTAAAACCTCTCTGTCCCAGTTCCCAAACCTAGGTCCAAAGCTAACAGGTGAATTACCTATGGCTTTTGGAGAATTTAGTCGAATCCTAAATAGTCAATAAATGATAAAGAGAAATGGAAAAGATAAAAATTGTTTGTTACACAAAAAAGTGTGATAAAGAATACTGTCGGGACCACAAAGAAGAAGGGCTCACTTCTACCCAGAACGGGACATTTTGCTTATTTTTCCCTTTGTATATTTTGAGAAACATTTCGACCCTAATTTCACTGGTATAACGTGTACATACATTGGGCAACAGAGAGAGATAAAACAAGTTCTCAGGGTCTTTCCCGGTGGCTCAGTGGTGAAGAATCAGCCTGCCAATGCAGGAGATGCGGGTTCAATCCCTGATCTGGGAGGATCCCACATGCCACAGAGAGACTAAGCCCAGGTACCACAACTACTGAGCCTGTGCTCTAGACGCGAGGAGCCACAGCTACTGAAGCCTGCCCGCCCTGAGCCCCTGCTCAAGAAGAGATGCTACTGCAATGAGAAGCCGGAACTACAGAGTAGCCCCCACTTGCCACGACCAGAGAAAGCCTGCAGGCAGCAACAAAGGCCCAGCACAGCCAAAAATAAATAAATAAAATGATTTTTTTTTTTTTAAAAAAAGTTCTCCAGAGATACTTGAGGACTTCCCTGGTGGTCCAGTGGTTAAGAATCTGCCTGCCAATGCAGGAGACATGGGTTCAATCCCTGGTTGGGGAAGATCCCACATGCCACTGGGCAACTAAGCCTGTGCCCCACAGCTACTAAGCTCAAGCTCTAGAGCCTGAGTGCCCCAACTACTGAAGCCCATGCTCTGCACAAGTGAAGACATCTCAGTGAGAAGCCCGCACACCAAAATGAACAGTAGCCCCTGCTCGCTGCAATTAAAGAAAACCCATGTGCAGCAAAGACTCAGGACGGCCAAAAATAAGTAAATAAATTTTTTTAGAAAAGAAGATACTTGACAATATAAAAATACAAGAGGATAGAAAACCCTTTAGACATGTCTGACTTTTTGCTACCCCATGGACTGTACCAAGCTCCTCTGTCTGTGAGATTTCCCAGGCAAGAATACTGGAGTGGGTTGCTATTTCCTCCTCCAGGGATCTTTCCAGCCCAGGGACCAAACCCATGGCTCCTACCACATTTCCTGCATTGCAGGCAGATTCTTCACTGCTGAGCCGCCAGGAAGGGCCATTTAAATGCTATACGTTAACTATAAGAAGGCTATAAAGGCTAGGTTACAAAGAAGAGAAGAGGAACTGTGATTAGGAGGAAAAAGTGGTAAAATGACCACAGTAAGCAGTAAGTGTTAGTATGTTTGATAGGATAAACTACAAAAGAATAGAAGGACGTGCACTTTATTGTTAAGGATTCTGCCATCTGACCGAGAAACAAAAGGCACAAATAAGAAAGAAACACATTTTTAAGCAATGATTCATAAGGGCAACATAATATAATGTAAAAGATATGTAAGTATTAATCAGGTATCAGGCGGAGGAATAAAAACAATAAGATCCCAGACATTTGGGGTCCAATTTGGAAATAAAGGAAGGATGATGTAGATGAAGAGAAAAAGGGGCATTGCAAACAGGAAAGAGCAGCAACAGAGCCCCAGAGATTGGAGCCAACTAAGCCGCCTAAACCGGCACAAGAATTTCCAGAGGAAGCAAGCATCGTCCTACACGGTGACTGTCCACAGATGACTTGGAGGAATTCAGGGCACTAAGAAATACTTGCAAGTTCCTTGAAAGGCATCTAAAAGTGTGCTTCCAAAGTTGTTCTAATTTTAATGTTGTAGTCCTAGAAAGGGGAATCACTGCAATTGTGTTGATTCAGCTAGCCAAAGGCTGACCTGGAAATAGGTCAAGTATTTACTTTATTAAAATGGAACCATCAGCAGGACTCAAAGTTGTCACAGACCACTTACTCTTGAGTCCATGTCGGATCTTGAGTAACAGACTTGGGCTAAGTCTGGATTCAGTGTAGGAAAGCGATCCCATCAAATGGAAAGTCTGCTCTGCAAAGTCTAATAATAGCAGCTGTTACAGATTGCATGTGTCACTGGGCACGGGACATTACTCCAAGGGCTCTCCAAGGGCTCACTCATTTCATCTTCATGATCTTCCTGGAGGTAAGAAGTGGTGCCGCTGCCCCTAGAGTCCAGGCCCTTAAGCCCTTGGCTACACCAATCTTCTCCTGCTTTTCAAACGATTACGTGAACTTGTGTCTGTTCTTGGACTGGAAGGGCCATGAGGTGTATACATGAATGCAACCTAAAACAAAACATTGCAGCTGTGAGCTACACAACCTCAAGAATCTGTTCTATCTTTAGGACTTCCCTGGTGGTCCGGTGGCTAAGACTCCAAGCTCCCGACGCAGGGGGCCTGGGTTCCATCGCTGGTCAGGGATCCAGATCCCACATGCCACAAAAAAGAATTCGCATGCCAGAACCTAAAGATCCCAGGCTGAAGATCCCTTGTGCTACAACTAAGACCTGGCACAGCCAAATAAATATTGAAAGAAGAAGAATTTGCTCTGTTTTTAATGAACTAAAAATGAATGTAATAAATTTACTTTTAGCCTGGCCACATGCCATGAAAGCTTTGAGACCAAAAGAAATATAGGTTTATGGGAAGTAGATTGTGAATTAGGCAGACTCTATATATGATACCATAAAAAATGTTCTTCTGAATTTTGAAAATGAGTCACAGAGAAGTTATTAGACTGGAAAGAATTTATTCCCCAGACCTCTGTTTGCTTACAGCTTTAGAGACTTAGAACTAGTCAAGCCCTTCTTGGGAGTTATGACATATGCTCATCTGGGAACTCAGCAGGTATCAATTCACAACCCAATCTGGTCCCTGAAAGATAATGAATGACTTTGTAATATCAGCATTAAAGAATAAATATTCATTTTCTGATACTCTGAAGAGAAGATAAATTTAAAATGTCAGTTGCATTTCATCCTAACTAGATGAAAATTTGTTTCATTTCTATCAATCTGTTACATAAAGAAGCTCCAAAACATACAAACACACTGAAAAAGAAGACTGGAAGCTGCAAGTGTTGTAATAGAGTAAACACCACACTTTCCCTAGAAATGAGTGCTTGGAGTGCAATGATAGTGTCTGATCTATGGTCTCAACTTTTCCAGTTCTTCCTGATGCAATTGCTTGTTTTATTGTCATTTGTTAGGGACTGATTTCTGTCTCCCCTAAATTCATACGCCAATGTCCTAAACCCAGTACAGGTGACCCCTCAGAGGGTGATGATATTTGAAGATAGGATCTTTTTTTTTTCTTAGTCAAAAGGCCGAGAAACAATGGAGACAGCATCTTGAAAGAGGTAATTAAATTGAAATGAGGTCATAAGGGTGGACCTTAATCCAGTATGACTTGTAAGAAGAGGAATTTTGGACACAGTCACACTCAGTTTGAAGATATAAACATAGAGGGAGAAGATGATTATCAGCTAAGGAGGGAGACCTTGGAAGAAACCAACACTCCAACATCTCGATCTTGGCCTCCAGAATTGTATAATAAAAATTTGTGTTCTTTTAAGCCACCCAGTCTGTGGTCTTTTGTTCTGGCAACCCTGGCAAACTACTGCATTATGCCTTCTACCAGATTGTAAGCTTCTCGAGGGCCAGCCTGTGTCCTATCTGGCTGTGTCCTATCTTCTCTACCCTTATATCCCCAGCACATATCATGAGCCTGGTGAAGAATAGGTGCTTAATAAATATTATTGAATGAACAGCTGACTGCCACTGGATGTCTTGGTCCATTTTACTGGAGTACAGGTATGTAACCATTGCCAAAAATGATCAAGGGTAACTTTCTATTTTTATTAAAAAAATAACTTTGGGACTTCCCTCCCTGGTGGTCCAGTGGTGAAGAATCTGCCTTCCAGTGTAGGGGACAGGGGTTCAATCCATGGTGGGGGAGGTAAGATCACACATGCTGCGGGGCAACTAAGCCCATTTGGTGCAAGGAATAGCCCATGCACCACATGGATGACCCAGCACAGCGCCCCCACCCCCACAAAAACTATATGGCTTGCAAAATGAGTTCATTAATTAAAATAAGTTTAAAAATAACTTCATGTTCTGATTGAAAATGCTGATCATTGTGAAAAACAGAGAGCAGTATAAAAATAGTAGAAAATCATTTAAAACCCTGCCACTTAGAGATAACCACTTTAAGTTTTGACACTTTCCAGTCCTTTATTATATATGTATACATATCTCAATACAGTAAAATAATACTGTATCACTTACCATATGTTACATTTTCCCTACAGAGTTAACAATTCTTCATAAACATTTTAAATGACTATAAAATGTGTAATATCAGGTAAATTTTTTATAATTGAAATCCTCATTGTTAGACATTCAGGTGTTTCTAATTTCTTCTATCATAATTAGCACTGCAATGAATTTCTTCGTGTGAAAATGCTTTTATCCACTTTTCTGAAGTTTTTAAAGGATAATATCCTAACACTGCAATTATTGATTCAAAAGATATGGCTGTTTGAATCACTTGTTAAGGCTTTTGATCCATAATCTTCTGTTGTTTTTTTTTTAAAGATAAACCAATTTATACTCTCACAAGCAGTCCATGAGATTTCCCATCACTTTACCCTTAAGTATGATTTTACAAATCTTATTAATGTGATAAGATAAAATGGCATCTGGGTGGCATTTAAATTTTCATCCTTTGAATATTAATGGAGCTTTCTGTTTTCCTCTGTCATTTATAATTTTACCTTTAGAATTGTCTGCATGCCTTTTCAAAGGGATTTTTCTGAGTGATTTTTAGGAAGTAGTCTTCTAGCCAGACTCCTACTGCAATATTGCCTGCCCTTCATCAGAGGCCTCTATTCTGAATTAATTAGACCACACATTTTAGAGTGGTCCCAGAATCTTATCACTGGCTGCTACACTGTAATGAAGTGTTTACAGTTCTGAATAGACAGACAAGCTTGGCCAGTTATTCATCTTCTACTAACAAATTTTGATACAGCAAATACAAGTGGATATATTTAACTTAGTTATCTAGGGGAGGAGCTAAGATGGCAGAAGAGTAGGACGGGGAGACCACTTTCTCTCCTACAAATTCATCAAAAGAATAACTGAACGCAGAGCAAACTTCACAAAACAACTTCTGATCGCTAGCTGAGGTCATCAGGCGCCCAGAAAAGCAGCCCATTGTCTTCGAAAGGAGGTAGGACAAAATATAAAAGATAAAAAGTGAGACAAAAGAGCTAAGGACGGAGATCCGTCCCGGGAAGGGAGTCTTAGGTGCCATTGCTTGGGGTAGGGTCCGGGCCTGAATGCCCTGAGGACAATCGGAGGGAGCTTCTGTGAGGTGCCAACTTGAACTGTGGGAGAGCAAAAGAGAGAGAGAAAATTAACAGGCCCGAACACACTGCCGGCCGCTCGCAGAACAAAGGGACCGAGAAAGTCCAGAGAGGAGCTCGCAGGCTGCGGACCGGCCCAGCCCCGCCGGAGGCAGGAGGCAGGGGGGAGGGGAAGGTCGCGGCGAGACACAGGGCGCAGGCAGCCGACCGGCGCGGGCGGGGACTGGGGCTGGGGACGCGGAGGGCGGAAGGCGCACGCACCCGACTGGCGCCGGTGGAAACTGAAACTGGGTCCACGGAAGGGAGTGGGCGCGCCACACCTGGGAAGAGTGCGCCCATCAAGCCCCTCACTGCCTGGACCGCTCTGACGGGGAGGGCGCGGAGAGCAGGCGCAGCTTTTTGCTCCGCGCTTTTGTGGAACACCGGAGGGCTGGAACCGCGCGCAGCGCGGGGGCGCGCTCCATATAGAACAGCCGGGAGCCTGAGCAGCGCAGACGGAGAAAGCAGCGTCAGCCCCTCCCGGCAGCGCCAGCCCGTCCCTGGAGCGCCAGCCCCTCCCCGCGGCGTGACGGAACTAGCTACCTGAATGAGTCCACTTCTGCCCGCCTGTGTCAGGGCGGAAATGAGGCTCTGAAGAGACCGGCAAACAGAAGCCAAATAAACAAAGGGAACCGCTTCAGAAGGGACTGGTGCAACAGATTAAAATCCCTGTAGAAAACACCGACTACACCGGAAGGGGCCTGTAGATATCGAGAAGTGTAAGCTGGAACGAGGAGCTGTCTGAAACTGAGCCGAACCCACACTGACCGCAACAGCTCCAGAGAAACTCCTAGGTATATTTTTACTTTTTTTTTTTTAAGTAAGAAAAAAAAAATTATTTTTTAGTTTTTTTTATTTTTTCTTTTTTATTTTTTCTCTTTTATTTTCCTTTAAAATTCCCTATTACTCCCCCATTACTCCTTAACTTTCATTTTCATAGATTTTTACGATTTTTTTTTAATTAGGAAAAAAAATTTTTTTTTTATTTTTTTTTCTTTCCTTTTTCTGTTCTATTTTCTATTTTTCTCTTTCTCTTATTTCTTTTAAAGTCCTCTAGTACTCCTCTACTACTCCTTAATTTTCATTTTCAATACACTATAACCTTACAAAAAAAAAGAAGAGAAGCCCTATTTTCAAACCGAAATTCAGTTCCCATTTTTATTCAGGAGTGTGTTGATTATTCTCTCCCAATCTTGACTCTCTGTTTTCTACCTCAGAACACCTCTATTTCCTCCTTTCCCCTTCTCTTCCCAATCCAATTCTGTGAATCCTTGTAGGTGACTGGGCTACAGAGAACACTCTGGGAACAGACAACTGCGTAGATCTGTCTCTCTCCTCTTGAGTCCCCCTTTTTTTCTCCTCCTGCTCATCTCTATCTCCCTCCTCCCTCTCCTCTTCTTCATGTAACTCTGTGAACCTCTCTGGGTGTCCCTAACGGGGGAGAATCTTTTCACCATTAACCTAGAAGTTTTATTATCAGTGCTGTATAGTTGGAGAAGTCCTGAGACTACAGGAAGAATAAAACTGAAATCCAGAGGCAGGAGACTTAAGCCCAAAACCTGAGAACACCAGAAAACTCCTGACTACATGGAACTTTAAGTAATAAGTGACCGTCCATAATTTAGTTATCTAAGTCTAAAATCAATTTTCATTGTAGAATGAAAAGAAAGTTCTCACTTTAAAATAATAATAATAATACAACCAAACTTTTGTAAGGAAGGGAGATAGCACTTTACCTCTAATACAATTTTGGCATAAATGTGCCTATTTCTTGGGCTTCCCTGGTGGCTCAGACATTAAAAGCATCTGCCTACAATGAGGAAGACCCGGATTTGATCCCTGGGTCGGGAAGATTCCCTGAAGAAGGAAGTGGCAACCCACTCCAGTACTCTTGCCTATTTCTTAGCTGCGTTTATTAAATTGGGGACACAGAGGAAATTAAAAATACATACATTCTTCAACTGCTTCATTCTAAAATTCACATCCGTGGTAAAACATAATCTTGTGCCGTGAAGAAATCTTGGAGGTCTTCTCATCAAATACCTTTCATCAAGGAAAACTCCAAAAGAGAAGGTTTTAAGGTGGTGGTTAGTGACAGAGTTTGGCTTTAGAGAGAGTAATAGACTAGAACAGTTGGAATTTGGAGGGATATTGGTAATACCAAACAGACTAGGGGAAGCCCCACATTGAGCAGAGTGAAATAAATACCATGCAGGGACTTTCCTGGTGGTCCAGCGGCTAAGACGCCATGCTCCCAATGCAGGGGGCCTGGGTTCGATCACTGGTCCGGGAACTAGATCCTGCATGATGCAACTAAAGAGCTCAAATGCTGCAATGAAGATAGAAGACCCCAGGTGCTGCAACTCAAGACCTGGTGCAGCCAAAAAAATAGATCAATATTTTTAAAAACTGGATTATTTAAAAAACACAACCAAGACCGTACAACTTGGAATCCTTCACTCTGCTTCTCTTCCAAGTCCTCACTTGCTAATCCTCGCCCATCCTTGCCCCCTGTCCCACAGTCACAGTGGGAGAAGTGTCCTATGCTTTTCCCCTGCTGTTCCCCTCCTCATCCTCTCCCTTCATACCTCCGGGTGTCACCTGTCTCTTCCCCTCTGTGTTGTCATCCTTCCCTGTCCATCTGTTCCTTTAACTAAAAATACATTCGACTTTCTTTTTAGTAAAAAAAAAAAAAAAAAAAAAAGATAGCTAACATTGCCTGGTGTGTCCCCTGTTCAAAGCCCCTGGAAATGTACCCTGTGTTTCTCTTTTCCTTCAGCTTTCTTCCCACACACACATATATTAAGGTAGCTGCTGCTCAGACACTACCCCCACTTCCAATTAGGTTTGTGTGTTCTTGAACTTCATATAAATGGATCCCTGCAGCTGTACTCTTTTGTGTCTGGCTTCTTTTATGCCTTTATTCTTTTTTGTGTGTAAAATATACATAACATTAAATGTACTATTCTGTTTCAAGTGTACAGTTCAGTGGCACTAAATACATTCACATTGTCATGCATTCATCACTACCATCCATCCACAGATCTTTTTCATCTTTCCCAACTGAAACTGTATACCCATTAAACAATAACTCCTCAGTCTCCCCTCCCCTCTAGCCCCAGGTAACCTCTATTCTACTTTCTGTCTCTATGAATTTGCCAATTGTAAGTACTTTATATAAGTGGAATTGAGCACTATTTACCCTTTTGTGTCTGCTTATTTCACTTAGTGTAATGTATAAAAGGCTTTCCTCGGTCGGTAAAGGGTTTGCCCACAATTCAGAGACCTGGGTTCGATCCCTGGGTCAGGAAGAGCCCCTGGAGAAGGAAATAGCAACCCACTCCATTATTCTTGCTGGAGAATTCCATGGACAGAGGAGCATGGTGTCACAGTCCATGGGGTCACAAAGAGTCTGACACGACTGAGTTACTAAGTTTCATTTTCACTTTCAATGTATTCAAGATTCAGTCACACTATAACAGAACTTCATTCCCTTTTATAATGATAATATTCCATTGTATGCATATACCAAATTTTGATTACTGACTTTGTTTATCCAAAGGTGGACATTTAGTTTGTTTCCATTTTTTGGCTATTGTGAACAGTGCTGTGTGAACACTGGTGTACAAATAGCCATTTGAGTTCCTGCTTTCAATCCTTTTGAGTAGTGGCATCCACGGATCATGTTGTTAAAGAGTATAAGCTCATACTGCTTGCCCCACAACAGGCCAATAAATTGAGAGATGAGTTGTTGGGGCAAGGAATAACGATCTTATTTGGAAAGCTGCTAGGCCAAGAAGATGGTAGACTTGTGTCCCAAAGAACCATCTTCCCTGAATTAGGATTCAGGTTTCTTTTACACCAAAAGAGAACAGAAAAAAGCCCTGGTTCCAGCCAGACTCTGGAGGAGATGTGGTAATTTCTTCCTCCCTGCAGTCATTCATATGTGGGCCTGGTCAGGGTGTTTCCTGGGAGCTAAACAAAGTATTTTAGCTTAATGCTTATTACCTGGGATACAGGGTTCCCAGAGATGGGCCATTATGTATAATTTAACTTACAGGGCAACATCCCTTTAGTGACCAACTTGTAATAGAATGCAAACGGTCTTTGCTTTTACAATATGATAATTCTATGTTTAACTTCCTGAAGAATTTCCAAACTGTTTTCCACACAGCTGCAACATTTTGCATCCCCACCAGCAGTGAATTTTCTCCACATCCTCACCAAGACTTATTTTTCTTTCTGTCTTTTTAAAAATAATAGCCATCCTATTGAGTGTGAAGTGGTATCTCACTGTGGTTTTAACGTATGCATTTGTTCTTAAAATGCTCTCTGTCTTTGATTCCTGCTTTCATATTGGTTCTTTGTTTACTTTTCATGCATCTTGGGTGACTTCTCCATCTCTCTCTGCCTCTTTAATTTGGTTTCCTGGGCTCCTCCTCAGCCTCTCCTACCTGCTTTGCACACAGTCCCTGGAGATTTCCTTCAGTCCATGACAGAAGTATCACACCCATGCTGGTAACTAACAAATCTGTACTTCTGTAGTCAGGGCTTCTCTCTGAGCATAAGATTGATTTTAAACCATTATCTTAGAAAATAAAAGAGTGGAAATTTAAAACTTGATTAAAAATATGGACACTTTGATGGTCTTTGTTGCTGCTGAGAGGAGGGAGTGAGGAGGAAAAGACTCTTGCTTTCTGAAAAAGTGTGATTAAAAAACACAGAACATAAATGTACTATTATAACCAATTTTTAAAAATAAACTTTATTGGACTTCTCTGATAGACCAGCAGTTAAGAATCCGCCTGCCAATGCAGGGGACACAGATTCGATCCCTGGGCCAGGACGATTCCACATGCTGCGGAGCAACTAAGCCCACGTGCCACAAATACTGAGTCTACGCTCTAGAGCCTGCGAGCTACAACTACTGAAGCACATGTGCCTAGAGCCCATGGTCCACAACAAGAGAAGCCACCACAATGAGAAGCCCTCACACCACCACGAAGAGTAGCCCCTGCTCACTGCAGCTAGAGAAACCCCGCAGGCATCAGTGAAGACCCATGGCAGCCAAATAAATAAATAAAAATATTAAAAACAGACTTTATTTTTTAGAGCAGTACTAGGTTCACAGCAAAACTGAGGTGAAGGTATAGAGATTTCCCAAATGCCTCTTTCCCCCATGTACACATAGCCTCTCCCATATCAAAATTGCCCACCAGACTGCTGCATTTGTTACCACTGATGAATCTACACTGACGCAACATCATCACACAGAATCCATAGTTTACATTAGGAATCACTCTTGGTGTTGCTCATCCCTTGAGTCTGGACAAATGTATAATGACCTGATCACTATAGTATCATGTCAAGTAGTTTTACTGCACTAAAAATCCTCTGTGTTCCACCTGTTCATCCACCTCTTCCCCCTAACCTTTGACAGCCAGTGATCTTTTGACTGTCTTCATTGTTTCGCTTTTTCCAGAATATCATACAGCTGGAATCATATAGTAGGTAGTCTTTTCAGGGTGGTTTCTTTCACTTAGTAACATGCATTTAAGTTCCTCCATGTCTTTTCATAGCTTGATAGCTCATTTCTTTTTAGCACTAATATTATGAATACATTGTCTGGATATACCACAGCTTATTTATCCATTCATCTGCTGAAGAACATCTTAGTTGCTTCCAAGTTTTGGCAATTATGAATAAAGCTGCTATAATCATCTGTGTGCAGATTTTTGTGTGAATGTGAGTCTTCAACTCATTTGGGTAAAATGAAGGCTCATGATTGCTAAATCATATGGTAAGAGAATGTTTCGTTTTGCAAGAAACTGTCATACTGTCTTCTGAAGTGGCTATATCATTTTGTATCCAACTAACAATGAATAAGAATTGCTGTTGCTCTACATCTTCACTACTATTTGGTATTGTTAGTGAAAGACGAATGGATATGCTAGACCTTATTAAAATTTAAAACTTCTGCTCCTCAAAAGACACTTACAAGAGAATGAGAAGACAAGCCACAGACTGAGAACATGTTCGTGAAAGATATAGCTGATGAGACTGTTATCCAAAGTATACAAACAACCCTTAAAGCTCAACAATAACAAAACAAACAGTCCAACTAAAAAATAGGCAAGGAACTTGAACAGACACTTTACTAAAGAAGATGTAAAGATGGCGGATGTGCACATGAAAAAATGTCCAGCTTCATGTTATGAAGTTGAAAATTAAAATGATGAGATCCCCTACACGCTTATTAAAATGGCCATCATCCATCATACCCATTTTAAGTGTGCACCTTCTGCAGTATTTATTCACTGTGGTGCAACCAATCTGCAGAAGTCTTTTGATCTTGCAGAACTGAAACTGTATACCCACTGGGCTGCATTTCCCCCTCCCCCAGCCTCCGGCAAGCACTATTCTACTTTCTGTTTCTGTGTATTTGACTACTTTAGTTAACTCACAGAGGAGAATCAGAATCAGGTGTGTCCTTTGGGGACTAATCTATTTCACTTAGCATAATGTCCTCAAGGGTCGTCCACATTGTAGGGTCATCCATGCACATCCTTGCACAGGCAGGATTTCCCATGGTTTTTTTAATCATAAAAAAATTAATGATGCTTTCAATTAGGTAATATATGTTGTGCTAGCTGTTTGTTCCACCTGCCCCCATCAGACATTCTCTATCCTCCTCTCCCTGCTGAGTCCCAGGAGGCTGACTTCTAGAGACTGCGTTCCCCCTTGCCCTCTGGTTTCTGGTTGCAGTTGGGTTGGCACATGGGAAGCAGCACCATCAGGAGACGGAAGGGCCTGAGGGCATTCATTTATCCCCCACACAAACACTCCCTTCCTGCTCAGCATGGTTCAGGGAGTGGCTGCTCTTCACCCCACTTCCTCAGCACCAGCTCACTCTAGGCTCCCTTAACACCATTCCCCACTCTGACTGCCCCCTGCCCCGTAGGCCTGGGGCTAGGAGCAACTTCCTGCTGTTGCTAGTCCCTGCACGCTTTCCCATCCCTTTCATTCTTCCTTTAGCCTCACCCATACATGTGTAAATCATCTCTTTATTAAAGTCTCTTCATCAAACCCTTTTGAATACGTCATCTGTTCATAAGGAATCCTGCTCTGATCCTGAGTCAGACACATGTAGCTATGTTTAAAGAAAAAAAAAATTTTTTTTAAAAAAAGAAAAAGAAAAAAAATCAATGGTGTAGAAGGCTAAGAAGTGAAAAAAAGAAATCTGTTTCTACCCCATAGCCTTTAATTCCATTCCATTCTATGCCCAGTTGCCATTTATTTGCTTGAGGATTGGGGCGGGGTGGGGGGGGGGGCGGGGCTGGATGGAGGTAGGATGACCTTGACCTCACCTCTTGGGTGAACTCTAATGTCTCGGATAACATGTTAAACCCTCCCTGTGTGATGTGTTTGCTTAGTCGCTCAGTCATGTCTGACTCTTTGCAACCCCATGGACTACAGCCTGCCAGGCACCTCTGTCCATAGGGATTCTCCAGGCAAGAATAGTGAAGTGGGTTGCCAATCCTTCCTCCAGGGGATCTTCTAAACCCAGAGATCAGATCTAGGTCTCCCACATTGCAGGCAGTTTCTTTACCGTCTGAGCTACCAGGGAAGTCCAAGAATTCTGGAGTGGGTAGCCTATCCCTTCTCCAGGGAATCTTCCTGACTCAGGAATTGAACCGGGGTCTCCTGCATTGCAGGTGGATTCTTTGCCAGCTGAGCTGTGAGGGAAGCCCAAATCATCCCTTACTGGTACCTGGTTCAGAATGCTAGGCCTAAGCTATTCTTGCAGGGTATTTTCCTGTCCTAGAGATTCAGCTGAGAATGGGCTCGTGAGTCACTGCTATGATTCAGTTCAGGCCAATGAGATGCAAGGACAAATTCGCTGGGGTGGTTCCTCTCATGAGAACCATAACTGGAGAAGTCCCAGAACTGCTAGAACTAGTCTGAGAAGTCAACAGAGGAGGTTGGGCCAGGAGAATCAGAGCAACAGTCAGGCCAGCAGGTCAAGCCATTGAAGCTAAACCCTATATCCAGAAAGCCTCTACACTGCAAACCATGGGATCTGATCAGTTTCATGATTATCTGTTTACTTACAACAAAAGCATCCTAACCAATACATGCTTATACTGTAAAATACACATACGCAAATGGGATCATATCATAGATTTTGTATGGCAAATTGCTTTTTTCACTAAGTCATACATTCTAAACATCTTTCCATGTGAAAACATTGAGCCCTGCTTCGCTATTTTAAATGTTGGATGGTATTTTCTCAAAGGGAAACGTCAGAGTTTTTCCTTTCTTCTGCAGAATAACATTTAGGTTGTTTGCAGATTTTCCTTATTACAGATGGTGGCATAATGACATATATTTTGGAGTGTCTATATTAATATGTACATAAGATAAATTCCTCATTGAATTGCTTGGTCAATAAGTCTGAGAATTTTAAATGTTCATAAATACTGCTAAGTTGTCTTCATTAGTTTACTTCATTAATAAAAAGGTTTCATTAGTTTACACTCTTACTATGGATATGAGAGTATACTTATTTCTTCACACCCCTGCTGATACTGGGTATTATAAAAAGTTTAAACCTTTAGTAATCAGATGAAAATTACATCTCATTAGTGAGTTAATATTTTATTCATGGGTTAGGTCAAAGGAGAAAAGGAAAGAGATACCCATCTGAATGCAGAGTTCCGAAGAATAGCAAGGAGAGATAAGAAAGCCTTCCTGAGTGATCAATGCAAAGAAATAGAGGAAAACAACAGAATGGGAAAGACTAGAGATCTCTTCAAGAAAATTAGAGATACCAAGGGAATATTTCATGCAAAGATAGGCACAATAAAGGACAGAAATGATATGTACCTAACAGAAGCAGAATATATTAAGAAGAGATAGCAAGAATACACAGAAGAACTATACAAAAAAGATCTTAATGACTCAGATAACCATGATGGTGTGATCGCTCAACTAGAGCCAGACATCCTGGAGTCTGAAGTCAAGTGGGTCTTAGGAAACATCACTGTGAACAAAGCTAGTGGAGGTGATGGAATTGCAGTTGAGCTATTTCAAATCCTCAAAGATGATGCTGTTAAAGTGCTGCACTCAATATGCCAGCAAATTTGGAAAACTCAGCAGTGGCCACAGAACTGGAAAAGGTCAGTTTTCATTCCAATCCCAAAGAAAGGCAATGCCAAACTACCGCACAATTGCACGTATCTCACACGCTAGCAAAGTAATGCTCAAAATTCTTCAAGCCAGGCTTCAATAGTACATGAACCATGAACTTCCAGATGGTCAAGCTGGATTTAGAAAAGGCAGAGGAACCAGGGACCAAACTGCCAACATCTGCTGGATCATCAAAAAAGCAAGAGAGTTCCAGAAAAACATCTACTTCTGCTTTGTTGACTATGCCAAAGCCTTTGACTGTGTGGATCACAACCAGCTGCGGAAAATTCTTCAAGAGATAGGAATACCAGACCACTTGACCTGCCTCTTGAGAAATCTGTATGCAGGTCAGGAAGCAACAGTTAGAACTGGGCATGGAACAACAGAGTGGTTCCAAATGGGGAAAGGAGTATGTCAAGGCTGTATATTGTCACCCTGCTTATTTAACTTATATGCAGAGTACATCATGAAAACTGCCAGGCTGGATGAAGCATAAGTTGGAATCAAGATTGCTGGAAGAAATATCAATAACCTCAGATATGCAGATAACACCACTGATGGCAGAAAGCAAAGAGGAACTGAAGATCCTCTTGATGAAAGTGAAAGAGGGGAGTTTAAAAGCTGGTTTAAAACTCAGCATTCAGAAAACTAGATCATGGCATCTTGTCTCATCACTTCATGGCAAATAGATGGGGAAACAGTGGCTGACTTTATTTTTGGGGCTCCAAAATCACTGTAACTGGTGACTGCAGCCATGAAGTTAAACGATGCTTGCTCCTTGGAAGAAAAGCTATGACCAACCTAGACAGCATATTAAAAAGCAGGGACATTACTTTGCCAACAAAGGTCCATCTTGTCAAAGCTATGGTTTTTCCAGTAGTCACATATGGATGTGAGAGTTGGACTACAAAGAAAGCTGAGCACTGAAGAATTGATGCTTTTGAACTGTGGTGTTGGAGTAGACTCTTGAGAGTTTCTTGGACAGCAAGGAGATCCAAACTGTCCATTCTAAAGGAAATCAGTCCTGAATATTCACTGGAAGAACTGATGCTGAAGCTGAAACTCCAATACTTTGGCCACCTGATGCGAAGAGCTGACTTATTTGAAAAGACCCTGATGCTGGGAAAGATTGAAGGTAGGAGGAGAACAGGACGACAGAGGACGAGATGGTTGGATGGCATCACCATCTCGATGAACATGAGTCTGAGCAAGTTCTGGGAGTTGGTGGTGGACAGGGAAGCCTGGCGTGCTGCAGTCCATGGGGTCACAAAGAGTTAGACAAGACTGAGTGACTGAACTGAACTAGGTCAAAACATTTTTATGGTTGTTGTGTTTTGTAAACTGTTTATATGTTTTGCCTACTCTTCTATGTAATTTTATTTTTCTTATTGATTTGAGATAGCTCTTTGTATATATTTTTCAAATAGCTATTTTTGATAGGTGTTAAATTTTGTCCTGCTTTTGTTAATCATTTTTATTTGTTTGTGATAAATTTTTTCATGAGAAAGTTTCATTCAACCTAATGTGCTGATGTTTTCCTTCATCATTTCAGGGTATTGTTTACACTTAGAGTTCTTCTTCACTCCAGTATTATTATTTAAATTCACCAATGATTTTCTCCACTTATTTTATGGGCTCATTTTTACATTTGAGTCTCTGATCCAAGTTAAAAATTTTTGTTCTACACAAATCTGAACTCTTTGATTTTTTTTTTTACAATGAGTATACATAAGTATCACAATTTTTAAAAATATAGTCACCAGTTAGTATAGTACAGATATATCTTTCTATGAAAATCTTGACAAAAACAAAACCAATAACAGATGTAATTTTAAAAACAATATGGCAAACGAATGAAACCAGGCTTCCCATATTTTGCTTTGAAATTTGAAAGATCACCATATGTGAAACCTCCCTCTCCCTTCCCGTGTGTACACACTGTTCTGCACATGAGGACAGCTGGCTTCATGTTGGTGGCCACCCCTCCTGAAGCTTGATATGAATCCACAGGAGGAAAGGAAGAGAAGATGTCAAGGGAAAGAGTAATCGAGTAAGATAAAAGCCTGTTGGAAGCAGAATCAGCATTTACTGCCAGGCAGCAATAGCTCTGCTCAATAGTACGATTCATCTCTCAACTCCCACCCCATTAAAACTCTTCAAAGCTCTCCACCCTTTTGGTCCACAGCCCCAGAGCATCTCCCCAAAGGATAAAGTCAAGAGCATGGGCTCTAGAGCCAAACTGCCCGATTCACATGGACTCTGCTACCTAACTAGCTGTGAGTCCTTAGCAAGTTGCTCAAACATCTTTGGATCTCAGTTTTCTCTCTTAAAAAATGGGAGTAATTACAGTATTACTTAACTCGTATAGGTGTCCCGTGGATGGATTTGGTGAGGTAATACACATCAAGCATTTAGCATAGTATCTGGGATATAATAGTTCTCAGTATTAGCTCTTTTCATTATTTAAGTCTAATTAAGTCTATCTGAGCCTCAAGTCCCTTGTAGAAGTCTAAGGGAATATCAGAAAGTTAGGAATTATGAGATATTCCAATTGTATTGTTGTTTCACATGTTTTGGAAAGTCATGCAAGTTCTGCCTTTCTACTTTGCTAAACTGTAATATGTGGACAATTAGTTTCGTATTACAATTAACTGCTCATTGTAAAGTACTGTAAATATGCAGTTTGAGGGCTACTATTATTAAAGTGGTTCTTATTCACCTGACTTAAAATATGCTGTTTTTTTCCAACTGACTCAGGGCTCTACTCACTACCATTGTGCAATAAAATTAGAGAAAGTTGTTGAATCATTTCAAACCTGCTTATTGATGCTAAGATCCCATTGTGAAATGGGGGGAAAAAAATCTTAGTCATGGTTAGGCAATAGCACCATAACAGAAAGGAAAGGAAAGGAAACGTGTGGTAATTGATAAACTATGCAACTGAGGTCTATTTTGTAATAATTCTCCCACCAATCTTATGAAGTTAGCACTTCATAATGTTGGCCTATCAAGTTCCCTTCTTATAGAAAAGTAGATTAAAACTTTACAAGATCACATTACTAGCAGGGATTATTAAGATTCGTTTTAGAAAACTGCTTACCACATTTACATGTAGATACAAGTTGCTTTATTTTTTTTCCCCCAAAAATACAGTAACAAGATTAAAATGCACTAATTTATTTTCTTTAAATTCCTTTTTATATGTATTACACTTCATCTTTGGTACACTCTATTGTGGCTGAATTTTTTGGTTCATTTCTTAAAATTCACTAGTTAATATACTTTGATGTGTTTATGTTGCTATTTGGTTTATCTGTTGTTGTTGTTTAGTCGCTGAGTTGTGTCTGACTCTTTTAGGACCCTGTGGACTGTAGCCCACCAGGCTCCTCTGTCCATGGGATTCTCTAGGCAAGAATCCTGGAACAGGTTGCCATTTCCTTCTCCAGGGCATCTTCCGACCCAGGGATCAAACCTGCATTGACAGATGGATTCTTTCCCACTGATCTACCTGGGAAGCCCTTATTTGGTTTACTTACTAGGACTTTTATTTCATGATCATATTTTTTTTTGTTTTCAAGAGCAACAGGTGATTCTTTAATTAAAACCTGCCTGCTTTTACAGGTGTAGTATCCTCTCATATCTCTGTGGTTATTGATCATAGTCAACATGAAATATTCTTTATTCTAGTAACTGTTTCCTTGGGCATTCACGCTTGTACTTGTTGCCTTTGGTGCCTGTCTTCCATGGTGTTGGTTTTCCTTAAAAGCCTGGTGATTCTTGGCCCACTGCTTGTCTTCGTGTTTGAGCAGCCCAGTCTGTGGGAGCTGCTTCTGCTCCTGGGAGCTGTCACTGGTCACTGCGAATCTCTCCAGCCCTCTTCTTCTCCTTCCTCCTCCTAGACACCTCCCGCCAAATTTCACTACCCTCTGGAACATGTTTCTCAACCCTGTTTTCATCGTTGTTCTCCTAAGAAGATTTTTCTGACACTTTCCCCCCAATCACTGCCTAAGCTCAATGAATTTTAGTACTACAGATGTGCTGTGTGTCCATTTATTTATTGTGGTCCTTTGTTGTTGTTCAGTCTCTAAGTTGTGTCCGACTCTTGGCAGCCCCATGGACTGCAGCACACCAGGCTTCCCTGTCCTTTACCATCTCCCAGAATTTGCTCAAACTCAAGGCAACTGAGTCAGTGATGCCATCCAACCATCTCATCCTCTGTTGTCCCCTCCTCCTCCTGCCCTCAACCTTCCCTAGCATCAGGGTCTTTTCCAATGAGTTGGCTCTTCACATCATGTGCCCTGTGGAGGGCCACAAATTATTGCAATATTTAAGGGTTTTTTTGTTTGTTTTCTCTCCCCACCCCCAAACCGATTTTTGCCACACAGGGAACAATAGTGTACACACCCCCAGCTGATGCTGTGCGCTCTGAAGAACATCCCTGCCTTTCTGCACCAAGTGTCCTGGAGGTAAATGCTCTTACTGCCTTCTGCTTAGAAAGTGAAAGTGAAACTGTTAGTTGATCAGTCGTGTCCGACTCTTTGCGACCCCATGGACTGTAGCCCACCAGACTCCTCCTCCGTCCATGGAATTCTCTAGGCAGGAATACTGGAGTCGGTTGCCATGCCCTTCTCCAAGAGATCTTGCCAACCCACGGATTGAACCTGGGTCTCCCACATTGCAGGCAGATTCTTTACCCTCTGAGCCACCAGGGAAGCCCCTCTGCTTAGGAAACTGTTGCCCCCCCCCCCAAAAAAAGAAAGAAAACTGTTGCCCAAAAAACCTCTCCTGCTCCTGCATTCAGTGCCTCTGAGCTCAGAACATCCTAACATTGCCCGAGTCCTTCCTACCTCTAGAGTCTCTGATGCACTAGGATGTCTAGTTGCTGTTGTTCTTTTAATAAACTTTATTCTTTAGAGCAGTTTTAGGTTCACAGCAAAATTGAGCAGGAAGTACAGGCCGTTCTCACATACTCCCTCCCCACACCACACACAGCCTCCCCCACCATCAACATCCGCCTCAGTGTGTGGTGCATTGGTTACAGTTGGCATTTGGTTTTCAGCTGATGTTTGCTCTGTTAATCCAATGATACAAGCTTTCAATATTTCTGGAATTCTTCAAACACTTGGACCTACCGGTAGCATATTTTGTTATTTTCAAGCAATAGTATGAATTCTGCTTTGTCTTTATAATTTTTGTAATTTTGAGGGACTGGAACAGGTGGGTAGGGAGACCTTTCCTTATAGTCCTCCATCTCAAATCAATCTTCTAGAGAGACAGTGCTACCATAATTTCAAAAAAAGGAGGCTGAGGTAGTAATTAACTTCCACAGACTGTTATTTTAACTTGTATCGGCAATCCTCCAATTTACCAAAAATCTTCTAAATTCTAAAAGATGAGTAAGTTATTCTTCACTAAATATTCTACATTCATAACAAATCATGTGTATTAGCCTATGTATGATGAAGCAGCAGGGCTCTGTTTTCATGGGTTCTTTCTTTAATGTGCTATACTTATGATTGTTGGAGCTTATGATATATTTAATTTATATCATATATTAAAATGATACATCAATACTGTACATTTAAGTAAATTTACAGAAGACCACAAAAGCCATTAAATTCTATTTCTATTGTTCCATGTTCACTTTTAATCTATCAGTATATATGCACACATATTGCATAGTCCTAATACTTCATGCATACTACTTTTGTGCTGTTATGTTAGCGTATGTGTTTACTTATACTTACAGTTCTACAAAGTTGCCATTTTTACTACCCACATAATTACTTTTAAGATAATTTTATCTGTTTATGGCTGTGCTGGATCTTCACTGAGGCGCTCAGGCTTTCTCTAGTTGCAGGGAGCAGGGGCCATTCTCTAGTTGCAGTGTGTGGGCCTTTCATTGCAGCGGCTTCTCTTTTTGTGGAGCACAGGCTCCAGGGTGCGTGGCCTTCAGTAGTTGCGGCACGTGGGCTGAGTAGTTGCAGCTCGTGGGCTCAGTAGTTGCGGCACGTGGGCTCAGTAGTTGCAGCTCGTGGGCTCAGTAGTTGCGGCACGTGGGCTGAGTAGTTGCAGCTCGTGGGCTCAGTAGTTGCAGCTCGTGGGCTCAGTAGTTGCAGCTCGTGGGCTCAGTAGTTGCCGCACGTGGGCTCAGTAGTTGCAGCTCGTGGGCTCAGTAGTTGCGGCACGTGGGCTGAGTAGTTGCAGCTCGTGGGCTCAGTAGTTGCGGCACGTGGGCTCAGTAGTTGCAGCTCGTGGGCTCAGTAGTTGCAGCTCGTGGGCTCAGTAGTTGCAGCTCGTGGGCTGAGTAGTTGCAGCTCGTGGGCTCAGTAGTTGCAGCTCGTGGGCTCCAGAGCACGGGCTCGGGGTTGTGGCGCATGGGCTTAGCTGTCTCTCGGCATATAGGATCGTCCCCTGCATTGCAAAGTAAATTCTTAACCTCTGCACCACTAGAGAAGCCTTACTTATATAATTGTCATACAGAATGGAAATCATCCATCTTTACAGACATCTTCTCAGTATTAAGAGTTAAGAATATTTTTATATTGTGTCAAAGAGTATGAATACTGTCAAGCGGCTTTCTAAAAAAATGTCCCCATTTACAGTTCACCTTCAGCCTTGCCAAACACAAAATTTTTTATTCTTTTGGAAGTTTTTAAATTGGCATTTTTTTTTCCCCACCTTTGTGACTGTGTTTTCCCACTCAATGACTTCCTATCTGTATTGTCCCAGGCGTAAAAGTGTTTGTGGCAGATTATGTTTTCTTAATCTGTCTATAACAACCTAATCATCCAATACATTTTTCTTTGACACTCTTCCCACTGAGCGATAAGCTCTATGCTCTTCCCCTTGATTTTGGGTGGGCTTGTGACTCTGGCAGAAGTGACACTATGTGACCTCCAAGGCTAAGTTAAAAAAAAAAAAAGCAATATAGTGTCTGCTTCCGTTCAAAATAAGTGCATCGAATTATACACTTGCTCTTAGGACTTAGCCACTTTGCTGTGAGAAAGCCCAAGTCACTGTGAGGGGGTCCAGGTGGAGCAGTACAGAGGCCTACAACACATGGTCCTGGCTGAGCTCAGAACAAGCCAGCACCCACTTGCTAACCACATGCCTGAGTCATCTTGACTCACTAGTGCTGAAACTAGTCACCCCTGCTGATGCTGTGGGGTGAGGGGCAGAGGTAAGGTAATCCTGCTGAGTGCTGCCCGATTTAAACATTTATGAGCAAAATAAATAATTGTTTTTGTTTGAAAGCACAGAATTTGGGGCTGGTTTGTGACCCAACAGTTGATAACTGATACAGTGTGCATATCTCCTTTAACCACTTATCAAGGGCAGTTAGGAATGTTGACATGGAGTTGTTTAACTCTTTATTTGGAAGAGCCTCTTTAAAAAAAAGAGAGAAATATAGAGACATGAGAGGTAATATAGGATAACATATGAGTATTCTAGAATTTGACTGCCTGGGGTCAAATTCTGGCTCTGCCAAGCACTGACAAATTGTCAACAGATAGCTTGTTATCTGTTAAGTGGGATGATAATGGTAATCTCCTCATTAGAAGTATTATGAGGATAAAATGAGTTAACGTATATAAAATACTTAGCCCAGTGCCCAGCCAACAGCAAACCTTGTTTAAATGCTAGCCATTCCCAGCAGTTACATATTTTCACATATTCTCTACCGTGTTTTCCATGTTTTTCAAAAAAGTTGCACTGATACACAAATACTTTATTTTTATACTTGGTATCAGTCAGGGTTCTTTCTAGTACAGCTACAGAAAACAGAGTAAAAACAAACCACAATAAAAATTGACTTAAGAAGGAAATAGCCTAACTAACTTAAGCAGAGGTAAGGGGCGATCTGCAGTGGGTCAGTGTATTATCTCAGTCTTGACATCAGAGGACTTCCCTAGTGGTCCAGTGGTTGAGAATCAGCCTTCCATTGCAGGGGACATGGGTTCGATCCCTGGTTGGGGAGCTAAGATCTCACATGCCTCCAGGCAACTAAACCTGAACATAGCAACTAGAGAAAACCCAAATTCTGCAATAAACACCCACTGCAGCCAACCTAAAAAAAAATAAGAATAAATTAGTTCACTACCATATTTTTTTTGTAATGCCATCAAAGACCCAGGTTCTATTTAGCTCTTAGATTTTCTATTAGTAACACAGTGGGGGGAATTCTGTGGTGGTTCGGTGGCTAGGACTCTGTGCTTTTACTGCTTAGGGTCTGGGTTCAGTCCCTGGTCAGGAAATGAAGATCCCACAAGCCATGTACCAAGGCCAAAAAGGAAAAAAAGTAACATAGTGTGAAAATAATTCTGTCATACCCAGATATGACAAAATATAAAGGAAGAAGAAAAGTCATCTCTCTTTTGGTTCTCTCATAAAAGGAAAAAAGCTTTTCTTTGAAGACTTACATCCACTGGGTATGTCCTCAATCTATAACCAAATCTCTTAAATGTGATTAGAATGGAATAGGTGTTGGACTGTCAACTACAATGTTCACTGAACACTTTGAAGCGTATACAACTTGATTCTGATAATATATGCTGTTTCAAATGGCAACCCACTCCAGTATTCTTGCCTGGAGAATCCCAGGGACAGAGGAGCCTGGTGGGCTATCGTCTGTGGGGCTGCACAGAGTCGGACACGACTGATGAGACTTAGCAGCAGCAGCATCAATGTGTGCATGCCAAGTTGCTTTAGTCACGGCCACCCTGTGCAACCCATGGACTGTAGCCCGCCAGGCTCCTCTGTCCATGGGATTCTCCAGGCAAGAATATTGGGTGGCTTGCCATGCCCTCCTCCAGGGGATATTTCTGACCCAGGGATGGAATCCGCATCTCTTACATCTGCCTTGGCAAGTGGGTTCTTTAACACTAGCACCCCCTGGAAGGCCCCTGTTTAATCAATCAGTTCAGTTCAGTTCATTCACTCAGTCGTGTCTGACTCTTTGCAACCCCATGGACTGCAGCACGCCAGGCCTCTCTCTCCATCACCCACTTCTGGTGTTAACTCAAACTCATGTCCATTGAGTCAGTGATGCCATTGAACCATCTCATCCTCTGTCATCCCCTTCTCCTCCCACCTTCAATCTTTCCCAGCATCAGGGTCTTTTCAGATGAGTCAACTCTTCGCATCGGGGCCAAAGTGTTGGAGTTTCAGCTTCAGCATCAGTCCTTCCAATGAACACTCAGGACTGATTTCCTTTAGGATGGATTAGTTGGATCTCCTTGTAGTCCAAGGGACGCTCAAGAGTCTTCTCCAACACCACAGTTAAAAAGCATCAATTCTTCAGCGCTCAGCTTTCTTTATGGCCCAACTCTCACATCCATAGATTTGACAAGACGGACCTTTGTTGGCAAAGTAATGTCCCTGCTTTTTAATATGCTGTCTAGGTTGGTCATAACTTTCCTTCCGAGGAGCAAGAGTCTTTTAATTTCATGGCTGCAATCACCATCTGCAGTGATTTTGGAGCCCAAGAAAATAAAATTTATCACTGTTTCCATTGTTTCCCCATCTATTTGCCATAAAGTGATGGGACCAGATGCCATGATCTTAGTTTTCTGAATGTTGAGTTTCAAGCCAACTTTTTCGCTTGTCTCTTTCACTTTCATCAAGAGGCTCTTTGGTTCCTCTTTGCTTTCTGCCATAAGGGTGGTGTCATCTGCATATCTGAGGTGGTTGATATTTCTCCTGGAAATCTTGATTCCTGGTTGTGGTTCATCCAGCCCAGTGTTTCTCATGATGTACTCTGCTTAGAAGTTAAATAAGCAGGTGACAATATACAGCCTTGATGTACTCCTTTCCTGATTTGGAACCAGTTTGTTGTTCCATGTCCAGTTCTAACTGTTGCTTCCTGACCTGCATACAGATTTCTCTAGAGGCAGGTCAGGTGGTCTGGTATTCCCATCTCTTAAAAAATTTTCCACAGTTTGTTGTGATCCACATAGTCAAAGGCTTTGGCATAGTCAGTAAAGCAGAAGTAGATGTTTTTCTGGAACTCTCTTGCTATTTTGATGATCCAACAGATGTTGGCAATTTGACCTCTGGTTCCTCTGCCTTTTCTAAAACCAGCTTGAACATCTGAAAGTTTATGGTTCACGTACTGTTGAAGCCTGGCTTGGAGAATTTTGAGCATTACCTTACTAGCGTGTGAGATGAGTGCAATTGTCCAGGTGGTTCATTACTTTTAAATTCTAGCTTTGTAGAGGATGGGCTTCCCAGGATGTCGCAGTGGTTAAGAATCTGACTGCCAATGTAGGAGATGCAGGAGTCCCGGGTTCAATCCCTGGGTTGGGAAGTTGCCTTGGAGGAGGAAATGGTTACCCCCTCCAGTATTCTTGCCTGGGAAATTCTGGAGGTGCCGGAGCCTAGTGGACTGTAGTCCATGGGGTCACAAAAGAGCCCAGACACAACTTAGTGACTAAACAAAGAGGACAAAGCAGAGACAGACTTAAAGATGCTGTACTTGAAGATTTGACTGATGAAGCCACAGGCCAAGGAATGTCAAGAACCAGCAAAAGCAAGAAGAATCAATGGATGGATTCTCCCTTTGGAGGACGTGTGGCTCCATCAACACCTTGATTTCAGTCTGGTGATATGAGTTCAGGACTTCTGACTTACAGATCTGTGAGGGAATACATCTCTATTGTTTGAAGCCATCACTTCTGAGATAATTTGTTAGAGCCGCCATAAGAAGTGAATATGATTCCCATCCAATAATACTTTTTCAGTTATAGGGAGATTTAAGAATCATACATTGGTGGGCTCCCGAAACCTTTTTTTATCTTCCAGTTCTGACCTAATGGCACCACACAAGTCAATCACACTGTAAACTGAGTGAAAGAAGCCTCTTTACAGCACCCTTCCACACATAATCAGCCAGCTTGAGTCATTTTTCAAGGCAGCTCAATAGCATGCAGCTCAGCACTGCCTCCACCCATTGCCCCCACCAGTTCTGTGCAGGTTGATCTCCAAGGATCTGTCACCTTTCAAATTCTCCCATCTCTCAGGAGACTCTAGCCTTTAGGACAGTGTTTGTAATGACAGCAAGATTCCTGGATTTAGAAATAAGAACTACCTTTGGTATCTAATATGAAAACAAATAATTGTATGGAACTGACACGCTGGTAACGTAGGTGCCTTCAAATCTAGAAAAAAATTCTGCCAGTTTCCTAAATACAGTTGGCTATAATTATCTGGCTGAGAAGAATATGGAAACATTCTAGCTTCCATAAGACCAGAGTTGAGCAAGATGTCCTGCCTTACAAAAAGCCAGTTGAATGAAACCTAAAAATGGAATGCAGCCATACAGGTACAGCATGTCTTTTCTCTGCTCACAGAAATTTCCACTTGACAGAGTGTCTTTGTGTTTGGGTTCCTTCAGAAGCAGCCTGGGGCCCCCTGGCCACTGGAGATAGATACAAGGTCTTCACTCTTTTTCAGCCACTTTATGTTTGGGTTTTGTTTTTTTAAAAAGGTTTCTTTGTTTTATTTTGTTTTTGTTTTTTTTAAAAACCAGGAAAGCAGCTTGCATTTCCAAGGTCAGCAGCTCCCTCTCAAATCTCTTCTTTTCACGACCATGTTATTTTGTTTTTCTTGACCCTAGGGAAAAATTCAACCACAAATGTAATGTTTATCCTTCAAAATAGCAGCTGAAAAAAGCACAGGATGTGTGAGACTAAAAACACTCTTTTCGCTTCCTTTTCTGTGTGTGTGTGTGTGTGTGTGTGTGTGTGTGTGTTATATCTTCCTCAGGTTTCTTCCAAAGGGAGCCTACTCTAAGTAAGAGTTTTCAGTTTGGCTGGGAGGGCGAAGTTCCCCAAATGAGAGCAGCATCACCTTGGGAATAGAAGCTTGCACGCTCTGTGCCTTTGGGTTCGGGGTTAACTTCAGTTTAGCAATAATTCTTCTCCTACCTTCTCTTCTTCATTAAGTCATGACTTCAAGCATGTTAGTCCTGCCTCCCTCCTCAGTTGTTTGAAAATACCGTTTAGATCATGGGTACTAGAGATCCCAAAAGACTGGCTTTTCTTGGGAACTCAATACGAAAGTCGTCTTGGAAACCTGACAGAAGCATCAACTCAGCCATTTACTTTCCTTTTGGATGCATTCCATTTGACAATAAGATATTTTAGTTTAAATTCTTGCCTCACAAAACTGCTTGTTCTTAATGATATGTGTCCTTTCTTCCACGTCTCATAGGCGTCACCCTCTTTGCTCAAGTCTTCCTTTATCTTTGAGTCTTGGCACACTGTTCTGCAACCAACTTGCTATTAACAAGGAATCTACTTGTTTTTTTTAACAAGGGACCTTTCTCACCCTCATTATTTCAGTTATGCCTTTTTATAAAGTGTCTATAGGTACTGTGGCAAATGGTTTCTTAAAAAATTGAATTGAATTGCTTCGGTTAAATGCCATTAAGATTCCTCATCTGCAGCATACACACGTTTGGGTCTGTTATACGCACTCTCGTTTTCATTCAATTAACCCTGGTGTCTTAGAATGATGGCCATGCTATTTCTTGGGATTGTCTATAATGCAATAAACTTTATTATGCCTCCAAAGTGTCATCTTTCTTTTTGCAAAAATGTAACTAGTTCATTTTAGAAAGAAATGAATTTTTTGAAAACTGAATAACCCAAAGGAAATAAAAAACTCGGTGTGGTGTATCTAGAGCAGCAGGCTCCATAGGTGGTGGTTTGCCCACAGCGCCGAGAGGCATTGAAAAAGTTAAGAACAAAAGATCCTCGGACCTCCCTGGAGATCCAGTGGTTAAGACTTTGCCTTCCAGTGCAGAGGGTGCAGATTCAGGGAGCCAAGATCCCAAATGCCTCATGGCCAGAAAAAACAAAACATAAAACAGAATCAATACTGTAACAAATTCAACAAAGACTTTAAAAATGGTCCACATCAAAAAAAAAAAAAATCTTAAAAAAAAGAACAAATGGTCCTCTTCTGAATAGTGCAAGTCTCAGTGAAGTATTGCCCCCACATCTCCCTTTTCCTTTTAGTAACTTAAAGGATGATCATTGAGATTAGGCTACTTTAAATACGTGCCTAAGTGTATGGACATTTCTGAAACTACAAGGAATTTTTTTTTTCTATGACTGGAAGTTTATTTGCAGTTCTGCACGATTTTGTTCTTTCAGGGAATGTCTTACTGTGTTTGTTCCTTCAATTCTTATACATCTAAAAAAAAATCGTCCAGAGCGAGCACTTTGAAAGAGGAAGAAGATACTATTCTTTATTCCTTTGCTGTTATCTCTGATGAAACCAAAGGTGGGCCACTTCCTCGGTCTATCTTTTAGCATCTTATCTGATTTTCTTTTATAATATTATTTTTTCCCTTCCATGTGGTCTTTTAAAGCAAATGGCAGTTAAATGAGCAGTTTCTGGATTAGGTCAGGTAATTTCTCAAGATGGATTTTATAAGCCTATTATGTCGTGTAATCAATCAGCTCCAAGAACATCCTAAGGAGAAACGTGTGTGTTTAGTATACTTAGCATGCCTGAATTTCCCTTGGCCTTCAAAATGTATATTCCAGCTCTGCTCCTATTTTATCTGCCTGAAACATCTTTTAAAGAAAATTATAAACATAAAAAAGAAGTTTCTAAATAAATACTTGGGTCTTGATTCTCTAGAGTGTTCATAAATCAAACTCCACCGTCCCCCCCCCGCCTTTTCTTAAATTTAGCCAGAGGAAAACTAAACGAAAGATTATACAGAAATGATCTCTTTAGATGCTTTCTGACTCAAGGTACAATTTTTCTCTTGGGTATATGCCTTCCCTCTTATGCTATGATTCAAAGCAGAAGGAAGTTGATGATACCACATTCAAAGTAAAAATCCAAGTAGATTTCTCCTGCTCTGGTGGACTTATTTGCATTTCTCATGTTCTTTTGCAGTTGGTTAAAGTGATTTGGCACCCACATTCCCTAAGTGGGGAATAAAATAATTCCTTTTGTATCCAAGTGTTTTTTAAGGTGCAATCTGTGATGGGGAGGCTCTTAAACATACTTCCCAAGACCTTCTTTTGTCCCTGGTATGGGTCGCACAGCACAGTTCATTGTTATACATCTTATCTTGAGCTCCTTTAGTTGTAGTCTGCTAATTTATTTTATAGATATCATCCCCTAAAGATATATATTTTTAATAGTCTCCTCTTGGGCATGGAAAAAACTTAAAGTATTTTTAGAGATTACTGGGGCAGAACTGAAGAGAAGAAAGCAACTCATTCACCATCCCAAAGATCTTGCAATTATTACCAAGTTTAAGAAACACAGCTCTGAATATATGCCCCACCTCTGTTTGCCCTAGGAGTGTAGTAGCAAGGAGTCAGAACCGGGCAACACAGATTAACTGTGCCAGTAGGTGCTAAGGGTTTGTCAGTAACTCACTGTAAGGTCTTTCCCAGGTCTTTGGGTCTACTAAGGGCTAGAAATACAGGGAAAGTTTTAGTTAGGCATAGACTGTCATGGTGATCTAAGAAATGATCTCTGAGTAAATAGGAACTAGCCTCTTCATTGGGCTTCTGAGGTGGCTCAGCGGTAGTGGGTTCTTTTACTGCTGGAAAAAGGAGATGCAGGAAATGCGGGTTCAATCCCTGGGTCGGGAAGATCCCTTGGAGAATGGCATGGGAACCCACTCCAGGATTCTTGCCTGGAGAATCCCATGGACAGAAGGGCCAGGCGGGCTACAGCCCATAGTGTTGCACAGGGTCGGACACAACTGAAGCAACTTAGCAGGAACACACACATAGCCTCCTAAATCAGTATCTATGGCTGGGTTTGGGTTGTACTACCACCTAGAAGCCACAGAGATTCAATGTGCAATAAAGCCCTTACTGTTACTAGCCCATTAGTTATGCTGCTTTATGAGTGTTTTCCTTGCTTAATAACCATAGCTGGATGCAATGGATCTTGAGGTCCCAAGTTGGAAATGTCATTTTAGTGATCATAGCTCAGTTGACCACAGTTGTGCAGGAGACCAAATGAATTCAAGTTTTTTTGTTGATTTTTGAATTTTGTTTTTAGCGATTGGAAGGAAAGTTATTTTGTGTTATGTCTGAGGAAGCATGGCCTTCCCATTAGATTGTATTGCAGTCTGTTCTTGGACAAGGCAGTAAAACAACTATCAGAAGACTTCTTGAAGTCTTTTCCAGGACTTTGATTGTATTAGGTAGAACAGTGAACACAAGGCAAAATCCTCTGGCTATTTAGTTTGAGAACATGAGATTTCACATTTATGGTTTTCAGAAATTTGACTATTCCCAAACAGCCAAGTTAACTCTTAAATTCCCTGCCCAACCTTTATTTTTCTATTTTGACCTAGATTTAAAATTGCATATATAACTTAGATGTAATTAATGAGTATATATTAAATACAAGATATACAAAAATATTTAGAGATGTGGTATCTCAAACCATGATTAGACTATCTTAGCCATTCTCATAAAGCTTCTAGGCAAATTAATTTTACAAGTTATTTGGCAATTAAATTTATGAAAATATTTCCAGGAGAGAACATATGTTGCCATACGTTCCGATAATAAATGCACCTACACTTCAAATAATACTTTTGGAGTTAGGGTTAAGTGATATTCTTTCCTTTATGTCACTAAAGTGTCGGAATGGTAAATAACTCAGCAGAATTCACGTAGTGAGCACTGTTTCTGTTTCAGCTGTAAAGAAAAAGTCAAAAAGTAAGGAAGAAAAAAATATTTAGGAATCACATGGGGCCTGTTAATCCTAGGGTAATGAATACATCAAAAAAAAAAATCAGTGTTAGATGAAGTCTGCCTTCAGGTGTTCATATGTGTCCTACTGTCATTGACCAAGCCTGTTAATAATTCCTGGGAAACCAAAATAGAAAATAAAATCCAAGCATTTTTTCCTTCTGTGCTTAATCTAGTTTCACATGCTCATAGAGGGCCACGTGCAGAGGGCTTGAACTTGGCACTTCAGACCAGAGTTCCTGGTTCAGAATGGCTCCCTCCACACCTCAGCTGGGAGGGCCGTATGCAGATCTCACACACACACACACACACACACACACACAGAGATCTCACACACACACACACACACACACACACACACACACGATACCTCAATCCACAATGACACCTCAGCTGGGAGGGCCGTATGCAGATCTCACACACACACACACACACACACACACACACACACAGATCTCACACACACACACACACACACACAGATCTCACACACACACACACACACACACACAGAGATCTCACACACACACACACACACACACACACACACACGATACCTCAATCCACAATGACACCTCAGCTGGGAGGGCCGTATGCAGATCTCACACACACACACACACACACACACACACACACAGATCTCACACACACACACACACACACACACACACAGATCTCACACACACACACACACACACACACACACACACAGATCTCACACACACACACACACACACACACAGAGATCTCACACACACACACACACACACACACACACACACACGATACCTCAATCCACAATGACACCTCAGCTGGGAGGGCCGTATGCAGATCTCACACACACACACACACACACACACACACACACACACACACACACACGATACCTCAATCCACAATGACACCTCAGCTGGGAGGGCCGTATGCAGATCTCACACACACACACACACACACACACACACACACACACACACATCTCACACACACACACACACACACAGATCTCACACACACACACACACACACACACACAGAGATCTCACACACACACACACACACACACACACACGATACCTCAATCCACAATGACACCTCAGCTGGGAGGGCCGTATGCAGATCTCACACACACACACACACACACACACACACACACACACAGATCTCACACACACACACACACACACACACACACACAGATCTCACACACACACACACACACACACACACACACACACACACACACACACACACACACACAGATCTCACACACACACACACACACACACACACACACGATACCTCAATCCACAATGGCAGTGGCGGGCTGTGTGCAGACAGGCTGTGTTGCTCAGATGCACCTTCCTGGGAGAACCCTGCCCCCTCCCTGCTGAACAGGCCCCTATAAAGCACCTTGCCCACAGCCTGTGGAGTTAAGTGCTCTGGAGCCCAAGCTCACACTTGGCTCTCCATTCTTTGATAAGAGAAATGTTTCCAGGACTTCCCTGGTGGTCCAGTGGCTAAGACTCCACCCTCCAATGCAGGATGCCTAGTTTCAATCCCTGGTTAGGGAACTAGATCCCACATGCTGTAACTAGAGATCCTGCATGCTGCAACTAAAACCTGGTGAAGCCAAATAATACTGTAAATAAAAAAATTTTTTTTAAATTTCTGTTGCTTCTGAGCTGAACTTGGTCTTGTTCTATTGGCTCAAGCAACATCGGGCATGAGAACCTTTGTTGGGACTCAAAAGTGTCAGTAACACTACATACAGTGTCTAATTTTTTAAAAAGTGAACAAAAAAAAAAGAAACTATCTGGAAATTTCATCAAACATCTAAGAAACTCATGAAAATAAATTTCTTAATACTGATTTCATATTCTTTCCTCTTTTGTTGTAACAAAACGGCAAACTATCTGCTTTCTCTGTATTAATGAGAAAAAAGATTCTGATAAAGATACAAGTTGGACAAGACTGCCCAGAATAGACTGAAGAGAGTTCACTGGGGACATTAGGTTGATTTGATGATAGAGGACCTTAAAAAGTTTAGGCTACACACATGCACATACACTCTCACACACACACACTGCCTGTGTGTGTGGACTATGTACATATGCACTCACAACAGAGAAATATTAGCGCCTTCCCCCACAATCTGTGTTGCCAAAATAATAGTTATGACAACAGCAGCACCTCTGCACCATTTGCCTGAAAGTTCTTAGGCTTCCTGGATGAAGGAAGGCCTTTGACGCTTGGTGAAAGTTAACTAGAGCAGGGCAGACTTTTCTATCGTCTTCGGCCAGTCTTTGCGTGCCTGACTTTTATAATAACTTATTTGACCTAGAAACACACATACTCTCTATCATATGTTATTATTAGCTATGCTGGTTTATATGGTATCCTTTCTTCTAACATAAATAAAAGCATTAAGGAACATCTTTATCCTCATTTTTTTTTTTTAAAGAGGGAAGTTGATTCAATGGTCTGGAAAGCTGTTTTAACGGTTTTTGGTGTTTCCTTCTTTTTCATGTCCTCGGAATGCCAGATTAATCTTTACAGAGAAAACTTTTTTTTTTTCCACCAAATAGGTTTTTTGCAGAAATGTTCAGCAATCCCCTCAGGAAAAATTCCACACTAGTCATTCTAACAGGACATGCAGATTTATAGCTCCATCCACCCTCTGCAGCTGTTGATCCCCACATTGCTTAGCATACACCCTCTCCCAGAGGCCGCTCTTTGCCTGGTTCAGTCCTTTCTAGTGGTCTTGGAGTTTTTCGTGCTGTCTGCATCCAAATCCTTCCCATTCCTCCAACTAAAATCTTGTCTCTGTGAAAACTTACCAGGCCCCTCCAGGTCATTCCAGCCTCCAACCTCTTACTCTGAACAGATGGTTTATTTGTTGAGTATTGCTGATAAAATCTGAGGCAAGATGAGGTTTTTTTTTTTTTTTTTTTTTTTAAGATGAGGTTTAAGCCAGAGAAGGGCTCAGGTCTGAGCGGATTCTGTCCGTTGGACTATCTTTGTGCCTTCTTGCCATATCTCTCATTTCCTCTCTGTCATTTATTTTTTCAACTTGCTTTTCTTATGGTTTCTTCCCACCCCACCCCCCCGCCCCGCCCTGTGTTTTAAATGTGAAGACTCATATCCTTAGCATGAATGGACTTGATAGCCAGGCTTTGGAGGAGGGCAACAGACAGATGGCAACTAGAAAACTAAAGCACTGGGAGTGGAACATACCTACTCTTCTCACACTCAAACTGAAATACTGTAAAAATGTCAATGCCACAGTCAATCGAATCAAAAGAGAACTACATTTATAAACAAGACAATTCCCAAAGGGTTGGCGTATTACAGGTTGACTTCCCTAGTGGCTCAGAAGGTAAAGAATCCGCCTGCAATGCAGGAGACCAAGGTTCGATCCCTGCGTCGGGAAGATCCCCTGGAGAAGGAAACGGCAACCCACTCCAGTATTCGTTCCTGGAGAATTCCTTGGGCAGAGGAGCCTGACAGGCTACAGTTCATGAGGTTGCAGAGTCAGATATGACTGAGCGACTAACACTGGCCTATTACAACACCCCTAAGAACTAATTTAGTTCATCAGGGAAAACAGTGACATGGTATAAAATTAAAAAATTGGAAAACATTTATAGGATTGAGGACAGGAGGAGAAGGAGGCAACAGAGAATGAGATGGTTGGATGGCGTTGGACATGAGTTTGAGTCAACTCTGGGAGACAGTGAAAGACAGGGAAGCCTGACATGCTGCAGTCCATGGGGTCACCGAGTCGGACACAACTTGGTGTGTCTGAACAAAAACCACAATTGAGGTGGGGAGGCAATAAAATATATAAACTTGGGAGGTAAGAAATTTAGAAACAATAAAGGCTATCTGAAGTACTGCTGGGGGAAATAGCAACAACCTCAGATATGCAGATGACACCACCCTTCTGGCAGAAAGCAAAGAGGAACTAAAGGGCCTCTTGATGAAGGTTAAAGAGGAGAGTGAAAAAGCTGGCTTAAAACTCAACATTCAAAAAAACTAAGATCATGACGTCAGGTCCCATCACTTCATGGCACATAGATGGGGAAACAATGGAAACAGTGACAGACTTTATTTTGGGGGGCACCAAAATCACTGCAGATGGTGACTGTAGCCATGAAATTAAAAGACGATTGCTCCTTGGAAGAAAAGCTATGACCAACCTAGACAGCATATTAAAAAGCAGAGACATTACTTCACCGACAAAGGTCTGTTTTGTCAAAGCTATGGTTTTTCCAGTAGCTGTACAGATGTGAGAGTTGGACCACAAAGATAGCTGAGCGCCAAAGAACTGATGCTTTTGAACTGTGGTGTTGGAAAAGACTCTTGAGAATCCCTTGGACTGCAAGGAGATCAAACCAGTTAATCCTAAAGGAGATCAGTCCTGGGTGTTCACTGGAAGGACTGATGCTGAAGCTGAAACCCCAATACTTTGGCCACCTGATGCAAAGAACCAACTCATTAGAAAAGACCCTGATGCTGGGACAGATTGAAGGCAGGAGGAGAAGGGGGCCACAGAGGATGAGATGTTTGGATGGCATCACTGACTCAATGGACATGAGTTTGAGCAAGCTCCGGGAGATGGTGGAGGACAAGAAAGCCTGGTGTGCTGCAGTCCATGGGGTCACAAAGAGTCGGACGTGACTGAGCGACTGAACAACAACAACAATTTTGAAATTAGGAAGGAGTGAGGAAAACAGTGCTTGCTTAAGTCTAGAGAGAAGCAAGTAGATGCCTTCACCTTTTTGCCTAGAAGAAACACCTTTAAAAAAAATAAATAAAAGCTAAGACAAAGCCACAAGGTGTTCAGCTATAGTCACACACTGGGTTAAGAGGGATGTTGTCAAGAACACATTTTAAAGGGCATATTCAGGGATGTTGTTTCACTAAGGGTCCTATATTTGCAAAAATGTTTTCCTGATCAACCTGCTAAATCTGAAGGAGAATGCACAGAAAGTATAAAGATGTAAAAGAACCCTGGGGCAGGCAGGGGTAGGGGGTGGGGCGGGGAGGGATTTGGCCCACCGAATCCCTTTCCAGCACATCACACAAATCTAAATGATCTAAGATCCTTGAGTTTATTTTGCTGACTCTAGTTTGTCCTCCCATCACTCTCTCAAAATCAACATGGAAAGGGAAGACGGAGGTCTTCCAAGACTTTCTTTACGTTCAGTAGTTAGTGGTAACTTATGACTATGTTTTCAACTTTCTTCTGTTAAGTCATTGACTCCTCCTCCCCCACTCTGTTTCCAGGGTCATTGGGCAACCCTTTATAAATCACAGGACTGGATTTGCTTTGTTTGGTCTTGTTCCAGCTTCTTCATTATCTCTTCTGTTGTGTACTACACAGTTTTGTAGACACACCGGATAAAGTGGAGAAACAAAGCCAGATTAGTCCCAGACTGCTTGCCAGCTGATTTTAAACTATTGCTTGCTGCTGGTACACAAAACAAGGAATAGTGTTTTATTCCTGAATTTTTAGACTAGAAATGGGAGGGGGTAGTTAATTTTTGGTTCTGTCAAACATCTTTGTTCTTTCTTTGCCTCAGTTTCTTAATTTGTTTAATAGTGCTGTTCATAATTTTGTTTTCTTCCCTAATTCTCTATAGTGCAAAATGCCTTGGGTATTTTTCCACCATTCTAGTATCATTAAAAGAGGAGCAGGAAGGATATATGTATAACCTTTTACAATCATCTAGATCTTGCTTCCAGAATTTCTTGGTCTTCAATTGTAGAGTTTCAAGAAACCTCTGAAACTATGTCAGTTCACAGAGTCAGCCCCACAGAGTTGATCCCCGGACTAGGGAAACCCAGGGAGTTTAAATAAATCACTGCAAGTCATATGGCTAGCTAGGGTCAGGACATGGCAGGACTTGAACCTAACTCTTAGTATTTTCAACTGAACACATAACTCATTTGTACTCGAATTTCAGGATGCTTAAGCAGACTCAAGGTTTGGGCTGGATTTCTACCTCAGTCCAGGATGACTCTTGTAAATATATGATCTGGAAGATTCTGAGATCTTGGTATGATTGCAGGGAATTATGGTCTGATTATGGGCTTCCCAGGTGGCCCTAGTGGTAAAGAACTCACCTGCCAATGCAGGAAACATAAGAGACCACATCTTCCATCCCTGGATTGGGAAGATCCCCTGGAGGAGAACATGACAACCCATTCCAGTATTCTTGCCTGAAGAATCTCATGGACAGAGGAGACTGGGGGACTACAGTCCATAGCGTTGCAAAGAGATACGTCTGAAGGGACTTAGCACTCACACATGGTCTGATTCTGTGGAGAGTCTAAGAGACCTAACCCCCTCCTTGAACAGAACCAAATCCCCAGAACCTCACACTCAACCCACTTTCTTCACGGTTGACTCAGAGCAGAGCTGACACAGCTGAAACATTCGAGAGTACGCCCACATCTCTGGTTTACTGTGGACAGAGTGGAGTGAAACAAGGATTCAAGATCAACCATTCGTCCAAAGGGTCGTCTGTTGATCATCATTAACAGTATCACTGCAGGCCCGTATCCTCTCTCGAATTAGTTGTAAGTGAAATCACTTCAAAACAAAATTTTGCTTTATCCATATTTTTTTCTAATTTTGCAGAAAGCAGCTAAAGACTCATCAGCGAATATGAATCACAAATCAGCCCCGTGTGCATGTGGGTTTTGTCCAAGTCTACACAAGAGGGGAACATTTTGTTTTAGAAATGTGAGATGTATGAAATACAAATCTGCCAAGAACCTTCCTCCGAATTGCTCTGGGACTAGGCAGGGCAGCCTGGGACCTTGCGAGGGCGGGGAGGGGGGCAGAAAACAAGGCAAGTGTGAGTCAGGTAACGCCCTTGGGTGGGGTCCGGGGAAGATAAAGAAGTGAGATCATAAGGACAGAGAGCACTGAACTTTTGTGTTCCACTGAGTCGGATCCATAATAAAGTTAGACAGTGGAGGTATGGAGGCCCCCAGAGTCCACAGCCTTTAGGTTCACGGTGGGGGCAACAGGCAGGGAAGGGTCGACCTGGTTCTGCCAGAGGTCAACGCACAGTTAGGGCGGACCCAGGAAAGTTCACCTGATTTTGCTAAAAAGCTGCAATCCTGTGCACGGAGGTAAACAGGGTTGGAAGCGAAATCGGAACTGCAAAATCCAGGCCCTCGCCCAAAAGCACCTCCCCTCCCCCACGCCTTTCCTTCCCTGCCCGATCCCCTCCTCAGACTCGGGATGAGGGCAGGGGTCGCCGACCCCCCGCTATCGGTTGGTCACTTGCGGGGGTCAGACTGCGGGACCCCGCCCATATGGCCTCCGGCCCCGCCCCTGGCCCCGCCCACCTCGATCGGCCCGCCCCCGTTGGGGAGAGAGCCGTCTCCGCCCTCGCCCCCGAGCTGCGAGGCTGCAGGACTGGTGCCGCAGTCGCCGCCTCGGCCACCGCGCAGCTGCCGGTCCACCTCCGCCACCGCTTAGCCGTGCTCGGAGCCCGGCCGAGGAGGCTGCCGCCGCCGCCAGGAGCCCGCAGCCTGCGCCCCGAGCCCGCCGCCGCCGCCGCCCTCCGAGGGCGCCCCAGGCCGCGCCATGGTGAAGGTGACGTTCAATTCGGCTCTGGCCCAGAAGGAGGCCAAGAAGGACGAGGCAAAGAGCGGCGAGGAGGCGCTCATCATCCCTCCGGACGCCGTTGCCGTGGACTGCAAGGTCCGAGGGCCGGGGCTCGGGGAAGTGGGCCGGCTGGGGCCCCGGGAGAGCTGCGCCAGGCCAGGGCGGCTGTGCGCCCAGGGCTGCGCGGGGTGCGCGCGGGACGGGGGTCCCCGAGAGGGCCGAGCGCTCCCTTCTCTCGGGCTGCTCCCCGTTCTTGTCCGGCGCAGCTTCTTTGTAAGAAAGTGCGTGTGCAGAAAGCGGTGCCCGGCGCGGGATCGGGGGCTTGGGGGGCTCCGGGGGAGGAGGGTTGGAGAAAGGGGCCGAGTGCACGGTGCTGGGTGCAGTCGAGGAATGTGTGTGGGGCCGGGCCGGGGTTCGTTCCGCCTGGAGACCGGCAGCGACATGCAAAACGACAAAACAACAACAAGAGTTTGGCACGTCCTCCCAGTATAAATAATGTCCCTAAGATGGCTGACATCATCACAAGCCTAAACCGCAGTTGCTTCCTTACTTTCGTTTCCAGGCTGAACTGCACTGGGACTAAGTCCGGCTCCTGTAAGCCTCTTAATTTTAAAAGCGTTTTTTTCCCTTTAACCTTCTCTTTCTTCGCGGCCCTTTGGTAGCGGTAGGTGAACTTCGCCGTGGGGTCTGGAGAGGGAGGGAGCGGGCGAGGGGAGAAGGCAAGGTGATGGTCTGCTCAGAGTAGGTTCTGGCTGTTCACTTTATAACTGAAATATTCCTGGTAAAGGTTACTAATTACTATCTGGATGTTAGTGTAAAACCGACAGTTCACTTTTAAATTATATCAGCAACTTTACGAGAACCCCTTAAGCTAAGTGAAACTAAACAAACTTGTCCTGCGTCTCTTTCAAAATTGTCCTTCATCCCTTTTAAAATTGTCCACCGTCCCTTCAAAAACTCTTCTTTATTTTACAAAATCCCCCTTTTAGCCCTAAGCAAAAATCCGGAGAAGAACTATTATCGTGCCACAGTAATACTCATTTAGGATGTGATTGTAATTGTCTCAGAAGTTGAATAAACAGGAAAGGTTCACAACCTTTCTACCAGATCTTCAGGCTGCAAATATTTAATCCTGTAGAAATTAGTTGTAGAATTATTTATGTTCTGTAACTTTTAATTTTTTTGTTAGCATTTTTGAAGACCTGCTGTAAGTAGGATAAACTTAGTTTTAACTCTGAAAAACCCAGTAACTTGTGCAGGTATAAACACTGTTTTTTAATATATTACTACTACTGGGAAACGCAGTGTGAAAAATGTGTGAAAATACAGTGTTAATCTGCACGTGCCTATACTGGGTTTTTGGAAATGTTCTAGTTAAAAACACAAATGTCAGGAGTTGATTTTTAAATGACTGTCTTGCCTTGAAATAGGAAGTGGACAGATTCCCTAAAAGGATTAAGCGTTTTGGTATTGGTATTTGTTTGCCTGAATCCATTGCAAAGTCTAGGTTTTAGAGAAAATGTTTGGAATCCACAGAGGATAATTCCAGCCGTAAATTATTATCTGAGCTCTGTATTTGTCTAACATTCATTGTACCTAAATTAGATTGATAGTCAAGTACCCTGTCATAACAGACTGAAATACATATATAGAGATTAGGTAGATTTTAATCCTATTACATATCTTTTTAAAAATCCTATGAACAAATACAATTCCTCTCATTAAAAAAGAGAGGAAGAAAGGATCCGATGATGTCACTTCAGATAGCTTTTCCCAGTTCCTGTTGTGAAGGAGATTTGAAACGCTGGACAAAAATCAGAAATAATTTGCTGGGCAGCTGTAAATCTGATTTTGGACATTTATTGTCAGTTCTGAAATGATGACTGTGTTTTCAGATTCTCAGAATTTCTCACAATTTCACCATATTCAAATATTGTGGTCATAGCAGCAGTAAAAGAAAAAAAAAAGTAACCATTCCTAGCTGTTTTCTCAGATCCCCATATCCAAAGAAAAATGCTAGAACTAAGCTGTGAGGGCCTGTCTTCCTTTATAACCACACAGCAGTCATGGATGAACTGGCAGATACAAAATGACTAATTCTTTTTCGAGCTGTGAACTCGAAGACCTATTAAGTGAGTGACAGAATATTGCTGTATGTTAGGAGAATCATAACCCGTCAGTCACTTAACAGTAAATGCAAAGCTTGCTTAGTAACAGGCATTTGCAGACGGTCTCTTAGAGCTCGGACGGTGGTTACATAATGTTCTTTGACTCCTCTGGTGACTGTACCGTGACCGCTGAGTCTGACTCCGACCGCTGAGTCTGACTCCGAATTCTGCACAGAATCTGTCTTCCTGTGTTTGCCTCGGGCATTTCCTTGCCTGGTTGGTCAAGAGGATCCGGTTTAGCTAGTTAGCAAAAACTCCTGAATAAGAATTTTGAGTATCTTTAACTCCCCCAGACCACGGTGTCCTGAAGGCCATTGTTTCTCCAGTTGTACCCTTAAGGATCACCTGGTATCACCTGGGATTCTGGTTTAAAAATGCAGTCTTCAGACCTTCTGCAGTAAAGAATTCTGATCCCTCCAATCGGCTGGCTTATGTAACTCACATTCCAGTACTTTTACACTGCTCCTGTCTTTTGTTATTTCTTTAACTCTTTTCTCTGGAAGCTGTTGCATTGTCCCGTCTTTCAGATTTGTCTTTTCAGTGGCTATTAATCCCAGCAGCCACGTCTGTGGATTGTATTGTCTCAACTAGCTTGCTGTTTATTATTCTTTCTCTACATTTCCCCCTAGGTTTTATGTAATAGAGGTGAATTTGAAATTATGAATGTTTTATGTGAGAGGCAGCAATTCATTCATGAACTTCTGTGTTTTTACTTTGAACTTTGAAACATTGTTTGTTATATACGTGTAAATATCAAAGAAAATACTTAATGTCCTGAGTCAGAAGTCCCAGTTTTGTCAGTACACAACTGCTTGATCTTGGGTTTAAGTTTGTTTTTTTTTTTTACGAGTTCTTTATGTGTAAGATGACAGGGTAGGACCAGATGGTCTATAGAGGACTCTTCCAGTTTTAAAATTCTATGAAAATGGCAAGAATTACATAATTATATTTGGCAGGAGTCAGATTGTTTTAGCTGTGAAAAATAATAGTTCCCCTCTCACCCTAACTAGACTGTTCCTTTTTTTCCTCCCCTTGTTCAGCTTGTTACATGCCTTCCTCTTATTAAGTAGCTGTGGGTCACGGAGAAAGGAGATGGCTTAGAGGTATTATGTAATAAGCTAAATTTTCATTTTGGGTTACCTCATTGTAGAACAGTAGCTGTCAATAACTCCTCTTGTCATGCCTGATTATGAAATGCCTTTCCCAGTATCAGGCCTCGAAGAAGCTCAAGTTTTCTTCGTAGATAACCCTGTAAATTGTTTTGCTGATAAATAATGTTGCCTCTTCTCTGCAGTGCATTGTAGTTGTAGACATCCTTAAAAGGAAAAGTGAAATGCTTGTGGAGGGGAAAGAAAGGGCAGGATGGAAGCCTAAGTGAAGGACTACTAACCCAGTAAGTTCTGAGTCCACCCATCACAAAACGGCTATCTCCCTCCTAATTCTTTTCACTTTCTGGCATTTCTCTCTGCATAAAACAGGACTGGTCATTTAGCTTTTTGGTGATGTTGGTGTTCATTTTATTTTTTGTTCGGGGAGAGGTAGAGGGGAGGAGGAACATAAAATCTGATGCCATATACTAAAATGTTTTGGTCTTTAGAGAAGGGATGGGGAGCTTGGTTCCCTTTAACAAAAGTGCGTATCATTACCCCGTTGTATAATTTAGTGTCAGTAAAACATTGGCCAGCAAAAACTTTACAGTCACTGCATTTTAGTTCTTCGTGAGGGTATTGATATCTGAAGTGAGGATTTACTGCTGGGAGATAAATTAATTGCCCCTATGCATACCAAGTGACCTTGGCAGGATCTTGTGTGTACACAGGCCTCATTGGGCGGCTGCTGCTCCAGAGGGTGGAAAAAGTGTACGTTGTGCAGCTGGAAACTGCCCCAAGACCCTTTTTGGGGTCTTCCCAGTGTCACCTTAAACATAATCATCTTTGGACTAGATAGAACCGAGTATATTATCCTTGGCAAAATCATAAACCTGTAAGACATTTTGGAATTCAGCTCAGCCATGTTAGAGATTTAGGTGAATAGAAGTATTACTTTAACCAGAAACATCTCTCGGAACACATGGTAAGGCCTATTTAAATTGACTTAGAATTTAACTTTAAAAGTTTTCAATATGTATTGCTAGAGCTTGATGTAAGGTGGGACATTTTATTTCTTATTTGTTCTTTCATACTCTAACTTAAATACCTGGGATGTCTATTTAAAAGGCATTTTTTTTTTTTCCACCAAAAGGAAAATGCTTTCTGAATTCATGGCATAAATAAAACTTCTTGAACTCTTTTGTTTATCACAGTGTCAGCAGAGGGAGAGCCAGAAAAAAAATTTGTGTCTTTTCAAAATGACATCAGTGAATCCATCCTCTTAAACTTTTTGGTAAACTTGTCACTTTTTATTAGAGCTTCGACTGAAGGAGTTAAGGACTCTGCCATCAAAGGACTTTTTCAGGCCATAGCTACTGCCTGTTAAAAATAAAGGATTTGACAGTGCTGAATTTCTGAATGTGGTGGTTTTTGTCAAAATGCTATAGAAAGCAATAACACTGGAGTTATGTTTTCAAGAAGCTTATGTGTAAAGAGTTATTTCCTGTCTTTCCTATTTACTTTGCACGGCTTAACAATGAAAATTTTACAGGGTAGACAACTGAAAGTTGAAGATTAGAAATTTTGTTATAGATATGACCCTAAGAATATCATTAAAAATAATTCAATTGTGATTTTCCCTTTTAAGCAGTGTTTATGATACATATACTTAGTAGCTTTAAATAATCCTATTTTATGTTACCAACAATTGAGCAAAATTGTTTGTAAACAACTGAAGTTTTTTTGAACTCTTGAATTGATCATTGGGAAAAAAAGAACTTAATAACTTAATGAAGTATTTCTATAATTCTGTCATCTCGGGGAAAAACAAGTAAAATGAACATAGACTTATGCAGAAGAATTTCCAAAAAATGAAAAAATTACTCTTGTTTTTATGATAGAGGGATAGTCTAATTTTTCATTTAATATGTATCAATATTTATCATTGATAAATGATAATATTAACATTGATAAATTTCTAGCAGTAATTATATGAGCTCGAGCTAAGATATATTTGTCAGAAGATAAATTAATGTTGAAATTAAATTTGCACAGTTTATAAATCCTAAACATTTTCAAATTAAATATATAGGGAGTTTATTTGGGAAATTGATACTAAGTGGGTGTGAGGTATTTAGTACTTTTAAGATTCTGAAATATTTGCATAAACCTTTTTTGGCATAGTTGAATTTCATATTTTAAAAAAGAAGGTTTAACGAAGTTTTGTATGTTTGAATGTTTTTAACTTTTAATGCCAAAGTTAATCTTGGATTGTTTTCTCTGCTTTAATTATGATTATGATGTTTAAAATTTTGTAATATAAAAACCTAAAAGGTAAGTTGCATTATTAAGTCACTTACTGCAACATCCAGAAGAGGAATCATCTTTATGCTGGGAAAAATGACTTTAAAGGGTCAGTCCATCTAGGTCTGCAGTTTTTTTGGGGGTGGGGGTGGGAGGACTCTGTGTGGCTTTTGTGGGATCTCACTTTCCCGACCAGGATTTGAGCACCGGCCATGAGAGAAAGCCTGGAATCCTCACCACTACGCCACTAGGGAACCTAGTCTTCATTTCTTAAAATTCATTATTTTTTCAGCCAGCCTCTCTAGTATTTCATTTCTGCTGTATATACTATGGCAGTTTTTTTCATTTTTCATCTTCTAGCTTTCTCTTCAGTTTATTTTACCTTGCTTTCATGCTAGGAAGAGTTTCCCAATCCCATCAGTTTTAGCTCGAGCAAAAATTAGGAATGTTAAGCAGAGATGGCAAACTTAATGCTCTTGGGCTCGAGTAGATATTTTAGTGAAGCTAAGCTTTTTTCTTTTTTCTTTTTTTTTGCATATTAAGCAACTTAGAATATTCTTCATTTTCATTTAAAAAGTGAAGGATCCAATGTTGCTTGATCCTCCAGGTTTTAAAGGCAAGCTGGAAGCAGTTTCATTTAAAACTTGATTTTTAAATATTAACAACTAATTCATACAAGAATTTCATGCAGAAACACGGGTGACTGACACAGGCCACCGTTTTACAGTCTCCTTTACAGTGGAGAGCAGAACTGGCAGATTATGGCCTACTGCCTGTTTTTGTATAACCCATGAGCCAAGAATGATTTTTTAAAAATATATATTTTTAGATGTTTGGGGAGAAATAATCAATTTCCCCCATTTGCTCCAGTTCCCTCACAATCGAAAAAAGGGTATCGTTTGGGGAGCCACACTGTCTACTTATTGAGAACTCAGACTATGCAGTTTTAGATTCTGTCTCTACCATCTACTGCGATACTTCGGGTAAGTTACTCCAACTCTCTGTGTCTTTCTGCATCAGCTAACTAGGGAATGAGATAATTTGTAAAAAGTGTATCACAATACCTGGAACAGCGTATGACTCAGTAGATGCTATTATTGCTACTACAGATTTTTTTTTTAATGATTCAAACTTTTATTTGGCACTGCTGCTGCTAAGTCGCCTCAGTCGTGTCCGACTCTGTGCGACCCCATAGACGGCAGCCCACCAGGCTCCGCCGTCCCTGGGATTCTCCAGGCAAGAACACTGGAGTGGGTTGCCATTTCCTTCTCCATTTATTTGGCACTGCTGCATCTTAGAGATTTCTGGAAGTAGACTTCAGGGTGGATGTGGCTGTGTGCTCAGTCATGCCCAGCTCTTTGCGACCCCATGGACTGTAGCCCGCCAGGCTCCTCTGTCTGTGGGGTTTTCCAGGCAAGAGTACTGGAGTGGGTTGCCCTTTGCTCCTTCCTCTAGGGGATCGAACCTGAGGCTCCTGTGTCTCCTGCATTGCAGGCAGACTCTATACCCTCTCAGCCATAGCAATACACAGGTAGAAGTAGAAAATTAATGAAGCAGGGCAGTTACTCATTTTGTACTGTTTTTTATAGATTAATACCTCAAACTCAACACTGTTTTCAGATAGTGTCAGAGCCTACTGGCAAAGATTAATATTATTACCTGGATCTGGTAACTTGGGCAAGTCCCACAACCTCCCAAGCCCCAGTTCCCTCACTTGTAAAATAGAATAATGGCACTGACCTTAAATAGTGTTCTTGTGGTAGAATTAACAGTCCCTGGTACATAGAAACTCAGTAAATGTTAGCACTTTTCCCCAGTCCCCATCTGTTAAAAGTCCCATTTTTACCCCCTCATCATTCTTTTGTTGGAATGTTACTTCTTGTGTTACTATTATTGCTTATCCCTACCTCACATGTCAGTTAAATTACAGTATTGTTGATAAGTAACACCCTGCTCCCCCTAGATATTCTGCCAAAGAGTCATTCCTGCAACATAAAAATCCTTAGCATTCAGTAGCTGTGTCCATTTTTGTATAGAAGTATTTCTTATTACAGAATAGAATGTTGATAAAATTTTATAAATTTAATTGGGGGTTTAACCAAAGTAATACTTAGTTTTAAAATGCAAATAACTGTCCTGCCCTATCTCTGAAGAACGCACCTTTTTTGGGAACCCACTTTGTACATTAATGGTTCTCAAACTTTTTGGTCTCAGGACCCCTTTGTACTGTTAAAAATTGTTGAGGGTCCCAAAGAGCTTTTGATTTATATTGGTTGTATATATTGATATTTACTGTATTCAAAATTAAAACAATATTTATTGATTTAAAATAATACAAAACCTATGTTAGCAAAAATAACATTTATAAATAAAAATTTCCATATAACCAACAGATTTTAAGAACAGTAAGAGCAACGTCGTTTTAAATTTTTACCCTTTACTGATGGCTTTATAGAAGACAGCTGAATTCTCCAGTTAGCTTCTGTGTGTGTCACACATTCAGCTTCTGGGAAACTCCACTGCACACTGTCCAGAGAGTGAGAATGGGGGGGAAGTCTTACTTTTATTACGAAATTGGTTTTGACATTATGGACCCCCCTGACATTGTGGTGTCTGTCCCTAGAGCACATTTGGAGAACTTCTAAATACTTGCTATTTCATGGTTTTTGTTTTCATTTGTGTTTTTTGCAATTTTAGATATTACCTCCTGGCTTCCTAAAATGGGAAGTGACTATTTAGCCTTTTCTATTTGTTTATGTAGTATATACATAGTCTCTTCTGGTGTAGTTATAGTAATGTCTGGTTAAATTTCTGGCCCATGCTTTTATTGTAATTGACATGAAAGTTACATCAGAGTAATGTAGTATAACTTTTTCTACTTCCTTTCTTGTACAAAGCCATTTTTATTTTCCCTGAATTTGATAATTGGCTTCTTGAGTCAGAGAGGGTTACTTAATTTTCTGTGTATTGCTAGTTCATCCTCAGTGTCTCTGACAAACTTTCAGATAATAAACTTTCATATCTACAGACTTACCAGATAATTTACCGAGTTTTCAGTTTTTCGTGGTGATATTTCACTTGTCATTCTTCAGCCTTTCCACCCAGATGGTTGTACTCTAGGTATGTGGCTGCACAGATGTCCTGAGAGTAATTATTATCCTCGAGTTTTTCTGCCTTTTCCTCCATCCTCCGTTGGCTCTTCAGTTTTATAAATCCAAGAAACAGCATTTGAGATGAATTTTTTTTTTAACCTGTCTGAGAATCTTTACTCTGTTTTCACATGTAATTGATAATTTATCTGGGCATAAAATTCTAGGTTAGCTGTAATTTCCTTTCAGCATTTTAATGGCATTGCTCCGTCTTCTAGTCTGATGCCATTCTGATTCCTGGTTCTTTGAATATGACCACTTTTGTTTTACTTTCCCTCAAGAAGCTTGAGATTTTTTTCCTTATGCTTTCAGCTTTTAAAATTTCTATTGACATACTTTATCTTCTGTCGTTTCCATTTTCTGGCTTACGGTTTATTTGTTGATCCCTTTACAATCACTCTGTCGAGCTTTCAGGAGGAAGTAAAGATGACTGTTTAACTGGAAATCAATAACAGGACTTCCAACTCAGCTGTCTTCATAGCTTTAAGACTTACTAGATCGTTTTATTTAACATTGAAAATGGACTTTTAATGATAATAATAGATAACAATAGGAACAGTAGATAATAATAGGAAACCATGTTCATTTTTATTAGCATCAGTTTAAGGTCTGACAGGATAACCTATAGAGAGGCATTGACTTGTCTCCTTTTTTAATATTCCAAAATTGTCTTTTCATGAGTAATTTTAGACACAGCTCCCTCACTGCCAACCTCATGATTTTTGCTTTGTGACTTTATTTCTCTGACTTTACTAGCTTCATTTTTGTAATAACATCTTGCCTTTTTCATCTTTGAAATGTTTATATCCTAGTGAGCCTGAGTTATTTTCCTTCATTGTTCTTCCTTCATGTGCATATGATTTAAGTACTTTTTGTTACTATACTTTGTGTTAATTCGATGAATAATAGAGAAAAATTCTATTAACTTTGTCAACACATTAATAACAACAACACTACTGTTGTAACAGTTAACACATTGTGCTTCCTATGAGTGTGACTCAATTTGAGTAAACCTATTATGATGGGGAAAAGCTGTAGAAACTCAGATCATTTCTGGTTGGATATTTATCTGTAAAATGACGTATTGGACTAAATGACCTCTCACGGCTCTTGCATAGAGGATCATTTCTTTCTAAGAGCTATCTGTATCTGTTTTCACCAAAGAACAACCCTCCTGGATCCAAGAGTGAGGTGAGTAGTAGGATAAGGGAGCGAAATCAAATGACTGCTGAATGTTTATACTGTACATGTATTTGGTGCTAGGCATAGGTTCAAAGCACGTTTTACATGTTCACTATACAGATACAAATATCTGTGATCTCAGGAACTGGAATTATTTTTTCTAATAGTCATTTTGTATAACTTCCAAATTTCTGAACTTGGACGGAAGATATAGCTTTCCACCTTCGAATTATTTTATGCTTTTAAAAGACTATACTTGGAGTTTTCTTGTCAAAAATTCTGCATTTTAAATGGAATGACTCATAGTTGAATACAAATGTATAATTATCTTGTTGAATGACGTTAAAATCGAAGATTTATAAAAAAATGAGTCCAGAACAGGTTTGCTTTCCCCCCTCTAATCTTGACACATAATTCTATGATGAATTATGGAGTAGAGCATTCCTATCATACTTGAAAATTTTTGGAAGATGGTTGATACTCTCATTAAGAACAGTATGAACTCATGACTCAGTCAGTAGCAGAAGAAATCTGTCGTGACCAGTCTGTCTATCCCTCGTAAAGACTGTTACTCACAGTAAATGTCATGTGTATATTATAGTGTTGTTTACAAACATCTGTCTGTTAGTGCTCTAGGTTTTTCTTTTGACTACCCACTACCTTTATATCTCACTCATATGAATTTGAAAACCTGATGAAATATTACACTTCTCTTCAGTGTAAATGCAATAAACACTACATAGAAATGGTCATCTTTTAAAATAAGTAGATAAAAGAATAGAAGATTTTAAGGTATTCCTATATGAATATTCTGCTATGTACCAGATACTCTGCTTGCTCCTGATGATGTAAAAAGTGATTAAGTGAGAATCCAGCACTAAAAGCATTTACAGCCTGATCTTTTTCTTTTTTATAGCTCTGGCCTATTTTTTTGTTTAACCTCGGCCTGTGCTAAGTTTACATAAAGCCAATAATTTGGTTCAGATTTTTTATCTCTCACAGTAGTTAAATTGTTATGCAGTGGATTTAAATTGTTAATATTTTAATTCCTGTTTTGCTGTTTGTGTCATAGGATTTGTTAACAAATAAAGGATGTTAAAGAGAAATTGGTTTTGTAGACATTATACTTTTAGATTAGTTTCTATTGTGAAAAATCTCTCCCTACTCAAGTGTAAGATAATGCAATAACCATATTATCCATATAATGCCAATCACTTGGAAAACTGCTCCCTTTTTGCATCTAATACACAAGATTTCTCATGTGGACTTTCTCACATGGTTGAGATAGTAGCAGTCTTACTTACTTGAAAAGTCAAATAAGAAGATAAAATTCAGTTTTACTTATTTAAATGAGCAAGAGAAACTGCAAACAGATGTTTGGTGGCTTTATAGATTTTTTAGCTTCTTAGCCATAGATTTTTGTGTTTTACATATAGCAGAATATATTTGGTAACCAGTTAATGCTGTTAATGGTGAACAGCTTGCTGGATCGTGTCTTTTTGATGCTTCCATGATGGGAAAGAAAGCTAATGTAGAAGCCAGGTGACTAGAACAAGTACCAGTGGTAAATGAGTGACACTGCTATTCTACATGATAGTAATCAGATGGAGCAATTGCCTGTGTTACTTCAGTGGTTTGAAGAGTCTAGTTAGGAAATTATTTTGGAAGTATTTTAAAATAGATCTTAAGTGATGATCAAGGCTTTTATTTTTATTTCTTATTGGAGTAGGAAGTCATTTTCTTTTCCTCTCTAGTAATGTCTTTTTTAATTGGCTTTTTCAGTACTTTGTGTTCAGTCGCTCAGTTGTGTCCGACTCTTTGTGACCCCATGGACTGTAGCACGTCAGGCTTCCCTGTCCATCACCAACTCCTGGAGTTTGCTCAAACTCATGTCCATCGAGTCAGTGATGCCATCCAACCATCTCATCCTTTGCCATCCCCTTTTCCTCCTGCCTTCAATCTTTCATTTAATGGGGTCTTAGGAAAAAATCCTCTCCTTGCTCCTCATAAGCTGGGAAAGGAGAGGAATTCAGATTTATTGGAGTATTATATACTGAAAGTTTCAGCCCCTCGAACTTTATACAGTTCTGTTAATTTTGACCAATATATGCAGTTGTGTGATCATATCACTTTGTAGTTTGTTCCAGTTTTCTGTTTCTATAATTTACCCTTTCCAGAACCTCATTCCGAGGGTATTATACCGGGAGTGGCTGTCCGTCATTCTCATTGTTCTTGTCCTGAGAACTGGGCGTCATCTCGAACATCTTTGATGCCCACAGTTCTTGGACCATAGCTTTCTCTGAGCTTAGCCGATACCTGGCTCCTCTCTGTCACTGTTTTTGCTTATGCCATTCATGCTTGGATTTATTCTTTGCAAAAGAATATCTGTTCCGTCATTTAAAGGATTAAGATGCTTTATTCACCATATTAATCTAGTCTCTAAAACCCAGAACTCTAAATCCTTTTATGTGGAGAAGTGGTTTAAAATTAGATACTCAGAAGGAATCATACATACCTAATCATAGGTATGGAAGTGAAGATTGAAGTTCAAAATTAAGTGACTTTGTAGAAAAGAACTTAGTATATTTGGCCTTCACTAGGAAGAAAAATACGACTGAGCGACTTCACTCTCACTTTTCACTTTCCTGCATTGGAGAAGGAAACGGCAACCCACTCCAGTGTTCTTGCCTGGAGAATCTCACGGACGGGGGAGCCTGGTGGGCTGCCGTCTATGGGGTCGCACAGAGTTGGACACGACTGAAGCGACTTAGCAGCAGGAAGAAAAATGATGAGGGAGAAGTTGAGAAAATGAGAACATAGATGAGAAGTTTATTTATGAAAATTTGAATTATTAGATTTTTTTAAATGTTGGCAGCTAATTCTATATTTTGTAAAACAGTATATAGGCTAAACAGCACACCCATGGGCAGCCAACCTGTGCATCCCCATATTTATCCATATTACTGAATGTGTTAAAAAGTACATATTTTGAAATAAACTAAATCTGACGCTGCTCTGAGATGAATAAATTGTATTTTTTCCCCTGTATTTCAGTATTTACATTAAAGTGTTTTTACACCATCACGTTCTTTTTCTTTTTTGTAATACGATTTTTAACTCTGAGAGGTATTTTCCTCTTTGGTAATTCTGGTTCTTACAGCCCTGTTGCATTTGCTCTAATAATGCAAAGTAATATTTCTGGGAGCTTTGAAAAAATGTCTCCTCATTCATTGTGCAAAGAAGGCTCGTGAAGTGAGCTGTTAGTGTGGAACAGAATAAAAATTATACGAAAACCCTTGCATCTTGTCTGAGTTCAGTTTATAACTGAAGCACATTTAGTAAAGCCTCTTAGGGAATTCATTGAGGTGACCTAATTCTTAACTAATTGAAGTATCAGAACTGAATTTATCCTTCATTTTGCTTAAGATATAACTGGTTAAATAATTTTACTTTATAATACGGTGATAAGATTCATTTGAACCAGAGATTAGTAGTGTCGGAGTGATAATGCTTTTGAAGCAGTTTCTTTCTGTTCCTACTGTGAAGGGTGACAAGGGTGATTATGGGCCAGTGTGTGCTTCAGCATCTTCATTTATAAACTGGGATAAAAAACTTGAGGTTTTAGGAAGATTAATGAGATGATAATTGTATAGCACCTGTGGGAGTTCTCTTACCTTATCAGCATAATTTAAGGTGCACCAGTTTTATTGCAGTACCAGGGGAGGAAATGTCTGTTACTTCTTTAAATTAGGCCAAGTAAAGTTATAGATCTCAGTGAAGATGTTCTTGTTCATGAGTGGTTTTCCTTTTTCTTACTGTGATGGTTAATTATGAAATAATCCAAACATACCAAAAAGAAAAAAAGAGTTTAGAGTGCCATTTATGTTTTTTAAATGTTAAATATGTGGTGTCATTTTTTAATCCAACTTGACTTTTTTTGGTTCAGAATTCTGTTTCTAAGATTAATCTCAAAGTCAGCAGTGCTAGTTGGTTTCATTTAGACTTTAATTGTATGAACCTATAATACTTTATTCTTTACTTGATGGACATTTAAGTTATTTCCAATTTTCTTCTTAATGACCATTCTGCAGTTACCGTTTTTGAGCCTCTTTCTGTGTACAAAAGTGTTTATCTAGGGTTATAGTGCCAGGAATGGAATTACTGGCTTGTAAGATATACACATACCTTTATTTGTATTAGATCCTGCCAGATTGTCATTCAAAACATTTGTACCAGCTCCTGTCTTTAGCTGTGCGAAAGTTCTCAATTCGCATTGTTCCACACTTTCTCCAGCACTGGTGGTGGTAGACTTTCTTTTATTGCCAAGTGTATAGGAACTCAGTTGATGTTTTTTTCTCTCACTCCCCATATTGAAATAAGCATTACAGGCAGTAGGACTTGCTTGGTGATCTAGTTGCTGGGAGTCTGCCGGCCAGTGTGGTGGACACGGATTCAGTCCCTGGTCTGGGAAGATTCCTCATGCCAAGGGGTAACTAAGCCTGTGCACCACGACTGCTAAGCCTGCAGCAGGAGGAACCACCGCAGTGAGAAGCCCCTGCCCCAATACTAGAGAAAGCCCACGCACAGCAACGAACACCCAGAGCAGCCAAAAAAAAAAAAAAAACACCAAGAAAAAAAACCTTTACAGACAGTAAAATACACTTGTTTTAAGTATATAATTTGATTGAAATTATGGTCATTGTATAAAGTCATATCCACCACCACTCATGATATGAAACATTTCCATCACCCTAAAAAATTTCCCTGTGGCTCTTCTATCTTCCTTTCACCCTGACAGCCACTAAGCTGCTTTCTGTCATTGTAGTTTTTCCTTTTCATAGCTAGTCTTTTGATTTGGAATTTTTTCACTCCAATGTTTTTGAGATTCACTGTGATTAAACCACACTTTATTTATCCATGCATCAGTTAGTGGATAGTTACGTTGTTTCTGGTTTGGGGCTATTATGAATAATGATGCTATGACTATTTATGTATAAATCTTTGACCTGTTGATTTTTCATTACTGATCTTCAGCAATTTTGCTGAACTCTAATTAGTTTGAATAATGTGGCTTTCTCAGATTTTCTGCATAGACAGTTATATCACTTAACGTAATGACAGCTTTGTATTCTTTTTTCTTTTTTTTGTATTCTTTTTTCTAATCTTCTTTTCTGTTCATGTTCTGTCATTTTTGAACTATGTAGGATCTCTAGTACAGTGTTCAAACAGAAACAAAGAATCAGTTCTAGTGAGCATCCTCATATTCCTGACTTGAAAGGTTATGGTTTAACTCTGAAGCTTAATCGTTACATGTGAGGCTTGGGACAGATTTTTGATCATTAACCTTTTTCATGTTAATGAATTTCAACTGTTCTAGTTTGAAAAGAGATTTTATTATGAATGGGAGTGAGAGTTTATCAAATGCATTTTCTACATATTTTGAGATGGTCATGGGTCTTTTCTTTAATCTTATATGTGGCTTTTTTTTCCTCTGAGCTTTTTCAAGTTTTAAAATTTAGTTACTAAAAATACATTTTTTAATCACTTAGGTTAAAAAGTTTTCTATCTTGGATATACTTTCATCCCTTCTCCATGACTGACTAAGACTGTAATAAAGGAACATCATTTAACTGTCATGCATATTGTTAATTTTGACTGTAAATTGCTTAAGGCCTCAGCCATATCTTAATCACATTTGAATTTCCCACAGGATGTAGCACAGTACGTTGCAAATAACAGGCCCTTAATGTTGAACTGGGCTAAGTACTTAGGGCTACTATTTCTTTGCTAAAGAGCCACAGTCTCTTGTGGGTTAATAAATTCTTACGTTGCCCCCAACTTTCATTACCATGCTGGCTGTTGATGTAACTTTGGGGGTCATTAAAAAATAACCAAGTTTTAAAGCTTTTAAATTTTATCCACTCATCAGTTATTTATTGAGTGCCATTGCCAAGGTTGGCTTGGAGCTACCATACTAACCTTGTAGGAATTTAGAGAAAACAAGAGATTAGTTAGACTTTGAAGACCTGAAGATTCTTTTATGCAATAAATGATTGTATAAGTTAGATTCTTTTGAGAAATTTAAATTTTTATTGCCGTAGCCCTGAAATGTGGTTTTTGAATGAATAAGAGATAGCATGTTACATAAAGTACCTTTGTGACCCGCCCCAGTAACTCCTCTGTTCTCCTCTCTGCACCAGTTGCCACCATATTGGGCACTCTAGCCATACCCCAGGTGACTGGGGAAGTAACGCGTTCTGGTTATTCATTCTTTGCCCTACAAAAGACGCCCTTTAACTCCACTTTCTGCACAGTTAATGAGTATTTGTCCTTCATTCCACTCCAGTATTTTCTCCCCTGGGAAGTCTTTCCCAAATCAGTCCTCCTGTGTTCTCTACCTTCTCCTGTTAGAGCTTGTATCATATTTATGTTCTTTTTTGTAGATTGATTTTCCAGGCTGACCTGAATGCTCTCTTTCTTGGCCGTGGCTATATACCCATAGCACTTGGCCCATAGTAGGCATTTATAATTTAGTCTTGAAAATATTGCTTGTTGACCCGTTAAAAATGAGAGAGCAAAAGACCTGGAAACTTGTCATCCAGTTACCAGTTGGGACTGCATATTCGTTTCCAAGGGTCTCCCCATGCTCTCTGGCTGCTGCTTGAAGTGCTGCTGCTGAAGAGGGCCTGCTGAAACGGGGGTGTTATACACACATCTGACGGTCTCAGCAGCTGATACCAAATGTTTAGAAGTTACTGTTTCCATCTGTCATTTTCATCTGCCCACCCTGCCTCCACCCTAAAATTAATTATCCTTGGAACTGTTTCCTGTCTTCTTAGATATTTGTGTCAGACAAGGGCTTAAGCAAACACTATATGTTCTTTGGTATTCGGGATTCATAATACCTGATGACTCCATGGAATTCTGGTAACTTTCTGTTCACAGATGGGATGTCTTACCTGACCTGATAAATTCCTTAGGTTTATTCTCTGGTACATTCTAATTCCTTGCAATGCACTTGTCGTCCTCTAAGTATACATACAGTCTGTTGACAGGTACACCTACCCCAGCAAAGTGTGATGATCTCACAGCATCTGAGTTAATCCCTAGATTGAGAGACATTTTTTCTACAGTGTTTAAACTTCAACCAACCCAGGTGCCTTAAATTGTTCTTGGTTGGCTGGGACATCTGGGCTTGGGCTTTTCCTAAGTGACATCAAGTTAAGATTCCTCATCTTAAGAGTTGAAAATGTAACTTTAGTTTTCATTCTTTCCTATCTGAACTCTTGCTTCAGTTATATCCAGTGTTTGTTTTGCTGTGTTGTTTTGTTTTGGTTTAGTTGTGCCACATGACTTGCAGGATCCCTTTTCTCCAAGCAGGGATCGATCCCCGGCCAAGGCATTGAACGTTCGGAGTCCCAATCACTGGACCACCAGAGAATTCCCTCCAGTATGGTTCATACAGTTTTCATTCCTAACTCTTAAGTTATATCCTACTTATCTATGTAATTGTGGGGTCAAGTCTACTTTGTCCTTTAACCCATCCCATAATGAGTTTTCCAAGTAAAGGTCAGAGTTACATACAGTACTTGAGAGGTGCACACACATACTACTTACTAGATCATCTTTTATTATGTTGGTTTCAAGTCCATTGGAGCCTCTCTTTTGCTGTCTGTACTGTTTTTTGAGTCACTGGTTATATAACACCAGCAGCTAATCTCATTTATTTGTTAGCTCTTTGCACATAAACCTGGGTACAGATAAGAAATTAGCTGTAACTTTGAAATGGCAGGGTGGAAGGACAGAGTTAGAAGGGCAAGTGTATCTAAGGGCTGTGCACATCCTGATCCTTGGTGATGTTTCAGGGCTAAATTACCTCCTTGAATGGGTCGGAATCAGAATTCTAACAATTGCATACTAGTTGTATGTCTCTTAATCATTAAGTTTTTCTTACTGAGTCTTTCCTCAATTTTCTACTCCTTCTATCTTTAAAGTGAAAAACTTTGTTACAAACTGGGATTCTTTAGGGTAGAGCAGTGCATTAATAGGATTATTTCTGAATATGTTTGTCCTACTTCTTTTGAGATTCTGATTACTTAAAGAATCTGTTTAATATTATTTGGTCTGTCCCAGTTTTCCTGTTAATTTTTCTTGTGTTTGGTTAGGAATGGCTTTGTACCTAGTGTGAAATATTAACTACCTGCAGCAGGCTGACATATAATTTTGTGAATAACCTCACATACCCTGAAGTTGTAATACATAAGATGTGTGTGTGTGCTCAGTCATGTATGACTCTTTGTGACCCCATGGACTATAGCCCACCAGGCTCCTCTGACCATGAAATTTTCCAGGCAAGAATACTGGAGTGGGTTGCCATTTCCTTTTCCAGGGGATCTTCTCGACCCAAGGATTAACCTGAATCTCCTGCATTGGCAGGCAGATTCTTTACCACTGAGCCGTAGGGGAAGCCCAGTACACAAGATTCAGCACCATAATTTTGCATGACAAGGTTGTAGCCTTTTCTGAATTTTTAAATATTAGAAGATATTTTAACCACAAAAATTAATGCACAGAAAGTAGAAATTGTTGAGTGTGTTATTGATTGCTCTAGAGGTATGGGTGGCAGGTGGGAAGTGATAATTCTTAAGGTGTCTTTCAGGCTTGACATTTCTGTGGTTCTGACTGGAGATAAGATACTGACCATCAGTCTTTCACATTTCAGGACCCAGATGAAGTGGTTCCAGTTGGCCAAAGAAGAGCTTGGTGTTGGTGCATGTGCTTTGGACTGGCGTTTATGCTCGCGGGTGTCATTCTAGGGGGAGCGTACCTGTACAAATACTTTGCACTTCAAGTAAGTGGGAAAATGCTAAGGACACTTCTGCCTTTCCTGCACCTGTACTAGAAAATTGGCCCAAACATTCTAAGTCTGCGCTTTTTGTCCGTGGCCTTTTAGCCAGAGTGGTGGTTCTGTTTTCTGGTTATGTTCAAAAATTCCCTGAGCATAAGTTCACTGAGCCTATTAGACAGTCGTTAAAAGCAGAATAACATTGTTTTGAAATGTTGCTGACTGAAGGATATAGATTGCTGGATGATTTTTCAAAACTGACTAACCCTCAATTTTCCTACCATAATTAATCACTAAGTTATAGGATTTTTCAGTTGCCAATTGAATAAATACACCAGCCTCAGATGTCATGTTGATAAACTATAATTTATTGGATCGACATTTTGGGCTTTCCCACAGTAGCTTTTTGCTTCTGGGCCCAGGGTACACTTGTTGCATTTCTCTCTGCCTCTTTTTTTTTTTTTTCTCTCTGCCTCTTTCTCAGCCATTGGTTTATCTTAAGAATTGGGACTTTGGCAATAATGCTGATGTAATTTAGGATGAAAGTTGTTTGTAATTTGTTATAGAATAGGAATTCCAGTGGATTGAGGCAGTTTTTTTCTTCTGATTACAATTATTAAGATTTATGATCTCTCTTTTGTGACTTATTTCTCTGGCAATAATCTAATAGGTTTATTTCTTTTAATATACCAGAATTTGGAGAAACTGTTGACAGATAGATTTTATTAAAATAATGAAACATTCTATAGAGGATGTATAAGTTTTGTTCTCATTTTCTGTATGTTTGAGATAATAGCATGGTGATAGACTTTAGTGAAATACAAGTCATCTTAATGCAGTTTTTTATAAGAAATATATTTTTGATATAAAAAGTCGTTGCAGTTCCAGTGTCTACAGATATTTGTTGATCTATCTTTTTGTTATATGCTCATAATCTTTATTATATATGGCTACTTTAAAAAATCTTTATGATTGGCTATAATCTGATATTTTCCACTTAATTGTGATATATTTTAAGGAAAAATGAGAGCTACCTGTATGCCTGCAGAAATGACAGAAAAACCATCCCTTTTTTAGCTAATAAGAGAAAAATCATCTAATCAGTGAATCACAGCAAAATTAAAAGTATATTCTTGAAGAAAAATATTCCTGGTTTCTGAGTATATTCCTTTTATAAAATTAAGGTCTACAGGTAGGAAGAGGTGTATGTTTCTTCAGATTTACTTGTCACCAGATGGATAATTGCTTTTATAGTCTATTTTTAATCAAATACAAAAAGTAAAGGAGAAATCAACTGCTTTTTTCCTTCTGAACCAGTTTTTTTAACAATGCTTCAAAACCTGATCTTAAAGAATGTGTTAACTCTGTAATTAAACTGTCTGACTTGTCATCTAAAAGTAGGAGTTTGCAAGCAAAATGCTGTTTAGATAAAGGTGGCAGCTTAAGTAATACTTACATTTAAAAACCTGTCTCCCACTGCATTGCTGAAATAGTGTTTAAACTCTCTATAGCCAGATGACGTCTACTACTGTGGAATAAAGTACATCAAAGATGATGTCATCTTAAATGAGCCTTCTGCAGACGCCCCAGCCGCTCGCTACCAGACCATTGAGGAAAATATCAAGATCTTTGAGGAAGACGAGGTTGAATTCATCAGCGTGCCTGTCCCAGAGTTTGCAGATAGTGACCCTGCCAATATTGTTCATGACTTTAACAAGGTGAGCCAGGTGCCCTGAAGTGTAAAAAGAATGCAGGCCCCTTGATGGATGCTTTTGTAGTTTTAATATTGGCTAACTTATTCTATTTATGGTTTACTGTTTGAAAAGAAAATTTTAAAAAAGGCCTTCTGCCCTACAAGAAAAACTCCAACATTTGATGGGCTCTTTGTCTGAAGCTAACCCTCAGGAAACCTACTTTTTCTCCCTCTTTCCTTGTCTGTCTTAATGCACACCAGATGCTATTCCTTCTCTGCTGTTAAATTGCTTTTAGAAATCTAAATATTTATATGTTTTGGTGTAACTCATTTTAATCCTAAGAACCATCCTGTTGAGTTAGTCTTTCTGAATCATGGTTTCTCATCTGAACCATAAGAACAGAGTCATTTAATTGACTTATTTCAGTCAATTTCATCCAGTTCTCTGGTGGATGGTAGTAACTAGCCAATACTTTCTAGATGCATCAGAGAGAAGTTAATTTTTTTTTTTTTTTTTTTGAGAAGTTAATTTTTATATACAATAGATGGATGCCTTGGAGGGCATGATGGTTTATAAGTGCAGGGACTAAGTCTCTTAATCAGATGATAGGTTATTGGAGTTAGTTTTAATAGTTTGTTGTTATCTGATCACTATGTAAATACTAACTAGTAGCAGAATTTCCTCTCCCCTTATTACTTCCATTCCTATCCTACCAAATTCTTGATTTGTTGAAATGCAAGTGACTGACACATTCTAAAGCCAACCCATTTTAATGGTACAAATTGTTCTTAAAAATCTAGTTGCTGCCTGTTTACAAATATTATTACAAATATATTTGTAATATTTATACATGAATCTAACAAAAATATTATCTTTTTCTTCCCAGAAACTCACCGCCTATTTGGATCTTAACCTGGATAAGTGCTATGTGATTCCTCTGAACACTTCCATTGTCATGCCACCCAAAAACCTATTGGAGTTACTTATTAACATAAAGGTATAAAACTTTCAGATACTTCTTCTTATTGATGCTGTTATAGGATCTTGGAATTCCTTATTGAGAAATTAGCCCTATAGGAGCCCATCTTACTGACGGTGGAGAAGGAAATGGCAACCCACTCCAGTATTCTTGCCTGGAAAATCACATGGACGGAGGAGCCTGTAGGCTACAGTCCATGGGGTCGCAAAGAGTCAGACACGACTGAGTGACTTCACTTCACTTCACTTACTGACGGTATAACTAATAAGCATCTTATGACAAGTAACTGAAACTAGTGGTTTGGGTTTTTTTCCTTGTCTCTTGTAATATTTTATTTATTGAAATTAAAATGTGATTTCTTAATTATATCATATTTAACTTTTCCTAAAGGGTCAGAGAATAAATAGTAGGCTTTTAAGAAATAAGGTCTGTGTTGCAGCTATTCGATTTTGATGCCATAGACAATATGTAAACAAATGGGCACAACTATACTCCAATAAAACTTCTTAAAAATTATTTATTTATTTTTGGCTGTGCTTGGGTCTTTGTTGCCGTGTGCGGGCTTTCTCTAGTTGTGGTGCGTGGGCCTCTCGTGGTGGTGGTTTCTCTTGTTGCGGAGCATGGACTCTAGGGTGCTTGGGCTTCAGTAGTTATGGCTCTTGGGCCTCGTTTTCCTGTGGCATATGGAATCTTCCCAGAGCAGGGATCGCACTGTGTCCCCTGCATTGGCAGGCAGATTCTTAACCACTGGCCCATCAGAGAAGTCCTCGGTTAAACTTTATAGAAACAGATGGTGGGTGATAGTTTGCCAATCTCTGTTTTGTATATAATCTCTAAAAATTTTGTTTGTTTTCTTTGTCTGTTCAATGTACGTTTTGAGATATCCATGTAATATAATTCTTTTCCAAATGTAGGCTGGGACCTACTTGCCTCAGTCATATCTGATTCATGAACACATGGTCATCACTGATCGCATTGAAAACATTGACCACCTGGGTTTTTATATTTATCGACTGTGCCATGACAAGGAAACGTACAAACTGCAACGCAGAGAAACCATTAAAGGTAATACTTTTGAATGTTAGAGTGTTGGCAGAAAAGTTTGTTTCACTTCATTGTGTTAAATTAGATTTAGTTGTAAGCTTGTCATTGTTACCATTACATTGGCCATGAGTAAGAAATAAAACTGTATTGTACACTGTATAATATTTCTAGATTACTGAAGAATCACCTTAATTCCAAATCTACTCCTTTTCAGATGTAGAGAATAGGTGAATGTGAAATTCATTTCCTAGATGTGCTGTTAGCTCACTTTCCGTATGGTCACCCTGTCTACATTTCCATCCTCCCACTTTGGTTCAGCCATACTATGCAAGGGTTCTGCTTACCCAGAGAGTCTCTAAGGTAGCTCTCAGGCGTGTACTCAGGCTAAGCAGAGTGTGCCTTTGGATCACATTGAAGATAACCACAGTCAGGTTAGTTAGAAAGGAACTGGACTGAAGAATTAGAAGCATTGACATAACTAAGGTTTGTTTGTTATAACAGCGATTTGCCGAATCGCTTAACCTTTGTTTTCTCACGTGATGACATTATTTCATTTCTTTTCAAGATCATTGAAAAAATAAAATGAAAGTACAGGTGACAGAACTTTAGAAAGTAAGACATGCCATGCAGATACACTATGATGTGATTTCTTTGAAATTGTGGCACCTGGTTAAATGCATTCCTGGCTTTTTGTTAGCACTTTTGATGATTCTGATCTACTGTTTGATGATACTTTGATGATGAGTTAGCTGAAACCTGAGGCTTGATGTCTTACATTGTGAAATGAACTTCATGGTTCATAATTTTTTTAAAGCCATAATTTTACGTATAATAAAATTCACCCTTTTTTAGTGTGTAGTTCTGAATTTCAACAGATCACCGCCATATCAAGATATAGAATGTTTCTGTTACCTTCGGGGTCATAAATTTATATGTATGGCATTGTTATTGTTATCAACCTCTGTAAAGATACTTAGTGTAGAAAAGATCGGAAATTATCTTCTGCCATGTTAAATCAAACTATAGAAGTTAATGGACTATAGATAGAGTAAAATATTTGTATATGTCTGAATAATAGTTGTGAAGATTAATATGAATATTTATTACTGAAGAACCAGAAAATTAAACAACTTTTCCTTTCAAACAGGTATTCAGAAACGTGAAGCCAGCGTCTGTGCTACGATTCGGCATTTTGAGAACAGATTTGCCGTGGAAACTTTAATTTGCTCTTGAACAGTCAAGAAAAACATAATGGAGAGAATTTAACACCACAGCATAACCCCGCCCTTTGTATTTTGTGCAGTGATTATTTTTTAAAAAATCTTCTTTCATGTAAGTAGCACATAGGGCTTCACGATTTTTTCATCTCATTAACTCAATTAAAACCATTATCTTTAAAAATCTTTTTTTCTTTCCAAGTGTGGTGTCTTTTATCTTGAATTAGTTATATGAAGTCATAGGTAATAGTACATTTCATCATAGAGCTTAGGTATTAGGAAGTGTTTAAATTTCATTAATCCATGTACCCAGATTTTTGTGTTTTAATTATGCATTTTCAAGAAGAGAGGTTCTCTATTAATCACATATATGCATACTTAAAATGGACCACAGGGACTTACTTGTAGCTGTTGCCCTGCTACTTAGTTTGTTAGAGCATTTTAGCACACATTTTAATTTTCTCCTCTAATTAAAATGTGTAGTATTTTCAGTGTCATATTTAACTATTTAGAGTATGATTTCCACCTCGATGTTTTAATATTCTAGGCATCTGGTGTAATGATATTTTAGAAACTGTTTGGAATTTAAGGAATAACTTGTATTACTAATTTGTATAATCTCTACCTGTGCAATGGAATATAAATATCACAAAGTTGTTTGACTAAAGGACTGTGTGTTGTTTTTCCCATATAATAAAACCAAAGAGTAATTTGGTCCTTCATATCTTGAGGTAATCCATATTAAAGAAGAAACTATTTCTTAAAAATCCAGTTCTCTATATACAGTGGGTAAAGTCATAGGTTTCATAACTATGTTCTTCATGGATACTGTTCAAGTAACATCTAAGACTCAAGATGCTGTTTAAACATTTTGAAGGAATGTTTTTGTATTTAATGGAAGGGCTATCATTAAACCTAAACTTTCCAAGGAGCATAAACTAAAGTGCTTTCCTGGGAATATCTTTTCACAAATGGAGCATTTTGAGTTATCGTGGTGATTCTTATATTTCTGTTTGTTTCCTATATGAAATAATTTAGAATCCACCTCTATTTAAAATATCTAAGAGTAATTTCACTGTAAATTCTTGAGACAAATTCCAATTCTGAATTTAAGAAGTCAGATTTTTTAAAGCTTTACAAACCCATAAAGGATTTAGTCTAGGAACCAGTACTAGGTTAACAAGGATATTATTATTATTATTATTATTTTACAAGGATATTATTTTGAGTCCTGGCTCTTGGTTTCCTTTCAGTAATACTGTAAAAGCTTTAGGCTGGCTAGACAGATACTTGGGGATTGAAATTTGTTTTAGAAGAGAATATATTCTGATGAAATGAGAATTGCTTTTCCCTGCCTCCAAGGCACTAAAATTTCATGGTTTTTAGGGGCTATGAACACTTAGGAACACATTATTAATTCATTCAGCAGATACTTGGCATCCTTTATATGCCGTGCACATGGCATTAAGTGTTGAAGTTACACCTGTGAAAAAGAAAGGCAACTGTGCCTTAGTAGAGACGGTCAGTCTCATGAGAGGAACCGATTAATAACCAACTAATTGTAACACAGTTGTGATTGGTGCCGGAATATGGGAAGATTGGATCCAGAGGTTTTAGGAGCCTTTAGGAGTGTGAGATTTTTGGGGATGTGAAGTGCATGGGACCAGGTCATGGTGGACCTTTTCTGCCATCCTGAGGACTTCTTTCTAACAGATCATGGACTGATATTGAAGGTTTGTGTTCTGGAAGGAGCATCTTAATTTGTCTTTTCCTACTGATAATAGTAATAGGATAGATGAACTGCTGTAACAATTCCAACATCTCAGTGGTTTCGGACAGCAGGACTTTTGTCATTTTCATCATTACTTCAATGTGGCAGGAAGGTTCCCAGGGACCCAGACTTGCCCATCTTGTGACAGTGCCAGCTTCGAATCCTCAGACTTGCCCTGGAAGAAGAGGAGCTGGAGGGGTTTATGGGCAGGCCTGCTAGGGTATGCATCACTTTTCCCCATTTCCATTGGCCAGAACCCAGCCCTATGACCTCAGGCCAGTGGTAAGGGAGGTGGGGAATGTAGTCATCAGGTGTGTCCAGGAAGAGGACCAAAATGATGTGCTGAACACAAAGCATTGTCTTTTTTTTTTTACCACGAGTGGACAGTTCGCATGGATGAAGGAAAAAAAAAAAAAACTCACAAGAAAATAAAGATCCTCCCTCTATAATTCCATTACCCAGCAATAATCATAATAAGGAATTGAGTGTATATTTAAAACTGTATCATCTTAACTGTAATAGCAGCATGCTCTTTGTAGATTTGGAAAATACATAGAAACACAAGGAAAAGGGGAAATTATTCCCTACCAAGAACTGACTGTGATTTTTGTTGTTATTTTGATGTATGCACTTCTGTGTCTTTACTGTTGTATGGTCTTTTCCTCCACTTAACATAAGCACTTTCCCAGGTCATTGAACATTCTGCATCTTAAAGGCTGCATTATATTTATTGTGGGTGTGGTGTAACTTTCTAGTAAGTTCTCTCTTGTTGGACATTTTGGTAATGGATGACATTTTTGCCATTAAAAATGCTGAGGTGTGTATCCCTTATTTAGAGTCAGTTGAACAGAGGTGTCCCTCTCACCCAAACTTGGTCAGTCAGATGTGGCCCAGGAATTTTGGAGCTCCAGCTGAGATTCAGGATTGTACCCTTTGAACTCACGCCATGCCTGAGACTACAGTCTTGGTACGGTCGTGAGCTTGGGGAAAGCAGAAGGCAAAGGAAGTGAGTGAGAAGATGACCGAATCAGGCAGGCAGAGAGGACTGCCCGGTTTCCTGGGGTGGGGGAGGAGACTCATACATGCTTCCCTACCCTTGAGTTCTCCGAGGCTCTCCGTCTTGTGTATGTGCATGTTTATCTACGATTGCTCTAATCCAGCTCCCTTCCAGAAACATCCTATTGCATGGCTGAATAAAGAGCATACATGTCAGAAGATTAAAATCTTTGCACGTCATTAGGACTCTGGTCTGATCACTGTGGCAGAAGATGGAACAAAATAATAAATGTGAAAGAGCTTTGTACAGTGCCGTCTAGTTGTTGGTAACCCTTATCTAGTTTTTTGGGAACCCCCGTCACTGCTATGTGTTAGCAAGTAAACACTGATCCTATTTTTCAGTGCATGTTTTTAAATTTTCGACTTTTGCTGTGTCTGTTTTAGATTCTCCACATCCATGTTAAAATAAGTAGGATGCAAAAACAAAGCAAAACAAAACAGTGTTCTCAAGGGTATTTATCTCAAACAGCGGAAGTGGGGTGTAGACTATAAAGAAACTCAAAGGCAGTTTGATAATAAAACAAGAAGCAAATGGATTATTGGAAGGAAAAAGTCCAGATGCCACATTTGAATGCAGTTATGAGTTAATGCTGGCTTAATGGCTAACATCCTGCTAAGTGCACATTTAATGGTTTATTGGACACCTCCTTTCCACCTAGAGAGGAGTTTGTTGGCTGGAATTATGAGTCCTGCTCTGAATGATGGGCACCAATCCTTGCATGTTTAACTCTGAGATTCAGTTTTCCCAGGTGAGGACGTCATGTGTATGTGTTTATAAAAAGGACATCGTTTCAGCTCCACGAAACTGCAGAGCTGTCAGTTTGTTAAATGTCTTGTCCAAAGTCAGGGTTAGCTCTCTTCTCTCTCGGTCTTTCTCATTCAAGTATTACATGAGGGAAAAGTGTAGTCTAGTCCGCTGTCTCACTGTTGATCATTGTTAGGCTTTTATCTTACTGACAAAATATTAATCACAATTTAAGATTAAAAAAATACGCATGTGTACTCAGTCATGTCTGACTCTGCAACCCCATGGACTATAGCCCACCAGGCTCCTCTGTCCATGGGATTCTCCAGGCATGAATACTGGAGTGGGTTGCCATTTCCTTCTTCAGAGGATGTTCCTGACCCAGGGATTGAACTTGCATCTCCTGCATATACTGTAGCCTTTATTTGGTGTGGACTCTTAATCCCTCCAGTCTTCTATTGCAGATGACTCCCAAGAAGCAGGATGGGTGGGAGTGGGCTCTTCAGAGCTCAAAATCCATTTCTAAGTGCCATAAAACAAGGTAATCCTAGCTTTCTTGCTTATATTTGTAAATAATTTGATGGGGTTTCTATATTCAATTTTCGACTTACATTTGTATTCACATTTTTATTGTAAAAATCATGTAATATAGAAATGTTGATGGTAAAAGGCGAATGCCCCCCTCTTTCTACCATCCTCTTTCATCCCATTCCCACCATTGTTGACAGTTGAACGTATAATGTAGCATGTAATTTTTATTTTTTTTCATTTATTTTTATTAGTTGGAGGCTAATTACTTTACAATATTGTAGTGGTTTTTGCCATACATTGACATGAATCAGGATTTACATGTGTTCCCCATCCCGATCCCCCCTCCCGCCTCCCTCTCCATCCCATCCGTCTGGGTCATCCCAGTGCACCAGCCCTGAGTACTTGTCTCATGCATCCAACCTGGGCTGGTGATCTGTTTCACCCTTGATAGTATACTTGTTTCAATGCTGTTCTCTCAGAACATCCCACCCTCACCTTCTCCCACAGAGTCCAAAAGTCTGTTCTGTACATCTGTGTCTCTTTTTCTGTTTTGCATATAGGGTTAGCGTTACCATCTTTTTAAATTCCATATATATAGCATGTAATTTTTAGATGACCAGGGCAAGATGTAATTCTTGCCCTAGTGAGTAAGAAGGTGAGAACAGGGACTTCACCGGTGGTCCAGTGGCTGAGACTCCACGCCCCCAGTGCAGGGGGCCCGTGTTCCATCCCTGGTCAGGGAACTAGATCCCACATGCCGCCACTTAAGAGTTTGCATGCTGCGACTAATGATTCCACAAAGACTTAGATCCTGCATGCCACAGCTAAGACATAGCCAGCCAAATAAATATTAAAAAAAAAAAAAAGATGAAAAACTTCTAGTCAGGTGATGTGCTTTTACCTGTCATGAACTGGGAGCGTGTTTAAGAAGCCCAACCCAGAAACCCCATCCTCTCCCCAGTCACCAAGTCCTTTGCCTCCCAGCATCTTCATGGTTTTTGCAGAGATGGCTTAATATCCACTTCACCCCTGCAATCTATTCTTACTGCAGCCACAACAATCTCTTCAAGACAAAAATTTGATGTGGTTTTTTTTTAAATAATACACACGGCTTTAAAACATGTTCAGGGCTTTCCCTAGCTCTTAGATTAAAGGACAGATTCCTTACTGCTGCATAATACAGTGCTATCCCACCTCTGCAACCTCATCTTCATCAAACTCCCCTTTGCTCTTTGGAGTCTCTCACACTGGCTTCCTTGCAGTGTAAACGCTGTTTTTCCTCCCTTGAAAATTATTCCCGTTCATTTTTCGCCATGCCCTGTAGTTGACTTCTAGTCAATCTGCAGTATCTAGTTCCCTTTCTCAAAGGAGACCTTTTCTGAAGCATTAGGAGAAGTTGTTTCACGACTTCATGGTATCACATATTTCTCCTTTAGGGTACTATGACTGAAAGTTTGTTTTGTTATTCCTGCTTATTTCCCCCACTTGACTCGTCAGTATCTTAATAGGGCACTGGCATATAGTTGGAGCTCTTAATTATTTACTCAGTGAATCAATCATTCCTCCCTGTTCCACCTTCATTCCCTTGTCTTGCCCACCATCACCTTTACTACGTAATATAACATTGCCCACCCAGTTGTCTAGATGTCTCTTCCAAAATCTAAGTTGGCTTTCTCCAATCTGTCCATTTTGGACCTGAATGAGTTGGGTTAAATGTAAGTCTGATCATGTCTTTTTTTTGTTAAATTTTATGATGGTGTTTTGCTACACTTAGGAGAAAGGTCGAAATATTACCAAGCCCTAAAATTCTGCCCTCACTAGATTTGTCTTCACCAGTTTTCTGTTTTCATGCTAACCTGTTCTGGCTTTTGTATAATCTGGTGCCCCTGCCTAAAACAGTTTTCTCTCTCCCTAAACCCCTCCCTCCCCACAAACAAAACATTTAATTTCTATTCATCCTTTATATCTCAATTTAAACATTTCCTCAGAAAAAGCCATGATAACTCTTTAATTCTAATATTAATAACTTCCATATTTATTATCTATTTCCCTGAAACCTTCCAGGAGACTATCAGCAAAGCTTACCACTGTGTCCTCTTTACTTGGAACGTAATAAGTCTTAACACTGAATGAAGGAATAAACTGACTTCTTGACCATTGTATCTAGAGAACAAAAAGTTTAACATCAACTTCATTATAACCAAAGTTATTTGGGGCAGATAATCTTCATCATTCGAATGCACAATTCAATCAATATTTGTTGAATGAATGAGCAACATTTTGTGGGTTCAACTAATTCAGCTGGTGAAGATTTTACTTGGAGGTTGTTTCATCCTGGCAGGCTCATTGTGCAAAGACATAGCCTTGTTCTAAGTAAAATGTTCTGTGAGAGCCATATTAAGTTTTTGTATGACAGAAGTGGATAACTGATATTACATGTCCCCCAAATGTTTCAAACCAAGCTTATATCTATTTCTGTGTAATGTGATTCCACTGAATTTGGGATCAGATGCTCTTCCACATTCAAAAAGATACCAACTTTCTTTTAAGCCCCAGTGTTTCCCGAAAGGGGTGATGCTAAGTTTAAAAACAGAGCAGGACTATTTGGTTGTCATAAGGCTAAGGATGCTACTTGTACTTCCTGAGTGGAGCCAAGGATGCAAAATGTGTTAAAAGCTGGGAGTCCTGAACAACAAAGTACTGTGTGTGTGTGTGTATATGTGTGTGCACATGCTCAGTCATGTCTGACTCTTTGTGACCCCATGAACTGTAGCCCGCCAGACTCCTCTGTCCGTGGGATTTTCCAGGCAAGAACACTAGAGTGGGTTGCCATTTCCTCCTCCAGTGGGTCTTCCCAAGCCAGGGACTGAACCTGGATCTCTTAATGTCTCCTGCATTGGCAGGCAGATTCTTTACCAGCTGAGCCACCAAGAAAGCCCTAACAAAGTACTTCCCTGCTTAATTTTGTCAATTACAGCACTGCTGGGAAGCACAGGAAGGGGTTGTGGCAGAGATACCTAAATGCCAGAGAGGAAGTTATCCATTAAGTCCCAACAAAGCAGACCCAGGCATGGTTTTCTATTTGGGTGTGAATATGGCAGCTTCTTAGAACTTTTTTTTCTTTTAAGGGTTTTTTTTTTTTTTTAAATGGACCATTTTTAAAGCCTTTATTGTATTTGTTACAATATTGTTTCCATGTTTTGGTTCTTTGACTGAGAGGCATATGGGATCTAAGCTCCCCCAACCAGGGATCCAACCTGTACCCCTGCATTGAAAGTCAAAGTCTTAACCACTGGACCATGAGGGAAGTCCCAGAAAGGTTCTTAAACATATAATTAACCAAATACAAGTTCAGTAGCTGAACTCCATATATATAGTTTTAACCAGCTCCAGAGAACATTCCACTTTCGTTAACCCCTAATTATCTGATAACCAACTCCTGTCACAAACCCAGCTGAGGCATGCAGAAAAGTGAGCTTCTGAAATCTGAGAATCCTTTATTGCTCAAGAATGAGTCCCTAGATTCTATCCTTGCAGCTAGGTGGCACTCTAGAAAGCTACCTTGAATGCCTCCTTCAGGTTCCCCATAGAAATCCCTTCATAGTGAAAGTGGCTCAGTGTCTGACTCTGCAACCCCAGGCACTATAGTCTGCCAGGCTCTCTTTGTCCATGGAATTCTTCAGGGAAGAATGCTGGAGTGGGTAGCCGTTCCCTTCTCCGGGGGCTCTTCCTGACCCAAAAATCGAACCTGTATCACCCGCATTGCAGGCAGGTTCTTTACCACTGAGCCGCCAGGGAGGCCCTCCTTCATGGACCCATAACTTAATATTCTCTTACTTCTGTTGAGGACTGACAGAAATAAAAACGAGCCCAAAATGTTTCTTCAACTTTTAGGAAGGTTTTATTGAAAAAATTTGTAAGATATTTTTATCGAAATAGTCTTTTTTGTTTTTTGACTGCATTTTGGCATGCTGTTATCTTAGTTCCTTGAGCAGGAATGGAGCTCACACCCCCTGCACTCAAAGTGCTGAGTCTTAACCACTGGACTGCCAGGGAATTCCCCTGGATATTCTTTAAAATGTAGTGATAGCAAAATTTTTTTCTTTTAAACATGCTGATATTAGATAATAGAGCTAAATAATGTTTCCCTTTTGCTTTGATTGCTGGAAAACTCAGAACTCCCAGTTTGTGCTCAATTAGACTAATTGCTTTTTGCCTAGGTTTTTCAGTAGTATATAATCCTTTCAGCAGTTGGCTCATGTCCTGTTGTGTATTTTAGATAGAATTTACATTTAATAAAGTGTACATGTGTTCAATACAGTGAATTATGACGATTTTCTATGTCTGGGCTAACAATCACCAGAACAACTTCATTACCCCAGAGAGTTTCCTTGTACTCCTTTCCGATCAATTTTTCCTCCATCTGATGCAACTACTTGCTGAATTCTGTGACCATAGATTAGTTTTTCATTGTTCTTAAAATTTACTTGAATCATAGAACTTGTAATCTTTTAGTCTGGCTTTTTTCACTCAATATTTTTGACATCCATGTTGTTGCATGAATCAGTATTTGTTTTTAATTGCTGAGGAGTATTTTACCTAGGGGCTTCCCAGGTTGTGCAGTGGTAAAGAATTCGCTTGGCAAGGCAGGAGACGTGTTCTATCTCTGGGTTGGGAAGATCCCCTGGAGGAGGAAGTGGCACCCCACTTCAGTATTCTTGCCTGGAGAATTCTCTGGACAGAGGAGCCTGGCAGTCTACAGTCCATGAGGTTCCCAAAGGGTTGGACATGACTTAGCAACTAAACAATTTTACTTTTTAATAGATACTATAATTTGTTTATCATTTCTCCTGCATATGGAGTTATTTCCAATGCTTGACTGTTATGGATAAAGTTGGTATGAGCATTCATGCACAATTCTTTGTGGTTATCTCATGTTTTAAAATGTTTGTTTAAAATGTTTGTTTAATGTTTTCATTGTGAAAGTATCTTTATTGTAAACCTCATATCTGGATGGGGAGGGGGAGTGAAAATATAGCAGTCCCAGTATTAGATTTACATCATAACTTAAACACTAAAAACAACTTACAGATTTTAGTTTCCCATTGTTTTGAAACTGAAGGCCAAGGCAAATACATAACTTCTCCCTTCAAATAAACATCCGTCATTTGGAAAACTTCTCACTTAAATTTCCCCTAAGCTAAAGGTTGGATGCCATCATCGATTCAATGGACATGAACTTGGGCCATGGTAAGGGACGGGGAGGCCAGGTGTGCTGCAGTCCATGGGCTTACAGAGTCAGACATGACTTAGCAACTAAACAACAACAAAGCTATAGTCGCTATCTTTTCACACCCTCATTTTGCTTGTCCAGTAGGCATACCAGATTCAACATATTCAAAGGAAAATTTTATCCATCCCACCCATCCCCGCAAAAAGAAATAAAATAAACTAGCCTTTCCATATTCTCATCTCAACTCTCAGTTGCTGAAGCTAAAAATGTGTCTTCATCCTTGATACCTCTTTTTTTCAGAAACCTCGCACCTAATCAAGTAGCAAATCTGGTGTGTTCCATCTTCAAAACACAGACTATCGGGAAGCCAGCCCCTTATCGCTGTCCCTACTGCTAACATGCTCGTCAAAGCCACTGTCAGCTCTTGATTGGATCAGTGAAATAGCCTCGGTTAATAACCAGTCTTGCTGCTTCTATCTTTGGTCCCTAGAGCCGAGTCCAAACAGAGCAGCTAGAGTCTCAGGTACATCAGTCACTCCAATCCATTTTCATTCAGAATAAAAGTCAGAGTTCTCACATGTTCTGCAAGGCCATAAGTAATCCCCCGACCTCCCCTTCATTGGCTCTCTCTCCCCTTTCTCCTTCCTCTCCAGTCATGTGGCTGCCTCACCTTTCTTTAAACTACCTAGAGCAATCCTGCCTCAGAACTTTAACACTTGCTATTTCTGGGCCAGGAATTCCACCCTTCCACCTCCAGCCCCTACATATAGCCCAAGGCTCACTGCCTTACTTTATCCATGTCTCTGCTTAGCGTCACTTCACTGGGTAGGTCTGGTCTGAGCACCTTTTCTAAAGTGGATCCCACCTCCACCCTCAACACCAGCAATGTCAATTTGTACTGTGTTCTTAGCCCAACCCAGACCAGACCACAAAGACTGCTTCAAGTTGAAGGAAGGGCAAAAATGATGACAAGAACTTGACTCAATGCTCTTAAAACAGTTAATAAGTAATGCAAAGAAGAAAGAAGTAAGAAAGTGATTGGGGGGACTTCCCTGGTGGTCCAGTGACTAAGACTCCGAGCTCCCAGTGCAGGGGACTGGGTTTGGTCCCGGGTCAGGGAACTAAATCCCACATGCCACAGCTAAGATCTGAAGCAGCCAAATAAGAATAAATATTAAAAAGGAAAATTTATTTTTTCTTAGGTGGTTGGGAACACTCTCTACAGCCTCCCCTGTTTTCTCATGGAAGCTCCTCTGGGATTCTGTGGTCCCCTTAGTCTGTCTGGAGTGAAACGTCCACTAGGGTCGAGGAGCACAGAACTGTGGGCTTGCCTTAGCCGCCTCCCCTCACCCCTCGGCATCCAGCAGCTGGAAACCACCTGTCTTATCATTCTGCTGCACAGTGAGACCAATCATCAGGGCCTGTGCGTGGGTGACTTTGTGGCTTTGATAATCTCCTTTCATCTCTGCCTGCACGCCACAGGGTCTAAGAGTTTTTTGGTCTGTCCTCTTAGAAGTCATGAATTACCATAATGCCTTACCTTCTCCATGATTCTTATTATTGCCCGACCTATTATATCTTTGTTTTTGTGCCTATTTGTTGCTTGTTTCCCCAAGTAAAATGTTAAGTTCCCTGACAACAGAGACTCGACTCTTCTCATTCATGCTATATCCCTTCCCCAGTACCTAGAATGGCAGCTGGCACATAGTAAATAATAAAGATTTACTGAATTAATTTTGTTCAATGCATTTAACATCGTTCTATGTAGTCTCCCCCCAAAATTGGTATCATTGTAAGGACTTTAGCGGCTGTTAATGTCAAACCAAACCAAACCTCTCTTTTGGCTTTTTTCTTTCCTTTGAGTTTCAGAATGTTATTTAGGGGTTGAAATGGGCTACCTTGGTGATTCAGACGGTAAAGAATCTGCCTGCAATACAGGATACCCAGGTTTGATTCCTGGGCCCTGGAGAAGGGCATGGCGACCCACTCTAGTATTCGTGCCTGGGGAGTCCCATGGACAGAGGAGCCTGGTGGGCTACAGTCCATGGGGTCGAAAAGAGTCGGACATGACTGAGTGACTGACACTTTCTTTTCATGACCATGGGAGTGCAAGCCACATATACCTCAGACTTGGCACTGGTTTTGTTGCCATGTTAGGACAGTGAACTGGATACTGTGTCTTCAGTAGCCAAAGTATAAGAAAATTTATTTTCTTATTTAATGTTTAAAGTTCAAATTGCCTGTAATCTAGGGATCCCTTGAATGTGATAAGCCTGAATTACTTTGGAGAATAAAAGGCTGAAGTCCAGTCCAGTTGACAAGTAAAAGGCCTCTTGGAAGCAGCATTCTGAGAAAGATCCTGCTTATTCAACACTGAATATTCTGGGGTCTGAATGAGTGTGAATGTTATGGAGACTCAAAACAGAAACCGTAACTGCTCATTGATTCAGTTCGAGAGATAATTTTATCAAGGGTCTAGTATAACAGAGACTTCCTTCAAATATGTAATCCTACTTGTGATCTATTTTTTTAAGTTAACATTGCCTCTATAGTAAACTATTTTCTGCTAGATGACCCAGAAAATCCAAATCCCTGGTGGAAAATTAGTACATTTGTGAGCACTCTTGTGTACAGATTACAGCACTAAGCTCTGAACTAAAGGAGTCTGCAATTTCTGTCTGCCTGGAGGTACTGGTTGAAAGGAGCATGATAAGCTTCCCTCTCTTTCCCTATAAGTCTTATTGTTTCCAGCAGAAGAAAAGATGCTGACTGATAAAACTGTTTTATAGATCACCTCTTTCTGTATTTTGGAAACAGCTAAAATTTGTTTTGCAGATTTTGACAGGATCTATGAGAGTGATATAATATCACTTCGATAGTGTATCAGCTCAGTTTGGAGCCAAGGGTGGATCTCGTGGCTGGGAGGGTAGTGAACCTTGCATACCTGACTCATCTTCCCCAGATACTCAGAGACCATGGTCAGGAAGATGGTTACTATGGCTTTTGTAAGGGCATTCCACACCAAATTCTGGTCAGAAATAATAAGTATGGAAAACAGAGTAATCGGCTTTTTAAGAAGCCATGTACATATAAAAACTGAAAGTGCAAAGTCAAATATTTATATGGCTTCTGTGAAGGACTTTGCTAAATTAAACAAGTCTGGATAGATTAACTCTAGGCAGAGGGGTCTGGCCAAGGATCAGGAGTGCTGGCTCTGTTTGATCACAGAGCCACACAAACAAGGCATTGCAGGTAGGGAGAACTTAAACCAGAGCAGAAAAATAGCGTGAAAGAGTTCAGACCAGAAAAACCCTAAACAACAAAACATACAATTAAACAAACAAAAACCCACAAGGAAAACACAAGCTAATTGGTAGAAACTTCCTTGTTTCAAAGTTGATGACTGTCAGTTGCAATTCACTTAGAAAGATGAGCTTGAGACTAGGTATGACTTGTTGACCAGTTATTTCACAAAGAATCAATCTTTAGAAAACGGAAGGTCCTTTTCTCTGTAAGTCATACGTTTACCCAGAAGTCACAGGCTTCCTGGAATGACTATTAAAAATCTAAGATCTCTTGAAAATGACTCTGAAACTCAGTTTTCAATATTATTGACCCAGCCAGCCCTTCTTAGACATACAGATTGTACGGTCGCATGCTATGTGACTGGAACAGAAGACCAAGCCAAGAAAACAGCAAGGAAAGAGGAGGAAGAGAAGAGACATTTTGCTGTTGAACACTGCTTTTTTGTCTTTTAAATATCACAGACATCTTTTTTTTGTGTGTGTGGCTGTGCTGGGTCTTAGTTGCAGCACGCAGGATCTTTAATTTTCATTGAGGCATGTGGGATCTTCAGTTGTAGCATGTAGGATCTAGTGCCCTGACCAGGGATTGAACCCGGACCCCCTACATTGGGAATTTGGAGTCTTAGCCACTGGACCACCAGGGAAGTCTTCATCTTTGACTTTTAATTATGGAAAATTTCCAATACAGGTACAAAGATAGAAACAAAAGTATGATAAATTCTCATGAGCTCATCACTGAGCTTTACCTGTTAGCAATATTTTCTTTATCATCTCATCTATCCCTCCCTTGTTTTACTTTTATTTCTTTTGGAGTATTTTAGTAACTCTCAAACAAGTATCATTTCACCCATCAATACTATCTTTTTTCTTTTCTTAGCAAAAATCACAGGACTGTTATCCCCATCCTCAACAAAATTAACATTATTTTTTAATCAACTAATATATATCTAAATCTATGTTCAGATTTCTTCAACTGGCTTTTGATAGTTGGTTTGTTTGAACTAGGATTTAAGCAAGGTCCATACTTTGCATTTAATTGGTATATCCTTTCTAACAATTTTTAATTGGAGGATAATTGCTTTACAATATTGTGCTGGTTTCTGCTGTACAATAACTGTTATATCCTTTACATCTCTTTTAATATATGATTTCATCTTCCCTTCTCCACCCTCCTAACATTCATTGACTGAAACATTGGGTCAAGTGTCCTGTAGTATTTCTTAAATTTTGGATTTTTCTGATTGCATTTCCATGAAATCATTTAAAATTCTCCTGTATCTCTTGTATTTTTTGTAAACTGAGTTAGATTTGGATGAGGAATTAAATTCAGGTTATTTATTTTGGCAAGAGCATTTCATTGGCTGTGCTGTAATCTTCCTATAACATCATGTCAATAGGAAGTGATGATCAGTTTGACTGATGGGTTCAGGTAGATTTTTAATTAAAATCTTGTTTTATTTAAAATTTTTTAAAATTTATTTAAATAAATATAAAATTTTTAAAAAATAAAATTATTTATTTTAAATAAAATTCTATTTTAAAATTCTTAATTATGATATAATACATTCCCTGTGGAAAAATTAGAAAATACAGATGGCAATAAATACGAAAATAAAAAAGTAAGTGCGTTCCCACAATCTAAAGAAGACTACCATTTACATTTGGCATACGTCTTTCTAGGTTTATTCTGTTTTGATTGATCAATCTTGAAAGTTTTTCCCTTCTTTCCCTATTAGTCTTATGCTGCCTTTTAAAATATCATCCAATAAATTCTTCAGTTAACAAATATTTTGGGGTACCTATTATTATTATTGTGAATGATATTAGAAAGAAGAAAGGAAGGCAGGAAGAGTGTAGTCTGAGCACCTGCTATGTAGCAGTGCTTTTACATTATTTTCTTATTGAAGGATAATTGCTTTACAGAATTTTGTTGCTTTCTGTCAAACCTCAACCTGAATCAGCCACAGGTATACATACATCCCCTCCCTTTTGAACCTCCCTCCCATCTCCCTCCCCACCCCACCCCTCTAGGTTGCTACAGAGCCCCTGTTTGAGTTTCCTGAGCCATACAGCAAATTCCCGTTGGCTATCTATTTTACATATGGTAATGTAAGTTTCCATGTTACTCTTTCCATACCTCTCCCCATCTCCTCCCCTCTCCCCATGTCCGTAAGTCTATTCTCTATGTCTGTTTCTCCATTGCTGCCCTGTAAATACCATTTTTCTAGATTCCATATATATGTGTTAGAATATGGTATTTCTCCTTCTCTTTCTGATTCACTTCACTCTGTATAATAGGTTCTAGGTTCATCCACCTCATCAGAACTGACTCAAATGTGTTCCTTTTTATGGCTGAGTAATATTCCATTGTGTATATGTACCACAGCTTCTTTCAGAGAAGGAAATGGCAACCCACTCCAGTACTCCTGCCTGGAAAATCCCATGGATGGAGGAGCCTGGTGGTCTACAGTCCATGGGGTTGCAAAGAGTCAGACACGACTGGAGTGACTAAGCAAGCACCACAGCTTCTTTATCCATTCATCTGTTGATGAGCATATAAGTTGCTTTCATGTTCTAGCTATTGTAAATAGTGCTGCAATGAACAATGGGATACATGTGTCTTTTTCAATTTTGGTTTCCTCAGGGTATATGTCTAGGAGTAGGATTGCTGGGTCATATGGTGGTTTTATTCCTAGTTTTTTAAGGAATCTCCATACCATCTTCCATAGTGGCTGGATCAATTTACATTCCCACCAACAGTGCAAGAGTGTTCCCTTTTCTCCACACCCTCTCCAGTATTTATTGTTTGTAGACTTTTTGATGACGGCCATTCTGACTGGTATGAAGTGATATCTCATTGTGGTTTTGATGTGTATTTCTCTAATAATAAGCGATGTTGAACATCTTTTCATGTGTTTGTTAGCCATCTGTATGTCTTCTTTGGAGAAATATCTGTTTAGGTCTTTTCCCCACTTTTTGATTGGGTTGTTTTTCTGGCATTGAGTTGTATGAGCTGCTTGTCTATTTTGGAAATTAATCCTTTGTCAGTTGTTTCATTGGCTATTTTTTCTCCCATTCTGAGGGCTGTCTTTTCACCTTGCTTATTGTTTCCTTTGCTGTGCAAAAGCTTGCACGTTTAATCAGGTCCCACTTGTTTACTTTTGTTTTCATTTCCATTATGCTAGGAGGTGGGTCATAGAGGATCTTGCTTTGATTTATGTCATCGAGTGTTCTGCCTATGTTTTCCTCAAAGAGTTTTATAGTTTCTGGTCTTACATTTAGGTCTTTAATCCACTTTATCTTTGTGTATGGTGTTAGGAAGTGTTCTAATTTCATTCTTTTACATATAGCTGTCCAGTTTTCCCAGCACCTTTTATTGAAGAGACTGTCTTTGCCCCATTGTGTATTCTTGCCTCCTTTGTCAAATATAAGGTACCCATAGGTGCATGGGTTTATTTTTGGGCTTTCTGTCTTGTTCCATTGGTCTATATTTCTGTTTTTGGGCCAGTACCATACTGTTCTGATGACTGTAGCTTTGTAGTATAATCTGAAGTCAGGAAGGTTGATTCCTCCAGCTCCATTCTTCTTTCTCAAGACTGCTTTGGCTATTTGGGGTCTTTTGTGTTTCCATATGAATTGTGAAATTTTTTGTTTTAGTTCTGTGAAAAATGCCATTGGTAATTTGATAGGGATCGCATTGAATCTGTAGATTACATTTGGTAGTATAGTCATTTTCACAATATCGATTCTTCCTACATAGGAACATGGAATATCCCTCCATCTGTTTTTGTCATCTTTGATTTCTTTCATTAGTGTCTTATAATTTTCTGTGTACAGTTCTTTTGTCTCCTTAGGTAAGTTTATTCCTAGATATTTGATTCTTTTTGTTGCAATGGTGAATAGGATTGATTCCTTAATTTTTCTGATTTTTTATTGTTAGTATATATAAATGCAAGTGATTTCTGTGTATTGATTTTGTATCCTGCAACTTCACTGAATTCACTGATTAGCTCTAGTAGTTTTCTGATACTATCTTTAGGGTTTTCTATGTACGGTATCATGTCATCTGCAAACAGTGAGAGCTTTAATTCTTCTTTTCCCATCTGGATTCCTTTTATTTCCTTTTCTTTTCTGATTGTTGTAGCTAGGACTCCCAGAACTATGTTGAATAATAGTGGTTAAGGTGGGCACCCTTGTCTTGTTCCTGATATTAGGGGGAATACTTTCAGTTTTACACTATTAAGAATAATGTTTGCTGTAGGCTTATTATATGTGGTCTTTACTATGTTCAGGTAGGTTCCTTCTATGCCCATTTTTTGAAGAGTTTTAATCATAAATGGGTGCTGAATTTTGTCAAAGGCTCTTTCTGCATCTATTGAGATGATCATATGGTTTTTATCTTTCAATTTGTTAATATGGTGCATCACATTGATTTATTTGCATATACTGAACAATCCTTGCATTCCTGGGATAAACCCACTTGATCATGGTGTATGAGTTTTTTGATGTGTTGCTGAATTCTGTTCACAAAAATTTTGTTGAGGAATTTTGCATCTATGTTCATCAGTGATACTGGTCTGTAGTTTTCTTTTTTAGTATTGTCTTTGTTGGTTTTGGTATCAGGGTGATGATGGCCTCATAGAATGAGATTGGAAGTGTTCCTTCCTCTGCAATTTTTTGAAAGAGTTTTAGAAGGATAGGCATTAGCTCTTTTCTAAATGTTTGATAGAATTCTCCTGTGAAGTCATCTGGTCCTGGGCTTTTGTTTTTGGGAGATTTTTGATCATAGCTTCAATTTCAGTGCTTGTAATTGGGTTGTTCATAATTTCTATTTCTTCCTGGTTCAGTCTTGGAAGATTGAACTTTTCTAAGAATTTGTCCAATTTTTCCAGGTTATCCATTTTATTGCCATATGTTGTTCATAATAGTCTCTAATAATCCTTTATATTTCTGCATTGTCTGTTGTAACCTCTCCTTTTTCATTTCTAATTTTGTTGATTTCATTCTTCTCTCTTTCTTTCCTGATGAGTCTGGCCAAATGTTTGTCAATTTTGTTTATCTTCTCAAACAACCAACTTTTAGTCTTATTAATCTTTACTATTGTTTCTTTCATTTCTTTTTCATTTAATTCTGCTCAGATCTTTATGATTTCTTTCCTTCTATTAATTTTGGGTTTTTTGTTTTTCCTTTTCTAGTTGTTTTAGGTGTAAAGTTGGGTTGTCTATTTGATGTTTTTCTTGTTTCTTGAGGTAGGATTGTATTGCTATAAACTTCCCTCTTGGAACTGCTTTGGCTGCATCCCACAGGTTTTGAGTTGTTGTGTTCTCATTGTCATTTGTTTCTAGAAATTTTTTTATTTCCTTTTTTATTTTTTCAGTAACCTGTTGGTTATTTAGAAACATGTTGTTCAATCGCCATGTATTTGTGATTCTTACAGCTTTTTTCTTGTAATTGACATCTAGTCTCATAGTGTTGTGGTTGGAGAAGATGCTTGATATGATTTCAGTTTTCTTAAATTTACTGAGGTTTGATCTGTGACCCAAGATATAGTCTGTCCTGGAGAATGTTTCATGTGCACTTGAGAAGATGTATTCTTCTGCATTTGGATGGAATGCCCTGAAGATATCAATGAGCTCCATCTCATCTAATGTATCATTTAAGACTTGTGTTTTCTTACTAATTTTCTGTTTTGATGATCTGTCCATTGGTGTGAGTGGGGTGTTAAAGTCTCCTACTAGTGTTGTGTTACTCTCAATTTCTCCTCTTATGTGTTAGTGTTTGTCTTAGGCATTGAGGTGCTCCTGTGTTGGGTGCATAGATATTTACAATTGTTATGTCTTTCTCTTGAATTGATCCCTTGATCATTATGTAGTGTCCTTCCTTATCTCTTGTAATCTTTAAGGTCTATTTTGTCTGATCTGAGGGTTGCTACTCCAGCTTATTTTTGCTTCCCATTTGCATGGAATATATTTTTCCATCCTCTCACTTTCAGTCTTTATGTGTTTTCAGGTCTGAAGTGGGTTTCTTGTAGACAGCATATATATATAGGTCTTATTTTTGTACCCATTCAGCCAGTCTGTTTCTTTTGATTTGCACATTTAATCCACTTACATTTAAAGTAATTATCAATATATCTGTTCCTATTGCCATTTTCTTAATTGTTTGGGGTTGATTTTGTAGATCTTTTTTCTTCTGTTGTATTTCTTGACTGTATAAGTCCTTTAACATTTGTTGTAAAGCTGGTTTGTGGTACTGAATTCTCTTAACTTTTCCTTGTCTTAAAAGTTTTTTATTTCTCCGTCAATTTTGAATGAGATCCTTGCTGGGTACTGTAACCTTGGTTGTAGATTTTTCCTGTGCAGTACTTTAAATATATCCTGCCATTCTCTTCTGACCTGCAGAGTTCCTGCTGAGAGATCAACTGTTAAGCATATGGGGTTTCCCTCGTATGATACTTGTTGCTTCTCCCTTGCTGCTTTTACTTTTCTTTCTTTGTGTTTAGTCTTTGTTAGTTTGATTAGTATGTGTCTTGGCATGTTTCTCCTTGGGTTTATCCTGTATGGGACTCTTTGCACCTCTTGGACTTGATTGACTATTTCCTTTTTCATTTTGGGGAAATTTTCAACTATAATCTCTTCAAAAATTTTCTCATATGCTTTCTTTCTCTCTTCTTCTTCTGGGACCCCAATAATTCAAATGTTGGTACATCTGATTTTGTCCCAGTGGTCTCTGAGACTATCTTCACTTCTTTTCATTTTTTTTTACTTTATTCTGCTCTTCGGAAGTCATTTCCACCATTTTATCTTCCACTCACTGATTCACTCTTCTGCTTTAGATATTCTGCTACTGATTCTTTCTAGAATATTTTTAATTTCAGTAATTGTGTTGTCTCTGTATGTTTATTCTTCAATTCTTATAGGTCTTTGTTAATTGATTTTTCATTTTCTCCATTTTGTTTTCAAGGTTTTTGATCATCTTTAGTATCATTATTCTGAATTCTTTTTCAGGGAGTTTCCCTATTTCCTCTTCATTTATTTGGACTTCTCTGTTTCTAGTTTGTTCCTTCACTTATGTAGTATTTCTCTACCTTTATTTATTTATTTTTTTAACTTAGTTTGAGGTCTCCTTTTCCCAGTCTTCAAGGTTGAATTCTTTCTTCCTTTTGGCTTCTGCCCTCCTAAGGTTGGTCCAGTGGTTTGTGTAAGCTTCATATAGGATGAGATTTCTGCTGAGTTTTTGTTTGTTTGTTTTTCATCTGATGGACAAGATTGAGTGAGGTAGTAATCCTGCCTGCTGGTGATTTGGTTTGTATTTTTGTTTTGTTTGTTGTTTAGATGAGGAGTCCTTTATGGGGTGCTACTGGTGGTTGGATGATGCCAGGTCTTGTACTATAGTGTTTCCTTTGTGTGAGTTCTCACTATTTGATACTCTCTAGGGTTAGTTCTCTAGTAGTCTAGGGTCTTGGAATCCGTGCTCCCACTCCAAAGGCTCAGGGCTTGATCTCCGGTCAGGAACAAGGATTCCACAAGTGGTTTATTATGGCATTCAGTTCAGTTCAGTTCAGTTCAGTCACTCAGTCGTGTCTGACTCTTTGCAACCCCGTGAACCGCAGCACGCCAAGCCTTCCAAGTCCTCACCAACTCCTGGAGTCCACCCAAACCCATGTCCATTGAGTCGATGATGCCATCCAACCATCTCACCCTCTGTCGTCCCCTTCTCCTCCTGCCCTCAATCTTTCCCAGCATCAGGGTCTTTTCAAATGAGTCAGCTCTCTGCATCAGGTGGCCAAAGTATTGGAGTTTCAGCTTCAACATCAGACCTTCCAATGAACACCCAGGACTGCTCTCCTTTAGGATGGACTGGTTGGATCTCCTTGCAGTCCAAGGGACTCTCAAGAGTCTTCTCCAACACCACAGTTCAAAAGCATCAATTCTTCAGTGCTCAACTTTCTTTATAGTCCAACTCTCACATCCATACATGACCACTGGAAAAACCATAGCCTTGACTAGACAGACCTTTGTTGGCAAAGTAATGTCCATGCTGTTTAATATGCTGTCTAGGTTGGTCATAACTTTCCTTCCAAGGAGTAAGCATCTTTTAATTTCATGGCTGCAATCACCATCTGCGGTGATTTTGGAGCCCCCCAAAATAAAGTCTGACACTGTTTACACTGTCTCCCCCTCTCTTTCCCATGAGGTGATGGGACCAGATGCCATGATCTTAGTTTTCTGAATGTTAAGCTTTAAGCCAACTTCTTCACTCTGCTCTTTCACTTTGATCAAGAGGCTCTTTAGTTCTTCTTTACTTTCTGCCATATGGGTTGTGTCATCTGCATATCTGAGGTTATTGATATTTCTCCCAGCAATCTTAATTCCAGCTTGTGCTTCTTCCAGCCCAGCGTTTCTCATGATGTACTCTGCATATAAGTTAAATAAGTAGGGTGACAATATACAGCCTTGACATACTCCTTTTCCTATTTGGAACCAGTCTGTTGTTCCATGTCCATTTCTAACTGTTGCTTCCTGACCTGCATACAGGTTTCTCAAGAGGTAGGTCAGGTGGTCTGGTATTCCCATCTCTTTCAGGATTCTCCAGTTTATTGTGATCCACACAGTCAAACGCTTTGGCATAGTCAATAAAGCAGAAATAGATGTTTTTCTGGAACTCCCTTGCTTTTTTGATGATCCAGCAGATGTTGACAATTTGATCTCTGGTTCCTCTGCCTTTTCTAAAACCAGCTTGAACATCTGGAAGTTCAGGTTTCAAGTATTGCTGAAGCGTGGCTTGGCATTAAGTGAAATTAAAACAAATATCCAAAACCGAGAAGCCAAAGATGAACCCGAGACAAATGGCAGTTATAAAATCAGGCAAATAATAATTAAAATAATGGAACATACATTACATATACATATGTAATGTATATACATATACACCCATGAGCAAAGTAAAAACAGTCCAACAAAAATAAAGTACAGTAGTTTGACTTGGCCAACAAAGTAAATAAAAAATTATATCTACCAGTTAAGAACAAAACTAAGTAAAGCACAAAGTGGAAAACAAAACTAAAACAAGGTGCCAAGTGGGGAATAAAGCAATGAAAACCAACTAACAAATATGTTGAGAGGAAAGGAAAGAAAGAAAAGAAAGAAAGAATAGATATGCAAAGTTAAACAGTGGTAGATGAAGAAGATTTACATACATTAAAGATTAACTGCAAGGGGAAAAATAACAATAGGAAAGGCAAACAAAGGAATAAATGTAGAAAAAATATAATAGGTTTAAAAAAATTTTAAATTAAAACTATCAAAAAGAGAAAAGGAAAAAAAAGATGGAAAAAGAAAGAAAAAAGGGGGGAAAAAAAGGAAAACTCCACAGAACTGCAAAAGCCCAACGTAGAGGCAGAGGTTTATAGCAACAATAAAAATGTGACTGAATATACACATATACACCCATAAGCAAAATCAAAACAGTCCAACAAAAATAAAGTACTATAGATTGACCCAGCGAGCAAAGGAAACCAAAAATTATATCTACCAGAACAAGACTAAGCACAAACTGGATAACAAAATTAAAGCAAGGTGCCAAGTGGGGGATAAAACAATGAAAATAAAACTGACAAATACGTTGAGAGGAAAGGAAAGAAAGAAAAGGAAGAAAGAATAGATATGCAAACTTAAATAGAGGTAAATAAAGAAGATTTATATACATTAGATTAACAGCAAGGGGAAAAGAACAATAGGAAAAGCAAACAAAGGGATAAATGTAGAAACAATAATAATAGGTTTAAAAATTAAAACTAAAAAAACAGAAGAAAAAAAAAAAAAAACCCACCTCCACAGAACTGCAAAAGCTCAACATAGAGGCAGAGGTTTATAACAATAAAAAATGTGACTGAAATAAAAAAGCTCAAAAACTTAATTAGATTTCATAGTGCCAATAAAATCAACAACTACAACAGAGGGGATAAAAAAGGAAAAAGAAGGGAAAAAATCCAAAAGAATCTACAGAACAAGTCAAAACATAACAACAATAAATGTTTTTCCTGAGTCACTGCTGTCAGAGTCCTTTCCCTCACCGGGAGTCACAGTCCACCTCCCCTCCCTAGGGCGCCCTCTCACACTGTGCTGTTCTCTGGACCTGCTGTGGGGGCAGCTCAGATTCTGATCTGCTCCTACTCCTCTGTGTTCTTGCCTCCAATGTCCACAGCTATCAGAACTAGTGCATTTTCTTTCGTGGGAGCTCTCAATGACCTTTTTATATATTCTATAGACACAGAGTCTGCCTAGTTGATCGTGTGGATTTAATCTGCAGCTGGTATAGCTGGTGGGAAGGTTTTGGGTCTTCTTCCTTAGCCACACTACCCCTGGGTTTCAATTGTGGTTTTATCTCCACCTCTGCATGTGGGTCGTCCACTGGGGTTTGCTCCTGAGGCTGCCCTGGAAGACTTGGGTTTGCTCCTTTGAGGGCCAGGTGTGGAGGTGGTGCAGCTGCTTAGGTCGCAGGGGTTCTGGCAACACCAGGTACTCAGGGGAGTTGGCGGCCAGGGCAGCAGGAAATATCGTGCTCTAGAAGGGTATGGCCACTCATGTTGGCCAATACGCTTCAGTGTTCTTGCCTGGAGAAATACTCCCTGACAGAGAAGCCTGGCAGGCCACAGTCTAAAGGGTTGCAAAGAGTCAGACGCTACCAAAGCGACCCTGCGCACATAGGTCCAAGACTGTTTTTGCCTGTGGCAGCTCTGCCCCAGTGAGAATTGAGCATTAAGGTGGCGCAGCTGCTTGGCTTGCGGGGACCCTGGTGGCGCCAAGTGTGCAGGGACACGGGCTGCCTCCGCCGCAGGAGTTATAGCCCTATCAGAGTCTTTTTTCAAGCCTCTTGTAGCTGGTGATAAGGCTTCTTTCCTCAGTCTTTTTCTGTAGCTCCACCTGCTCAGGCACTTAGCGGGCTCCCTTGCCTGGGGTCCTTCTCTGTTGTTCAGCGAGTCAGGCACACAGAGGGCCCCCCTGGCTGGGGTCCTACGCTGTAGTTCAGTGCATCAGGCGTTTGATGGGCCAGCCTCTTGTTCAGCTGCTGATGGTGACGTGTGGTGATGGCTCCACCCCCTTCGCGTGACTCAGCGGTATCGCCTTGCTTCCATGGCTGCACAGCATTCCTCCACAGGCATTTCCCACCGCAGGCTCCTCCCTCACCTCCTCTTGATCCGCCTCTCCACAGTCAACAGCAGCCCTCACCCTGGGATGGCCCCACAATCCCCAAACTCTGCGTCCCTGTCCGGGGTAGGTATGGCTGCAGCAAGGACTGTCTGATTCTCATTCCATTCAGGCTGCAACAGATCAGCTGTTTCACTCAGCCTTAAATGTTTCTCCTCTGACTCAAGTGATTGCCCCGATGTGGGAATCAGACCCCTGCTTCAGTTCCCTGACCCACTGAGAGCAGGTCCAGTCCTATTAACATTCCTATTTTTCCCCCTAGTTCCTTCGTCCTACCGAGTTTTGCGTGGTTCGATATATTCTTTTCCTCTGGTCAGGTACTCCTGTCCACTCTCAGATGGTGTTCTCTACATTATTTTTTACTTATTGTCACAATGACCTTGTGAAGAGAGGTATTAATGTTATACTCCCATTTAACAAAAGAGGAGATTGACACTCAGGCTTCCTGGAGTCTTTAACTCTTGAGTCCAGACTCTTAAAGTCTTCTGATTCAAATCCAAAGTCCAAACATTCATTTCCTTCCTGAATTTTGTGATACTGATATAAAACAGGGCTATTCTATCTAGTCAGTTAAATATGTACTTGATGGGCACAATAAAATGTAATCATTGCTTAACACGTTTGAGAGATTTTATCTGATCTTTAGCAAGGCAAACCCATTTAGGCATAGAGAAACAAAGTACAGAAACTTTTCCATTTCTCAGAGATTAAAACAAAGTTTTACCTGTTTTCTGTGTTCTTCATCTTTATTATTTCTCTCTTTTCTTGAGCTTCCCTGAAGTGTCCTGTGGCTCAGATGGTAAAGAGTCTGCCTGCAATGCTGGAGATCTGGGTTTGATCCCTGGGTTGGGAAGATCTTTTGGAGAAGGAAATGGCAACCCACTCCAGTATTCTTGCCTGAAGAATCCCATGGACAGAAGAGCCTGGCGAGCCCCAGTCCATGGGGTCGCAAAGAGCTGGACACGACTGAGTGACTAACACTCATCTTTTCTCGTGGTAGTGATAGTTAAGAGTCTTAAAGTAGGTGTAAAGAATGGAAAAGTGGATAAAAATCTGTGATGGGGGAGACTGGGTTTTGAGTCATCTATAAATTTTGTCATATATATATATATATATAACCTGTTGCATGGGTTAATTCAAAGAAGCACAGAATTTTAGAACTGGATGGTATTTTAAAGCTCATCTCTGGAACATTCTTAATATATAACAAAGAGACTAAAGCCCCAATGGGTTCAGTGACTTTCCTCAGGTCACTCTGTTATAGGGACGAACTGACCTCAAGTTGAATCTGTTTCTTTTACTTTAACCTTTGCTTCTCCTTGCTTTTGTTTACTAAAAGGATATTGTCCATACATAAAGGCTTGCCTCAGGGAACCCTGCTTCTCTACCTGAATGTTAAACCAAAATGCCTTTGTTCAGGACCCTGTCCACTTGGCTACAGGAAGGACAAAATTAACACATCCCCTCCCCATGACTAGCCATTTCAGGAGATATTTGTAAGATTAATGCCCCTTCCTACTTCACCTCCTCACCTCTCCCCAGTCTCTGTTCTCAGAAGGATCCTGGCATTCAGACCCTGATAAGATGATTATTTTGAGACCATTAGTCTATCATCTTCTCAGTCAGCTAGCTTTCTCAATAAATTCATATTCCATGCCTCAGCACCTTGTCTCTTGGATGTTATTGACCTGTGTGGGGCAAGTAGAGCAAGCTTGGACTTGGCAAACAATCTCAACTGCTTTGATATCAAGACATGATTTGAACTCAGATCTTTGGCAGTGATAAAGACCACACCCAAGAAAAAGAAATGCAAAAAGGCAAAATGGTTGATCACCATTATGTGAGTTTAACCCATTTTGAAAATTTTTCCCTCTATGAACTGAAGGAAATGCTTGAACAATCTTTTCATTACACTTGCAGTGGGCGCTGGTTTTACCAGATTCTGAAGTGTCCTACAGTTGCAAAAACATGTGCCAAGAATGGCTTCCTGCTATTGTGTAAGCTGAGGGCCAGGATACAAAGAAGGACTTCAGACAGGGAGAGAAAACATATTTAAATAAGGCTATGATTATATTTTTTTCTAGTTTCTTTAATCCTTTGCAGGAAAAGTTTAAATAAGTGTGCCTTTTACAGCCATTTTAATTCCCAAATATAAGTAGAAGAATGTAAGTTTGTAATATTATGTATCATATTATAGAAATACTGAAATATAGAAAAATATAAAAATGTAAAACTCATTAGGGAAAATTGAAGCAAAAATATTTTATTATGCTATACTTTTAAATGCAAACATGAAAGTTAAAAATAAATGGCAGGAAATAAGTAATTGTTCACTCAATAACAAGCTCTTGGGACAATGGTTTGAAGCAGCTAGATGGTGTGTTTCATATCCAGTTTCCTACCATTTTGTATAAACATTGCCTCTCTGCTTCCTTCATGGATAAATTTAACCTAAAAATTCGTCTCGGTGTCTCCAGGGCTGTCCTGTTTGTAGGGCAATAATCAGTCCGCAGGTTTTGACACGCTGTGGCTCACATGATACCGTCAGCCGACAGACGTGCATTACTTACCCATTTTCTAATGATATTTCTGGACTGTGAACAGGGACTGATGGTGCCATGTGGTATATCACTATTTATTCTGGCTTCTAAGCAATTGGAATGTGGGGAACTATTTAGTTCCACAGCATTTGACAGAAGGGAACAGATTTGCTAGACAAGGTTGAAAACAAGCCTGTCATTGTAGGCTGAAAATAAATTGGCAAAAATTAGTGTCCTTCCTATATGTATATCCAGTAGTAAAGAATAATATCGACTACATTCAACTCAAAGAAGTATTTTAAAAAATACATAATGGGGGAGAAGGATCACTGATGTACCTATCAACTTACTTCAACAATTATCAACTCTTAGCTGATCTATTTTGTCAAGCTATTCCCTTGCCTTCACTGTATTAAAGCATATTCCAGACATCAAATTATTTTATCCATAAATATGTTAGCACCTATCTCTACAAGACAGGAATTCTTTTTTTAAAAAGCAACCATAATACTATATCTCATCTAAAACTTGGATAATAAAAATTCATTAAATATACAGTTACTATTGAATTTTTTTTCTTTTTTGGCTGCACAGCTTATGAGATCTTTTTCATTATTATTATTTTTTTTCATTATGCTTGTGAGATCTTAGTTCCCCAACCAGGGATGGAACCTGGGACCCCAGCAGTGAAAGAGCCAAGTGCTAACTACTGGACCACTAGGGAATCCCTCTTCCTCTGTTTTAAGTTCATGTGTATGGGACAGAATCCAAGTAAGATCCATACATTGCAGTTGGCTCTTTCTTAAATATTTTTTAAATTAAAATTAAAAAAATTTTAATTGGGGTAAAATACCCAAAACATAAAGTTTACCATCTTAACCATTTTTAAGTGTGCAGTTCTGTAGTATTAGGTGTATTCACCTTGTTATACAAACATCACCATCCATCTCCAGAACCCTTTTCATCTTGCATAACTGAAACTCTATGTTCATTACACCAGCACTCCCCACTCCCCTATTCCCTTGGTTGGCAACCACCATTCTACTTTCTGTCTCTATGAATTTGACTACTCTAGGTATCTCAAATAAGTGCAGTCATACAACATTTGTCGTTTTGTGACTGGCTTATTGCATTTAGCATAATGGTCTCAAGGTTCATCCATGTTGTGGTGTGTATCAGAATTTCATTCCTTTCCAAGGCCCAATACCATTCTATTGTACGTATATACCACATTTCATCTATCTATTCATCTGTTGATGAACACTAGGGTTGCTTCCACCTCTTGGCTATTGTGAATAATGCTTCCATGAACACAGGTGTGCAAATATCTTCCAGACCTTGCTTTAAATTCTTTTGGATATATACTCAGAAGAGGAATTAGTGGATCTTATGGTAATTCTACTTTTTTTCTTTTCAGGGACCACCAGACCATTTTCCTTAGGGGCCACACCATTTTACATTCCAGCAATAATGCACAAGGGTTCCAAGTTATCTATATCTTTGCCAACTCTTGTTATTTTCTGATTTTCATTTTTTTAAAAAACTACAGCCATCCTAATGGGCGTGAAGTGGTAACCCATTGTGGTTTTGATCGGTACTTCCATAATGACTAATGGTAAGCATCCTTTCATTTGCTTGTTGACCTTTTGTACATCTTCTTTGAAGAAATATCTATTCAAATCCTTTGCCCATTTTTAAAATAGTTTATTTTTTGTGGTTAAGTTGTAGGAGTTCTTTATATATTCTGAATATTAATCCCTTGTCAGATATATGATTTGTAAATATTTTCCTCCATTGCATAGGTTAAATTTTCAATTGATTGTGTCTTTTGATGGCTTCCCTGGTGGCCCAGCTGGTAAAGAATCCACCTGCAATGCAGGAGACCTGAGTTCAATCCCTGGGTTGGGAAGATCCCCTGGAGAAGGGAAAGGCTATCAATTCCAGTATTATGGCCTGAAGAATTCCATGGACTGTATAGTCCATGGGTTTGCAGAGTCGGACAGGACTGAGTGACTTTCACTTTTCACTTTGATGTTGTAGAAGGTTAAAATGTTGATGTATTCCAATTTACTTTCACTTTTGTTGCCTGTGCTTTTGGTGTCACATCCAACAAACCATTGCCAAATTCAAGGTCATGAAGCTTTCCCCCTATGTTTTCCTTTAAGAGTTTTTATAGTTTTAGTGCTTACATTTAAGTCTTTGACCCATTTTTAGTTAATTTTTGTATTTGGTGTAAAGTTAGAGTCTTAAAACTCTTTTAATCCATAGATCCTTCACTTTCTTCTTTTTCTATCTTCTGCCTATTGCTTTCATTTCCCCTCCTGCAATTTATTTGTTGAAGAAACTGAGTTATTTATCCCTCAGGCTGGGTTTTGTTGCTAGCACCCTTGTAGTTTCATTTAACAAGTTTCCCTGTTTCTCTTCACTGAATTTCCCTTAAGCTGGTAGCTGACTCTAAAAATGTGATTTGATTCTGGTTTCTTTTTTTTTTTAAGCAAGAATACTTCACAGATGATATAAACACATCAGGAGATACATATTATCTGGTGTCTTTTCTGATGTGATGGTAGTCACTACTGAACAATAATTACCAGGATCTATTCATTCATAAAGGGTTTCCCTGATAGCTCAGTTGGTAAAGAATCCTCCTGAGTCTGGAAGATTCCCTGGAGAAGGAAAAGGCTAACCACTCCAGTATTCTGGCCTGGAGAACCCCATGGACTGAATAGTGCAAAGAGTCAGACACGACAGAGTGACTTTCACTTTCACTCATTCATAAAGGTTACCAACAAAGTGATATTTTAATTCTCTCACTCCCTTTTCTTATTTATTGAAAAATTCTGTTTAGAGAAACTTATCATCATCAACTAATTAACTACCTTAGAGTTCATATAAGAAATAGGATAAATATTTGATTCTTTCCCTTAATTTAACAATTTTCAAAATGACTTACTTCCTTAGTAACCTCTAATAGTGAAAAATGTGTTTTCTTTTTTGTTTTACTATAAGCACATCATGAAAATGAAAGTGAAAATGTTAGTCGTTCAGTTATGTCCAGCTCTTTGCGATCCCATGGACTGTAGCCTGCCAGGCTCTCCTGTTCATGGAATTCTCCAGGCAAGAATACTAGAGTGGGTTGCCATTTCCTCCTCCAGGGAATCTTCCCAACCCAGGGACTGAACCCGGGTCTCCTGCATTACAGATGGATTCTTTACCTTCTGAGCCACCAGGGAAGTCCAAGGACATCATGAATTCAATGGGGGAAAAATGGTTGATGTATCTCAATTAACTTCAGTTATTAATTTTATTTGTGCTCAAGCTGTCAGATATTTTCAGTGGGAGATTTCTCAGTTTGACTCTTGATTCCTTTTGAAATAGTCATATTAATCTTTGATAGCTTTCTTGCTTTCTGGAATGATAAGCTACTCCAGGCTTCTTTTATTAATATTTTCTTCTCCAGATCAAGAATTTGTCAGTCTCTAAGCATCTCTAATTCCTTTTACTGAGAAATTTGGAGATGACAATTTAGGGTACAAAACATGCTCATTGCTACTGAATTGGGCATTATTTCTAGCTTGTGGGGTCTTAGTCCCTCAAACAGAGATCAAAGCCATGCCCCCTGCAATAGAAGCACAGAGTCTTAAACACTGGACCCCCAGGGAGATCCCTCAAAGTATTTTCTAGTTTTTCTTGTGATTTCCTCTTTTATTGGTGATATAGGAGTACAATGTTAATTTTCACATAATTTTTAGTATCCCAAATTTCTTTCTATATTGATTTCTATTTTCACTCCACTGTGGTTGGAAAACATACTTTCTGTGATTTCAATCATTTTAAATTTATTGAGTTTGTATTATGGCCTAGCAGATGTCTGTTCTGGAGAATGTTCCATGTGTATGTAGGAAGAATGTGTTTTCTGTTTTTGTTGGGTAGAGTTGATCTATAGATGTGTTAGGACTAGTTGGTTTACAAAGTTCGTCAAGTCTTCTATTTTCATGCTGACCTTCAATCTAGTTGTTTTATACATATTGAAAGGGGAGTATTGAATTCTCCAACTATTATTTTTGAATTGACTATTTCTCCCTTCAGTTCTGTCGGGTTTTGCATCATGCATTTTGGGGCTCTGTTGTTAGAAGCATACATGTTTAAATTATATCTTCCTAATATATTAACACTTTAATCATCACAAAACTCTTTATCAATAGCAAATAATTTTAAAGTTTCTTTTGCCTGATATTAATATAGCTGCTCCAGCTTTCTATGCTTATTTACATGATATATCTTTTTCCATACTTTTACTTTCAATGTCTTTGTATCTTGAATCAGAAGTGCCTTGTAAACAGTATATAGTTGAATCTTGATTCATGGCCACACCTGCTCAGAGTGAAGTTCTTTATACTGAACTGGAGAGGGGTGAAGAAGGGAGTGGGTTGTAACTCAAGTACCATAGACTCTGACTGTTCTTACTGAGGTTTAGTAGATTTTCTTGAGTAAACATTTCATTTGATGTATGACTTTAAGACAATTTACAGAGATTAAAAAAATTTTTTTAATATATATATAATTTTTTACCATTTAGGGTTGCTTTACTAGAGAGCAGGTCTGTATAACTCCTCACCCTGACATTCAGATCATCTCCTTATTTCTCATTGTAAAAGATTTCAAACATATCAAAAGGAAAGAAAAACAATATAATAAAACTTCATAAATTAAATATTCATTTTAAACAATTATGAAACATGTGATCATGTCTTATCTTTTTTTCCTCTTCCTGTAGATTATTTTGAAGCAAATCTTTAGTATCATATAATTTCTTCTATAAACACTGCTTTTTGAAGTTAGTCAGTCTCTTCCCCTCACTCTCTCCCTCTCTTCTCTCTCTCACACACATACCCTTCCCTCCCTCCCTGCTCTGCAGTCCCACCTCTGTCACATATCAAATATCCATACATGTTTGGATTATTTCTGGGCTCTCTATTCTGTTTCATTTGTCCTTTTATTCATTCCTGTGCCAATAACATGCTGTTATAGTTATTTTAACTTTGTAATCTTTAACACCTAGTAAATCAAGTATTTCCACCATTGCCTTCTTCAAAAGTATCTGAATGAGTCTTGGCCCTTTTCATTTCCATGTAAATTTTATAAACAGCTTGTCATATAGCTTTGAAGATTTAGAAAAATTTAGCTAACTTTTATCAAATTCAAAAACAATAGCATGTATGCTATTATTTTAATACTACTAAGATTATTTTAAATGACAGATGTGTAATCTAAAAATTAAACACATAAATATAGACTTAATAAATGTCCACTACTATATATAGTACCTATATATGCTATTTGTTAGATAGTCATTGAAATCAGAATGCACATAGCTGCAAGTTAATCTGTGGTCTTTGTGGAAGGGAAAATTGTAAAAGGTGCTTTATCTCCCTCTAGCCTCTAATTAAAAATCTGCAGGCTAGACATTTGACAAAAAAGGCAATTAGAATCTTAAAATTTAGCATTGACTTATGGGATAGCTGAGGGCTTCCCAGGTGGCGCTAGTGGTAAAGAACCTGAGTGCCAATGCAGAAGACGTAAGATCCATGGGTTTGATCCCTGGGAAGAACACCTGGAGGAGGGCATGGCAACCCACTCCAGTATCCTTGCCTGGAGAATCCCATGGACAGAGGAGCTTAGCGGCTATAGTCCATAGAGTGGCAAAGTCAGACATGACTGAAACAGGTTAGCATGTATGCATGCATGGGATAGCTGAATGAAGGGCCACATAAATACAAAAATATAGAAGCTGATTCAAATGTGGTATGCATGAAGGGGTACTAAAGAACCTTGAAGGAGCCCAGAGAAGGATATTGGAAATAAGAGTTCATTGCCTTATCTATTCCATCCCCTTTTCTTAGTTTTAAATCTGATTGAGTCCCCAATAACAAGTGGGATGTTCAGTTCAGTTCAGTGGCTCAGTTGTGTCCGACTCTTTGCAACCCAATGGACTACACCACGCCAGGCCTCCCTGTCCATCACCAACTCTTGGAGTTTACCCAAACTTATGTCCATTGAGTTGGTGATGCCATCCAACCATCTCATCCTCTGTCGTTCCCTTCTCCTCCCGCCTTCAATCTTTCCCAGCATCAGGGTCTTTTCAAACGAGTCAGTTCTTTGAATCAGGTGGCCAAAGTATTGGAGTTTCAGCTTCAACATCAGTCCTTCCAATGAATATTCAGGACTGATTTCCTTAAGGATGGACTCGTTGGATCTCCTTGCAGTCCAAGGGACTCTCAAGAGTCTTCTCCAGCACCACAATTCAAAAGCAATTCCTCAGCAATCAGCTTTCTTTATAGTCCAACTCTCACATCCATACATGATTAATGGAAAAGGCATAGCTTTGACTAGACAGACCTTTACTGGCAAAGAAATGTCTCTGCTTTTTAATATGTGGCCTAGGTTGGTCATAGCTTTTCTTCCAAGGAGCAAGCATCTTTTAATTTCATGGCTGCAGTCACCATCTGCAGTGATTTTGGAGCCCAAGAAAATAGTCTCTCACTGTTTCCACTGTTTCCCCATCTATTTGCCATGAAGTGATGGGTCTAGAAGCCATGATCTTAGTTTTCTGAATGTTGAGTTTTAATACAACTTTTAAACTCTTCTCTTTGACTTTCATCAAGAGGCTCTTTAGTTCTTCACTTTCTGCCATAAGGGTAGTGTCATCTCATATCTGAGGTTATTGATATTTCTCCTGGCAATCTTGATTCCAGCTTGTGCTTCTTCCAGCCCAGCATTTCACATGATGTACTCTGCATGTAAGTTAAATAAGCAGGGTGACAACATACAGCCTTGATGTACTCCTTTTCCTATTTGGAACCAGTCTGTTGTTCCATGTCCAGTTCTAATTGTTGCTTCCTGACCTTCATACAGGTTTCTCTGGAGGCAGGTCAGGTAGTCTGGTGTTCCCATTTCTTTCAGAATTTTCCACTTTGTTGTGATCCACACAGTCAAAGGCTTTGGCATAGTCAATAAAGCAGAAGTAGATGTTTTTCTGGAACTCTCTTGCTTTTTTGATGATCCAACAAATGTTGGCAATTTGATCTCTGGTTCCTCTGCCTTTTCTAAAACCAGCTTGAAGATCTGAAAGTTCTCGGTTCACGTATTGCTGAAGCCTGGCTTGGAGAATTTTGAGCATTACTTTACTAGCATGTGAGATGCGTGCAATTGTGCGGTAGTTTGAGCATTCTTTGGAATTGCCTTTCTTAGGGATTGGAATGAAAACTAACCTTTTCCAGTCCTGTGGCCACTGCTGAGGTTTTCCAAATTTGCTGGCATATTGAGTGAGGCACATATTTTAGGATTTGAAATAGCTCAACTGGAATTCCATCACCTCCACTAACTTTGTTCCTAGTGATGCTTCCTAAGGCCCACTTGACTTTGCATTCCAGCTTTCATTCCAATCCCAAAGAAAGGCAATGCCAAAAAATGTTCCAACTACTGCACAGTTGCACTCATCTCACATGCTAGCAAAGTAATGCTAGTGTGTGGGATATTAGAAAGGTTTTGATCTCTTGTCTAGATTTTGAGTTTTGTCTAAATACCCACTACATGGATCTGTTCTATTTTTTAAATTTTTACTTAATTATTATTTATTTGGCTGGTCAGGTCTTAGTTGCATCATGTGGGATTTTTTGCTGCAGGATCTTCTGGACTCTCTAGGTGTGGAGTGCAGGCTCCAGAGCTTAGGTTCAACAGTTGGGCTTAGTTCTTCCACGGCATGTAGGATCTTATTGCTCCAAGCAGGGATCAAACTGTGTCCTCTACATTGCAAGGGGGAGTCTTAACCACTGGACTACCAGGGAAGCCCTGATGTGTTTTATTTTTCAAAATGCCTACTGTTAAAGTGCTTAATTGGACATGGAAGCAACCTAGATGCCCATCAGCAGATGAATGGGTAAGGAAGCTGTGGTACATATACACCATGGAATATTACTCAGCCGTCAAAAAGAATTCATTTGAATCAGTCCTAATGAGATGGATGAAACTGGAGCCCCTTATACAGAGTGAAGTAAGCCAGAAAGATAAAGAACATTACAGCATACTAACACATATATATGGAATTTAGAAAGATGGTAACGATAACCCTATATGCAAAACGGAAAAAGAGACACAGAAATACAGAACAGACTTTTGAACTCTGTGGGAGAATGTGAGGGTGGGATATTTCAAAAGAACAGCATGTATACTATTTATGGTGAAATAGATCACCAGCCCAGGTGGGATGCATGAGACAAGTGCTCAGGCCTGGTGCACTGGGAAGACCCAGAGGAATCGGGTGGAGAGGGAGGTGGGAGGGGGGATCGGGATGGGGAATACGTGTAAATCTATGGCTGATTCATATCAATGTATGACCAAAAAAGATTTAAAAAAAAAAAGTGCTTAATTTGGTTGAACTTGGAATGACTATGGAAAATTGGAATAGCTCTGTGTTGATTATTGACCTTTGCCCAGAGCATTCTGCAGTACTTATCTCCTCTGCTTCTTGGACGATAGACTGAACTTGCTGCTTGCCTCTGTCTGTGATACCTGCCTCCCATGCTGCCAGCTCCTGCTTCTTCCTAGGACTTATGCTGTCTGTCAACTCCTAGGCTGGAGAAGCTAATCACATATCTAGCCACTGTACAGGCTGGAAAAATTCCATGTTGACACAAAGAAAAGACTTGTCCGCAGGCCCCACAGTTCTGATGCAAGACTTCTTGGCTGGCCTGCTAACAGCCAAACCTTATGTAGAGTCTTGAGCAGTTTGCCACTCCCAGATTCCTTCATTTAGCTGACAGGTGGCCCTGCCTCCTACAGCTGTGGCCAAAGTCTCACAATCAGCCTTTTGTTGGAGTGAAATGAAGACTGTTGGTTGCCTGTGAAATAACTAGAGTTCCCGATAGAGCCCTTTACATAGGGTTTTCAGGAGTTTAGTGATCCACCAGAGCTGGTAAATATTCCATGGTTCCATTCACCACAATTCTATAACTTTCATCTCCCGGACACAAAAAGAGATTGCCACAAACTTTACTGTGTGCCTAGTTTCAAGATTAATTCACGATAGCTGATCCACATTGTTGTACAGCAGAAGCTAACATAAAACTGTAAAACAATTCTTCTCCAATTAAAAAAATAATAAAGAAGAAAGGCAAAGGAATAATTCATGGATCCCACCCACATCAGTGGCAGCAACTTCCCTAATTGAACCAGGCAATAAAACCAGCTGCAGTGAAAGCCTGACATCAGTTCAAGTTTCCTTTATCCAGATCTCAAGTACTCAAGCCTGACATCCCTACCCCTCCATCTCTGAGGAGTCTTTTCCCTAAATCAGACACCCAGGAGTGAGTGAATGCAGCCATTCATCCCCAGGAGGCTCAGTCTGTCTCTATCAAATGGTCTTAGCTCCAAAGGCAGAGGTCCCTGTCTCTCTTACCTCTAACCATTCTCTTTGGCACTGTGTTTCCTGCAATCCGTTTGCAGAATTCTTGCCCCACACAGATCTTCAGAGGTTTGGGTGCACTAGGGGACTTCACTGTCTTGAAAGACTTGTGGACAAGGACTGACCTGGTGATGGAAGGATTTTCTGAAAGGCTTCTCTTTCATTCAGACCTTGAGATTGGAGGCCCAGACAAAAGAACAGTAGGATGCTCTTATCACATCAGGCACTAATGCAATGACTTCCTAAATGACCTCCTCCTGTCCATTATTTTCCCCTTTACAAGTCTCCACCCTGCAGTCAGGAAATTTGACTGTGTCCTTCGTTTATTTAAAACCCCTTCCTGTCTCCTGCACTGTGGCCTGCAAAGGCCCTGTGCACCCATGCCATCCTCTCCAATTCTACCCCGCGCCACCTTCCTCCGGTGCTGTGCTCCAGTTTTCTTTTAGTTTTTCACATGCCACGCTCCCTCCTGCCTCGAGGGCTTTCCACATGCCATTCTCTTTGATTCTTTAATTTATTGATTCCCACTCATCTTTCAGAGCTCAGTTCAAATGTGACTTTCTCAGGGAAGCTGCCCTTGAGTTCCCCCATGAATTCCCTCATTTTACCTTTTACCCTACACCCCATTCCTTCCTAGTCTGTAATTATAAATCTGAGTAATTTTTAATGTCTTCCTCTCAATCAGCTTGTAAGATTCATGAAGGCAGAATCTCAGCCTAGAAAGGCTCCCCCCTGAGTATCCACATAGTTGGGGCTTGGTAAATATTTACTGGATGAATAAATTAACAAAAAAAATATGTGAAAGTTACTGTTGAAGGCCTCACCAGCTGAGCAGTACAGATGTAGTGCTGTAACTTCATGCACTTTCAACAGTTCTATCACATTTGTGATGGATTTTTTTCTTCCAGATGACATGCAGATACTAGACAGCTGCAGGAGTGGGTGGCTGGCTTCTCCTCCAGTTCTTTCTCCTAAGTCTCTCTCTTTTCCCCTCTGGCCCACTCAAAATACCAAGGCAAGCGTGGACACACACACACACACACACACACACACACACGCATTCATACACACAGCATACAGATGCCAAAGGTAGGTTTAGAACTTTGGCTTCTTGAAATCTACAAAAATACTTATTTCTTTATTTAGTGAGATCTGTTAACTAGCCCCCTTCTGTTAAAAAATAATGTCAATCAAAAAACAACATAGCCCTTCTTTAACAGTTGTAAATTTCTCAAAAGTCTAATTCTTAGAGATTCGAATAGAAACTCGGACAGCTTGGAACAACCTTCTAAAAGTACGTTTTTCACTCCCACCCTTCTCTTGCTATTTAACTTTCACTTGTGTCTGGATTTTGTTTTATTAAAAGATCATAAGCTGCTTGAGGAGAGAGTTTATAGGTTTTCTGCTTTATATTCTTCCCATACCTGTGCATAAAGAGGGACTTAACAAATTTTTTCTCAATTGCTTTCAGAAAGAGACGTTACATTGAAAAGGGAAAGAAAATGAACTAACCCTTAGGAGAAGTTATTATAAAACTGTACATTCTAAAATTATATTTCTTGACATGACAAAGGAAAATGAAGGCTGTAACAAGAAGGTAAACCTGTACTCTAGCTAGTAGAAATAAAAGCCATGTTAACTGTGACTAAATAGAGTAATAAAGTAAATAAAAGTTACTATTCATAATGGAAAGATGACAGATTCAGAAAGCACCTTTTTAATGGAAAATTATTTTCAAAAGCTTCTCTGGATTAAAAAGTCCGTGAGGGAGTACTTCCCAGTAGTTAGGACTCTGCATCCACCACAAGGAGCACAAGTTCAACCCCTGGGCAGTGAAGTAAGATCCTAGGTGCTGCTCAGGGCAGCTAAAGTAAAATAATACAAATTTTAAAAAACTAAGTCCCTGTGACTTGGCCAATTTTAACTCATTAAAAAAAAAAAAAAAAACTTGTTTGGCTGCACTGGGTCTTAGTTGTGGCACATGGGCTCTGCTCTGCCACACGTGGGACCTTCTCTGTGGCATGTGGAATCTTTCAGGGGTGAATGTGGGATCTAGTTGCCTGCCCAGGTTTTGAACCCAGGCCTCCTACACTGGGAGTGCGGCATCTTAGCTGCTGAACCACCACGGAAGTCCCAACTCATTTTCCCAATTAACACTTTTTTACTTACCTCATGGAATCTTCATAAACCCTGAGAGGAGGACTCAGGGCATAAGCAATTAAGTAGAAGAAGATAATGAATCAGAGAAAAGCTTCAGACAATGAATCAGAGGAAATTAAAGACTGTTTGGGTTGAGAGGAAAGGGAAAGTCCGGATGGCAAATAGAACAAGAGAAGAACCTGCTCTATGGGTTACTGAAGACAGACTGATCCTGCTCCCAGTGGGGAGGACCAAAATGACAGAAACATCAGGTAAGTTTGTGGGATCCAAGAGAAGAGGCAATCTATATGTGTTCTTAGAAAGAGGCCCTAGGAGACCCAAGATTTCAGAGGCTGAAGGGCTGTGTGACAAGTCTAAAGTGTGGGACAGCTTACAGAGTCCCATGTGTTGCAGTGTGGTAGATGGATGGTTCCGTGGCCTGACAGTACCATATAAGTGGATGGGGTTTCAGGGAGCACCCCACTGTTTCCATGACTCAGCCTGGCAGTGGAATGAGTTTTTTTGTACCCCAGAGTCTGTATAGAAGTTGAAAGAATAATTGTCAAACCTGCAGGGGCCTTTTTAATGGACTCATGGGGATGATGCAGTGATTGCCTTGTATGTCCAGTAAACAAAGATGAAACCAGATGATGGATGGCTAAATGGAAGCCAAGCCAAAGATGTCACAACACCCAATGCTTTGACACTCCACATGCACCCCAGAAATTAGATATATGTCTTGGATGAATGTTGACTAAATATAAATTTTTGCCGCTTAGAGGGTGGGAACTCTAAGTGGAAAACAGTTCAGAGGAAAATAAAGTTACTATTTCTAACACAGCTGGGTTTGGGAGCTAAAAGTGAAACCATTACTTTTATTAATAGTATCCCCTAACCTAGTTTTGTGGTTGAGAAGCAGTTCTGAGTGAGATGTGAGTCTCTACTGAAGTAGCAGGAGAATAAAAGGTGTTTGTGGGAAGAAAAAAAGGAAATAGGAAAGAAGGGTTGAGAAATCCTCTTTCTAACTGTAAGAGAGAGTCAAGAGAAAAAGAAAGAAAACAGATGAATATCCAACATCGCTTTTGTTTTCATTATGATACTCATACTGACTCCCTGGGATTTCCTGTTTTTCTAGCATATTCAGGAAGGACACTTTAACCTAGACCACAGAAACTGGAATTTTATCTGAGATGAGAAAACAAGAATGTTAGACATGAAATCACAATCCAGGTTGAATTTCTGGCTTGGCCATAAATAGACATGTGACCCTGGACAATCTCTTAGCCTCTTCAAATTCAGTTTCAAATCAACTGTAAGTGTTAGTCACTCAGTTGTGTCCAACTCTTTGCAACCCCATGGATTGTAGCCCACCAGGCTCCTCTGTCCATGGCATTCTCCAGGCAAGCATACTATAGTGGGTTGCCATTTCCTTCCGCAGAGGATCTTCCCAACCCAGGGATCGAAACCGGGTCACCTGTATTGCAGGCAGTTTTTTGAGCCACCAGGGAAGCCCTCAAATCAACTGTAAAAAGGGTTTAATAAAACACATAGCATTGAATTATTGAGAGATGTGAGTCACTATACATGAAGGAGCTTTGTGGGGCTTCCTAGTGGTCCAGTGGCTAGGACTCTGCATTGCCAATGCAGGGGGCCCAGGTTCAATCCCTCCAAGGGGAACTAGATCTCACATGCTGCAATGAAGAGTTCAGATGATGCAGTTGAAGATCCTGTGTGCCGTAGCTAAGACCTGGGCAAGCAAATAAACAAACAAAAATTAAAATATTTTAAAAGAGCTTTGTAAGTGTAATCATACCCCATGGGGTATGATTTTGCGGGAGAGGTGACAACAGGGAAAGAAGTGTACAGGTGTAGATGGCACATGGGGGTGAACAGTGCTATTTTGCAGTCTCTGAACAGATAGTTCAACACGAAGAAATCAAGTTCACTGGAAAAACATGGTCCAGAAGAGAAGAAAAGAGGAGAGGAGTTATATGGGCATCAGAGGCAAACTCAGGTATCCTGACTTGAACTTCAGTAATAACATCAAACTCTTAGGAGTGTGAGGCTGTGCCATGACAGGCAGCCTAGATTAGGAGTAGGCCTGGTTTTCCAGGGTAACATGATTATCAGGCTACCTGGAGCCAGCCAATCAATATGCGCCCAGTAAGGAAAAGGGAACCTATCAGGGGAAAGCCGAAAAGCCTGCGAAGGAGCAAGTTTGAAAAAAAGCCCGCGAAGGTTTGAGCCAATAAGATTACTTTGCAAACATGTAACCAATCCACTTAAGCCAGCTACCAACTGCTTATGCACACCTTATAAATTGGGTAACAGCTCGGGCTCAGCGCTTTCTGACCCTGCACCACTGCGTTGGTTGCGGCAGTAAGCCCTGACTCGAGTCAGCAATAAACTTCCCTTTTTTTGCGAGTTGCATTGTCTTGGAAGCCCTCTCTCTTCCCGCTTGGGGATTCGGACATCGGGCATGACATTTGGGGGCTTGTCCGGGATCCCTTGACCGGGGAAGGAGAACACTTTCAGGACAGAGGGGAAGGATAAATAATAGCACCGCTGCTCAGGCAGTTCAGGAAAGTCCAGTGTAAAATCCGAGGCCCTGCTGAGAAGCAGGAAGGTATCTGGTGCAGGAGAAAGCTTTCTATAAAGGGGGAATGGATTGGACGTTCCAGCCGGCGCAAGACCGAGGCCAGCGAGCGCACTGGAAGGCAGCTGGCTCTGTGGGAAGGAGAGTTCCTCTCCTGATCCCGAGTCTGGTGAGCAGTGGACGCCATTCAGTAAGGTAAACATTGTACCGGGGGACAAGAAAATTCAGGGGGCCCAAAAACCCAGCGCTGTGTCGTCGGCTGACGTTTATCTGTCCGTGTGTTTGTCTTCGGCTCTCCGTGTTTGTGTGTGTGCTGGCATTGTCTCTGGTCTCCCTTTTCTGGAAGCCCAGGGAAAAGTCCTGTAACGCCTGGGTGTCTGTAGGTGGCAGGAGACGTCTGTAAGTCCACCCCTTTTGCCCCCCTTTCCCACCTCCTCCTCCTTCTTTCAACCTGGCTTCCTTTCCTCCTTTTGAAATCTTTGAAGACATCTGAAGTTTTGTGTCTCTATAGAAGGTTTTCTGAGAGACTGTATTCTTGTATTTAAGGGAGTATCTGATGAGGACTGCCAGGTTTATATGTGTGTGTTTTAACTCTGTTCTGTGTTGTGATTTGTGACGGCCATTTTGCTTTGTCTGGCCACCATTTAGACCTGCCGCCATTTTGTTAGAACTTGATTTTTCTTTTCCTGTGCCGTGAGACCACGGCTCTCAGGAACACTTATCTAGACCATCTCTAACTCCTGAGACTGAGAGAAAAAGGAAAAAAGCCTTTAAAAATGTTATTTATTTCAACTTTTTTTATAAACTAGTAAACTTTATATTGTAATATCTAATTCATGACCAAACTTAGAAAATGAAGCTAGCTCTTGCACTGTGTCTGTCTAAATATGTTTTGGTATGTCTTTGTCTCTGGAAAATATTTTTTAGGTTAATTTGTAAATGAGCTCTATTTAATTGGCTTAAAAAAAGGGGTAAGCGCTTACAAATCAAATAATTCTAAATTAAACAATAAATTCCAGGTTTAGGTAAACTGGGAAAATTCAGTACTAAATACCTGATATTAATGTTTGTTGACCTATCTAATATAGACATGTCTTAGAGTAATTAATATCAAGTAGAATATTTTCATTGTACCTAGGTTTAATATAAGTTAAATATTATACCTATTACAAGTTTGTCAACAAGGAAATTACCTCGAGTGAAAAAAACTTCTAAAAAATGTAAATGAGGTATGAGTTTGTATATAAACTCTATTAAGAATAATTATTCTTTAAGAATATCTGTCTACAATGGTCTCCCCAGATTGGCGTAACTTGAATTTCTAAGGGTTGTGTTAAACTAAGTATTGGAAGTCTATTAAATAATTAGGTCATTTCCAAATGAAATAAGATTTTGAAACATTTGCTACTAAACACTGATTTCCTTTTACAGAAAAACTAAAGAGATTTGGGACTATAAATGAATAATGCTCCATGCCATCCTAAAATGTTTTAAGAAAGCAAGAGTTTTAGAAATTATCACTGGTATTTATGATCACCAATCTATAAAATGCTAATATAAAAGTTAGCTCTTGATTGCTAAAGGAAAGCAGGAAGTGTGCTTTCAGTAAAGTATGAAAAAATAGTAAAAAGAGTTATGCACGATCAGGATTTTCTAAAATTGGATTACAATTAGTTAGATAAGTGGATTTTGTTAGGAATGACATGGTTGTAAGAAAACTGCTTAAGAGCCAATTAGGTCCAAGATAGCTGAGCTGATGTTCACTAGACCTTGAGCCTTGGTATTTATGCCCATTGTGACATATCAACAAGCTAAATGATACACCCATCAACATTGACTAAATCTGACCAAATGTTCTAAAGCTTTTAATTGATCTTTTCGATAAAACTTCCTAAATCGAATTCTTTTGAAGTTCCTTTGACATCTAGTTAACTTTGGGGTGTTTCAGAGGGCCCCTGAAACATCCCAAAGAGGGATATTAAACTGTTTATTTGGTTGGTTAAATTACATGAAAAATTATCAAATGAGTAATAAATCCGCTCATGTTATAATGTATGAAAAATTACTAATACAGATATCCTAGAAAGTATATGGAGTTCTTAACATTTTGATATGTCTTGGTATTCTAATGAAAAACCTGATGACTTCACAAAAGTTAACAAAGGACTGAATGAACCAGCGAATATGCTTATAATTTTTATGGTTTCTATCTGAGAAATTACAGGTTTAAATCATGTGTTTTCCGGGAATAGGAAAAACCTTCCTCTCAAACTAGTTATAAAAATAATTTGGTAAAATTACACGTTATAAACAAAACAATTATATTTTCTCTCTATCTGACTCCTCCAGAAATTTGAAACTCTTAGGTTTCCAGTAAGTTTATCAAATGAGCTAAGAAGGTTATCTCACTAACAGGTACAAAAATCTCAAGGAATTTTTGAGACCTTAAAAAGAAAAGAGTTCACCTAGATTTGTTAGGCAAAATCTGTGATAAGCCTTTGGTGTGAGTTTCCCAGCCCTGTTTTATATTAAAAGTTCAGTCTGAGATCCAATAAGTGTTTCAGCAAAATAAAAAGTCTATGATCAATTATGGTTATATAAATCATCAGACCAAAACCAGTGAAAACAGACCTATTTTGCAAGCAAACTAGCCTTAATTTGGTGGTACTTGATAAAAATGAGGGTAACTTTAGGGAGAAAAAGATATTTCAAAAAAATGTTAAATCCCAGTTTGTCAATGGATGTCTGCATGTAGTAAGACTCATTTCTCAGATAGTTCTTTGCTGTTATGTGATATTAATGTGAAAGTTTGTTTCTGAAGCTTATCTCAGTAATCTATCTTTGGATGAAGATCAGATGCCTCATGACCTGCAACCAGGACTGGAAAAAGACATAATTTAAGAGACTGTCTCCAACCTGGATGGAAGGACTTTTTATCAGGTACTCTTAACTAGCTCATGCACAATGAAACTGAAGAGAAATTAACTCTTAGATTAATTCCCACTTCCAAAGGCCCCTACACTGGATTGGTCTATAGAGAAGACAGCTGACCTGATCTCACCTTAAAATGATGCTCAAACAAGAGAAACTACACTACACCAGGATGAGAAGACAGCAACATCAGAGGTAGACAGCTTGCCCAAGATGCTGGATCTGCTTCGTATGATCATTTATAACATTTTCTTGACTTCTTAGACCTTTGCATATAAATCAAATGCTTTTCTATCATAGGCCTGATTCTATGCCAGTTTTAGAAATCAATCCAATTGTTGGGTTTATGGCCAATTACCTGTTTCTAGTTCTGGGTTACCTTGGTAAATTTCTCCACTACAAGACTCTAACTGGTTGGCCCTGAGGAAATTTACTTAAAAAAAATTATAGTCATATTCAGGTCACTGTGATACTACCAGATGAGATCCCCTCACTGGGCCAATTAATAATGCCTACTCTGACTCTGGCCATAAATTTGAGCCTTTTTCTATTCCTCAAGCTCAATCAGAGCAACAAAAAAGTTTCAACAAAGGAAAAAGAAATCTCCCACAATTATAAGATGGATTTATATAGATAACACCAGGCTATGGTAATTTAGGTTTAAAGTCTCCTCTGTATTGAAAACAATTATATCATGCTAAGGATAATCAGTCTAGTAACACTAGAAAACTGGGCTATGTGCCTTATAGATGGTGGTGCCAATGTATAATTTCCCTGAAAGATAAAGATTCATACAGAGTAGACTAAGTCAGACGACCTGGGATATACTGGGCTACATCTAATGGAAGCTCTTAAGTCTTACTTGTGACTTTACTAGTACTGCTGGCTATGTTCTTTGTATTTCACCTGTTTTACAAAGCTGCTATTTCTTACAGTGCCAAATGTGTGACTGAGGCCTCTGATAAAATAATATATAGTTCCCTGTGAGATTGATGATGATGGCAGTGTAACTCTAGATATGAGAAAAAGCAACAAGAGGGAATGTTTTCCTGGACCAAGAGGCTAGTAAGACAGGTGGTCCAGAGAATTTTGGATACTGTTTTATGGCCTAGTCCAGTAACAGCACATTGAGTGGCCTGTCAACAAAATCTTTGCCAAACCTGAGAATGGATATTCTCAGCACCGTGGGATAAAATGGTCATGAAATGCCCCCCTCAAAATCATGGTCAAGTTTATGAGCAAAAAGGGGCTCTGCAAACTGAAGATTGACACCTGCCATCTACATCTACAGAGATTATATCATGGCCACTGCAACTGCTGAATTTCAACAGCCCTGAAAGGAGTTCAGGGTGAAGATCAGGAATAAGGCGCTCCGTGCTCTGGGAAAAACTGGCAGAACAGGCCTTCAGATAGTTAGATCTTTTCAGGAGATTTTATGAGTCCCAATTCTTGCATCTTCTCATACCTAGAGAAACACTGACATCATTAATGGTGCCATCTGCTTTGGCTATTAAGGAAAAATTTTACAATTAAAAGTCAAAATAGAGTACTCAGTTATGGTTCAGACATCCTGAGAAATAACCAGGTGTTACTATGGGTGTAATTTCAGATTAGACATTGTATTGCTAAACACTTGAGTTTTCTGAGTCATGTCAGGATTAGATGCCACCATTCTCAAAACAATGTCTGCTGGAAGCTAGTAACTTCTACCTTACTTTTTATAAAACTAGGCAACTGGCCACCTGGCTACAAGTCTCCCTGAAGTGCCAGGTCCAGACTGGGTTTCAGGCCTATTCTTCTAAAAGAAAGAGATTTACTTTGTCTATTAAAACTCCAGTTATCCCTCCTCTAGCTACTACTAACTGGGTATGTTACAACAAAATGGCAGACCAAGGGATTGAGATTTTAATCATACAAGGCTCAAATCTAGGACTTGGAACTCAGGAATACTTCCAATTCAGTGTCTCTTCTCCAGGCTGAGGCAGTCCTATGCCCCATTTTGACAAGAGATTATCACAGTCATAGTTGCCCTGTTCCCTGAATTAAAGCTGAGCAGGACTCTGTGGGGTGGCGACTCTGGAGTACAGACCTGCTGTACTGTAAAATATAGGCTTTATTCAGCCTCCTTGACCTTCCCTGAGTTCCAAAGGGTAGATTCAAACAATTGCTAATCAGGGAAGAGAAAAAATACAGAAACAGAGGGAAAACAATCAAATGGTGGTAGAGCCTTGAGACGGTCCTGGTTCTTACTCAAAGAAATATGCATAACAATGTCTTTTGAGCTCTTCTACAGACTTCTACAGTTCTTCTACAGTTCTTCTACCAGGTGAAAGATGGTAACTTCAGACTAAACACAAGATTCCTAGAACACAGCTCTGTTGCTTGACCACCAGCCAATCACCCCAAATGTTGCCTCCTGTTTCTGGGGACCAGTGATGACCATCCTGTTAGGTCTCCTGTTTGGCCCCTGTCTATTTTATCTCTGAGAGGCGCCAACAGTTTCAAACTAAGTTGTTGTTATTACAAGAGTAAAAGCTGGTTTCAGATATAAAACACCCCAACTTAGGTCAGGTATAGAGAGACTTCTGCTCTGCTAGGCAGGCCTACGCCCAGGCACAGCAGGAAGAAGTTACAGAAGAAAGAGACCTCCGCCCCAATTCCCAAAAAGCATCTTGAGTATGAAGTCTCTCAAGGGAGAGTTGTTAGGGAAAACACACTGCCTGTCCGTCCACCTAATGTTACTCAGATCTCAATATTCGACTGCCCCCACAGATGATATAGAAGACCCATGATTGGGCCTTCCACAGAAACAAGACAGGGGGGAATGTGAGGCTGCGCCATGACAGGCAGCCTAGATTAGCAGTAGGCCTGGTTTTCCAGGGTAACATGATTATCAGGCTAACTGGAGCAAGCCAATCAATATGCACCCAGTAAGGAAAAGGGAACCTATCAGGGGAAAGCCGAAAAGCCTGCGAAGGAGCAAGTTTGAAAAAAAGCCTGTGAAGGTTTCAGCCAATAAGATTACTTTGCAAACATGTAACCAATCCACTTAAGCCAGCTACCAACTGCTTATGCACACCTTATAAATTGGGTAACAGCTCGGGCTCAGCGCTTTCTGACCCTGCACCACTGCATTGGTTGCGGTAGTAAGCCCTGACTCGAGTCAGCAATAAACTTCCCTTTTTTTGCGAGTTGCATTGTCTTGGAAGCCTTCTCTCTTCCCGCTCGGGGATTCGGACATCGGGCATAACAGGAGTACCTGTCAGAGTCTCCTGCCCATTCATTTTAGAGATCTACTTACAGTTAATATATGGTACATTGCCCTATCTTATAGTTTTGGAATAGGACAATCACTTCTCAAGCTTTCAGTGTAAGAAATTTAACAGGAATTGGGGCTTTAGAAACCAAGAGTTAACCTTTTCAATCACCGGAAATCCTTCTTAGTTACAGTCTTTAGCATGAAAGCCCCTGCTATTAGCTCAACTAGTTGTTCTTCCTTTGAGACATCTCTGGAAGCTCAGCACTTATATGTGAAAACTTTTGTTCTTACTCTGAAAGCTGAGCATGAGGTTGGATGACATGCCGTAAGTGTAGAAACAGAAGCAGTCTTCCTAATTTGGTGCAGTGTTGGAGTCCTCTAGTTGTGACATGAGATGAAAATTCCATTCTCCAGAATTCTTTCAAAGTAGCACTTGGTGGGACTATTTCATTATGCTACCTGGGGTAGGGAAGACAGCTCAAAAACACATGCTCAGTTGCACATGATGGTTGCTAGACTGTCTTTTTGGGAGGGTAGGCCTTATCAACTAGAGCCCCCTAGGTTTCACTGGAAATTGTGATGGGTTTAGGATTGTGAATTTGAGGATAGAAACCAAGCAGAGGTAAGTAAGAGGAGACGTATTTGAAGTGGGAGGGAGAAAGAAACCTTGGATAAAACACTAGAGCCATCAAAGACAGGGCAGGACTGGGGAATGAGTATGCAAGAGAGATCCATTGTAGTGGGGAGCCAAGTGTGGATTTTGGAGAACAGATATATTGAGACTTCCACCAATGTTTTATTTTGAAAAAGACCAAACTTTTAGAAAAGTTGCAAAATAGTACAATGTAGTATATCCACTGCATCTACATGTATAGAGACAAAGAGTACATTTTATAAAAGTATGTATTCACAAATTTTGTATATAGTTAGATTAAAAAGTAGATACAGAGAGAAATATATATATATATACTTTTCTGAAACATTTGAAAATTGTAGGTAGACATCATGAAACTTCACCACAAAATACTTCTGTATGTGTCTCCTAAGAATGAAACCATTTTCCTATGTGACCACAGTATAATTATTCCACTCGGGAATTTAAACTTGATACAATAAAATATCTAATATTCAGTACACACAAACACTTCCCCCATTATCCCAAAAACATCCTTCTAAATCTCCAATTTAAAGGGGATTTAAAAATTGTTTGCTGTGTTCAACATAAATGCCTTTCCATGTTCCCTATGAAATCACCAAAAACAACCACATTTCTTGTTAATATTTTTATGCCAGTAATTTATTTGGGGGAACTTGCAGATGTTGCATATCCAGATTGGCAGGGGATAAAAACAGAAACCACAGCAGGTGCCAGAGAAGAGGCTGGTGTACGCTGACTACAACTGAGACAAGAATTTGGAGGAAAGGAAATATAACAAACTTAAAACCACTGTTCTGTTCCTGGGGTGCTACCCCATTCCTCTGACCCCATGTCTTCTAATCTGTATGTGATCAGTCTCTTACAGTGCTTGCTTCCCAGATCCTATCATGACACAAAACTTCATTTTTTTCTTTTTAATAGATTTTATTTTTTAGTGCAGTTTTATATTTACAGAAAAATTGAGAAACTAGGACAGAGAGATCCCATATAGCCTTTCACCCCTATACACAGTTTCTCTAATTATTAACATCTTACACTAGTACATTTTTTACAACAACGAACCAATATTGACAGATTACTATTAATGAAGTCTGTACTTTATTTACTTTATTTAGACTTCTTTTGTTTTTTAACCTAACGTCCTTTTTCTGTTGTAAGATCCCATCTGGGATATGAAACTGCATTTAGTTGTTATTTCTCCTTAGGCTCCTTAGATGATGCCAGATTCTCAGACTTCTCTTGTTTTTGATATTCTTGACAGGTTTTTACTCACAGGTCTTGTGATAACTTAATCTCTGTATATAGCTTGGCAGAGCACCACAATAAATATTATTTTGAATTAATTATTACCTTTGATACTGGGTGAAAGTCAGATCCTGTCTGAAGTAACCACATGATAAGGATGATAAAGTTATTTCAGGAGACTTCTTTGTGTATAGGTCATATAATGAGTACTCATTGATTATATATGGGCTGTAGAGTTCATGGCATTCATTGGGATGGTATTCTTTGGGTGGTTTGAGTCAATGAAGCTCCAGACACAAATATCAACTGAGAAGACAAAACCAATCCACAGGTGCCTTTTCCTCTGAAAACCTATGTTCTTACAGACTACACAGAGCAGATGGTCTATGTTTTTCTCTTTATCTTTGCAAGCATCTTGGGGTAATTTGTTGCCATGCGCACTATCTTTACTAAACAAGTATTTCCGTTTTCCTTTGTTTTTTTACTTTTTTCAAATTAAAGTATAATTTACATATAGTGATAAGCACAGATCTTATGTATACAGTTCAAAATGTTTTGACAAATGCATGCTGTTCTATGCTTAGTTGCTCAGTCATGTCCAACTCTTTGTGACCCCACGGACGGTAGCCTGCCAGGCTCCTCTGTCTGTGGGGATTCTCCAGGCAAGAATACTGGAGTGGGTTGCCGTGCCCTCCTCCAGGGGATCTTCCCAACCCAGGGATTGAACCCAGGTCCCCTGCATTGCAGCTAGCTTTTTTACCATCTGAGCCACCAGGGGTGCCCATGAGTTCTGGAGTGGGTAGCCTATCTCTTCTCCAGGGGATCTTCCCAACCCAGGAATCGAACCAGGGTTGCCTGCATTGCAGGCGGATTCTTCATCAGCTAAGCTACCACGAAAGCCTAATCTATCAAGACAGCCAGTATGTCCATCAGGGCAGAAGATGATCTCGTGCCCTTTTCAAGTCAATGCCTGCCCTTGAACCCCCAGAGGCAATCACTGGTTCAGTTGCTTTCACCATGATTAGATTTGCCTGTCTAGCACTTCACATAAATGGAATCTTACAGTTTGTACTCTTTTGTGTCTTGTTTCTTTAGCTTAGCACAATATTTTTGAGATTCATTCATGTTTTGTGTCCATCAAAAGTTTATTTCATTTTATTGCTGAGTAGTATTCATTGTATTGTATCAATACACACAATTTCTTTATCTACTTTTGTATGGATGGAAATTTGTTTCTCCTGAATTTTGGCTATTATGAATGAAGTTATGAATATTGGTTTATGGGTCTTTTTTGAGGACTTATGATGTTTCTCTTGATTGTAGAATATGTGCATTTTATGGTTGGTTTCTGTTTAATGTTATAAGAAAATATCAATCCATCTCCCAAAGTGGTTGGGCCATTTTATAATCTGTATTAGTTATCGATTGTTGCTTAATAATATTACCATGAACCTAACAGCTTAAAGCAAAAACACATTTATTATCTCCCAGTTTCTGTGGGTCAGGAATTACAGCTTAGCTGATCATTTGCAAGGAAGGTTGCAATCAAGGTGCTGAATAAGACTAGTTTCTCATAGGGCGGCTCAGCTGGAAAAGGACCTGCTTCCAGACTCATATGGTTGTCAGTAGAATTCATGTCCTTTTGGTTGTAGGATCGAGGGCTTCATTTTCTTGCTGACTTTTAGTTGCATGTTGCCCTCAGCTTCTAGAGACTGCTTGCAGTTCCTTATGTGGGGTTCCTTAAATGGTCAGCTGCTTTCTCAAGGCCAACTAAGGAGCAAGAGACCTCAGCAAGATGAGCGCTACAATCTTATACTATGTAATCAAGTAATCAAATACATTTAACCACGTCTATCCCATCTCCTTTGCCACATTCTATTGCCATATTCCATTACAAGTTCCACTCACCCTCAAGAGGATTGGGGCACACGGGTCAGGGATACTAAGGGGTAGGGATCACAGAGGGCCACCTTCAGAGTGTGTGGACTGCCTTCTCCCACCATAAATGAATGAGAGTTTCAGTTGCTTCCTATCTTTGCCAGCATTTGTGTTGCCTTCTTTTAAATTCGAGGCATTTTAGTTGTTGGAGAGTATGATTTTGAGTTTCCCTAATGTCTAATATACTAAACATTTCTCCATGTGCTTATTGGCCACTCGTATATCTTTCTTTGGCAAATGTCTTTTCAAGTATTTTGCGCATTTTAAAAAGTTGGGTTGTTTGTCTTTTTATTATTGAGTTGGAAGAGTTCTTTATACATTCTGTTCACAAAGATTCTCACAAATAGTACTGAAATTACTGAGCCTTTATTTGAAAAAAATCAGCCATTACTCCTATAGCACACTACATAAAAATTAAGCTAATTGATAGACTATTATACCCATGAACTACAGAATACACATCTTTTAAAAGGCACATAGATTTTCCAAGACAGACCACAGGTTGGGCCATAATACAAGTCTGAATAAATCTCAAATGACTGAAATCAAACAGTATGTTTTTTGAGCTTAGCAGATTCAAATTAGAGGTCAATACAAAAATATCTAGAAAATGCTCAATTATTTTTGTGTACTTGTTTTTATCAATTCCTGTGAAGTGCATGCTATGATCACTAACTACAATTAAGGATTTGTCTATTTCTCCCTTAAGTTCTGTCAATTCTTATATCATGAATTTGAAGTTATATTTGACATGTGCATATTTAAAATTATGATATCTTCTTGAGTGATTCTTTTATCAATATGAAATATCCTTTTCATCTCCAGTAAAACTCCTTGTTCCTTTTTTTTGTTTTATGTTCCTACTTCCTTTTTCAATATTTGTTTTTTATTTGGCTACATCGAGTCTTAGTTGTGGCACGCAGGATCTCTACTTGCAGTGTGCAAACTCTTAGTTGCAGCATGTGGGATCTAGTTCCCTGACCAGGGATTGAACCCAGGCCCCCTGCATTACTAGTACAGAGTCATAGCCCGTGGACCATCAGGAAGTCCCAGTCTACTTTCTTTTATATTAAAATAGAAGCTCTAACTTATGATTAATATTTTCATGGCATATTTATGTTCATCACTTTAACCTAGTTGTGTCTTTGTATGTAAAGTAAATCTCTTATATTACTTCCTTTGTGGCTCAGCTGGTAAAGAATCCACCTGCAATGTGGGACACCTGAGTTCAATCCCTGGGTTGGGAAGATCCCCTGAAGAAGGGGAAGGCTATCCACTCCAGTATTTTGGCCTGGAGAATTCCATGGACTGTATAGTCCATGGGATTGCGAAGAGTCAGACACGACTGAGCAACTTTCACTTTCACATATTAATAAAAAGCATATTGTCATGTCTTGCTTTTGCATCCTGCTTTTTAATTGGAGTGTATTTCTTTTTCAGTTATGTCTTTTTTTCACTTTTTGGAGATTTATTGCTCTGTGATTATAATATGTGCTCTGATGAACTAATATTATACAACTTTACATATAACGCAAGAATCTCACAATAATGATTGTATAGATTTGTAAATTAAAACTATAGTTTTTTCTTATCATAGAACACCATATATAGAATTGCACAAGTCTAAACTTATTGTATAAAAATAAAGTGAATGAAAAGAGATAACCTCTGTCTACACATTATTGTTTATCCTACATGTATTAATATATGCACTTTATCGCTTCTTCTACGAACTGGACATTGTGTGAGTGTTGTGCTCAGTTGCTAAGTCATGTCTGACTCTCTGCGATCCCATGGACTGTAGTCTGCCAGGCTCCTCTGTCCATGGGATTTCCCAGGCAAGAATACTGGAGTGGATTGCCATTTCCTTTTTCAGGGATCAAACCTGTGTTTCCTGCACTGGCAGATGGATTCTTCATCACTGAGCCACCAGGGAAGCCTGAACTTGACATCACTGAGCATCAAGCACAACTGTTAATAACTGCTCAGTCTTATGAAAGCATCTTTCAAAAGACAATATAAATGACCCTAATCTCAGAACAAACTTCTGGGAAAAAGAAGACAAAGAATTTATGTTAAGGATAACTGGCAATCCAGTGGTTAACACTCCATACTTCCAAGGCAGGGTGCACAGTTTCGATCACTGGTCAGGGAACTAAGAACCCACAAGCCTCTTGGTGTGGTCAAAAGATAAAAAAGAAAAAGTAAACTCTGTTAAATCCCCTTGTTTTTTCCCTTGTTTGATACATAAAATAGGTAAACAAGAGATAAAATTTTTCTCCTCAGACATTAAATCTCCCACATTTCTGGGTTATGCATGTATAGGTGTTGTCTGGTCCCTCAACAGCTTAGTCCTCATTGCCAACTGAAAAACTCTGGGACCAGGACTTGCTGGGCGGTCCAAAGGTTAAGACCCTGCTCTTCCAATGCAGGGGGCATGGGTTCCATCCCTGCTCGGGGAACTATGATCAGGGAGTACAGATGTCATAGATGAGGGGTCAGGGACTATAGATGTCATAGATGAGGCAACTCCCATTTGGCTGAGGACAATCCCCAGTCAACACTCACATTAGCTGGGGGATGAGTGCCAGTAGAGAAAGGAGATTTAAGCAAAGCACCAACAGCACCCATCCACCTGACCCCATGGACTGTAGCCCACCAGGCTCCTCTGTCCTTAGAATTCTCTAGGCAAGGATACTGGAGTGGGTAGTCATTCCCTTCTCCAGGGGATCATCCCAACCCAGGGATCAAACCCCGGTCTCTTGCATTGCAGGCAGATTCTTTACCGTCTGAGCCACCAGGGAAGCCCCATTCATCTACCACAAGGGGCTAATTCTATCTCCATTCTTTATTTTTTGCACCCTTATATTTTAGTTGTTGGGGGCCACAGCATCATATATGAGCAGTTGGTTTGGTGCTTATACTGTATTTTGCAGGGAGGTTCCTGCAGTCTAGAATGTGCTAAGTCTGGAGTGTTCTGTTAATGCAATAAGATCCGTCTAACACAGATGTGTCCCACAGTAAAACCAGAGGGGCCCCAGGTCATGAGTTCATTGTTTCTCCTCTTTTGCCATAAAATGGATTCTTTGATCTGAGCCATTATTATGAGAGAAATCATGTCAATATATTGTTGTTGCTCAGTTGCTAAGTTGTGTCTGACTCTGTGATCCCATGAAGTGCAGCATGCCAGGCTCCTCTGTCCTCCAGTGTTCCCTGGACTTTGCTTAAATTCTTGTCCACTGGGTCAGTGATACCCAACCATCTCATCCTCTGCCTTCCCCTTCTCATCATGCCTTCAATCTTTCCCAGCATCAGGATCTTTTCCCATGAGTCAGTTCTTCACATCAGGTGGCCAAATAACTGGAATTCAGCTTCACCATCAGTCCTTCCAATGAACATTTAGGGTTGATTTCTTTTAGGATGGACTGGTCAGTATATTAGGCTTCCATAAATTGAGTTGTGGTGCTGGCAGAGGCACCGAGGGCCAGGAAGGCAAGCTCATAACCAGATTAGTCACCAGTTCTGATAAAGATGAATCACTGCCTCCTTTAAGGATGAATCACTATCTCCTCCTTCTCAATGTAATCAATCTGCCATCAAGTGGCAGACGGTCTTCTCAAAGAGTAATGCCTCATCAAAGGCTCAGTTTTGGTCTCTACAAATAGCAAGTTGGGAGTTCAGCAATGGCACCAACTAGTAATCTAGCTAGATCAGAAGTGGTGAGGAGTCCATATTTTTGGACCCATGCAAGACTTTCATCCCTGCCACCATGACCTTTCTATCACAGGATCTTTGTGCTAGCTGATACCACAAATTATCTTGTTTACCTGGTGCCTGAGGACCTCTGCTGTGGTAGATGCTCTTTGGTGAAAATGAACATGAGACACAAAAATAGAAGTGCTTTATTCTCATTCCCTTAGATCTATCCACATTCTGTTTTCCAATGACTTAACCACAGAATGTGGTGTTGAATCAAAATCCCATTGGTCCCCATTCTAACTGGAGTTTAGCCTGGTGCCAAGACTTTTAGCTTGGATTCTCTAGAAAACAGAGCCTGAGGGCTATTTGAGAGAAAAAGGAGTGAAGACAAGGGAGTGGGCAGGGGAGGAGCGGAAACTAATACTGGGTTTGTTTGGAAGATCTTATGGAAAAACCCGAACAAACGTTTTGGTCAACCCAGTATAATAGTGTGGTACTAAACTGGCTACTTATCACCCTACCTGTCACCCCACTTATTTAACTTATATGCAGAGTACATCATGAGAAACGCTGGGCTGGAGGAAGCACAAACTGGAATCAAGATTGCTGGGAGAAATTATCAAGGTAACCTCAGATATGCAGATGACACCACCCTTACGGCAGAAAGTGAAGAAGAACTAAAGAGCCTCTTGATGAAAGTGAAAGAGCAGAGGGAAAAAGTTGGCTTAAAGCTCAACATTCAGAAAACTAAGATCATGGCATCTGGTCCCATCACTTCATGGCAAATACATGGGGAAACAGTGGAAACAGTGGCTGACTTTATTTTTTGGGGTTCCAAAATCACTGCAGATGGTGATTGCAGCCATGAAATTAAAAGATGCTTACTCCTTGGAAGGAAAGTTATGACCAAGCTAGACAGCATATTAAAAAGCAGAGACATTACTTTGCCAACAAAGGTCCATCTAGTCAAGGCTAGTGGTCATGTATGGATGTGAGAGTTGGACTATAAAGGAAGCTAAGCACAGAAGAATTGATGCTTTTGAACTGTGATGCTGGAGAAGACTCTTGAGAGTCTCTTGGACTGCAAGGAGATCCAACCAGTCCATCCTAAAGGAGATCAGTCCTGGGTGTTCATTGGAAGGTCTGATGTTGAAGCAGAAACTCCAATACTTTGGCCACCTGATGTGGAGAGCTGACTCATTTGAAAAGACCCTGATTCTGGGAAAGATTGAGGGTAGGAGGAGAAGGGAAAGACAGAGGATGAGATGGCTGGATGGCATCTCTGACTCAATGGACGTGAGTTTGGGTAGGCTCCGGGAATTGTTGATAGACAGGGAGGCCTGGCGTGCTGCGGTTCATGGGGTCGCAAAGAGTCAGACACGACTGAGTAACTGAACTGAACTGAAACTGGCTACCCAGCTGACTGCTCATTGTTGTGGGCACATGCTAGGCATGGGGATACTCTAGAACAGACATAGATCTACCCTCATGGTCAGAGCTGGCTTTTGGGGCATGTAGACTATGCAGTTCTGTAACACTGCACGTTAGAAGGGCCTTGAGCTTGATTTAAAGCTCTGTTGTCACCATCTTGGAAGTCTCAATAATTTTCGAACAATAGGCTCTACATTTTCATTTGGCACTGAGCTCCATGAATTATGTTATCTGATCTTCTTAATATAAATTACAGTTTAGTACAGGAATTGATGACGTTTTCTCTCCTGAAGAGTGTGAACTGGTGGCATGGAGAGAAGGTTCTTATGGCAGGAGAACAGAACAAAGAGATGAAGAATAGCAGCATTCACAGTGCCTGCTGCTGGATGGATGACAAGATACATGGGTGCAGCAGCAGAGAATCTTTTTTTGGTCTTCTGCACTTTTTCCCCCTAATCATAAACCCTAAATAATTCAGGTAAACTGAGTAGGTTTCTATTTCTTGAAACCAAAAAGAATCTAAGAACATACATGTGGGAGGTGACTTAAATCATGGGAATGAAATAGAGCAAGAATAGAAGAGAGATGAAGATCTTCTAGGCCAGTGCTATCTTACACTACCCAGAAAGGAATGAACTTTCAAATTTTAATTTTTTGTGAAAAATAAATTTTTGGAAAGTAAAATATGGAAAAGCACTAGAAAAATGAAATGAAAACAAAAATGACACACCAAACACAAGGTCACACTTTTAAGTATTTCAAACAGACATAAAACTACATTTCGAAAAACAGAATTAAAACTAAAAATAACATAAAAGGAAAAAACTATAACAACTGCACTTCGTTCACTCAAAGTGTACAGATAGGTGATTAATATAGAGAATAGCTGCTGCTGCTGCTGCTAAGTCGCTTCAGTCGTGTCCGACTCTGTGCGACCCCATAGACGGCAACCCACCAGGCTCCCCCGTCCCTGGGATTCTCCCGGCAAGAACACTGGAGTGGGTTGCCGTTTCCTTCTCCAATGCATGAAGGTGAAAAGTGAAAGGGAAGTAGCTGTCGTCTCAGACTCTTAGTGACCCCATGGACTGCAGCCTACCAGGCTCTTCCATCCATGGGATTTTCCAGGCAAGAGTACTGGAGTGGGTTGCCATTGCCTTCTCCAAGAGAACAGCTAATACACCCTTAATTTTCCATCATTCCACGGTCTAAACAAAAGGTTGACAGTGAAGTGAGAATTTCTCATATTAAATACTATAACAATATTTAATATTTTAAGTCTGTTAATACTTAAAGTTTTTAACATGATAAATGAATGTGCTTCTTGCTCGTTAAGTCCTCTAATGTACCTTGGTTGCTGACAAGGCCACTAGCATAATGTATATTTAAATTGTTTCTATTTGGTTGTTGTTGTTGCTATTTTCCGTGTTTTTATTTTTATTTGTTGGCCATACTGTGGGGCAGGCAGGATCTTAGTTCCGTGATCAGGGATCGAACTCACACCCACTGCAGTGGAAGCGAGGAGTCTTAACTGCTGGACCACCACAGAAGTCCCTAAACTGTTTCTGTGTTGTATTTAAGAACACTAATAGCAGAGCAATCAGTCTCTTAAATGTATGTTTAAGGAAATGGAAGAAAAGACTTTACTTTTTTTTTTTTTTTGCCACAAGGCTTGCGGGATATTAGTTCTCCAAGGAGGGATAGAAACTGGGCCCTGGAAGCAAAAGTGCTGGGTCCTAACCACTGAGATTTTAAAGCAAATTCAGCAAGTTCAGACATTCATTCTTAACTTTTATTCCAAATGAAACAAATGATGCTTTATTTTAAAAATTCATTTTCAATTCTTCATCAGTAGACTGTTCCAAAGATTTATCCTATTACTTTAATAGTTACATTTAAATTATCTTTCAACGAAAGAAATAGATTCTGGATTCAAGAATTCCCTATGTGTGTTTCTTTTCATAGAAAATAAAAATTCAAAATCTTTTCACAAATTCATAGTTTTTTTTTATATTTTATGTATAAGTGCCACTGAAATTTGATGGCCTTCTTGCTTCATCAGTCAGTTCATAGTTTTAGCACTTTGCTATGAAATATGGCTGTGAACTCAGTAGATGGGGAATTACACTTCTGAGCAAAGTTAATACAAGCACTCAGATCTTTAATTCTTTGGAATTACTTCTCTGGTTATTATTCAGTTTACTACTGTCATTGCTAACCCACTACTGATGTGTCTTTTCTTGACAAGACAGAAAAGGCTTATTTCACCATCTGTAATTTAGGGTTAAAAATAAATGACACAAATTTTGCTTCCCAACTTTAGCTCTGAATTTCAAAAACAGGCTTGATTAAAAACGAAAATGGCTGCAAAAATAAAATGACTATAAAAATAACTAGTTATATAAAAGGAAAAATTTACATTTCCACATATTTTTATTCACTTTTGGCTTACAGTTGACAAACTAACCTTAAAAATTTCACTCTTTCACTAATGTGGTCCTATAGCACATGACAAGGACACAGACCTACAATTCATGCCACTGACCTCCAACTTGCCACGCAAGTTGGAGAAATCTGAACCACTCTATACTCTGTTTAGCCAGAGTATAATGATCACGTGCTTGGATACAGCTGAAATGTTAAATTTCTATAAATGCTGTGAAGCATTTACTCTTTTTTTTTTCATGTTTATAGAATGCTAATTATATTTTTGTGACCCTCATGGACTGTAGTCCACCAGGCTCCTCTGTCCATGGAATACTGGAGTGGGTAGCCTTTCCCTTCTCCAGGGGATCATCCCAACTCAGGGATCGAACCCAGGTCTCCTGCATTGCAGGCGGATTCTTTACCATCTTAGACAGCAGGGAAGCCTGAAACGTTTACTCTTAACTTCCGTCCTTATCTCCTTGTGTACTAAACACAAGTAGTTTGCAGATTGGCACTGGTCCAAGAACGACACTTTAATCAGCACTGCTAGGAGAAAACTAGTAGAGGAGTTTATGAAGTAACAGAAGAGAGGAGGGGAACAAGGAGACTATGAATTTGTGGAAGACTAGGGAAGCTTTAAGAGGAAGTAGTTCACTGTGTTAACTGCAATAAAGGTCAAGTAGGTTGAGACCAAAAGGAAGCCATGAGTTGACAATTAGGACACTGGTGACCTTTGAAAGAGTGTTTTCAGTGGAGTGCTGGAGGCACCACTAGTAGGCTGAGGAGTTGCGAGAGAAGCACAAATGGGGACTACCCTTTCAAGAAGCTAGATGGGAAAGAAATGGAAACAGTGTGGTAGTTTACAAAGAGGTCCAGGGACTTCCCTGATGGGCCAAAGTGGTTAAGAATCTGCCTTCCAATGCAGGGAACATGAGTTTGATCCCTGGTCCTGTAACTAAGATCCCACATGCCACGGGGCAGCTGGCCTGTATGCTGCAATTACTAAGCCCTCCAACTCTAGAGCTGGTGCTCCGCGACCAGAGAAGGCTCACACACCACAGTGAAGAGGCTGTGCACCAGGACAAAGACCCAGCACAGACAAAAAAAAAAAAAAACGAATCAAAGAAAAAAGTCGAAGGCAGACTTCTTAGACTACGGAAGACTTTAAAAATAAAAAGTCTCATATCACTGAAGGGGCCTCAAACTGAAGTGAGTTCTGTCTCTAGGTAGAAAATCTAAGAAAGAATTTTTTGTTTGTTTGTTTTACAGTAATCTTAAAACTACTATGAAGGTGCAGAAAGATCAGGGGAAACTTTCTTGGAGAATCTGTAGACTTTCTAACACTTCTTTGGCAATGCAACAGAAAGCTGTGGGAGGAATGTAAGGATTTTAATTGACTCAATTTCTCCTGAGTTTTGTATAAAGAGTTTATTTTGGCTGCACCAAACAGTGTGTACGACCTTAGTTCCCCAACCAAGGCTCGAACCTGTGCCCCCTGCTTTGGAAGTGGAGAGTCTTATCCACTGGATTTAACGCTCAGAGACTTAACCACTGGGAAATTCCAGGACTTTAAATGTATCCATGGTAAGATACACATCCTTTTGTAAACTGAGAAATCTGTGAGCTATCATAATTACGGTAAACTCAGGTATTGACAAAATGGGCTTAATAAAGCAAGTCATATCTATATGTGAAGAGAGTTTACTTCAGTTCCCAGACTTTCCTCTGCTTTCCCTCCCTGCCGAGTTTTAGCAAAGAAGCATTTACTGTGTGCCCAACACCATGCTAGGTACTAAGGTTACATTAATGACTGTATATATATGGACTGTATATATATAATGACTGGTCTCTATATGGAAGTAGTTCACTAGAGCAAAATTATTGGTTTTGATGTTTTTTGGTGGAAACAAGTGAAAACCCCAGCTCCATCAAGGTCAGCTCCAGGGCCAGTCAAATCAGAGGCTCAGTCATGTCACCAAGGACCCAGATTTTCTGATATTACTACTGAGCCATCTTTAGTGTTTCTGCCTCATCCTCAGGTCAGCTTAAGTCACTATGGCTGCAGCAATTGCAAGTGACACATTCTCAAAATAGTTAAGGGGTAGAACTATGTCATGTGTATCTCATTTTAGAGGCTCCCAACAGACTAACTTTGATCTTGCAAAAACCAAAACTGCATCTTCAAAAACCAAATTGTATCCTGTGCTCCTGACTACCGTACTCGAATCCTGGGAAAGAAGAGTGGAATTACCGCTGTGATGGTATTTGCCCTCTGAAGTTGGGTCTGGGTATGGACCCTAACACCTGATAAACTTTGAGTCCCCAAGAAAGAGTTTCTGAACTTAGGCAGAACTTGTTGTTGAGTAGGCCAATAACTGTTAGCCCTTTTTCACATTCTGGCATAAACCATACTATACACAGAAAATGATAATCCATTGTATGGCCCACAGGGATAAACCCAAAAGCTACCACTTGCCTGAAGGCGTCGGCTGCCTCAGCCCTGCTCAGCTGTTCCAAGGATGAGGGAATTCACATCAGAGCACAGCTGTATTTTATTCACAGCACCTCAGTTGGGAAGCTCCGAGCGGGCAACCCACAGCATCTGCCAGTGAGACAAAAGCAAGTACTCAAACTAGGCAATCTATTAGCATAAGTAAATACCAAGAGACAGGAGACACAGTTTCTAAGTCAATGTTTGACCATGGTAATTCCTGCAAACTCTTTTCTGATGTCTTTGTGCCTTGCATATGCTATTTCTCTCTTCTCGGTGTTTTCTTTAACACAGTGTAATGGATAAGTAGAGTCAAATATATCTGGGTTCAAAACCTCTACCACCCACCGGCTGTGTGTGTAAGTCACTCAGTCGCATCTGATTCTTTGCGACCCCATGGACTGTAGCCTGTCAGCTCCTCGGTCCAGGGAATTCTCCAGGCCAGAATACTGGAATACTGGGCAAATGAATTAACTCCTCTGAGCCTGTTTTCCCTATCCAAAGTGTAATACAACTACAACTCATTTTAAAGGGCTTTTCCTGAGGATTCGGTAAGATAATGAGGTAAAATGGCCAGAACAATCCCCTGTGCACATAGTAAGTCCTCCTTATATGTGAGGTCCTGGCAAACTTCTATTCAAATGCCCCTGCTCCTCTGAAGATGTCCTTTAGACGTTTCGATGGTGCTTCCTGGTTTTAACGCTATTAAAACCGCGCAGCACCCTGTCATCCGTTCTTTGCCCGCAGCGCCCACCCCTCTTCCCTCAAAGAACTCTCAAGAGGCCAGTTTCGTCGTCCCATACTTGGTCTCCGCTAGCAGTGGGCAAAATCCAGCTCCTCATAGGTGTTCCAGAGGGTGTTTGTTTTTGTTTTTGCCGACTTCGCTTAACGGATTGGGCGGGAGGAGCGCGGGCGAGCGGGAGGGCACCGCCCAGGAGGAGAGGGGCGTGCCCGCCCCGGGTGCGCTCGCCCGATACTCCCCGGCGGGGGCCTCGGCCGCAGCCCCGGACCCACCCGGCTATAGCGAGGGGGCCCGCGCACCCACCGGGCCGGGTAGCTCCCTTACCCAGCCACCCACGGCCGCAGGGGCGAGTTTCGAGGAGAGACAGGCTGAGGCGGCAGCGGCTGCCTCCGGGCAGGCGCCTGGGTTGCAGGCCCGGAGCTCCCCGCCCGCCCGCCCGGCCCACGCCTCGCCTCGCCTCGCCTCGCCTCGCCCAGCACCCCGGTGCCCTCCCGACGCCGGCGGGCCCGGGAGCCTCGCGGACGTGACGCCGCGGGCGGAAGTGACGTTTTCCCGCGGTTGGACGCGGCGCTCGGTTGCCGGGCGGGGGAGGGCCGGCCCGGTTTTTTTTCTCAGGGGAACGTTCAAATTATTTTTGTAACGGGAGTCGGCCGAGGACGGGGCGTGCCCGAGGTGCGCGCGTCCTCTCCCTTCCCAGGCCCTCCTCCAGCGCCCGCCGGTGCCTGCCCTGCGAGCGCGTCATGCCGCCCAAAACCCCCCGGAGAGCAGCCGCCGCCGCCGCCGCCGCCGCCGCGGAGCCCCCGCCGCCGCCCCCTGAGGAGGACCCCGAGCAGGACAGCGGCTCTGAGGACCTGCCTCTGGCCAGGTGAGCGGGCCGAGCCACCGGCGGCGGGCGGCGAGCGGGGAGGGCGCCCCGAGGCTACGTCGGCGGGCGCCGCGGCGTCTAGGCGGGGGCGCGTCCCCGCGGGGCGTCGGCCCCGGCGGGAGGACGGTCCCCCCTCCGCCACCCTTCGCGGCGGAGCGCCCGGAGGGAGCTGACCGAGGTCTGGGTGCGGGCGCCGCCAGGGGAGGGCGGCCGGGAGGGGGTCTCGGCTCCAGCTTGACAGGTGTCGGGCGGGTGGGGCTCGGGTCGCTGAGCGAAGTGACAGGTGCCGCCTTTGCTCCGCAAGACGGCCTTGCGCATCCGGCGGGTGGATTTCGAGACCCCATCACACGCAAAAGAGAAAAAAAGAAAAGAACTAACTGGTGTCTGCTGGACAGGTTTTTCTTCCCGTTGAGATTAGTAGTCCTCCAGTGGTCTTTTGACTTTCTCTTTTGGTCTCCTGCGATGCAACAGTTGGAAGTGGTTGTTTTTTTTTGTTTTTTGTTTTTTTTTCCTCTGGGCGCGCAGCTGTATCTGAAGCCCAGTCCTGGGAGAGACAGCCAGAAAAGCCTTGGATGCGGCGGCAGAGATGCCCGCGGACGTGACGGGCAGGGTCCTGGGTGTCAGTTACCCGCCCAGGAAGCTCGACTGAGGCGCCTTGTGGCGTTCTCTTCTTAGAAGGGGATTTTCGGTTCTTGGGGATTCACGGCCATCGGTAGTGACTGGTGGAACGTAACTCTTTAGAAAGAACTCGTGCCTGGGTGAAAATTTTGTGAGACGTTTAGCCCAAGAGCTTAAAAGTTCCTAAACTTTTCTCTTGTTTTCCAAAACGTCTTGCGTATTTTCGTTGGCTACAGCGTGCCTCGTTATTTCTTCCATTTTGCCTTTCGGCTTTGAGCCAGCAAGGATCCTGGTGTCCTTGGGGTTTTTTTGTTTGTTTGTTTCGTTTGTTGGAGTAGAAAACGAGTGTTTTTGTGCTCACGTGGAGTTGTTTTTCTTCTCCTAAGTAGATTCTAAATTTAAGCAAGTCCACGATAATGCAGTGGAACTTGACAGGGAGATAATGTATTGCAACATCTTATTTTTCTTGATTGTGATGCTTTATGGTTAGAACCAAAAATTGAACGAGTATAATTATCCATTATTATTGTCAGCAGTGGCCCTGCTTTGAAACTGCACATCAATTACAGGGGAATGGGACTCCTTTCTGTCTCCCTTTCACAGTTTTAGTCCATCAGCAGGTCCTGTTTCTCTCACCTCCCCCTGCACTAACAGAATTTGGGACAAATTGTTAAAGATTGGGAAAGGCTTTTGGAAATGGCTTGTGAAAGGCTATTAGAAATTCATATATGACTATCTTATGAATTAAAAATCATTCTCACTAGTGGGAAAAAAAAAAAAAAAAAGCCCAGGGATGTTCTAGGAGAAGAGGTTAGTTTCTGATTAAACTCTGATATGTCCAGTATTTTCCAGTTTCCCTTTGGTAAGAGCAGTGAAGTTTACTGCAAAGAACTCTTATGTTAACCGCAGAGCTTGGAAGCATTCTTGAATAATGTAGAGTAACCGGAAATATTGAAGTTCTGGCCATCACCCGGGAAAAGAAAGTCTTTGTTTTTATTTTCCAACACTTCATTTTATATACTTTTAAATGATGAAACTATCACAAATTCTTTAAGTCAGAACCATGCAAGATAAAGTCTATTCTTGATTATCCTTACCCATAAAATGTGTCCTTATGGGCTATCAAAAACTACAGGTTAACTATTTAACAAGGATAGAACCACTGCCTGGCAGTCTGAAGTTGAGAAATTTACCTAGGGTGGGTTCAGGGCCCAGTCCAACTGCATTTCCAGTGATGGAGCCCATGTCTACTTTGAGAATTGGGAGTTTACTTAAGGGAAACAGCACACCATTTTCATTCTTCAGATAACCGAAAGTTAATTATGTTTCAGAGGAGGTTGGCAGTCTGGAATAGTGCTCAAGGGCATGGATTATAGAGTTAGATTATTGGGTTTCTATCAGGGTTTCTGACATACTGCCTGATTTCAAGTGAGTGCTTTAACTTCTCTGATTTGTTATTTGTAAAACAGGGATAATAAGAGGATTTACCTAATAGGGCTGATGTGGGGATTGAATCTACCTTCATCTAAGGTACTTTGTGTGGGATCATAATAAATACTAAAAAATTATTAGCTATTCCTTGTACTTACTACTATTATTATTAGAGGTCAAGTAGACATTAAGTGATTGAAAAAGAATTAGCCAAGAAGAGTTTTTTGACTGCCTGTCTTGGTTAAGGAAAATCAGGAAGAAAAGGCTGAATTTAATCATCGTGTAAGAACTACTAGTAAGTAGGTTAAATAAAACACTGTGAAGGGTATACTGCATTTTAGCAAAAGTTAATGATATTGAATTGGTTTTGTAATATTATCTATTGCTTTCCTCTTGCTGTTAACCAACCCAACTTTCCCAAACAGTTTTAGCTCTTGTACTTACTTTAAGCTATTTTGCTGCTCTGAAGTAGCAAACATTTTTCACTGTGTGGTATTACCATTCTGGAAAGACTGAAAAAGATAAATATATGTTTAAATTCTAAGTGTAATTTTTTCAAAGATAAATAAGATTCTAAAGTATTTAGTGATGCTGTCTTTCAGGATAGTGCTATTCTATGCAAACTGTTGAAACGTTTATCTAATTAATTTGATTGTAAATATGTGCCTATTAATATTTTTTCATTTGGTAGGCTTGAGTTTGAAGAAACTGAAGAACCTGATTTTACTGCGTTATGTCAGAAATTAAAGATACCAGATCATGTCAGAGAAAGAGCTTGGTTAACTTGGGAAAAAGTTTCATCTGTGGATGGAGTATTGGTAAGGAATGTCAAAATTTTTTGAAAACATTTTTTTAATTTCAGAAATAATTTTTAATCACTATAAAAAATTTTGAAAGTGGAAAATTATAAAGCAGAATTACTAATAATCCTATTACCCAGAGGTAATTTATTTCTGATAACATGAAAAATTAAAAAAACCTAACTCTCCATGTAAGCCCCCCACCAAAGTATTTTAAAGCAAATCTTAGGTTTCACATTTTATTCATAAATAGTTCACTATGCTATAAAGACTTTTTAAAAAACAAAATGACTCATAAAATAATTTTAATATCATAATATATAACCAGTATTGAAATTTCCTGATTGCCTTATAATTATTTATTTAGAATTCAGAATCTTTGATAATATTTTGATATTCCATTTTTTTTCTTGAATACATATGCATATATATTCAACATCTATGTATATAATAATATCACTAGCAAATAATTATTGACACTTTATATGTACTGGGGAATATTGTAAGCACTTTGTAAGTAACTCATCTGACAAGCCTTTAAGTTGTGAAGTATAAAATCCTTATTTTACATGTAAAATGTAAAATCTTCATTTTATAAATGAAGATACTGAAGCTGAGTGAGATTGAGTAACTTAACTAAGGAATCCTGACTAATAAGATCTAAAACACAGATTTGGGATCATACATATAGTTATATATGTAATTGCATGTAGTTTTGTATCTTAAAAAAATATTTTTTCTTAACATGAGCATTTTATGTTGTTAAATATTTTTTGATATATTTGATAATGTCATTTCCAGTGGTGTTATGATATTTTATCCATTAGATGTATTCTGATTTGTTAGCTTACTGTTATTTGACATTTTCCCCCCAACTTTTTGGAGCTGTAAAATAATGTGATAAACATCCTTATTTGTAAGAGTGATACCTGGCGCAAATTAAGTCTTCAATTACTTGTTAAATGGATTAATGAATGAATCTCTGATTATTAGGATAAATTCTTACAATTTGAATTACTGAGTCAAAAGCTACGAGCATTTATAAAACTATTGGTAATTATTGCTAAATTGCACTCTAATCACTTTTAATGAGTTTACGTTTTCATTCAGCATTGTATTAGAGTACACTGCTGTCTTGTTTTTTACTGATTCGGTCAATGCAGCAAAATATGTTTATATACATCCTATAAAAATAGCTATTTATAACTGTTAAAAAAAAATCTCTAGTGTTTTAATCTGTTTGGACTATTACAACAAATACCTTAGTCTGGATAGCTTATAAACAATAGAAACTTATTTCTCACTGTTCTGGAGCTGGAAAGTCCAAGATCATGGTGCAGGCAGATTCTGGGTCTAGTAAAGGCACACTTCTTTATTCACAAGGAATTCACAGATAGTGCCTTGTCATTGGCCTCGGTTGGCAGAGCTGGTGGGAGCTTTTGCTGGCCTCTTTTAGAAGGGTACTGATTTCATTCATGAGGGCCCTTCCCTCCTGACCTAATCACTCCTGAAGGCTCTACCTCCTGATACCATCTTGTTGGGCATCAGGTTTGCAGCATCTGAATTTGAGGGGGACACCAGTATTCAGTCTATAGCATCTGGTAATAAAAAAAAGGAGAAAACAAACCTCCAAAGACTTTCCAAAGATCTGAACATATTCTAGAACTACATACTAAAAAGGCATTCTTGAAGCATCTTGGATGAATGACTTTGGGATCATCATCCCAAAGCACCTAATATATATTTCCACTGATTTGGGTATATCATGTACAAAGCCATTTCTTTGAGTGTGCTGTTAAAGAGAGTCATCACTCCTTCACTTCTCTCTCTTCCATAAATACTAGGCTTTTAGTTTTTAGAAAGTTGAGAAGGGGTAGTTGATTATAGACAGTATTGGTAAGTGCAGATAGTTGCCAATTTTTAAGTGAGTTGTGTTCCAGATCTCTTGAAAGTGAAAGTGAAAGTCACTCTGATCCATGGAATTCTCTAGGCCAGAATACTGGAGTGGGTAGCCTTTCCCTTCTCCAGGGGATCTTCCAAATGCAGGTCTCCCACATTACAGGTGGATTCTTAACCAGCTGAACCACAAGGGAAGCCCAAGAATACTGGAGTGGGTAGCCTATCCCTTCTCCAGCAGATCTTCTGACCCAGGAATCCAGATCTCTTAGTAAGTACAATAAGGTAGTTAGATTTGCAGGCTAATTCACAGGAAACTTTAAAAAAAAAAAACTGAATTCTAGCAGTAATAGTTTTGGGCTTCAGACTTTCATATATACATATATAAATAAATAAATGTTACTGCTTTTGTATCCTACCCTTTTCTTTCTCCTGGCTTTGTCCCTATCTTCCATGGGAACTGGCATAGTTTAAAACTCATCTCCTGATGATGCTCTTGATGGGGACTAGGAGATGAGAAGTCATTCCTGGTTGTGTGCTGAGGAAAATAAAGGAATTTCATGTTACATTTGGGATTTGGGGCATCTTTTCGTTGGGTACGACAGGATGATGTTGTATTTTTCTGTTACAGTTCACCAGACTCTTCCACAGAAATGTTATTTTCAGTGATAGTTAAGTTTTTGAAAGTTGGCCTGATAATTTAATCTTCATTTATACAGTAATTTCTAAGGGAGAATGTGACACAGTGAGTGCTGAGAAGCCAGAGAGTGACACAATGAACCTGTTTCTGATGCAGCCATTCTAGTTGCACTTGGCTATCTTCTTTGAAACAAGAAGAATGTGGTAACTCAGGGTAATTTTTGTCACCTGAAAATAGATAATGTTTATTGAAACAAAGGATGGGTTAAGAGCAAGAATTTGTCATGAGACTGGACTGACTCAAGTTTCAAATCTACCCTTTACTGTCTCTCTGATCATGAAAAGGTACCTAAAATCTCCAAGTCTCAATTATCTTATTTGCAAATGGAACTAACAATAATTTCTGTGTCTTGGAGTTATTTGGTAGGTTAAATAAATTCATGCATATAAAGCATTTATTAGTGTAAATGAGTGCTTATGTTTGGTCATGCAAGCAGAATATTTTGACTAATGAGCTACTGCAGAAAATCTTATATTTAATGTTTTTTAAAAGAATTTAAGGATCAATTAAAATGGTTGAAGTTTTAAATGGATGTATAGTGATTTTGATGTGGCACTTTCATTAAAATTCACATTTTTGGGTTCTTGAGAGTTAAAAAAAAGTTGTTTATACATGCAGGAAAGCATATATTAATCCTTTTAAAGGAAAGGTTTGTGGTATTTTGTCTAGAAATTTCTTCTTGTATAAATGTTTAGTAAGTGTGTAATATGTGATTGCTGTCATATGATTAAATTGTGTTCATGCTGCTTACAGCATATGAATAAAATAAGAAATTGGTCAGGTATACTTCTCATACTGTGACTTATGGTGAATCAGTTGTTGGAATATTGGTTTTCTTTCTGCATCTTGAATGACAGCGTGGCAGAGAAGAAAAAAACCTTGGCCCTCAGGGCAAAAAACTCTTATTGTAGTTGTAATGTAGCTATATGATTTTAGGCAAATTGGTTAATCCCAGTCTCAGTTTGCCCATCTGAAAAGCAGAAATGATGTCTGAATGTCAGCCTTTTAGGCTTTTGCATGGGGGTGTGTGTGTGTGTATTTGTATGTTTATTTGTGTGTGTATATATTCAAGGGCTTTGAAATATATTACCCTTGATAGAAGCATTTTAGAGGTAATTACATTTAGAAAGATAATTGAAGAGAATAGTTTGGAATTAGAGTAAAACTAGGCATTCTATTTAAGCTGTGCTGCAAAAATATGAAGTTTCTTAATAACCTTAGCAGAATATATATTTTAAAATTATGTGTAATGAAAAATTTCTTTGCCTGTAATTTTTTAGTCCTTAGTTATATATATACCCTTTCTGTTTGAAGATGGTGCGTATATTCTGATTGCTTGTGGTTTTTGCTGAGCAAAATACATTTAAGAACATGTTTGTGTGCGTGTCCTCAGTCATGTCTGACTCTGCGACCCCATGGACTGTAAACTGCTAAAGGACATACATGTGAATGTTACATTTGTATTACAGATGGAGGATATATGCAGGTTCTTTTATTTCTGATTTAACTTCTAAGATTAATTTTTAAAGACATTTTATTTTGGAGAGTTTCAGAGATTTATATAAGTAGGTTAGAGAAAATAGTATGAACTCTCACATACCTCTTAACCAGCTTCAGTAGTTATCAGTCATGGCCAAACTCTATTTCTCCCTGACTCCAGATTATTTTAAAGTAAATCCAAGATATGATGTTTCATCTATACATATTTCAGTATGTATGGGGGGAAAAAAAGAGCTCTTTAAAAAAATGACCACAAGAAATTTCCTGGCGGTCCTCTGATCAGGATTCCACACTTCCACTGTAGGGGTCATGGACTGAATCCCTGATTTGGAAACTAAGATCCTACAAGCTGCACCAGAAGACAATCCCCTCCAAACAACAGAAGCATCACAGTTCATCACACCTGATAAAATTAATGAAAATTCCTTAATATCAAATATCCGTTATTTGAATTATGTAGATTGTTTCATAAATTCTTTTTTTCAGTATGCTCAGGATTTAAATAAGGTCTACCTAGTGTGATTGGTTGATTTATGTCTTAAATCTCTTTCAGTCTATAGACTTTACCTTTTCCTTCCCTCCCCCTTTTCCTTTCTTTTATTTTTTTTCCAATGTATTTGTTGAAGAAACTGGAGTTTTTATCCTGTGAGATTTTTTACTGTGTGTATTTTACAGATTGTACCTCCTTCATTGTTTAACATATTTCCTAATTTTCTGTGTTTTCTAGAAATGATTGTAGAGGCCTGATCAGATTCTGATTTGATATTTTTCAGAAGAAATGCTTCAGAGATGTTGTTGTGTATGCCTATTGGTAGACAAATAATGTCTTGTTCTCTGTCTTTTAATGTAAGCTTTTTTTGATGACCATTGACTGGAGCCATTAGAGGTTGCTAAATGCTGAACTAATCTTTCCCTTTTCAATTATTAGTTGTAATTCTTCTGTAAATAGAAACTTTCCTCCATCAACTATGTTTATTCTGAAGTATAGGTCATTCAGGAAAGGTTGGATAAGTGCTTTATTCTTTGCGTTTATTGACTAGTTTTCTTTCTTTTTGTGTGTGTGTGTGTGTGTGTTTATTGACTAGTTTTCAAGCTGAGTTTGTCTTTTAACATTCCCCAAAAGTGACCAATGGTTATAATCATCTTTTCAAGTATTAATATTATCTTATAATACCAATAGACCAGTTTGACTATACAAAGATAATATAACATTCAGTTGATCCTTGAATAGTGTTGGGGTTAGGGCCAGCAAACCTCCACACAGTTGACAATTTGTATTACTTATGGTTGACCCTCTGTATACACAGTTTCTTCATATACATGGTTCCTCCATTTCTGTAGTTTCACATCTGAGAGTTTAGCCAATCTCAGCTCATGTAATACTATAATATTTACTATTGGAAAAAAAATTGCCTATAGTGTAGTACTATAGTCTTGCAAAGAGTTGACTCACTGGAAAAGACCTTGATGCTGAAAAAGATCGAAGGCAAGGCGGGGCGGGCCGCAGCAGAGGATGAAATGGTTAGATAGCATCACCAACTCAATGGACGTGAATTTGAGCAAATTATAGGAGATAGTGAAGGACAGGGAAGCCTGGTGTGCTGCAGTCCATGGAGTCACAATGAGTCAGACACAACTTAGCGACTGAAAAACAACAGTAGCCTTTACTATTGAAAAAAAATATATAACACACAATTTGCAGCCATGTTCTTCAAGAGTCAGCTGTATTTTGTAATTTCAAGAGTGAAATGGAAATAAGATCATATAGTATTTAACCTTAGGGATTGTCTTTTTTTTCATTAAGCATAATTCCCTGGAGACACATTGCTGTTAAATGTCATTATATTTGTTTGCTAAGGGTGCCATAAAAAAATACCACAGACTGAGTGGCTTAGACAACAGAAATGTGTTTTTTCACAGTTCTGGAGGCTGGAAGTCCAAGATAAACTATGGGCAGGTTTGGTTTCTTCTGCAGCCTCCCTCCTTGGTTTGCAGATGGCTGCCTTCTCCTTGTCTTCTGGAATGGTTTTCCTGTGCACAAATCCCTGGTGCCCTTTTGGGTGTCCAGACTTCCTGTTCATGTAAGGACACTAGTCAGATTCAATTAGGTTTACACTTCTGTCCTCATTTTAACTTACGTACCACTTGAGACCCTATCTCCAAACACAGTTATGTTCTCAGATACTTAGGGCTCGGGCTTCAACATAGGAATTTTGTGGAGGGAACACAGTCCAGCTCATTGAAAATGGTTTGTTTCTTTGTTATTTTTGGTAGTATTCCATGGGATGGCTGCACCAGTTTGTTTAACCATTCACTTACTGAAAGGTGGCTGTGTTGTTTGTAGGCTTTAGCTACTATGAATGAAGCTGCTATATCTATATCATATTGTAGATTTTTATTGTGGACATCAGTTTTCCACTCTTTAAACACCAAGGAGTGTTGTTGTTGGATCCTATTGCAGAGATCCTACGGTAAGAGTATATTCATTTTTGTAGGAAACCTCCGAATTGTGTCCAGAGTGGTGGTACCATTCAAGAAAGCGCTGCTTCTTTCATATTTTTGTGAGCATTTGGTGTTCTCACTGTCTTGCATTTTGGCCATTCTAATAGGTGTGATATCTCACTTTTAATTTGTAATTCTCTTAACGGCGTACGATGCTGAACATCTTTTCATATGCTTATTTGCCATCTGTACATTTTCGGAGAGGTGTTGACACCTTGTGCCAATTTTTTAGTCTGTTGTTTATTTACTCACTGGTGAGTTTTAGGAGGAGTTTGTGTATTTTCGAAAACAGTCCTCTTTAGATATTCCTTTTGCCAGTATTTTCTCCCATTCTGTGGCTTAACTTCTCATCCTCTTGACAGTGTCTTTCATCAAGCAGAAATAATTTTAATAAAGTCCAGGTTATAAATTCTTCCTTTTATGAATCATGCCTTTGATATTGTATCCTTATCATTGCCATCACACTTCCTGATTTCAAACTATTACACAGCTGTAGTCATAAGAATAGAATGGGATTTAGCATTCAGACAGACACATGGATCAAGAGAAAAGAAAAGAGATCCCAGAAATAAACCCCCACACATATATGGTCAGTTAATTTATGACAGAAGAAGCCAAGAATATTCAGCAGTGATAAAACCATCTCTTCAGTAAAGGGTTCTGGGAAAACTGGACCACTGCCTCACCCTATTGATAAAAATTAACTCATACTGGATTAAGAGACTTGAACATAAGAAACCATAAACTCCTAGAAGAAAACATAGGTGCAAGCTCCTTGACCACCGTCTTGGGGATAATTTTTTGAATTTGACACCAAAAGCAGAGTGAACAAAAGCAAAAATAAACAAGTAGAACTAACTACATCAAAATAAAAAGCTTCTGATAGGAAAGGAAACCACTGACAAAATGAAAAGGCCAATTGGGAGAAAATATTTGCAAATCTTGTATCTAATAAGGAGTTAAAATCCAAAATACTTAAAGAACAAACAATCCAGTTTAAAAAAAAAATGGGCTGAGGGACTGAATAGGTATTTTTCCATGGAAGACATACAGATGGCTAACAAGTACATGGTGCTTAACCTCTCTAATCATCAGGGAAATGCACATCAAAACCACAGTAAAATACCACTCCCATCTGTTAGAATGGTTATTATCAAAAAGACAAGACATAACAAGCGTTGGTGACAATATAGAGAAAAGGGAACCGTACATTGTTGGTAAGAATGTATATTGGTGCGTCCACTGTGAAAAACCGTACCTGGAGAGGAGAGAGCAAGATGGAGTAGAAGGATGCGGGCTCACCTTCACGCACCAACACATCAAAACCACAACTACATATAGAGCGGTGCTTGGTAAAATTGATTTGGGAAGTAGCCAGATGGCTCTTTTTCAACCGAGGCTGTGAACGAAGAACTGCACAAGGCTGGCAGGAAGGGAGGAGAAGCAGTCTGGTCTGGTCAGGACCTGCCCCCCGCCAGTGGAGGGTACAGAAGGGGAGGGACATGGCACAGATTTGGGGATTTTCCCTGGGGGGAGTGAGGGGTTTGCGTCACGTATTAGGCAACCTAGCCCACGGGTCCAACCCTGGGAAGACCCCCTTAGCTGGTTTGGAAACCACTGGGGCTTACCGGAGGTCTCTAAGAAACCAGGACTCGGCCCTTGAAGGACATGCACAGACTTACCTCCTCCCAAGACACAGCAGATGGGAAACTTTCTTGGGCTCTGGCCGGCTTACCAGGACCACCCCAGTGTATCCCGCAGCCTGCTGAGGGCTCCTGCTCCAGCGCCTCTTGCCCGGGCGCTGCACCCACTGCGGCGCGGGCAGCTCCTGAGAGCGCGCACACTTGGAGGGCTGCGAGCTTGCTTGCACCCTGCCCCTGACTCTGACCAGTGTGGAGGCGGACACTGCCAGCCTGGGTGTCCGTGTGTACACCCTGGAGGGAGCAAAGCCGCATCCCAGGCGGAGAATGTAGGCACTTGGTAGGCCGACATTGCACACACTTGAGGGGGAGTAAAACTAGGTGGGGCCTGCCATCGCAGGCTCATGTGTCCATGCGCGCATCTGGAAGGAAGTGAAACCGGGTCAGTGAGGCAGGGTCATGTGTCCATGCGCGCATCTGGAAGGAAGTGGAACCGGGTCAGTGAGGCAGGGTCATGTGTCCATGCGCGCATCTGGGAGTGAAACCGGGTCAGTGAGCCCGGACGTCCGCTCAAGTCCTGACGCGGCCTCTAACCAAGGCATGGACGCCGCGGCTGCGGAGGGAGAGAAACCAGCGCAGAGGTTCAGCCCCGTGTCCTCAGCCCTGGACGCGCCCCATACCTGGACAGGGACTCCTGTCAGAAACCCACTTTCCTTCTAGCAGAAACCCACTTGCTTCGGTACTCCGGTTCCAGCCCCTGGAGCCCCGCCCCCACCCCTTATATGGTGGAGACCGCGTTTGAGCGGAGAGGCCCCAGTTCCGACCCGTAGTTGCGCCAACGTCAACCCATCACAATGATGGCTGCCCGCACAGCCCAGGGGAAGACAGCCTGTGCCCGTTCACTTCAGATCCAGCAGCTCGCAGACCAGAGCCTCTGGACACATGCGGACTGCATTGGGACACCCCCACATGAGGACATGCCTCCAAGACTGGGATAGGTAACTGTTTCACCTAATCATGGTGACAGAAGGCTGAACACAATGAGAAGACTGAGGACTATATTTCAAATGAAAGGGCAAGAAGAAACCCCTGAAAAAACTCTCTGATGAAACGGAGGTAAATACCTTATAAAGAGTCCAGTAGTAATAGGAATGCTAACTGAACTGGGGAAAAGAATAGATGAACACAGAATTTTAACGAGGGATTAGAAAAAACATACAAAAAGAACCAGTCAGAGCTAAAAAACAGGATAACTGAAATGAAAAACACTAGAGAGAATTAACAGCAGGTTAGGTGATACAGAAGAATGCATAAGGTATAGAATAATGGAAATCACTGGGTCACAACAGCAAAAAGAAAAAAAATTTTTAAATGAGAATTGTTTAAGGGACTGTGGGGACAACATTAGGTGTACTAAAAATCACATTCATAGGGGTCCCAGAAGGAGAAGAGAGGGAGAAAGAGGTAGAGAATTTATTTCATGAAATTCTGGCTGAAAACTTCCCAAACGTAGACAGGAAACAGACATCCAGGTGCAGGAAACACACAGTCACAGACAGTATGAACCCAAGGCATATCATAATTAAAATGGCAAAAGTTAAAGAGAGAATTCAAAAGGCAGCAAGAAATAAAGAGTCACATACATTTCTATTATAGTAATGTGTTTTCTCTTTCACTCTCTTTTTTTAAAGTTAATCTGACTGTAGGCTTTCTTATTTTATTGATCTTTTTAAAGTATCAGCTTTTGGTTTCCTTGGTTTTTCTGTTGGTTTTCTATTTGCAGTGATTCTTTTGTATTTAGCTGACTTTTTGTATTGAAATGTTTAAATTCCTTTCTTATTTCCTTTTGTGTATATTCTTTGTTTTCTTTGTCATTACCATGGGGATTACATTTAGCATCTTAAAGTTTTATACTCTAATTTGAATTTTTTCAAGCTTAACTTCAATAATATAGAAAAGTATACTTCATTAGCCCTGTCCACACGCCTTTCAGTTATTGATGTCACAAAACTATGCCTTTTTATATCAAGAGTCCAAAAACATAAGCTAATGATTTTTAATGCATCAGTGTCTTAAATTATATAGAAACAACATGTGGAGTTATACACTATTATTGTAATAGTAATATCTTTTATAATTGTCTGTGTATTTACTTTTACTGAGATGTTTATTTCTTCAAATGACTTTGAGTTACTAACTTTAATCCTTTATTTTCAACCTGCAGGACTTCTTTTAGCATTTCTCATAGGACATGTCTAGTGGTAATGAACTTCCTCAACTTTTGTTTATCTAGGAATGTCTTGATTTCTCCCTTACTTTTGAAGGACAATTTTACTGGCTATAGCAATCTTGGTAACAGTTTTTTTTTTTCTTTTAGCACTTTGAATGTATCAGTCCTCTGCCTTCTTCAGCATTTCTGATGAGAAATCTGCAGATAATCTAATTTAAGGTTCTTTATACATAATGACTTGCTTTTTTCTTGCTGCTTTAAAAATTCTCCCTTTGTCTTTGGGTACATGAATGCATGCTAAGTTGCTTTAGTCATGTCCAACTCTTTGCTCCCCTATGGACTGTAGCCTGCCAGGCTCCTCTGTCCATGGGATTCTCCAGGCAAGAACACCAGAGTGGGTTGCCAGGTCCTCCTCCACAGGATCTTCCTGACCTGGGGATTGAACTCACGTCTCTTACATCTCCTGCATTGGCAGGAAGGCTCTTTACCATTAGTGCTCCCTGGGAAGCCCTGTCTTTGGATTTGACAACTTAATTATGTCTTGGAATGGGTCTTTTAAAAATGTTATTTATTTATTTATATTTTTTTGGCTCTGCTGTGTCTTCATTGTCATGCGCAAACTTTCTCTAGTTGGAGAGCTAGGGTCACTCTTTGTTATGGTACCCGGGCTTCTCATTATGATGGCTTCTTTTATTGTGGAGTTCCGGCTCTAGAGCATGGGCTTAGTAGTCGTGGTGCATGGGCTTAGTTGCTCTGCAGCATGTGGAATCTTCCTGCACCAGGTATCTAACCCATGCCCCCTGCATAGACAGGTGGATGCTTTACCACTGGACCACCAGGGAAGTCTCTGTCTTAGAATGGGTCTTAGTCATCAATATCTGGCTCCCCAAAGGGGAAATAGAGAAAATAAAGAGTAGGGGGAAGGTGCCAACCTTTTAAATCTTCTGAAAGTCACTTCAGCTAGCAGGAGAGATGCAACAACAGACCCCGCCCTCCCTTGCTACATTCCTGCAATGCACAGTGATCAGGGCACAGATCTATGAAATTTGGAGGACTGGATCCCTTTTCGCTCTCCCTGGCTCCTGCAGGTTGCATGCAGGCTGTTCCAGGAACATGTGCACAGTTGTCTGCCATGTGGGTGACAGTTGGCCATGAGTAGTTGCTACTGTGCTAAGAGCTAAAACTGGTAGAAATTAACTATAATTTACCTTCTGTCCCTTCCTCTAGAAGTTGGAAGCCTTCAATAGACTCCAGAGTTCCAGAATAGTGAACATCGGACAGATTCAGTGCAGTTGTTGTCTAGGTAGGGACACAGATTTCTCGTGCTTCCTACTCTGCCATCTTCCCAGCTTTCTCTCTTAATATGAAGTTTGGGGTCAATTTGTCAATTTCTTTTAGAAAGGCAGTTGAGACCTCAGTAGGGATTATGCTAAATCTGTAGGTTAATTTGGGGAGTATTGCCATTTTAATGATATTATCTTCAGGTGCATGAACGTGAAATGTCTTTACATTTATTGAGATAGTCTTTAAGTTTTTCAACAGTATTTTTAGTTTTTAGAGTACAAGTCTTGCAATTAAAATATTACTGCTAAGTATTTTACTCATTGATGCTATTATAAATGGGATTTATTTTCAATATTTGGTTTATTCACTGCTGGTAGATAGAAATACAATTGACTTTTGCATGTTGATTTTGTATGCTGCGAACTTTCTGAATTCATACTTTAGTTCAAATAGTTTTTTAGTGTATTCTGTAGGATTTTCTGTAAACAGGATCGTGTTATCTGCAAATAGAGATAGTTTTACTTCTTTCTTTACAATATGGATGCCCTTTATGCAATATCAGTTCAGTTCAGTTCAGTCACTCAGTCATGTCTGACTCTTTGAGACCCCATGGACTGCAGCATGCCAGGCCTCCCTGTCCATCACCAACTCCCGGAGTTTACCCAAACCCATGTCCATTGAGTCAGTGATGCCATCCAGCCATCTCATCCTCTTGTTGTCCCCCTTCTCCTGCCACCCTCAATCTTTCCCAGCATCAAGGTCTTTCCAAATGAGTCAGCTCATCGCATCAGGTGGCCAAAGTATTGGAGTTTCAGCTTCAACATCAGTCCTTCCAATGAACACCCAGGACTGATCTCCTTTAGGATGGACAGGTTGGATCTCCTTGCAGTCCAAGGGACTCTCAAGAGTCTTCTCCAACACCACAGTTCAAAAGCATCAATTCTTCGGTGCTCAACTTTCTTTATAGTCCAACTCTCACATCCATACATGACCACTGGAAAAACCATAGCCTTGACTAGACGGACCTTTGTTGACAAAGTAATGTCTCTGCTTTTTAATATGCTGTCTAGGTTGGTCATAACTTTCCTTCCAAGGAGTAAGTGTCTTTTAATTTCATGGCTTCGGTCACCATCTGCAGTGCTTTTGGAGCCCCCCAGAATAAAGTCAGCCACTGTTTCCCCTGTTTCCCCATCTATTTGCCATGAAGTGATGGGACGGGATGCCATGATCTTAGTTTTCTGAATGTTGAGCTTTAAGCCAACTTTTTCACTCTCCTCTTTCACTTTCATCAAGAGGCTCTTTAGTTCTTCACTTTCTGCCGTAAGGGTGGTGTCATCTGCATATCTGAGGTTACCTTGATATTTCTCCCAGCAATCTTGATTCCAGCTTGTGCTTCCTCCAGCCCAGCGTTTCTCATGATGTACTCTGCATATAAGTTAAATAAGTAGGGTGACAATATACAGCCTTGACGTACTCCTTTCCCAATTTGCAACCAGTCTGTTGTTCCATGTCCAGTTCTAACTGTTGCTTCCTGACCTGCATACAGGTTTCTCAAGAGGCAGGTCAGGTGGTCGGGTATTCTCATCTCTTGAAGAATTTTCCACGGTTTGTTGTGATCCACACAGTCAAAGGCTTTGGCATAGTCAATAAAGCAGAAATAGATGTTTTTCTGGAACTCTCTTGCTTTTTCGATGATCCAGTGGATGTTGGCAATTTGACCTCTGGTTCCTCTGCCTTTTCTAAAACCAGCTTGAATATCTGGAAGTTCACGGTTCACATGTTGCTGAAGCCTGGCTTGAAGAATTTTGAGCATTACTTTACTAGCGTGTGAGATGAGTGCAATTGTGCGGTAGTTTGAACATTCTTTGGCATTGCCCTTCTTTGGGATTGATGTGGATGCCCTTTATTTCTTTTTCTTAGTGGACTGCCCTGGCTAGAACCTCCAATACATTGTTACCTCTTCCCTGATCTTAGTGGGAAAACATTCAGTCTTACTGTTACCTGTGATGTGGGCTTTCTGGAGATGCCTTTTGTCAGGTTGATGAAGTTCCCTTTTATTCCAGTTGTGTTGAGTATTTTGTCAAATGGTTTGGGATTTTGTCAAATGATTTTTTTCTGCATCTATTGAGACAACTATGTTTTTTCTCCTTATTGATATAATGTATTATATTCTTCTAAGAATTTAAACCAACATTGTGTTTCTAGGATAAGTTTCAGTTGTTTATGGTGTGTAATTATTCTTATATATATATTTTTTAAATTTGGTTTTCTTGTATTTTGTTCAGAATTTTTATGCATTTGTTCATAAGAGATTTTGGTCTCTATTTTCTTGCAGTGTCTTTGTCTGATTTTAATGTCAGGGTAGTAGTGACTGCCGAAGGAGATGGGAAATGTTTCCTTTTCTTCAGCTTTTATGGAGCATTTTGGTTAATTGATGGGTTTCCCTGGTGACTCAGACAGTAAAGCATCTGTCTGCAGTGCAGGAGACCAGGGTTTGATCCCTGGGTTGGGAAGATCCCCTGGAGAAGGAAATGGCAACCCACTCCAGTACTCTTGCCTGAAAAATCCCATGGATGGAGGAGCCTGGTAGACTACAGTCCATGGGGTCACACACAGTCAGACACGACTGAGTGACCTCACTTTCACTTGGTGAATTGATACTAATTCTGCTTTAAATGTTTGGTAGAATTCATCAATGAAACCATCTGAGCTTCAACTTTTCTCTGTGTAGAAATTTTAAAATTATTAGTCTAGTCTCTTACCTTGTTACAGGTCTTTTCAAATTGTCAGTTTCTGTGTTGGTTTGGTCATCTTTGTCTCTTTAGAAGTTTGTCCATTTAATTTAAATTATCTGATTTGTCAGCAGGCAGTGGCTCATAGCATTCCTGTTAATAATTCTTTTTGAAAATTTCTATAAGGTAGGTCTTAATATCCTTTTGTCATTTCTATTTTTAACTAATTTGAATCTTTTTTCTTGATCAGTTTAACTAAAAGTTTCTCTTATCTTTTTTCAAAAAAATAATTTTTGGTTTTATTGATTTTTCTCTACTTTTATACTCTCTAAATTTAATCAAACCATTTCTTCCCTCTTCACCATTTAATGTCTTAAGCTTAATATATATGTCGGATAGCATTATTAAAGTTCATCATGAGCTTTCATCATGAACTACTCAGATATATCTAACATATAATTATAGATAATTGTTATAATAGTATATAATTTGATTGCTATTTTTACTGCAGCATATTTTCTTTTTTTCTGAGGACCCATGGAAGGAATTTTACTCTCATCTCTGAATGAAGACTAGCTAGGCTTCTTCTGAGAAGCAATTTTATTTTATTTTGTGGTCATTATGACTCTTGTAACTGTTTACGGATTTGAATGCCAACTTTCAAGGCATAGCATGTAGTTTTTCTCACTGACATCTTTCTTGTTATTTTTTCCACTGTTTCTGTATTTCCCTTTTAGTATTTCAAAGAAATATATATTTACATATGAACATGCATATATAAATGTATATCTATATATAAACACACATATATATTCAAAACTCAAATATACTTGTTTTTTAAATTTTTTGTAGTATTAAAGTGAGAAGTGAATATCCATTGCTCTCTTTGTATTCCCACCTCTATAGAAATAACCACTGATAAATTTTTGTTCATTCTGTCCCTGCAACCCTTCCTCATTTCCCCCTTCACACACATACACACACACACACACACACACACAGGATTTTTATTTTTTTCACTGAGGTTTTATTATTTATTTACACTTTTTAACCAATTTAAGTAATTATTGATGCTTTTGGAATAGGCAATAGATTCAGATGGTTTTAAGATTCAAAAGAAATAAAAATGTAAGCAATGAAAACCTCTCTCATTCTTTCCCCTAAATTACCCACTTCTCCTCCATAGGCAGCTAATAAAAGTTTCTAGTTTTTGTGTTTTTCTGTACCTTGCTTTTTTCATGTAGTGTTATATGTTGAAGAGTACCTCTCCTTCTGTGTTTAGCTTAATCTTTTTAGTGGATGTATTTTTCCATTGTATGGACATGTGATTTGTTTATATATTCCCCTATTAACAAACATTTAGTTTATTTTTGACCATTTGATACTACAAACTGCTGCAGTGAATAGCTTTATATATACATTTAGTGCACAAATAAGAGTACTTTTGTAATGTTGGTTCCTAGAAGTGAAACCACTGGGTCAGAAGACATTCACATTTACAAAATTTAATAGATATGTCTTTGCTCACAGATAGATAAATAGATAAAATCTTTGCTGATGTCTCACTTTTCCAATAAGGCCTAACCTGTTTAATACTGTGCTCTGCCCTACTTCTCCCTCAGATTTCTCTTCACTTTGCCCTGCTTTTTTTAAGTTGAAGTTTGCAGTGTTGGGTTGGTTTCTGGCGTACAGCAAAGTACATCACACTCAGTGACGTGTGTGTGTGTTCTTTATCAAATTCTTTTCCATCATGGGTTATAACAAGATATTGAATATCTTGTTTCTCCCAAGCTATTTCCCTTTTGGTAACCATAAATTTGTTTTCTATGTCTGTGAGTCTTTTTCTCTTTTGTCTGTGAGTTCATTTGTATCGTTTTTTAGATTCCACACATAAGTGATATTATATGTTTGTCTTTGTCTGACTTAACTTTGTATGATTCGGTCCATCCACGTTGCTGCAAATGGCATTAATGATTTCCTTCTTTTATATGGTTGAGTGACATTTAGTTGGTTATATATACCACATCGTCTTTATTCATTCACCTATCTTTATTCTTCATGTTAGAAGTAGGTACCAGAAGAATATATCATACTGTATAACACCTTTTTCCCATAGGATTGAAATGACTGTGGAGAGTTATAGGCTTCCAGGTTTGCTAGGGTATCTTCAACCTCAATTTGATAGGACCGTTTGTTTTTCTGTACTTTAAACATCTTTATGCTCTATATAGTTTAGATACAACAGGTTTTGTTTTGAAAGAAGTGATTATAAATACTCTCTCAGTGAATCAATTTTTTTGCTTATATGCATTATAATTTTAGAGGCCTGATATTCATAATTATTGATGTTCAGATTGGTAGTTATTTCTATTACATATTCAGCTATAAACAGTAGTCAAGTTTATATGAGACCTAGATATTTAGGAGAGTTTTGAAGTGAGTTATTTTGTCAAAAATGCCTGTTCCTTTTCTGCTTTACCTCTTTTCAGTATGTGCCTTGATTTTTCTCATTCTGCAAACCATTTTTAAGATAAGTTGAATCAGATTTATATTGCAGTCAGAAACCACCAAACTTCCCCCCACCTTGAATCTCTTTTAGAAAGTGTACCAAACTTTATTAAATAATAATTTTTCCTAATTTTATTCTAGCCTGACAGCCAGTGCTTTTTATCAGTATAAAGATAAATTGTGTTACCTTGTTGCATTGAATTCTAGCAAAAGTGAAACACTAGCTACTTTAGCTACTGAGGCATTATTGAAAGTAAACATATGGGTTAACTTAAGTTTTTAAAAATTTAAGCAAATTTGCCAAAGATTATCATTTTATGATTTGAACCCTAGAGACTCCCAGACCACAGGACTTCAGTGATCGATGGTCCCTTTCATTTTCCCTTCCAACTGAGATTCTTTTATTCTAATGCCAACTCATTTATTCAGTAGTTATGTTTTCATTTTTTCAAATGATATTGGTTGAATGAATGGACATGCAAACTTTGAAAAATATCTTTTATACGAATAATTAAATCTGAATTGTAGTAGTTGATTTCCTTGCTGTTTTTCATCTTTGTTTCTAAGAGGGTAGACATCAGTTAATTAGTAGTTGTTTTAATATGGTGGCTGTTTTCACTACTCTATGGCTCTGTCTTCTTGGGTGGATCATTTTTTGGGCCTTGGACTCAGTAAAGCAGAGAGCTTGACTAGAAACTAAATTCCAGGTCAGTTATGTATTACAAGTTTAGGAAGTGAAGATGGTCATTCATTTCTTTGTGTGAATTAATCCTGCTGATCCTCAGTAGCTTATCAGTGTGTGATCAGGAGATAAAGATATTGTGGTAGGACCAATATTCTCACCTTAAAACTTTTTACTCATGATTCAGTTGCTGCTTCGTTCTCTGAGCCTACTAGGAGGAAAAACGAGAAAGTCAAAAAAGTCATTCTATCCTATACTGGGGTATGACTACTGATGCTGCTTTTAAAATATATATCCATTTAATGTCAAGTTAATGCTGACCATTGTACTAGGTTCTTGGGCGTTCAGCAGTGTACTTAGTGTGATTATGCTTTCAAAATGCTTACAAACTAGTTGAGATAGGGACAGGTGAACAATCTAGTAAACTGAACTTGAGTTTAGTTAGGTGCTTAAATAGTCCTAACCACTTAATTCTGTAGAAGTTCTTAGCTCCAAGTACTCATCTCTTGGGCAGAAGACTAGATGAATCTGAACTTGCCAAGAACATATATTTCTGGGAGTAGAGTCAACTCTTTCTCCACAAAGGCATTGTGTAACTGGATGGCTAATTCAGTTGGTGTTGACCCCTGCATCTTGAATCAAAAATATGATCGAGCACAAGTAAAGTAAGCTTTTGTATTCTTCTTGGCTGTGCTGCTCTTGCCTTTTGGTTCTTGTGAGCACATCAAGAATTTCGTTAGCACTCACTGCTGTCAGCTAATATTATGCAAGTGAGAGGGAGAATTTTCTGGCATATTAGCATGTTATTTCTTTTGTTCTTACATATAACTTTGGTAAGGAAATCCCGGAGGGGAAGATATAAAGGCAGCTCTTAGCCCCTCTACTTCTGTAATACATTTAACGTGTAACTTTATTGCTAATCACTCATTACAGTCTCATGAATCTGGTGTGAGGATGTATCCTTTTGACCCTGAGATAAAGAGCGTGTTTCCTATGGCTTATTTCCATCATTTTCATAGTTGATATCTTAAAAAGTAAAGATAAGAGAGAGTAGTGTTTTTAGCTTTTAAAATTTCAGGTTAAATTCATGCTAGTTATGTTAACCTACTTTTCAGTTAAGATAACCTACTTTTCAGATGTCTCTAAGATGATTTATGTTACCACTTGGGGGAGCTCTTTTATAAGTTAGTGCATTGTAAAAGAGCAAGTGTTGGATTGGCCAAAAAGTTTGTTCAGTATTTCCATAAAATATCATGGGGAAAAAACTCAACAAACTTTTTGGTTAACCCAGTAGAAGTCATATCACTAACTCAGGGTTACCAATTGGGTGGTTTAAGTAAACTAAACTAAATGATAGCTTAAATGAATAGCATCTTAAGTGTTGATTATAGATTTTGATTTAAACTGTAGTATATGTAAAGTTTTACTATTTAAAAAAATTTTTTCTCAAGAATATTCCTAATTTTTCCTCTCACCTGTTTTATATAAATTTAGTACTCTTCAATTGACTTACTTTCCCCTCTATTTTATAATTGTAGGTAATTTAGAAAATATATCTAGGGTTAATGAAAACCATTTGTAATCCTACCACCTAGAGATAATAGTTAACATTTTGATATATTTTTGCCTATCCTTTCTTTTAAAATTTTTCACAAAATTGGAGTCACAACATACACAGAATTTTGTATTCTGATGTTTTTTTCTCTTAACGTGTCTTTGGTTTTTTTTCCCATGTCCTTATAATCTTTGAAATGTTTTCTAAGAGTTTTATATAGCTCTTGATACAGCTCTATCATAATTTATTTAACTATTCTATTTAAAGATATTTAAATGTTTCCCACTATTTTTGCTGTTATAATTCTTTGAACATTTATTATACTAAATCTTACTTAGTAATTATTTTCATTGGATAAATTCATAGAGATAAAACTGAACTCTTAAGGCTCTTGGTGCAAATTAGCAAAATGTCCTTCAATTAACACTCTTCTGAGGTTCTTATTTTCAAAATATGTTTATTGAAAATTACTCTTTTTCTTTTGCAAAATGCTTTTTCTTATCCTTTCCTCATTTTTTTCTTCTTTCATTTATTTATTTTTTTTGTGATTCTTTTGGCTGAGTAAAAATTGCTTTTCCTCTGTTTTAACGGTTTCAAAGGTCCTATTCTGAGCCCATTACATAATTCTCAGCTAAAGTTTTGAGGAAACAAATCAGTTACAAATTTGGGTTGTAATTTCCATTGGAAAATAGGGCATAGATCTTGAGACAGCAGTGAGGGCTGGAAAGCAGGATGAGTCATGTGAAACATCTGTATCGAGGAGTTGGGGATGCTATAGAAGTGGATGAAACTGCAGACGGCAGAGGAAAAAAGAAGGTGGTGGGGAAAAGTCTTTGGAATTAGGAAACTCTGAAAAAGTTGATAGAGATAAAAAAGAGAATGAGAATGTTAACTGTGTTTGAAAAGCTAAGGAGAAAAGTTTCATTACAGTGGTGTCAGATGTTGTATAGAGGTCTTTGTAGATGAAACCAAAGAAAAGTCTATTAAGTTTAAAGAGAGATCTTTCGAGACTTAGACAATAGCCTCAGTAGAATAGCGCTTATATAGTAGATGTGTTCAGTGGATGCAGTAGGTGTGTACTGGGAGAGTGTATCTGGTAAGTGTGTGTGTGAATAGTGAGAGGTTTGTATGTGTGGTTCGAACGGTAGCTTGATAAAGTCCAGGGATAGAAGGATAACTTTTTTTTTTTTAAGTGATGTAAGCTTGTTTGTGGGGCTTCCCTGGTAGCTCGGCTGGTAAAGAATCTGACTGCAACGCAGGAGACCTCGGTTCAATTCCTGGGTCAGAAAGATCCCCTGGGGAAGGGATAGGCTACCCACTCCAGTATTTTTGGGTTTCCCTGGTGGCTCAGATGGTAAAGAATCTGCCTCTAATGCAGGAGCGACCTGGGTTGGGAAGATCCCCTGGAGGAGGGCATGGCAACCCACTCTAGTATTCTTGCCTGGAGAATCCCATGGACAGAGGAGCCTGGCAGGCTACAGTCCATGGGATCCCAAAGAGTCGGACACAACTGAGTGACCTAGCACAGCACAGCACAAGCTTTTTTGTAGCTAAACAGAAGCACGTGTTTAGAAAGAACTGTAAGATAAATTATGTAAGACAGAGGGAGGAATTAATAAACTAGGTCTTGAAGGAGGTGATCCAAAGTGGGAAGAAGTGAGGGAATAGATTTACTGAAATAAAGTGTTGGAGGAGGATGTTCATTTGTCCAAGTCAGAAGAGAAGAGGGACCTGAAGCTAGATGCAGGGATGTTGGGAGTCAGACTGTAATATATGGTAATTAGAAATTATCTGATATGGAGAAACATGTTGAGGCCTTTGGAATTGTGGTTCTTTAACCTTCTCAACAAAATAGAAATAAAAAGTACAGAAGAGTAAAATAGTTAAGAGTACAGGACTTTCAGTGGGGTGGTGAGATTAAGGATTTCAATAGTGAAAATGTTAGGAAATCAATGTAGAAATGTAGTAAGGAAATATTCTTAAATAAAGGGAAGAAGACTAATTTGAGTGTTAGGAAACTTAGGTTTTATAGGCCTGTGGCATTGATAGGCTGTGTTGGGCAAGTCTCCACACTCTAATCTTCAATTTCTTAATCTGCACAATGAGAACTGAATCAAATGTCATTTACGGATTTAAAAGTCTTGAATCAAACTGAACTAAAAAAGAACAAAACATAGCTGTAGTAATCAAGTCATTGTAGTATTGGTGGAAAGAAAGACAAATAGGTCAGTGGAACAGAACAGAGAATCAGAAAATAGAATTCACACATATGTGTCAGTGTTTGCACACAGAGGTGCTAAGGTAGTTCAATAGAGAAAGGAGTTCCCTCTCAACAAACGATACTTGGAGCAGTTCGACATCCATAAGCAAAAAATGAACTTTCGTCCCTATGTTGCACCAGTCATAAAAATTAATTCAGATGAAGCATATATATAAACTCCAGAAGATGACCAAGGAGAAAATCTTTGTGACCTTGGTTTAAACAAAGATTTCATGGATAGTACCAGCAAGAGCATGATCTATAAAGTGAAGTAATAAATTGAGATCCATCAAAATTAAAAACTTATGCCCTTTGAAATATGCTATTTAAGAAAATGAAAAGCTACAGATCAGTTGAAGATTTTTGCAAAACACATACCTGTTAAGGAATTTGAATCCAGAATGTTTAAGTAACTCTTAACTTTTTAAGACAAACAACTGAATAGAAAATTGGCAAAAGAAGAGATCCAGATGCTAAGTGAGATTTGAAAAAGTACTCAATGTTATTAGTCCTTGGGAAAACGTACCACTACACACCTACTAGGATGACTGGAAAACAGACAAACAGAAACTAAGTGCTGGTGAGGATGTGAAGAAACTGGAACTCTCATTTGTAGCTGGTGGGGGTGCAAAGTATTACAGCCACATTGGAAAACAGTTTACCAGTTTCTTACAAACTTAAACTTACATTTAATACAGAATTTAGCATTCCCCAATGAGGTATTCACCCAAGAGAAATGAAAATATGAATCCACTTAAAGATCTGTAGTTGAATATTTAAGGCTAGGGTTAGTAGTCTTATTCATAGCAGTGTGTTCAGCTTTTGGAATAGATAAACAAAGTGTGGTGTATTCATACAATGGAGTGCTACTCAACAAATAAAAGGGATAAATACTAATAGGTGCAACAATATGGATGAGTTCTCAGAAGCATTATGCTAAGTGAAAGAAGCCAGACAAAAAAGGTTACAGCCTATATAATTCCATTTGTATGACATTCTAGAGAAGGAATTGACATCAGATCAGTGATTGCCAGGGACTAGAAGTCAATAAAAATGATTTCTTACACACAGCACTCCAGTATTCCTCAGCATTCCCAAGGATGAATATCTTTGGTGTGGAGAAGGTTGGGTTGTGGACAGTTTTTGAGACAGATACGATGTAGAGGAATGAGTGCTAGATCCTCTGGTAACAGTGCTGCTGCTGTTTGTTATTGAATGAGTGTAAGGCCTGGCACTGTGCTGATTGCTTAAGAGCATCCTCACTGTTAAATTTCATAGTGACCCGGATAGGATACTATTATCATTTCTATTTTAGTAAAAACTAGGTTTAATTAGATTTAATCAGTTGTTCACAGTTACACAACTAGAGTATGTGTTCAAAGTCTTGATTGTTCGACACAAAAATTCATGTTTTTAACTTAAATAGAAGTGTACTCCCAGGGAGACAAGGAATTTTTTTTGTTTCTGTTTTCATCACTGTATCCCCAAAGTGACAAAACTGTGTTAGTTGTATAATGATTATTTCTTTAAAAATTGTTCAGTTCAGTTCAGTCACTCAGTCATGTCCGACTCTTTGCAACCCCATGAACCACAGCATGCCAGGCCTCCTGTCCATCACTAACTCCCGGAGTTTACCCAAACTCATGTCCATTGAGTTGGTGATCTAAATTATTAGATATGTCAAATTTTAGAAGATACTAAAAAAACAAATTGGCCTGGAGAAGGAAATGGCAACCCACTCCAGTATTCTTGCCTGGAAAATCCCATGGACAGAGGAGCCTGGTGGGCTACAGTCCATGGGGTTGCAAGAATCAGACACAGCTTAGCGACTAAACCACCACCATATATATATAAACTCAACAGTAGGACCAAGAGATGTGTTTCTGGAGAGGTGTGCTTTTATCATTGATATTGTTTAAATTTCCAGATGATGGTGATAATTAAAGCTGATCAGCTTTTGTTGGTTTATTACCATTTTTAAATTTTCTACAGATAATGTCGCTTTTTTTTTTTTTTGCACCAGTGTAGATGATTCTCACTACTCCACATTTGTACTCCACAGTTGCTTTTATATGTTGTTTTCTTTCAGATAAATGGTTAATATCTTAACTGGTAATTCAGAATTAAGGCCTGTGTGTATGGCATGTTAATGGTCATCTTTCTATGCCTGTGTTCTGCCTCTAGAACGGCAGAAGCATTCTGAACGTCAGCACATTGTTGGTCCCCTGAACTGCACAGCTGTCACAGGATGACCATGTGTATGACTGGCTAGCTTTTCCCTGCTCTACTTAGGGTTTCTCTGAATTCCTCAATATAAATTTTAACAGAAAAAAAAAAAAAACAAATTGGAAGAGATAAAACTGTATGAAGATAAAGATATGATTTTTAAAATTAAGGAAAAGTTTAGAGTTGGATAGTGATAAGCTTTGTATTATCCCTAAAATTTGATAATCTAGAATAATTCTTTTTCCTAAAACTTTTGTATAATTGAGATTTCAAAACAATATAAAATTGCATCACGTACTTTTCAGCTCCATTGTACTCTACAATTAAGAGTAAGCAAGTAGTTCCAACTGTTTGATAGAACATTAGATAATTTGTTATTTCTTTTGTTTTAAATTTAATATAATCCAATTCTACCTATAAAACACATATTTAAATAAATATATATTTTTAGGGGAAAAAGTATTCTAATGATAGTGAAAAAATATTCTAATGATAATGACAGCTGTCATTCGTTGAATACTAATTAAATGCTAGGCATTGTGGTAAGGGCTTTATATAAAAGTCTCATTTAATTCTTAGAAAGTGAGGTAAGTATTTCCATTTTATAAGGATGGCAGTTAGAGCACTGAGAGATATAAATTTCATAAGGTTAGAAAATACTTGAATCAATAGTTTGGTAAAAGAACAAGTGAATTAAAGTAAAAGGAGGATAATCAAGTGAGAAAATGGGCTTGTTTTTTAAAAAAAATTTGTGTTATGAAGTAAAATCTTTCACCTTGGCTTGGATGATGTTGTGTTATTGAGAACTGAAAATGTTTACCTCAGAGAACTGACTGGCTTCTAGATTTCTTATAGAAAGTTGTAATTTAACTTTTTGACCTTTCTGGTCATTTTTTTGCTTTACAATATAAAATTTAGTTACTAATTTTGTAACTAGTTTTTACTAGCTAAAATTAAATACTCTCATAAAGACTCAGGAACAGATTTATTTTATTATGCTTAATAAGAAAAAAGTTGCATAGAATAATTTTAACACAGATTTTGTGTGTAAATGATTTAATGAATTACTTGAACCTTTTTGTTTTGTTTTGTCTGCAGGAAGGTTATGTTCAAAAGAAAAAGGAACTGTGGGGAGTCTGTATCTTTGTTGCAGCAGTTGACTTAGATGAGATGCCGTTCACTTTCACTGAGCTACAGAAAAACATTGAAACCAGGTAGAATTTCTTACATTAATATAGGCCTCTGCCATTAAGGGAAAAAAAAAAAAACTATTCCTGAACTACCATTTTAATAGACTTCAGGGAATTGGTGGGAAGTGCCAAAATTAACTAAAACATGGAGAATTTGGGTCAGCTAGTGAACTCTCCTACTCTGTTGGGGCCCTTAATGTCTTTATGCTGCACTTTCTTTAAAACGTGCCAGTCTGTGTCCTGGGAAAATCTTCATTGTATCTCTCACTATGTTAACTTTCTTAATTGTAGCTGTTGATAAAATGGACAAAAAAGGCAGAATTATTAAATAGGCTTATTATATATTAAAACCTTTGTAAAAGTAGTGTGAGCCCATCTTCAAGGAATTTAGTTAATTTATTAAAGTTTAACACTTTTAATATAATAGATATTGTAATTATATATGTTTTGAGACTGTGTATTCAATTAAGTATCTATTCTAATACTTGCCCCTGTAATTACTTAATGTCTATATTGAGTTTATAAGCCTAATGAGAGTTTACTAATTGTTTCCAACAACTCAAGAAAAGCCTTCTGGTCATTTCTTCTAGTCATTTCTTTTACAGTATATTTACAATATATAACAGTAAATAATTTACCAAAAAGATAGTAGTATGTTTCTTCTTGGATAAAGCCATCTAGAGTTAAACATAACTGGTGTTTTGTGTAAATGAGATAAAATTGTTTCACGTTTTAGTAACTCTTTCTTACTACCTCTAAATAAAATGTGGAAACAAAGACCTTCTATGTTCATATTTAACTGATTAAATTAGAAGTTGTTTACCTCTCAGAGATTTCAAAATTTAACTTTATTAAATAAAATCACTAAACCAAAATAGGTTTTATATAGCTGAAAACAGTCTGAATATACAGGTAAATTTTTACATCAGCAAATGTTTTAGTGACCTCAGAGGATTGGAAAGAGAATATCAATGTTTGGGTTAAGATAGACTGGGTATATTTTACAAGGTATGTGACTTGACATAGATTGCTTATCCTTATTAAGTCTCAGGTCCCGTTCCTTTCCTGTGATATAAAAATTATTAGTGTTAGTCGTCAGTCATGTTCTACTCTTTGTGCTCCATGGACTGTAGCCTGCCAAGCTCTTCTCTCCATGGGATTTCCCAGGCAAGAACACTGGAGTGGATTGCCATTCCCTTCTCCAGGGAATCTTCCTGATCCAGGAATCAAACCTAGGTCTCCTGCATTATAGGCAAATTCTTTACCATCTGAGCTCCCAGCTATTTGCTTTTTCTTTCCCCTAAAACCATTGGTGGGGTAAAGAGAGAAGGTGTGTGCATATGTGGTGAGGGAGAGCCATAGGTCCCTGAGAAGGGTGTTAGAGCCAAAGTGGGATGAGGAGGTCATCCCTCAACGGAGGGTGTGGGGGGCTTCTTGACATGGGCTGCTTGGTGTGCGGACAGCTGGTGTAGGGAGTCACAGCACGTGTGAGGTAAGAGCTATCTGGGATGAGCAGTCAGATCCCTACGTGGAGGGGTGAGGGCAGTTCACCGTGGAGGGAGTCAGTCCAAGCAGGAGAGGGGTGTGCCAACATGGAGGAGCGGGTAGCTTGGTAGTTACAGGGGGATTGATTAAATGAGTAAGTCAGAGATAAGTGGATCCCAGGTTTCTCACTGTCAAAGAAGAGATGTAAATATGTAAAGGAAAACATTAGAATGAAACAGGTAGTTTTTGTGTTGGATAAATGGATGTAAACTTAGGATTTTTAAAACATATAGCTAGATATAGAACTAAATATTTGTATGTCTGTAAAAACCCTTATTTTTTCTGTGTTCTTGTTGATAAATGGATGTAGGCTTAGGTGTATAGATACAGGGGTATAGGTTGAAGACTAGTTGATTTTTTTTCCCCTTTAAATTCTAGTAAAATGCAAAAACTAATTCCTTCCAAAGGATATAATAGTGATTTGGTACAGAGCTAACAGGCCTTTTGAATTGAAATGTCTATGCTTTGAAAATGAAAAAATGAATTTCTAAAATTGTGGATTCACTTTTTTCTATTCTTTCCTTTGTAGTGTCTATAAATTCTTTGATTTACTAAAAGAAATCGATACTAGTACCAAAGTTGATAATGCTATGTCAAGACTGTTGAAGAAGTATAATGTGTTGTCTGCACTCTACAGCAAATTAGAAAGGTAAAGTAAAAGTTTTATTAGGATTGCACCCTGCATTTTCATGTCATTGTTCATGATTAGATTACGTCTGGGAACTGTTACATACTTAGTAAAGTTGTTAAGTATTGCACCTTAGATTTGTCCCCTTAATAGTCTTGATTTTCTTATTTGTCCAGTCATACACATTCTGAATGTTTCTTCCAAAATTATTTGCTTTATTCATGTTTCACGTGTTTTAATGAAGTTCGTTTCCAATTTAGCCTTCTCTGCCAGAAGACTTGTAGTTCTGAATGAAAGAGTCATCTAAATTTAAGATTCTTCCTAGTGGTGACCTTACTCCAGAAAGAATGAACAGATGGAGCCAAAGCAAAAACAACACCCACTTGTGGATTTGACTGGTGATGGAAGCAAGGTCCTATGCTATAAAGAGCAATATTACATAGAAACCTGGAATGTTAGGTTCATGAATCAGTGAAGATTGGAAGTGATGAAACAGGAGATGGCAAGAGTGAACGTTTTAGGAATTTAGGACATTTTAGGAATCAGCATACTAAAATGGACTGGAATGGGTGAATTTTACTCAGATGACCATTATATCTACTACTGTGGGCAAGAATCCCTTAGAAGAAATGGAATAGTCATCATAGTCAACAAATAAGTCTGAAATGCAGTACTTGGATGCAATCTTAAAAATGACAGAATGATCTCTGTTCGTTTCCAAGGCAAACCATTCGATATTACAGTAATCCAAGTCTCTGCCCCGACCAGTAATGCTGAAGAAGCTGAAGTTGAATGGTTCTATGAAGACCTACAAGACTTTTTAGAATTAACACCCAAAATAGATGTCCTTTTCATTATAGGGGACTGGAATGCAAAAGTAGGAAGTCAAGAAATACCTGGAGTAACAGGCAAATTTGGCCTTGGAGTACAGAATGAAGCAGGGCAAAGGCTACTAGAGTTCTGCCAAGAAAGTGCACTGGTCATAGCAAACACCCTCTTCCAGCAGCACAAGAGAAGACTCTACACATGGACATCACCAGATGGTTAACACTGAAATCACATTGATTATACTCTTTGCAGCCAAAGATGGAGAAGCTCTATACAGTCAGCAAAAACAAGACTGGGAGCTGACTGTGGCTCAGATCATGAATTCCTTATGGCCAAATTCAGACTTAAATGGAAGGAAGTAGGGAAAATCACTAGACCATTCAGGTATGACCTAAATCAAATCCCTTACGATTATACAGTGGAAGTGAGAAATAGACTTAAGAGACTAGATCTTATAGACAGAGTGCCTGATGAACTATGGACGGAGGTTCGTGACATTGTACAGGAGACAGGGATCAAGATCATCCCCCAGAAAAAGAAATGCAAAAAAGCAAAATGGCTGTCTGAGGAGGCCTTACAAATAGCTGTGAAAAGAAGAGAAGTGAAAAGCAAAGGAGAGAAGGAAAGATATTCCCATTTGAATACAGAGTCCCAGAGAATAGCAAGGAGAGATAAGAAAGCCTTCCTCAGTGATCAATGCAAAGAAATAGAGGAAAACAATAGAATGGGAAAGACTAGAGATCTCTTCAAGAACATTAAAGATACCAAGGGAACATTTCATGCAAAGATGGGCTCAATAAAGGATAGAAATTGTATGGACCTAACAGAAGCAGAAGATATTAAGAAGAGGTGGCAAGAATACACAGAAGAACTGTACAAAAAAGATCTTCATGACCCAGATAATCACGATGGTGTGATCACTCACCTAGAGCCACACATCCTGGAATGTGAAGTCAAGTGGGCCTTAGGAAGCATCACTACGAACAAAGCTAGTGGAGGTGATGGAATTCTAGTTAAGCTATTTCAAATCCTAAAAGATGATGCTGTGAAAGTGCTTCACTCAATATGCCAGCAAATTTGGAAAACTCGGCAGTGGCCACAGGACTGGAGAAGGTTAGTTTTCATTCCAATCCCTAAGAAAGGCAATGCCAAAGAATGCTCAAACTACTGGACAATTGCACTCATCTCACACGGTAGCAAAGTAATGCTCAAAATTCTCCAAGCCAGGCTTCAGCAATACATGAACCATAAACTTCCAGATGTTCAAGCTGGATTTAGAAAAGACAGAGGAACCAGAGATCAAATTGCCAACATCCACTGGATCATCGAAAAAGCAAGAGAGTTCCAGAAAAACATCTATTTATGCTTTATTGACTATGCCAAAGCCTTTGACTGTGTGGATCACAACAAACTGTGGAAAATTCTTCAAGAGATGGGAATACCCGACCGCCTGACCTGCCTCTTGAGAAACCTGTATGCAGGTCAGGAAGCAACAATTAGAACTGGACATGGACTGGTTCCAAATAGGAAAAGGAGTACATCAAGGCTGTATATTGTCACCCTGCTTATTTAACTTCTATGCAGAGTACATCATGAGAAACGCTGGGCTGGAAGAAGCACAAGCTGGAATCAAGATTGCTGGGAGAAATATCAAGGTAACCTCAGATATGCAGATGACACCACCCTTACGGCAGAAAGTGAAGAAGAACCAAAGAACCTCTTGATGAAAGTGAAAGAGGAGAGTGAAAAAGTTGGCTTAAAGCTCAACATTCAGAAAATTAAGATCATGGCATCTGGTCCCATCACTTCATGGCAGATGGATGGAGAGACAGTTGAAGTAGTGGCAGACTTTATTGGTTTGGGCTCCAAAGTCACTGCAAAAGACGCTTACTCCTTGGAAGGAAAATTATGACCAAGCTAGACAGCATATTAAAAAGCAGAGACATTACTTTGCCAACAAAGGTCCATCTAGTCAAGGCTATGGTTTTTCCACTGGTCATGTATGGATGTGAGAGTTGGACTGTGAAGAAAGCTGAATGCCAAAGAATTGATGCTTTTGAACTGTGATGTTGGAGAAGACTCTTGAGAATCCCTTGGACTGCAAGGAGATTCAACCTGTCCATCCTAAAGGAGATCAGTCCTGGGTGTTCATTGAAAGGACTGATGCTGAAGCTGAAACTCCAGTACTTTGGCCACCTGATGCGAAGAGTTGACTCATGTGAAAAGACCCTGATGCTGGGAAAGATTGAAGGCAAGAGGAGAATGAGATGACAGAGGTGAGATGGTTGGGTGGCATCACCATCTCAATGGACATGAATTTGAGTGAACTCCAGGAGTTGATGATGGACAGCAAGACCTGGCGTGCTGCAGTCCATGGGGTCACAAAGAGTCGGACACGGCTGAGGGACTGAATTGAACTGAACTGAGTGGTGACCTTACTGCCAAGTTGTGACTTGTATTCTTAATGGTGGTTTAAAAGAAGTTTTTTTGGTGGCATATCCTTTAAGAAACTTTAGGCTATCAGCTGTTCTCGTGCATATAAATTTAGAAACTACACAAGCATTAATGAAATGACTATTGGTAATGACTAAATGTTAGATGCTCGGAATGTGAAATCTTATGATACTGTGATCATCAAGAAGTTTACAGTAAATAATTAAATTATATATTTTAATATAATTATTTGCAGTAATTTTTTGATGTCCTATTGTAGAGGGTTGTTTGTAAGAAGCAGAAATTATGTAGTGGGTAACAATACTGTGTATTTTTAAGGTAATAAGAATAATTATGGGGTGAAAAAACTGTAGAAGAAGGCAATGTCTAAGTAGAGTTTAAAGAATAATTAGAAACTCACCAAGCAAAATACGTGGAGACTGGGACTGAGCATCCTAGGCAGAGTGATCAGCATGTGTACAAAGCCAAAGCAGTACCAGAAAGTACTTTGGATATTGCTAATGGCTAAAAGGTAGGAGGGGATGAGATTGATAGTGAGCTTGAACTTTGCCCAGCAGGCGATGGAGTCATTGATTTTAAGCTATCAAATGACAGAGTCTGATTTGTCCTGTAAAAGATCACTCAGGCCTTTGTTAAAGGGATTTGGAATTTTTATTGACTAGTTTATGAGATAATTTAATGTTTATTGATCTTGAAGTGAATCAGGATTTTTTTTTTCTATCTTATGTGTACCTTCTTCTTAAGAACTGTTGAGAAAATTAGCTGTGATACCAAAAGTGAAAGTCACTCAGTTGTGTCTGACTCATGGACACACGGACAAATACACAGGCCTGCCAAAGCCTGTTTATTTCTGGGTTCACTTATATGTGTGTATATGGCAGTGTGCTGTAGTGATTAGGATAACTTTTAAAAAGTTAAACAGATCTAGATAGGAATATTAATTTTTTCATTTACCGACTTTGTAAGCTAGAGAAAGATACTTAACATCTTTAAACCTCAATTTCAATCTGTAAGATATAGCTAATCTTAATGCTCTCCTTGCAGAGTAATTGTAAGAATGAAGTCAGACAATATTACTGGTTAGCTCACCTCCTAGCACATACTAAATGCTTAATAAACAGTAGCTTTTAAAGCTGTTACTAACTACATTAGTGCTGTCACATATAAATATAAAAATGCAAGCCATATATTTTAAATAGTTAGCTGCATGACAAGTATAAACAAGTGAAATTAATTTTAGTGTTTTATTTAACTCATATATCCAAAAACATCAAATTTTGACGTGTATCATTCATCCATAAACTGTTCATGGCTGTGTTGTTTGTATTAGCCAAAAAGTGGAAACACCCCAAATATCCATCAGCTGATGAAAGGATAAACAAAATGTGAACTATCCATATAGTTAGGGGGCTTCCCTGGCGACTCAGATGGTAAAGAATCTGCCTGCAATGCAGGAGACCTGGGTTCAGTCCTTAGGCCGGGAAGATCTCCTGGAGAAGGAAACAGCAATCCACTCCAGTACTCTTGCCTGGAGGAGCCTGGCAGGCTACAGTCCTTGGTGTTGCAAAGAGCCAGACACGACTGAGCAACTGACACACATATCCATATGGTAGAATATTATTCAGCCATAAAGGGAATAAAGTACTGATACATGCTACAGTGTGGATGAACCTTGAAAACATGAAGCTAAGTGCAAGATACCAGATACAAAGGCCACATACTTTTATTAGATGATATGTCCAGAACAGGCATATCCATGACATGGAAGGTACTATTTCAGTGAAGTCTTTTCTCACAGTGTGTTACCTCTGATTTGCTCCTCAGTGTAGCCTTGGCCAGGTGCAGTCACTGAGTGGTTTTTTGCTTTAACCATCTTTCCCCCTGTTGTTAAGCTAACTGCCTCTGTTAATATCACACTTAATTGTTACCTCTCATTTATTGCTGATTACTTTTTTGTTTTTGACAATGCTCTGAGTCACAAATTGCTTCACAGTTTAATCCAATTAAATTTGGCTCCCTTTGCAGGAGTAGTCTTTGATGTCAGGAGAGTTATTCTTAGCTGTTTCTTTCCCTGGTTCTCCTCTCAGTGATCTAGGATTTAGCTTTTTGCTCTCATGAGATCTGTCGGTTTTCTCTTTTATCTGCTTCTACCAAAATCTGCATTGCCTTCAACAGTGCTGTTATTCTTGAACACCCCCACACCATTCTGCGTGAAGTTAATTCCCCTCGGGAGAGCTCAAGGCTCTGTGTTCCTAAGACCTGCTTCTCTCCTACTGCCACTTCTGTGCCACTGGTTGGGAGAGCCAGATGACAGTGTTGTCTTCTCTTGCAGTGATACCTCTGCTTTAAGAGTAGGGCAGTGAGAGGAGACAATAGCCGTAGTCTTCCCAGATTGCCTTTCTTGGCTGGAACCTCTGTCCTGTGAGCCAGCTGAGACAAGACAAATCAGTATTTTGACGTGCTGTGTGCCTGGAATAGAACTTTACCCCGTGAGTGGGTGCGAAGTGGAGGACAGGGGCCCCAGACCGCTCAGCTCCTCTTGCCTGGGCTGGGTCTTCTGCAACATAGACCTGTGGGAGGTGAGAAACACTGATAACCTGCTCTCCCCAGAGAGAGTTCCAGGCTGAGAGCTGGAGAGAGAGGAGCCCTGTGTCTTGGCTACACCTGTCAGGCATAGAGCTTCCTTATGCTGAACTGGAGAGGAGTAAGAAATGAGTTTCGCATTGAATTCCTCAGACTCATTGTTCTCATCAAGATTTGTTAGATTTTCTTGAAGATATGTTCCCTTTTTTGTTGTATGCCCTTAGAAAAATTTCCAGAGACTTTTAAATGGTTTTTCAGAAATAATTTTTACCAATTATAGTTATTATTTTAGGGAACAGGTCTGCAAAGATCCTTACTCTACCCACCATTCCAGAAGTTGCTGCCCTAAATAAGTAGGTTTCAGTTAAGTAGTACTTTTCAGTTGTGTTATTTCAGCAAGACTTTATTAAATAAGCTTTTATGACCTGGTGTGAGATTGTAACCAGATCAAGATTCAATTACAGAATGTATTCCAAGTTACATATGCACACATGGAGTCCAGTCGTTTTGTAACTAGATATTACAGGGATGTATGAAATGTCATAAATTGGAAACATCTACTTTAACTTTGTTTTTATAATTCTGCACTTAAAAAAAAGTATCCTTAAAATAGGATGAATAAAGCATTATAAAATTGACATCTAAATTATGAAAAAACTTTAAAAGTAACTTTTTAAAAAGTCATGATGTTAACATAATTATTTCTTCCTTTCAGGACGTGTGAGCTTATATATTTGACACAACCCAGCAGTTCGTAAGTACCTCAGAGCATGTTATTTTTCACTTTTTGGGTTTTTTAATATATGAAATAATCGCAAACACATTGATAATTTCAGGGTTGGTTTGATTGCTTATTTCACACTACTTCATAAATTAAGGTCATAGATTTAAGCCCTGTGCGGATTATTTATCTTTTCACAAAGAAAGTGGTATGAAATACTTGCCTTTTACTATAATTGGGAACTAAAGGGAGAAGTTGATTCAGAGCAATTTTTTACCAACTCTGAGAAAAATGCCAATCTTTATTGAGAGTGTATTACAGACATTTTATTAACTAAGACTTAAAGCATAATTTTTGTGTAAGAATAAACATGAATGTCTATGTTAAAATTTCCAAATAGTCTTTTTAAATGTATGATACATGTTCCAGCAGTATACCATTGTAAGAGCTCTACAGTTTTTTTTCAGAAACATAATCAGTAATATATGAGATTTTCTGCCCCACTGAAATAATGATACTGAAGACAATTGATACAGAGAAATTGTATATTTATTAATTAACTCTATTAATCTAATTCCACTTGTTAATTCCAACAAGTGAATGATTTAAAGTTTATGAGGGCATAGTGTTAAACTGGTAAACTAGAGTCACCCAAACCTCTATATTTTCTGTTCACATAAAATTGGTTTTAATTAGAAAACAGAAAAGAGTTAATTGGAAACCAAGTATGTCATATTATACTACTTCCTGTGCATATTTTTAGATTACAATAGAAGGTATTCAGTGTTTTCTTTAGAAAAGGTATACTACTCTGTGGGAAAATATAAATAACTTGGTGAAAAACACAAACTAAATTGAGACAAAATTGAATTCATGTGTAAATTGTGCATTTAAAATGGACTGTATTCTATTATGCAGTCAACTCTAGTCTGTAATTGTAAAAAATGGGGGGGAAAAGATATATTTAGAAAACTAATTTTTTTCTGTTTACTAGGATATCTACTGAAATAAATTCTATGTTGGTGCTAAAAGTTTCTTGGATCACATTTTTATTAGCTAAAGGTAAAGTCATTGTTAAATGTTAATGTTTCAAATGTAATAATTGATCCTTCTTTTGAGTAAGCTCAAAATTTTAATTCAGTTCAATGTTGCTCCTCCTTACCTCCAATTCTTGTGATTTTTTAACTGTTAGAAAATTCATAGTTCTGGTACTGGAGGCAACCTTGAAAATGTCTCATTTCACTTCTTTTTCTAGTATTTTTTCATTCTTTCCTACTTTCCTATTTTTAAAAATAATGTTACTGTTTTTATAAAAATGATGTATACTCATGATAAAGAATTCAATAAATACAGTGAAATGCAAAGAAAAATAGAAAAATTACTCAGAACCCACCTAAAATAATCATCAAAATTATGTATATGCACAAAATACATCTGAAATGACATTCTGATAAAACCTTCCTGTTTCCTACTTTCAGCTTTGCTTATTTTTTTTTTATCATCATTACATTATCCAAGATTATATTTATATTCTGTTCTGTAATTTTAGTTATCACACTTGTTTTATCTCATTTATGTATTTAAATGAATTCTAAGCTTTTTGTCACTCCTATATCATAGCTTCTCCATTTCTGAGTTCTTTATTTTGATCTATCCTTAGCTGTCTAGATTTTACCATGGAGTTTTTCAAAAAAGCTTTTTGGTGCTGTGTTTTCTATGTTTGGCCTGTTTTATGAGTCATGTCCTGAAGATTCTGCTCTTCATTTCAGAGAAATCTTAGCATGCTACATTTTAAGATATTATTCTGTTACGTTTTGAGAACACCCACTATCTTACCTTAGATTGATTTTGTCCTCCCTATTTATTGTCTTCTCTAATGTTATTTTAACCTTTGGTCTTTTTCTTATGTATTAACTACTTTTATTTCAAACTTTCCTTCTGTTTTGAGCTAAACTATGTTTGTAATTGTTACTTGGTCTTGAATTTTTCCTTACCTTGTCTACTCTTTGTTTTTATGTAATTCATGTTCTTTTGAGTTCTCAGTGCAAGGACTCAGGACATTTTCTTCTGATAGATTATCTTCAACATGGGGTTGTCTACCCAGTTTTCCCACTCCTTATATTGTGATTCTATTTTTTTATTTTCTTTTTTATTTTATCTAATATGTTTGCATAACCACTGTGCTTCCCATCCTCTTTCCATCCACCTTGTTGCTAGGACTTTGTTTGGGCCTCTCTGACCTGCTGTTCTGTTTTCTTTGATGTAGTGTGAATGCATTTCCCTTCACTCACTTTGCACTTTATCTGTGACTTGTTGTGTTCCCCAAAGAGCTATTGTATGAAAGCAGCCTTTTAAAAAAAATTATACCTACTTTTAGTCAGAGGATGAGGGAGAAAGTCGGGACCTCATCTGGAATGATATGAGTCATTGTTCTGAGATTTTTGTTAGAATGACCTGTAAAACAGGCACTTGTCCTGTTTCCATAAAAGGAGTGTGTTAGGATTCAGATTGTCCCCTAATTCAGTATATTATACTGGAGTCTTTATGTTTGTTAGAGTTGCTGTAGCTGTTTACTTCATCCATTTTCCCCTCTCTTGTCAGTGATACCTATTCCCTCTAAGTAAAAAGAGGGGAAAAGATAAGGATGCTCTGAGTCATTCTCTCTCAAATTTGGTATTGTTATTAGCATTTAACCAGTATATATTTTTCTTTTCATTTTGTTAGGAATTGGAAGAGAGATTCTTTGATCTGACCTCACTCCACTATTTTTAACTAGAGGTCCTTGATATTCTTTACCTCTGTGGCATTTCTTAACAACTTCTAAGTGTATTATAAACAAATTTTTGCACCATACCTAGGGATATAGAAAATGATTTTTAACATGCTCCTAGTGATTGTTGAATCATGAGTATGTGGACACACTCATGTCCACAATTTTTCCTGACTTAATATCTCAATCTCTACCTTAAAATGTGGACCATTTTTGTTTTCAGGACAAGTATTACAAATGGAAGATGATCTGGTGATCTCGTTTCAGTTAATGCTGTGTGTCCTTGACTATTTTATCAAACTCTCACCTGCTGCATTGCTCAAAGAACCATATAGTGAGTATTTTCATTTATTCCCCTCCTGCCTCATCATTCAGAGTTGTTTATTGACTTCTCCTAGATCCAAAACACAGTTGTAGAGCCAAAGGAATAATAAAAAAGAAATCAGACATAGCCTCTGCTCTTAAGTAGCGTAAGATATGGAAGAAGAGATTAGAAAAGTAAGCAAGTTTTTAGACTATATGGTTGAAAGTGGTCTGGGCCAAGATACAGAAAATACTATGGGAGTTTAGGAGATGAGAAAGTTTTCCCAGCTGAGGAAGACCATTTCAAAGTGGTGGCATTTGGGTTGAGTGTTGAAGTGATAGTTAGGGTTTGAGGATTGTGGTTAAGTTTAGGGAGGGGCATGCCCAGTAAAGAGAAAATCGATAGGCAAGGAACAGATAAGAATTAAACTGTATGGGAAAGGGTGGCCCAGCCTACAGGAACAGGTTAACTACATTTTTTATTGATGCTATAATGATTATGTGACTGATTTTTGTTTTTTGGCGTGTGAACTGTAATTGATCCACTTCAGAGGGTAATGAGATGGAAACTGTAGTTAAATAATAACTATTACTGAAATAATTAGATAGCATTAAGCAAAGATAAGTATACTCCTCTTAGAATGAAATTGCTTCTTTTGGTGACATATAGAGTAGGATTTAAAAAAAACACTTGTTATACTACAGAAAAATGTGAACTTAACTTAGGCTTAACTGATTCCTTGCTCCTAAAATGATAAAAGTATTAATAATACTAAAAATAATAGAGGACAGATCAAAACATGTAAGTCTCAAAGTATTGTCAAAGTTATTGAAAAACTGAAGCCTAATTAATCTTCATGAGCAATAGCTTCATGGTAAAATGAAGTCTGGAGCAGAATTTTGAAAATGTGTTGAACGTGATTTTACAGAAAAGGCTGGTCATTTAGCAGAAACCACATGCAAAACGAAAAAAATACAAAATAATATATTCAAAAACTTCCCGAATCTTTAAAAATTTTCCTTATATGCCTTTTCCTCACTTTTAAAATATGTTATAACTGTAATAAGTTGATGAAGAGTATAACTTTAGGTTGATAGCTTTTGTGCTTTTGGATAATTCAGATATTCATTTAATTCTCCCAAGTGCCATGTTAAAGGAGAAACCAGGATAAGGTATTGAATTGACATCTATGGTAAATTTTTAATTAGCTTTTTATTAGGAATTTCCAAAAAAAAAAGAATTTCTATGAACATAATTAAATTGTATAATAAGCCCCCATGTATTTATCACCTGCCCTCAGAGTATAACTTTTGATCAACTCATAGTCCTATCTACTGCCCAGTTCTACCAGCAATATTATTTTGAAGCACATTTTTGCATACCATTTCATCCTTATAAATTTCAGAATATATCTCTGAAAGATAAAGTCTTTTTAAAAAGCATAATGACAATACCATTCTCACACCTAAAAACCAGTTAGTATAGTGATTTCTTAATCCCACCAAATATCTAGTAGGTGCCCCTGTTTTCAATTGTTTTATAAAAGTAATTAAAAATGTTTATAGGTTGACTAAATCAGAATCTAAATAGCATCTATACTTTGTGATTGATTGATACGACTTTACAACTTAAAATATTCCTCCTCCATCTATCTTTCTCTTTTTTTTCTTGTAATTTATTTATTAAATAATCAGGTGGTCTTTTTTATTGACTTTTTCATGGTTTAATTTTTTACTGATTGCATCCTATGGTATAGTCTAACATGTTCCTCTATCCTCTTCAGTTTCTTGTTGGGCCTAGAGGCAATTAATATTTTTTATACTTAGTCATCTATAATCTCTTTAATAGCTCAATCCACATTCAGTTTGAGTTGAAAATGCTCAAAATAATCCAGGGGATTTTTTTTCTAAAATCACAATTTAGTGTCACATTATTATTTTTATTCATTATTATTATGCTTATTTTTTAAAAATCATCATAATTTGTATGGTATTTGTTAAAATTTTAAAAACTTATTTTTATACTTTACCTCGAAAGTGAATCCATAAATAATGCTTAACATTCTTAAGACTCTTTTAAGATAGGAAACATTTTTCCCCCTTACCGACTGAGTAGAATACACTTAAAATTAGTTTATAAGTTGGCTATTTCCCTTGCCTTTTTCATATTTGTCTATAGAGTTTTAGGTTTCTTTTTGGACCAGCTGGGGGCAGAAGAGAATAGGGATGGCAAAAACTATTACCAGTATATAATTTACAATAGATAGTAAATAGATGAAGCTGTTAGCTTTTTTGTGAAGCCTAATAAGTAAAAGTAGCAGAATGTTACCAAGATTATTTCCAACCTTCCAAGTTATAATTAGAATACTTCATTATGTTATACAGTGGAATGTGCAATTGTTCTTATATCTGATTTACCATTTTTACAGAAACAGCTGTAATACCTATTAATGGTTCACCTCGAACACCAAGGCGAGGTCAGAACAGGAGTGCACGGATAGCAAAACAACTAGAAAATGATACAAGAATTATTGAAGTTCTCTGTAAAGAACATGAATGTAATATAGATGAGGTAATTTAACTTCATGATTTCTTTAAAATAGTTACAGTAGATTTAGATGTAAGTTCTTCCTAACAATATATAATTCTTTCATGATGAGCTTGCTTTTTTGTAATTAGCGCCAACTCTTTTGCAGTAGCAAAATATTTAGAAAAAGTTTAATTTTCATATTCAGTTACTTTGATTTTAAAGAGAATAGCTCCCTCATTCTGGAATCACTGAAACGTACATGATTAAGGCAGTAGTTTTCAAATATATTTGTTCTTTGATTCTTCTGTGGTTATTGATACTCCTAATGTTTAAAGTAAGCGACTAAGAAAACCCTATTGTTTTGATTTTAGTGATAAGTGATACCAAGATTAAATTTCTGTTTGTTGTTTAGTCGCTAAGTTGTATCCAACTCTTTGCAACCCCATGGACTATAACCCACTAGGCTCCTCTATCCATGGGACTCTCCAGGCAAGAATACTGGAGTGGGTTGCCATTCCCTTCTCCAGGGGATCTTCCCAACTTAGGGATCGAACCTGCGTCTCCTGCACTGGCAGGCAGATTCTTTATTGCTAGCCACCAGGGAAGCCCAAATTTCTGTTCAGTCATGTATAATTACTCTCTTTCTAAGTATCACACCAGATGTTAATGACTGGTGGAGGATACACTGAACACCCAGGAATTGCTTATCTTGTTAATAAGATCTGGAATGTTAGAACTGGGAGGAATCTTACAATTAATGTACTCGGCCTCCTTTTACTAATGAGTAGACAAGCTTCTAGAGACTGATAGCTGATTACTAACAAAGTCTGTGCTTTGGAACATCTGCTACCAGTGCTTCTTTTACTGTGCCATGCTCTTTCTCTCATAGATTGTTATATTATCCACAATTCACTGTATGAAATGTTGCATCTTTGAAATTTCTCTGTTAACTCTGGGGAGGAATGGGGGTATGATATCAAAATCTCATTTAATAAGTATTGGAGTGATTTATCAAGTCTGAATTTTGGCACTATGAGTTAATTTCATCAAGTATATAGATATAGACATGTAGATGTATCAACTTTACACATATAATTTACTTTTCTAGAATAGCATATTGTCTTCACTAATAAGGTGACAAATGTAGTTGAAACCTTTTCTTTCTAACTCCAGCCTGCTGCTTAGTCCTTCAAGATAAAGAATATAAATAAAGGCAGCTTTCTAATTCCTGGTGGTTAAATCTCTGGATTTCAGAACTACTTATATAATTGCCTTCCAAAAATCAGGAATAAATCATGTTTTTCCTTTTTATTTTAAATAATTCTTTCATAATTTATGATGTAACAGTGACTTATAAAGTATAGGTGATCAATAGCTTTGGTAATTTATATTAAAAATTTGATACTTTCTATATTAAAATATGTAATATTATTTACATATAGCATTTATGATTATATAACTGTTGGTTATATTTATGGTCATATCATTATTCGTTAGTCATACTAATTAGTTAAATAGAACTACCCATCTTATAATTATTCCAGTTAAATGGGAATTAATTGGAAAACAATACTCTTAATAAGTATTTTAGAAGCTTAATTCTTACAGCTTATTTGTGAAGTAGAAGATAGGATCTTATTAATAGGCTTATGTTAAATTATTTCTACCTTAACAAATGTAGACTCCAAAGTTGGAAAAGAAAGTTATATGAAGAAAAGTAAGTTGCTTGCAATTCTGTGACAGTTTGTCAGTATAGAATAGTCAGAGATACAATTCCAGGTTTTCCAAATATGGTCTTTATTATTCATGTTAAATGTAGGGAGTTTTTTGTATGAAACTGCGTAAGTCCCAAAGCATTTTCATTCAGTTTTGAAGAAAATTGCTAGGTATATGTATGTGAAATTATTTTCTTATAAAAGCAGGTCCTTTTCCTAAATTTGTGCTAAAATAATTAACTCAATATACATTAAGCTTGATATGTATATGAAATGGCCCAAAAATACTCTTTGGGGAGAAATTAGAGGCAGTGTAGAGAAGTTAAAGAGCCTTGGCTTTGATGCTAGGCAGATTGGGTTTCAATTCCAGCTCTGTCACTTCCTAGCTACGTAACTTTGGTCAAGTTGCTTAATTTTTTTGAGCCTTCGATCTTTTCACCACTTGTTAAATATGGGATTTTGAAGTTGGTTTCGATGGATTTTCTTCTTGTAAATCCCATTTCATTAACAACTACCCCCTGCACCTCCATTTTAGGACCTGAAAGCTGCCTCATAAATTAAAATAAATAATTGTATTAATTATAAATAAAGATCACACTGAGTTGAATGTAACTTATTGATCAAAATGTCAGTTCACTCATTCTAGTATTAATAGTGACAGTCAAAAAACCAGTCAAAAATAGTCAAAAAGTTAAAAAACCAGTTTTAAAAAATTTTAATGGTCATGTTGTAACTTTATCTTTTTCAGGTGAAAAATGTTTATTTCAAAAATTTTATACCTTTTATGAATTCTCTTGGAATTGTAGCTTCTAATGGACTTCCAGAGGTAATCTGAAAGAAAATGTAATAAAAAGCTAACGTGTTTCGGGACTTTGGGGAGGGAAGAAGAGTTGTCTAAATTTCGTAGGGTTACTTTACTATATATTAAATATTTTTCACTCAAGGAAAGAATCTAAGTAGAATTGTGGTGAATCAGTTTTATATAGTAACAGAAAAACCCTTTTTAATATATGCTCAAATGTATATATAAACAGCATTTTAACATTTGCACTAGAGATTGATTTGTACTGAAATTTTTCAAAAATCAAAATACAGGCTTTTGAACTTCTAAATGCCTTAAATATTTAAACTAAATTTCTGCGATCTAATTTGATTCTGATTTGCTTTATTATGCTTCTTTAAGCATAGAAGCCTTGATTAATGCCATCAACATGTATTGGCATCACTGAATTTTGGAACATCCTTTTGAGTATTTTTTTTCTTGGGTGTTCCATGTGGCTTGCAGGATCTTAGTTCCCCAACCAGGGATCAGATCTGGGCCCCAGTGGTGAAAGCACCCAGACTTAACCACTGGACTGTCAGGGAATTTCCTCTTTTGGCTACTTAATTGGAAATAGCTTTGGTTGAAATGACTGTGATTATATTGTAGACATGTTTTAACTTAGTGGTATGCCATCCATCTATTTCTTTTCACATTTTGCCTCAAATGCCTTGCTCTTCAGTGAGAACAGAGAGCTGAGAACTTTATGTGGTAACTTGTGGAGAAAAGGATGCTTAAATGATGAAGAGCAAGTTCTCAATGGTGAAGCAGTGTTTTAGACACACCTAGCATCAGTCACCAAGACCTGAAGACATGAAATCAGAGAGCTAGATTGCTGATTCTGTGACCTGAGTTGGGAGCTAGTCCTTGAATTAACTAACTTATTTATTCAGCAGTTACTTAGTGCTTAACATGTGCCAGGCATCGTGCTGCATGTCATCCGTGTAGAGATTTAACTCAGTCATTGTCCTTGTGGTGCTAGTGGAAGAGACACACATAGGACATTACTAATAGGGGTCTACAGGAGTTTAACAGGTGTGTACACAGGGCATGGTGACATCTCAGAGAAGGGCTACCTAATTCAAATCGGGCCAGGTAGATTTTGCACAGAATCCTTTGGAGGTCATGTGATTTCTGAGCAGAGTAAGATTTATGAGAAGTGGCATTTCCAGGAGCTGGAAATTATAGATTCAAGGGCACAATGATATGTGATAGTATCGTCTGTTCAGTGAACTCCAACTAACTCCTTAAAGTTGGGATACAGAGCAAGGACTGGTAAGACATGGTACTAAAGAAGCAAGAAGGGGCCGGATGGTGTATTACTGAGTCCTGTTACCAACTTATATATCACAAAATATGGTATTTACAACTCTAAAGAATCTTAGGCATTGTAATTTTTTTCCCTTTGAAAGGATTACAAGGTTGGAAAATTCAAGATAAACTTTACATTATGTAGCACTAACAGCTACTAGTCAATAACCTGTTGATATTTAGTGCTTCACTGAGACAGGGCAAGAACAATGATTAAATAAATAGAAATGTCTGCTTTGCCTAAAAAACTTATGCAGGCAAGCACAAAGTTTACATTTAGATGAATTTCTTCCTACTACTCCTTTTAGAATGCAATTTTAGGGCTCTCAGGTTAGAAAGTCACAGGAGAAGGCATGTTAAATAATTATCAGGCATTGGCTTTTATATTATGATTGGAAAATTATGAACCCAGAACTGATAAAAGATTTATTGATTCTAGCATTTGGAAAAGTGTCTGAGATTGGAAATAAATTGTGCAAGTATGTTAATTAGGCTAATTAATTGAGGTTATATGCCCAAGATACGTTACTAAAGAAAGTGTGAGTAAACCGAAGGATTTAGAAAGATACAGAAGATTTGTTAGTGTTTGAAAAATTATATTATATTGAAAAGTGGGGTAGAAGATTAAAAGTGAAAGATGTATAGAATGGAGGATCTTGGCAATTAAGTGGTCATATATCTATTTTTATCTACATTTCCATCTCAGTATTGTTTTGTAGCATTGGTGATTCTTGTCTAGATAAAATGTGGGATATATCCATAAAAAAAGATTTAAAATTAGAGTTGAAAAACGTGCAATTTTTGTACTAAAATACTTCACTTTTAGATATATGCCTTTATTTATATTGCATGTGAAGTCTTTGTAATGTAGAATTAGGTGATGTTGTACAAAAATTGTTTAAATCTGGGATATATATACTGAGATATAATGGCGTGAAAAGGATAATCATCAGTATTTTTTGGTTTTTGAGGTGGAAAATCTCTCTAAACAATATGAAGAAATTTACCTTAAAAACAAAGATCTAGATGCAAGATTATTTCTGGATCATGATAAAACTCTCCAGGCTGATCCTACAGACAGGTATTACACATGATATATTATTATTTGTTGATATGCTGGTTCATTTTTTAAAAACTTAATAATACCAAAGTATATTCTCTTGAATTGTTGTATAGAATCCTAAAATAGGAATGGTTAAGATAACTATAGACAAACCTATGAGATATTATGGGTTCCATTCCACATCATTGCAATAAAGCAATACCATAATAAAGCGAGTCACACAAATATTTTTAGTTTCCCACTGCATGTAAAAGTTACACTTACATTGTACTATAGTCTGTTAAATGTGCAAGAGCATTATATAAAAAATAATGATGTACATACCTTAATATAAGAACACCTTATTGCTAAAAATAGTAACTATCCTCTGACAATGCAGGATTATAAGCCTTCAACGTTTTAAAAAACAAATTCTGCAAATCACAGTAAAGAAAAGTGCAGTAAAATGGGATATGCTTGTACAAAAATTTTGAATGATTGTATGATTAATTTTATGTCGTTAAGCATGAAATCATTTAATCTTAGCTAAGATATATATATGTATATATAATTTGGAAATTAAACACAAGTAAAATGTTTCTAGTTTTATTTAAGCCAAAGTAAAGTTTTTGGAAGGCATGATGATTGAAAAACTTGAGCTTTGATGTTTTTTAATACTGAACAACTTGGCTAGTAGTATCATCAACATCTAACATTCTAGAGAAAACAAGCATCTAACTTTCACTTTCAGAAAAATTCTTAATGATTGCACACCTGTTTGTCTGTAAACCTAGTGGAAAGAAACCTAATTTAAAAATGATGATGAAAAAATGAAATTTTATTTATGTTAGCAGCTTTTGGATCATCTATTTCCTTTACCTTCTATTATTTACTTAACCACTTTGTATGATGTCATGAGGCAACAGAAGATATTATACTGCTTTTTTGACTCATAAAGCCCAAGTTGTAAATTTTCAGTCTGAATTACTCTGCTTATCACTATTTAGTTTTGAAATGCAAAGAACACCACGAAAAAGTAACCCCGATGAAGAGGTGAATATGATTCTTCCACAGACTCCAGTTAGGTATGATTTTTCTTACTTTTGATTTTCATTATAATTATTTAATCAGTGCTTTATAGTGCTTCAGGTTTAATCATTTGTGAGGAAAAGACATTGAAAATGGTTTTAGTCCTTCTGGGATATACACAGAGCAAATGATAACACTTTTCTCTTTTTTATTTGCTAAAATGGAACACATTCTCATTCTAGGTTACACTCCTTAAGGGCAGACAGACCTATGTCTAATAATCATATTGTTGGCAATTAGGAGCACATCTGGCACACAAAGAGCACTCGATGTATACCTGTTACATGTATATATAGATATAGAATGAAGATGTCTTTCTCTATGAAATTATTATTTTTCACAGCATCCCATTCATCCCTTCATAGTGTGTATCACAATTTATAATTATGAATTCATCTGTGTATTTACTTGTTTCTGTCAATACCCATAATAGCCTTTGAGTTTATACTGCAATGGACCATGACTTTTTTGTTCACCATTAAATTAAATAATTAGGACCTAAGATAATACTTGATACATAGTTACTAATCATTAATTTTTTCAAATGACTATATACACATATAAAAATGCATTCTTGTTTGAATACAGTAATAGCCTTAGACTTGGTACAGAAGGGACTTTATGAAGTGATGTTTGAACTGAATTTGGAAACATGTAAGTTTGTGTCACAGAAGACCAATAGCATGTGCAGAGGAATGGACATATGAAACAGCACAATATGTCAGGGGAACTGTAAGCAACTTTGTACTGATGGAAGAAATGGGAAGGTGAAATGGCAGAAGAGGAGGGTGGGTAGTAGGTCATGAAGGGTCTTATTATTATTCCACACTCAGAAGTTTGGACTTCAGCTTGTGCAGGATATAGTCTGTTGCTATACATGGTTTAAGCAGGGGTAGGATAAAATCAGACTTGGTTTTTGAAAATTTACATGATAGTCACTTGTGAAGAGAGGGACTGAGGAGGGTGTAGTGAGAAATAGAGAGACCTACCAATCTGTCACAGTGGTTGTTAACCATGGATGCAAATTAGATAACCTGAGGAGCTTTTTTTCCCCCAAAGTACGTATGCCTTGATCCTGCTGCCATAGACATAGTGAGTCAAAATCCCTGTTAAAATCCCACATTGCAGTAATTCACTTGAGAGATGCTGAAGATCTAAACCAAAAGATAGGTAATGGGAATGAAAGAGCAAGAACAGATTTGATAAATAGTTGATGAATTCAAATTTAGGATATTATTCTTAAGGAATTTATGGGATATGAAGAAGATAATGTAATAAGTAGTAGGATATAAGGATCTTACATAATAGATTTGGGAATCATCAGGGAGAGTTAAAACCAGAAAAAGAGATGAGGTTTTCTGAAGTGAGGGTTATAATAGCAAGGATGGTGACTAAGGACTGAACCCTAAGAGTGCTGGGACTTAAGGACTGGATAGAACTTAGATTAAAAAGAATGAGAGGTGTGATCGGGGAGGCCGGAGAGTGGAGCCAAAGAAGCCAAAGGAGGGAGGGAGTTTCAGAAAAGAGCAAGTGTTTGAGTGTGAGATGTCTCAAGAAAATCAAGTATCAAACCGAATAAGAAAGATCTTTTGGTTTTAGCAGTTGGTCATTTATGACTTAGTCATTGTGGCTTAAGCAGTTAGTACATGTATATGTCATAGAAGCGTTATATTTAAAAGTCGAGGAATTGTAGCTGTCAGTTTCGAGAGGCTTGACTGAGAACCAAACATGGATTATTAAATAATATTTAAGGAACCTTTCGGCCATAAACATTCTACAGCTTTTTGCATGTTTAAACAGTGCATACAGAGTAGCAATGTACTTCTACTCCAAAATTGGGTTATTAATATTTACCATGTACCCCCAAATACACACAAAATTATAAGAGATTGACCTACATTTATGTTTTAGTAATGATGACTTCTAAAATCATGTATGCCAAAAAAATAAAAAATAAAAAATAAAATCATGTATGCCTTCTTCTTGAAGATCTCTGTAAAAGAGGGTCACTTGCTTCTTGAGTTATTAAATATCTTAGTCTTTATTTGACCAGTTTTAATATTTAATTGTAATAATGTTTGCTTAAAATATTGCCATTTTGATGCCCTTTTGTCCTTAAAATAATGTCATTACTTTTATAAATTGTTTTATTGATATATGGTTTTATTAGTAAATAAGCATATATGTTTTTTAATGATAAACTTACTGATTATGATCATATCAATTCTTAGATATCTAACTAAAATGTTAATTCCTTATAAACAACAGTACACTAAGGGATTTGTAAAGTCTTATTTCAGAGGACTTAAAGATTAACAGGAGACAATGAGATTGAAGATAAGTGTAACTTACGACATAGATACATGTCACTTGTTCTTTTTGTTACTTCGTTTCTTAACATTTCTTCATATTTTTTCTAGGACTGTTATGAATACTATCCAACAATTAATGATGATCTTAAATTCAGCAAGTGATCAACCATCGGAAAATCTGATTTCCTATTTTAATGTAAGCCATATGTGAAATACTTTATTACGAGATCTTGGCAAACAAATTTGAAATTAGAAGTTAAAATACTGTTTTTTTAAACACCCATTTCTCAATAAGTTGTCTATTATCTTATTTCTTGCTTTTCTTTTTAACTCTCCAAATTAGATATTAGTAGTAGTGTTGTTTTATTTGAACAGTGTTATTTTCAGATTTACTCATGTGTACTCTTTGTCTTGCTCACCATTCTTTCTTGCAGCCTAGACCTCCCTTCCATTTTTATTTTCTTCTTTCTTCAGATACATCTTTTTTTTTTTTAATTGGAGCATAATTGCTTTACAAGGTTGTGTTGATTTCTGCTGAACAATGTGAGTCAGTCATAACTATATGTATATCGCCTCCCTCTTGAGTCTCCATGCCCCCATACATCTTTTTATAATTCCTTTAGTGAGAGTTAGTGTGGTATGAGTTTACAAGCCTTTTGTTTTATTTCTTGTCTTAAAATACCTTTATTCTTGTTTTTTGTGAGGCGGTTTACCTGGATCTTCTGTTTTAGGTTGACCTTTACTTCCCCTTAGTAGTTTGAAGGTGTTACTTTACTACTTCCTGACTCTCATTGTTGCTAGCAAGAAATTTTCTGTCAATTCAAACGTTGTTTCTTTATAGTTAATCTGTCTTTTCCCTCTGGCTGCTGTTAAGATGCTTTCTTTGAATGTGACATTAGATAGGATTTAATATTTGTCATAGCTCTGCGGTCTTGTTTATTTAGCCCATTTTAATTTATTTTTATTGTATGGCCCTGTGTGCATTACAGTATATATTCCTGATAGACCCTGAGTTTGATTTCTGAAAGGCACCTGCTACCCTCCCTCCCCTTAAAAAAAGGGAGTGAGAAAGAAAGAGAATGAAAACTAGTGTCTGTACTCCATGCTGTTCCTTTTCTCCTTTAAAATTAGATGAGGCTTGGGACTGACTGAAATGCTCATCTGTGGAAGCTGGTTGAGGCTCGAAGACTTTTTAAAGTTTGGCTTATCCAGTAACTGTGCTCTGTTTGGTTAGCATTCTATTTAATATCATAAGCTGCCTGTGGTTTTGTCCTTGTCTTTGTTGTCTTCTTGCTTATGTCCCCCCCCCCCCAGGTATTAACAAAGTATTTTTCTGTCATCATATTCATAACTGTGTTGGCTCAGAACTGATTTTCTTTGTCCAGTTTGCATAAAATTGTTTTTATTTCTGGGTAATTTGTAGCACAAGAATAGTTCCCAGACATAGGTACTCAGTTACTTAGAACTTTTATAAGTAAAAAGAATGATAATCTCTGTTTCCTTAAATTTGTTTTTGGTATTTCCTCCAACATTTGAAGTATGTAGGACGTCTTTTTTATTTTAAACTATTTCTGTTGCGCAGAAAATTCTGCGTCAGAGCTATTTTTCAGAACTCAGTTTAAAGTTTAACATTAAATGGAGTGCAACAGTTTGACTGCAAAGTTTTGCGTACACTACGAATTGCCTGTCTCAGAGGGGGCATATCTTGAAAATCATTAAGTTTTTCTCTCAATTTGTTTCTTGGTTTCTTCATTTTAAAAATCAATGCCATCTTTCTTTCCTTGTGTAAGTAAAATATTAGAAGCTATAGACATTTTTTTCTTTGAGTTTTATTAAGATATGATTGACATGCTGCTAAATTTACGCATACAGCATAGTGATCTGACTTTCATACATCATAAAATGATGACCTCAGTAAGTTTAATTAACATCCATCATCTCATTTGGATACAAAATAAAAGAAACAGAAGAAAATTCTTTTCCTTGTACCGAGAACTCTTCAGATTTACTCTCTTAACAACTTTCATGTATAACATACAGCAGTATTAATTATATTTATCATATTGTGTGTTACATCCCTAGTGCTTATTTATCTAATAACTGAAAGTTTATACCTGTTGACTGCCTTCATCCAGTTCCCCCTCAACCACCCCCTGCCTCTAGTAACTACAAATTTGATCTTTTTTCTATGAGTTTGTTTGTCTTTGAAATATAATTGACCTACAAGACTTGGTTAGTTTCTGGTATGCAGTGTAGTGATTCAGTATTTCTGTACATCTCAAAATGATCACCACAGTAAATCTAGTTACCTTTTGTCTCCATACAAAGATATTACATAATTATTGACTGTGTACCCCACACTGTACATTTCATACCCATAACTCATGTATTTTGTAACTAGAAGTTTGTACCCCTTAATCTTCCTCACCTGTTTCTCTCTTTACCCACCCCGTCCCTTCTGTTTGTTCTCTGTATCTATGATTGTTTCTGTTTTGTTACGTTTGTTCATTTGTTTTTTAGATTTCATATATAAGTGAAATCATATCATATGATTTACTTTCTTTGTCTGATCTACTTCATTTAGCATAATACTCTCTAGATCCATACTTCTTGTCACAAATGGCAAGATTTCTTTTTTCTTTATGGCCAAATAATATCCCCTTATAGGGAATGCGTCTTCCCTCATAGATCAGTTGGTAAAGAATCCGCCTGCAATATAGGAGATCTGGGATTGATTCCTGGGTTGGGAAGATCCCCTGGAGAAGGAAATGGCAACCCACTCCAGTATTCTTGCCTGGAGAATCCCATGGAGAGAAGAACCTGGCGGGGTCAGTCCATGGGGCTGCAAGAGTTGGACGTGACTCAGTGACTCCGCCGCCACCAAATAGCATTCCATTGTATGAGTGTGTCCACTTACATGTGCTGTGTTGTGCTCAGTGTTCAGGCATGGCTGACTCTCTGTGACCCCATGGACTGTGGCCCGCCAGACTCCTCTCTCCAGGGGATTCTCTAGCAAGTGGATTCTTTACCATCTGAGCCACCAGGGAAGTCCAAGAATACTGAAGTGGGTAGCCTGTCCCTTCTTCAGGGGATCTTCCCCATCCAGGAATCGAACTGGGGTCTCCTGTATTACAGGTGGACTCTTTTACCAGCTGAGCTACCAGGGAAGCCCATATACCTGTATCAGTTCCGTTCAGTTCAGTTGCTCAGTTGTGTCTGACACTTTGCAACCCCATGGACTACAGCATACCAGGATTCACTGTCCATCACCAACTCCCAGAGTTTACTCAAACTCACATCCATCAGGTCAGTGATGCCATCCAACCATCTCATCCTCTGTCGCCCCCTTTTCCTGCCTTCAATCTTTCCCAGCATCAGGATATTTTCCAATGAGCCAGCTCTTCACATCAGGTGGCCAAAGTATTAGAGTTCAGCTTTAGCATCAGTCCTTCCAATGAATATTCAGGACTGATTTCCTTTAGGATGGACTGGTTGGATCTCCTTGCAGTCGAAGGGACTCTCAAGAGTCTTCTCCAGTGACCCAAATTGACAAAATGAACTAAGTAGGTGGTGGGGAGGGAAGCATTCCAGACTCTTATCATGTCATGAAACCACCTTCTTTGTTTGCTATATATGAAATTCTACTTGACGGCTAGAGCTCTCTTTCTAAAATTGACTTGGAAGGGGAGGCATTAGAATTGACATATGTACACTGCTGATCCTTGGAAGGAAAGTTATGACCAACCTAGATAGCATATTAAAAAGCAGAAAAAATAAAAAAAAATAAAAAATAAAAAGCAGAGACATTACTTTGTCAACAAAGGTCCATCTAGTCAAGGCTATGGTTTTTCCAGTAGTCATGTATGGATGTGAGAGTTGGACTATAAAGAAAGCTGAGCGCCAAAGAATTGATGTTTTCTAACTGTGGTGTTGGAGAAGACTCTTGAGAGTCCCTCAGACTGCAAGGAGATTCAACCAGTCCATCCTAAAGAATAGTCCTGGGTGTTCATTGGAAGGACTGAGGCTGAAGCTGAAAGTTCAATACTTTGGCCACCTGATGCGAAGAGCTGACTCATTTGAAAAGACCCTGATGCTGGGGAAGATTGAGGGCAGGAGAAGAAGGGGATGACAGAGAATGAGATGGTTGGATGGCATCACCGACTCAGTGGACATGAGTTTGGGTAGACTCCGGGAGTTGGTGATGGACAGGGAGGCCTGGCATGTTGCGGTTCATGGGGTCCAAAGAGTCGGACACAACTGAGCAACTGAACTGAACACTACTGATGGCGGTGGTTTAGTTGTCAAGTTGTGTCCGACTACTGCGATCTTGTGGACTGTCTTCCGTCCATGGGGTTTCTCCAGGCAAGAATACTGGAATGGGTTGCCATTTCCTTCTCCAGGGATTCTTCCGGACCCAGGGACCAAACCCAGGTCTCCTGCATTGCAGGTGGATTTTTTACTGACTGAGTCACCAGGGAATTCTCCATACACTACTGATACTATGTATAAAATAGATAACTAATGAGAATCCACTCATTATAGCTCAGAAAGTCTATTCAGTGCTGTGAGGTGACCTGAAAGGGAAGGAAATCCAAAAATGGGGGGATATATGTATACATATGGCTGATTCACTTTGCCATACAGTAGAAATTAATACAACACTGTAGGTTTGGAGCCTAGGAATTCCTATTTTTAACAATGTGATTCTTCTTTGTGATTCTTCTCCAAGTGATTCTTCTGTTTTTTTTATTGCTGTATAGTTTATTTACAATGTTGTGTTCATTTCAAGTGTATAGCATAGTGATTCAGTTATACATATGTTACGCATGTGTATCCTTTCCAGATTCTTTTCCTTTATAGATTATTACAAGATGTTCCCTGTGCTATACAGTAGGTCCATACTTTTAATTTTATATATAATAATATGTATCTGCTAATCCCAGCGTCCTTATTTATCCCTCCTCCTCCTTTCCCCTTTGGTAATCATAAATTTGTGTTCCATGTCTGTGAGTGTATTTCTGTTTTGTAAATAAGTTCACTTACATCATTTTTTAGGCTTCACAAATAAATGATACCATATTAAAAAAAAAGAGTCTTCTCCAAATCCACAGTTCAAAAGTGTCAATTCTTCGGTGCTCAGCTTTCTTTATAGTCCAACTCTCACATCCATCCATCACTACTGGAAAAACCATCTTTTTGACTAGACCTACCTTTGCTGGCAAAGTCGTGTCTCTGCTTTTTAATATGCTGTCTAGTTTGGTCATAACTTTTCTTCCAAGGGACAAGTGTCTTTTAATTTCATGGCTGCAGTCACCATCTGCAGTGATTTTCGAGCCCCCCAAAATAAAGTCTGTCACTGTTTCTCCTGTTTCCCCATCAGTTTGCCATAAAGTGATGGGACCAGATGCCATGATCTTAGTTTTCTGAATGTTGAGTTTTAAGCCAACTTTTTCACTCTCCTCTATCACTTTCATCAAGAGGTTCTTTCTTTGCTTTCTGTCATAAGGATGGTGTCATCTGCATATCTGAGGTTATTGATACTTCTCCCAGCAATGTTGATTCCAGCTTGTGCTTCATCCAGCCCAGTATTTCTCATGATGTACTCTGCATATATGTTAAATAAGCAGGGTGGCAATGTACAGCCTTGACATACTCCTTTCCCTATTTGGAATACCTATATACCGCATCTTTATCTATTCATCTATTGATGGGCACAATAGGTCTTGGCTATTGTAAGTAATGCTACAGTGAACATAAGGGTGCATAATATTTTTTCAAATTAGTGTTTTCATTTTATTCATATAAATACACAGAAGTGAAGCTGCTGGATTTTATGGTATTTCTGTTTTTAATTTTTTGATGAGTCTCCAAGTTGTTTTCTATAGTGGTTGTACCAATTTCTATTCCCACCAGTAGTGTACAAGGGTTACCTTTTCTCTACATCCTCACCAATGCTTATTATTTGTTCTCTTTTTGATAATAGCCATTAGACAGTGTGTGAGGCGATATCTCATTATGGTTTTGATTTGCATTTCTCTGATCATTAGCCATTTCTCTTTGAGACCCCATGGACTGTAGCCCTCCAGGCTCCTCTGTCCATGATATTCTCCAGGCACAAATACTGGAGTGGGTTACCATGCCCTCTTCCAGGGAATGATTAGCATTGTTAAGCATCTTCTCTTGTGATTGTTGGCCATTTGTATGTCTTCTTTGGAAAGATGTCTATTCAGTTCTCTGCCTCTTTTTTAATCAGCTAGTTTTTTGTTTTGTTTTGTTTGTTTGATATTGAGTTGTATGAGTTCTTTGTATGTTTGGCTATTAACCCTTTATCAGATATATCATTTGCAAATATCTTATCTTATCCTGTAGGTGGCCTTTTCTTTTTGTTGATTGTTTTGTTTACTTTGCAGAAGCTTTTTGGTTTGAAATAGTTCCACTTGTTTAGTTTGCTTTTGTTACCTTTTGGGAGTCAATTCCAAAATATCATCTCCAAGACTAATGACAGGGAATTTACCATCCATGTTTTCTTCCAAGAGTTTCATGGTTTCAGGTCTTATGTTCAAGTCTTTAATCCATTTTGTGTTAATTTTTGTGTGTGGAGTAAGATAGTGGTATAATTTCAGTTTTTTGAAACTGGTTTTCCAGTTTTAGCAGCACAGTTATTAAAGAGATTGTCCCATTCCTTACTTTATATTTTGTATTATTGACTCTCTTGTGGCAATTAATTGATCACATGCATGGGTTTATTTTGGAGCTCTCTATTCTGTTCCATTGATTATGTTTTTATACCAAAGCAAACTGTTTTGATTACTGTAGCTTTGCAGTATAGTTTGATGCCTCCAGCTTTGTTCTTCTTTCTCAAGATTGCTTTGGCTGTTTGGGGTCTTTTGTGGTTCTACATACAGTTGCTCTACTCTGTGTAAATACTTTGAAATTTTGACAGGAATTTTTTTAATCTGTAGATTGCTTTGAGTAGTATGAATATTTTAACAATATTAATTTCCTTGAGCATGCAATACTTTTGTTTGTGTTTTTTATGATTAGCTGTTTTTCTTTGGTATCAGTTGTAAAACCTGTGAGGCTGTTTTTTGATGGCTAAGGGAAGGGCTAACAAATCTTTCCTAACTTGCCAGGAGAAAATTTAGATAATAGGGGTTTTTTAGTTGTAGTCTAGTAGTTTCTGGTCCCTATTTCCAGAATGGAATGCTTTATGTTTCTCATATTTTCAGTAGTTGAATTTACTTATTTATTGTGAAGTGTTTTCACAGTATAAACAATTGAAAGTAACAAGTCATGCTATTGTAGAACAGAAAGTGTTAATTCTCTGATTAGACAGTATCCTCTATGTTAATTTCTATTTTTCCTTGTTAAAGAATTGCACAGTGAATCCAAAGGAAAGTATCCTGAAAAGAGTGAAGGATATTGGGGACGTCTTTAAAGAGAAATTTGCTAAAGCTGTGGGACAAGGATGTATGGAAATTGGATCACAGGTAACTTGAACTCATTTTGATGAGTACCACTGCATAGTAAATAATTTCAAATGCAGCATCTGTCCAAGTTGTGTAAATACTGTATAATAGTATAAAATTTTGGCAGCTACCATATCCTAGTCACCTGTGTATGATGCTATTTGGAAAAACTTTATGCGCTAGCTCTCCTTACCCTATTACAGAAACCAAAAGGAAACATGCAGAAAATTTTAGAAAACTTATATAAATTTTAGAAAGTATAAGTGAAAAAAAAATAAAAATCTTGTTGATACTAAGTTTTTGGTGTATATTCTTTAACTTTTACATATATGAATATTCATGTATGCATATACTTATGTAAATGGAATATTATACATGCCATTTATTAGTGGTATTATTGAATGATGTTACTTTTTTTTTTTTTGAATGATGTTACTTTTACTGTAGCTGTTATTATTTCCGAAAATTTGAAACTAGCATTTGGCAAGAGAATGGGCTCTGGCTCCGAGCCCTGGTTTTGCATCTGTCTCTTTCATGTATGAGCTGCCAGGTTTCTGTGTTTGTGTTACTTTATGGCATTAACAAGGTGACACATAAAATACGTTTGAAAACTGTAGTCTGCTACACACGTTTATTAGAGTAGTGAGGTTATGTTTTGATACCATCTGTATTTTAAAATTTAAAAGTTCTTTTGGTCATAATTTGGGAGGAAGGATTATGGTGTATATTTCTGTTTATTTAAAATTTGACTATTTTTTAAACTAATGGAAACTAGTTATTTGATTAAAACTTTTTCCTGGTAAGATCCTTTAGATCTGATTTTTGCCTTTGCCAGCTTTATGGAAAGGTACTATTCTCTTAATCCTGGAGAGCTATCTTAAATACATGTACTAGGTCACAGAAGTGTTACATTCATGTGTAAAATGGTTAGAACAGTACCAGGTTCCCCATTGGCTCAGATGGTAAAGAATCAGTGTGCAATACAGTGGACCCAGGTTCAGTCCCTGGGTTGGGACGATCCCCTGGAGAAGGAAACGGCTACCCACTCCAGTATTCTTGCCTGGAGAATCCCATGGACAGAGGAGCCTGGTGGGCTACAGTCCATGGGGTCACAGAGAGTTGGACAGGACTGAGCAACTAACACTAACATATAATACATTCTTAGTACATGTATATCTGTTATGATGTAGACTGAAGTAGGAATGTAGGAAAACCATATACTGGACCCCTCCTCTTGAAAATTTATCAGGAATGTGAAAACCATCATTTTATACGGAGTCGCAGAGAATTGGATTCAACTTGAGTGACCAACACTTTCACTTTCCTCTGTTTTAGACAAGCTAGCTTTTGTGCTCTCTTGGCAGCCATATTTCTAAGAACGGTCAGAGATGTGTCTCAGGGCAAAACTTTTTAAAAATTAGTAATTGTTATGTTTTCTAAAATAGTGGGATCTGATTTTTTTTATTTGTTTTTTGTAGCGATACAAACTTGGAGTCCGATTGTATTACCGAGTAATGGAATCCATGCTTAAATCAGTAAGTTCAAAAGAACATAATAGAAAAAAAAATTCATTGCTAACGCAAAGACTGTGTCAGTTAATTTTTTAAATCTGTTTTAGGAAGAAGAACGATTATCCATTCAAAATTTTAGGTAAATTTTTGTTTTAGTAAAACAATTTCTTTTTTTATTTTTTTATAAAAGTAAATGTTACAAAAATCATTCTTTTTTTCCTTTAGCAAACTCCTGAATGACAACATCTTTCATATGTCTTTGCTGGCATGCGCTCTTGAGGTTGTAATGGCTACCTATAGCAGTAAGTTAAATTTTAGTAAATAAACATTCTAGTTCAATTTAAAGTTTAAAAAAACTTAACTGAGGTATTGTGTGGGTTTTTTTACGGGGGTGGGAGATGGAGAAGTTAAGGAGAAGAAATGGATATTTTAGATCATTATATACGAAAGAATGTAATTGGTCACCTTAGAGTGGCTTGTGAACTTGGATTATTTCTAATCATCTTGGGAACACTTTCACAAGGCCTCTATTTTGGTCTATACTGAATCCAGGAAATGTACCTATTTAACCCCCTTTAAAGACTTAGGAGATTGTAAAATCCTTGAGAAGTACTATTGAGCAGCTTCCACTGATAAGGAAGCACTGCCACATATATATATTCAGTGATTACGAGACCAAAGGTTGGAACTGAAATCTACCGGATAAATGGAACAGAGGCCACCAATAGTGGTTTTTTAAAACGCAGTTTTCAATATGTATTATTACTTTGCAAATAATGTTGCGACTGTCAAAAAAGTTTTGTTTGTAAAAAACAAAAGAAAAAATTTGTCTAAGGATACAAATATATTACATAACTAATATAACCAAGAAATACACAGTTGAAACAGATTTTTCTAACCAAATTATCAAAATCTAAACAATCACTTCCCCTCTTAATCAACAATTAATGAGACACTTAAATTGGATATGCCAGTGCATTACTGGTTGGATGTTAAGCCTGTCCCTGATACAAGTTTAGAATATTTAAACCTTTGAAAATTTGATATAAGCTATGAGCAGCAGCAGCAGCATGAGCCTTCTATCTAAAAGAAACATACATGCATATGCACTCAGACTTGGGAAGCCTATTTCCTAGGAGTCTGTGGACCCCAGAATAAAAAATTCTGTTTTAAATAAATTTTTTGTGTGTAGCCTTTCTACTGTGTTTTAATTTTTTGTTTGATAAAACCTTTGAACTGAAAAATAATGTAATTCAAGACTTTCTGTTTCATTCCTAAGTTATGTTTTTCTTTCATTTTTAGGAAGTATGTCTCAGAGCCTGGATACTGGAACAGATCTATCCTTCCCATGGATTCTGAATGTATTTAACTTAAAAGCTTTTGACTTTTACAAAGTGATTGAAAGTTTCATCAAAGCAGAAGCCAACCTGACCAGAGAAATGATTAAACATTTAGAACGATGTGAACATCGAATCATGGAGTCCCTTGCATGGCTTTCAGTAAGTAACTAGCCAAAATAGTTAAAGATATTCATATGCATATGGATAACAGTTATCTGTTAGTGAGATATATTTGTTAAAATTTTACCTTGAGCAAATATGCAATTTAATGAATAATGTGATTTCCAAGTAGAGCCCAGGAATCAATTGGAATATTATCAGTAGAATGGTGTCCTTGAGCTCTCCAGACTATCTCATATAGGAATTTATTATGAATTGCTTTTTTTAAAGCTTGGTACTTCAAAACAAAGCAGAATTCTTTAAGGTATTTGGGAACTTTATTTAAAGTAGGAGTGTCATGTTTGAAAATTTAAATGTCTGGTCTTAAATTTCAACAGAATAATAAAAAAAAAAATTGACAGGCTGTTGAGACAATTTAAAAGTACAGATTTTTAGTTCAATTTAATTTGATTTTTTTTTGTTCCATCGTTCAAAATCTAAAATCTACACAGGTGTATTTATTGCTTATAGCATTGTATGGGCAAAAGGAATATTCTAGGTAGTCTATTTATAGCATATAAGCTATTGATAAAGCTTTATTTAAACAAAGGTTATATTTCCTATGTAGTAATAGTAAAACATTTATATGAAGTTCTTCTGTTATGCTCTTTAAATCTTCATAGTTGGGCAATACTTTGTTAATCATCAGGTTTGTAGATTGATATACAGTTGGTTTCTTTTGAAACTGTTGCATGCTAAGCTTACATCTTTTCATTTATATCAGCATATAGAAATGACAATGAAAAAATTAAGGCTTTAGTTATATTATAATCTTAATCTTCATGCAAATGTAGTTTTAAATTTTTTTGTATTTTAAAAACGTAATGGCTAAGAGATAACTTGTTTCTTCATGCTTTTCTTGTATTGCCGTATAGACAGAGTGGATAGGAAAGGAGAGAAGTAGGGGAAGTTGATAGACATTGTATTGCTATGATTGAATTGTGTAAGTCTTTTATACAAAAACTTCTGCTTTGTAAAAAAAGGAGTAGTTAGGAGAAAGCTCTCAGAATCTGGGGGTTCAATGAAAGTAGCAAAAATAAATACATAGATCAGTAAATGAAATAAATAGATAGAGTACTTTTTAGAGGGTGCCATGCCCCCTTTTCCTAGAAATTGACATCAAGACATTACTGTATCATCTGAAAGTGACTATTCTCATTTCTTTTGGAGAACTTTTATTTCTATCGATACACATCTGCTATATGCCTTGCATTGAGGTAGATATTGTGAGGATATAGAAAAGACACGAGCTCTGAAAATTATGGAGGAAGTAGTAGGTACAGTTTTTTAATAATAGTGTGGACTTCATAAGCCTCTGAACTTAAATTCTAAGTTTGGTATTTCTGAGGGATAAGATTATAGACTACTTTTAGTGTTTGAATTTTCAAAAAATAAATACATACTGCTGTTTTAATCATAAACAGAACAGAGTGGTGGTGGGTAACTATGAAAATAAGTCATGCCACACAACATAATATGTGAGTCTTTCCTGTGAGAATAATTAACATTTTAGAGAGTAGGCATACCATAGATAAATTTGAGCTTTCACAGACTGTAGGATTTTTTTCTTTCTTGAAGTATAACATATATACAGAAAAGCATGTATCAAAAGTTGTAGTTCAAAGGATTTTTTACAAATAGAATGTACCCACATTACTAACATATAGATCAAGAATCAGAGCAAGTGAGCACACCTATGATACCAAAATCCAGATCAAGAATCAGAGCAAACCTGCTTGGTTTTTTGTTTCTGTAGTACAGTCAGAATCTCTCATTGAACTGAAGATATTTATGAGAACATACTCATAGGGAAACATCAAGTGAGATACTACTTACTTTACTCATTGGTAATTTAATGAAAGAAAGAACATCACTGTATTTTTAATGGTTGCATGGGGAAAGGGTTGAGTACCTTTACTGCACAGTCTTGAGAAATACTAAATCAAGAACAGAATAACTTTAAGAAGGCATAAGCACACTTCTGTTTTTTTGATCCCAGAGAGATTAACAGGCAATATATGAGTATAAGATGCTAAACAATCTATTGAAAAACCTGGTGAAATCTTGTCCTCTAGAAATCTGGAGGATTAGGGGTGGTTTAAAATGAATCATGCCTAAGCATTGGACCAAATGACTTACAGATGTTTAGGCCTCTTAAATCTGTTAAGCAGTTTATCATGCCAGTAGATGATGAGGTGAGATTTGGATATTTTACTTTTCCGTGTATTCAGACTGTGTTGGATTTTTTCAGTAAAATCTTTGTAAACCAAGATAGACCAGGTAGCTTACTCTCTAAATGGTCTTTTCTGTGGGCGTCTGTGGGTTTATCCTCATGACCTTCCCACATCTTGGCTACCTTAACACTGTGTCTCTGATAGCCACCAGAGAAGTTTTTTTATAAACGCAGAACCACTTTCATGATGCTAATTCCTCAGATGAAAAATCTTTTCTAGGGGACCTGTGCCTCTGGTAATATGGAAGGAGACCATACCATATGACTCCTCACAAAAAATACAACTATAAAACCTGTGCACACTCAGTTGTGCCTGACTCTTTGAGACCCCATGGACCGTAGCCCACCAGTCTCCTCTGTCCATTGGACTTTCCAGACAAAAATACTGGAGTGCGTTGCCATTTCCTTCTCCAGGGAATCTTCAGGGCTCGAAGACCCAGGGCTCGAACCCACAGCTCCTGTGTCTCCTAATTGGCAGGCAGATTCTCTTCCACTGAGCTACCAAAGGAATCACCTGAAGTCACTGACCTTTTAGAACAGACAGCCTAGTTAAGAAATGGAGTAGGGGTGCTGTGAGCCTAGGTAGGAAGCTTTTAGCCTGGGGCTGGGAGGTATAGGGGGAGATGAGTGCCTGTGGGAAAATCTCAGGCTTTCTGACTAGGGAAACTGGAAAATTGAAACAACCATGGACTGTTGCCTGCCAGGCTACTCTGTCCATGGAATTCTCCAGGCAAAGTTACTGGTGTTGGTTGCCATTCCTTTCTCCAAGGGATCTTCCTGACCCAGAGATTGAACCCGGCTCTCCTGAATTGCAGGCAGATTCTTTACTGACTGAGCCACCAGGGAAGCCTGTTTCAAAGTGGCTTTAGTAGAAAGGCAGAAGATCTGACTTGAAGCAGAAGCTGCTGGTGAATAAACAATTTGCAGCTCAAGTTCAGTAAAAATAACTGCCTCCTTTAAGACAAATAAATAAACAATATTCATTTGAGAAAAATAGAATCCAGAATCTTTACAGCTTAAACATTTATGGTGTTCAGGATACAGTTCTATAATTACCCAGCATACAAAGAGGGTCGAAGGAATCAAATGTATGTTTTTAGTGGGAATTTTAAGTAATTATTTGATGCCTGCAAGGCTCTCTTTTAGAAGCTTTGTCTCTTCCTTTTTTCTTATCAGCAGTTTAAAGTGTGGTCTGTGATCCCGGAAAGCATTTTAGGGGATCTGCAATGTGAAAGCTATTTTCATATTACTGTTAAGATGTTATATTTATTTTTTTTACTCTGTTGACATTTATGCCAATGACATTTATTCCAACACTTTTGGAACCTCTGCACTGTATTAGAGCAGTAGCATCAAAGTGTTTGTGGGGTTTTTTTTTTTTTTAGTTCTCCCACTTTATTGCTACCAACCCATCTCCCTCCACCCTTGTGCACACATGCTCAGGCATGTAACCCCATGGACTGCAGCCCGCCAGGCTCCTCTGTCCATGGACTTCTCCAGGCAAGAATACTGGAGTGGGTTGTCATTTCCTTCTCCATGTGGGTTTTGTTTTGTTTTGTTTTTTCCGTTTTTTATTTTGTGTTGGGTATAGTTGATTAACAATGTTGTGGTAGTTTCTGGTGAACAGCGAAGGGGTTCTGGTGATCAACCACATATATACTTGTATCCATCTCCACCAGGCTTGTGGTCACTGTATTCTTCACCACCACAAACTCTGTTAAAAAAAAAAAAGCAAAACATATCTGTTGTTATTTAAAAACATCATTGATGAGCCAGTTAAAAGTATTTATTTTGTATAATCTCTATTCTCAAGTACAGTGTGGTTGAAAGCAATTAACAATAAATGTTGCCAATGATAAGTTTTGAGTTCTCAAGGGAAAGTTAGAATTTTGATAATCTTGTATTCACTGTAAGCAGAATAGCTTCCCAATACATCAAAGACTTTTCTGATGAATTCAGGGGTAGTATTAGTAAATGTGATTGTTTAACATTACATAAAGAGATTCATCAGCATTGTAAGATCTATATAATTCAGTGAACTGTTATTTCCAAATGACCAATGCATCATGCTATAAAATCATACATGAGTAAGAAGTTTATTCAGAGTTTAAGGTCTTTGATAGATAGATCAATGGTTTTTAAGGTCTCAGAATGTGAAGTTTAATTCATGAATTAAAATTCATGAAAAAAATTAAAAATTCAGTGAAAATAAAAATTCATGAAAATTGTTTCCAATTTCACATTGCAATTAACCTTTAAGAAACTACTGTTTGTTGAGTTTTAGGGTAGTGTCAAAAAAGAATACCTCTTATTATCTGAAAAGTCTGTTAAAATACTCCTTTTTTCAACTACATATTGTGTGAGGCCAGATATTCTTTTTTTTTTTTTTCTCCATAATGACATTTTATTTTCAAAATAGATTCAAAGGTATTCTTATACTTCAACCAGACAACACATTTCAGTGAAGCAAATACAGAAGCAGATATGAGAATTCATGTCTCTTCTATAGGCTAGATATGAAAGGGCTTTGCAGGATTATAAAACTCTGCCAGTGTTCTAATTTTTTTGTTTATTTAGGAAAATAGACTTAGGTTTCATAAAAATGTTAGTTTTGTTAACATATAGCAAGCTTCAGTTCACTTCAGTTCAGTCACTCAGTCATGTCTGACTCTTTGCAGCACTGGACTGCAATATGCCAGGCCTCTTTGTCCGTCACCAATTCCTAGAGCTTACTCAAACTCATGTCCATAGCAAGCTTATTTTGGTTATTTCAGGTAAATTGCATTCTTTAATTTTTTTCAGTTTTAATTACACTTAATTAACTTTAAGATTTAATTATTAACACAGTAATATTGCATGTGTACTAAGTCATTTCAGTTGAGTCCAACACTTTGTGACTCTATGGACTGTAACCCGCCAGGCTCTTCTGTCCAAGGGGTTCTCAAATATTGATAGACACACTTACATGAACAAAAACTTTTGGGTCCTCAATAATTGAAGAATGTTAAAGGATGCTGAGTCCAAAATGTTTTGAGAATACTTTCCTTATATTCTCTTCTCGATTCAGACTTCTCTGTTTACTATTACTCATACATCCATGTTTGTCTCTGCCTGTCTCTGAGTCTTTGTTCACTTCATAGGCTCCACCTGAAATGCTTTCCCCTTTTTATTTACCAGATTTTCAGGTCTACTTCCACTTTGCCTTTTGCGACCATCCTAAGTCTATAGTCATTCTTTCCTCCTTTGCAGTCTTATAGTGTTGATCAATACTACTTCCTGGTCATTTATAAACTTTGTATCTTATTACATGTGTATGTTTCATTTTAAGTGCGTTAATGTATGGGAAAAGCACTTGGAACAGCATCTCTGGCTTTGTATTATAAGATATGGCAGTTAATTACACAAATGAGAATGAAAGAAAAAGGATCAACTTATGACATTAAGGTAGTGTCATTCATTAAAGATAGCTGGGATTGAATGAGATTTCCTTGGGAGGTGAAATTTGGTTATGTTGAGTTTGAATTGCCTGTAGATCATCAAGTAAAGGTGTCAAGAGGCAGTTGGATATGTGTGTCTGGAGTTTAGGAAAGAACTTCTAGGCCAGGAATAGAAACCTGAGAGCTGCTGGCACATATATAATAATAGAAATTACCACCCTTTATTGACAATTTATCTGTGTCACCCACACTATGGTGAGTACTTCTTATCATCTCATTTGACTTTTATAATAATTCATGAGGTATTATTATTCTAAATGAGGGAAATAATGCTTAGAGAAGTTTAATAACTTGCCCTAAACCATATAAGCTAAACAGTCATGAGCTTATGGCTCAAACACAGGTCTCTCTGGCTCCAAAACTATAAATCCCTGCATTTTTCCAAATGGCTAAAGTTTAGGAAATAGAATAAGGTCATTTAACAGGAGAGTGTAGTACAAAAAGAGAATGTAATTTAGGATAGAATCCTAAGGAGCACCAACAGTTAAGGGATAGACAGAAAACAGAAGCCTACAAAATAGATCAAATTAAGGAATCCTCCTTTCGCTAAGGAGAAATATCAGAAGTGGTGTCATAAAGAGAGAATGAAAAGGTCTGAGTACTTGCTGTTTCAGATACTGTAGGAGAAGTCAGTAACAATGAAGGAGTGTTTATTAGTTTCAGCAACAAGGAAGCCACTGGTGAAGGTAGCAGGGACTGTTGGAAGAAGTGGTGTGGGAGCAGGAGTAGACCGCAGTGGAGTTTGGCTCAGGTGTGAGTGAGAGAGAGTGGAGACAGTGCTTATAAATGGTTTCTGCCAGTTTTATCTGTGTAGGGAAGTAAAGGTATAGCTGGGGGTATGTGAGGCAACGGGATACTTATTTTTCAAGATGGGAAAGGAAGGATTAAATGTTGATAGAAATGAGTTATCTATTGCTGAATGGCACATTAGTGGCTTAAAACAATCATTTTATTTTGCTTATGATTCTGCGGGTCAGAAATCTGGGAAAAGCTAGACTGGACAGTTCCTCCCGGACCATGTGGTGCCAGCTGGTGTCTGGAGCAAGATTCACTTCTAAAATGTTTCTTAGAAGTCTGGTACCTTGCTCCTGCCTCGTATGTGCTGACCTCTCCCTCCCTTTCTTTTTTTTTTCCCTCCTCATCTTATCCTCCTGAGCTTCTCATGTGAGAAACTGTGCATCTCATAGCATTTTGGTTTTAAGAGTAGTTGCCCTTCTTACAGAGCAGCTCTTTATCACTACTTTTAAGCAATTTGATTAAGATGTGCCTTAGTTCAGTTTTCTTCATGTTTCTCTTTTTGGAGTTCTACTTCGAAATGTGGGCTTATAGGTTTCATCAAATCTGGGACCATTATTTTCTCAAAATGTTTTTGCTGACTCCTCTTACCCCTTCCTGCAGGGATTCTGGTCACACGTGCATTAGGTCACTTAAAATTGTCCCACTGCTCACTGATGCTCGGGTTGTTGTTGTTGTCCCAGATGTTTTGTTTCTGTTTCACTTGAAATTGTTTCTGTTACACCTATGTCTTCAAGTTCATTAAGTTTTTTCTTCTGAAATGTCTTATTTGTTATTAATTTCATCTACTGTGCTTTTAATCTTAGGTATTAGATTTTTCATCTCTAGAATCTGATTTGAATCCTTTTCTAAATCTTTCATATCTCTCTTCAGCATGTCTGTGCTTTCCTTTACGTTCAACTAACTGGAATATAGTTATAATAATTATTTTAAAGTCCTTGTCCACTAATTCTAACATCTATGTCTTTTTAGGACTGTCTGTTGACTGATACTTCTCTTTTGAAGGGTCTTTATATTTTTGGCTGCTTGGTAACTATTTATTGGATGCCAGACATTGTGAATTTTACCTTAGTGGTCCTGGATATTTTCATATTCCTTTCACTATTCTTGTGTCTTGGGACACAGTTTAGTTACTTGGAAGCGTTTGATCCTCTGAAGGCTTTTGTTGTTTCTAAAGCCAGTCTTTAAACTTATGACTAATTTTTCCCCACTCTAGAGGCAGTCCCCTCTAGGTGCTCTACCTTATGTCTCATACATTACAAGGTTTTTCCAGACTGGCTGGTGGAAATAAGAACTCTTCTTAGCCCTATGTCAGCTCCTGGAATGGCTCTGCTTCTTCCCGTGCTTCTTTTCCTGGCCTCGGGTAGTTTGCACACGCTGATCGGGGCTGGGGTAAAGACCGAGAGTAACTCTTTGCAGACTCCTGGAGCGCTGTCTTTGCAACTCTCTTTTCTGTGTAAGTCTCTCCTCTGCTACTCTGTCCTGCTAATTTTCCTGATTTCTCTGTCTTGAATTCTCAATTCTGCTTCTTCAACCAGGGAGACCACTGAAGTCTATTTCACTTTCTCCTCCCTGACTTGTGACCTGGGAACACTCTCCAAGCAAAGGTGGAGCTTAAGCATTTGCTTTTTTCCCCCCAGGAATCACTGTCTTACACTGCTTGTCCTGTACTCAGTGTCTGAAAACTATTATTTATGTTGTTTGATTTTGTAGTTAAGACAAATCTGGTCTCTGTTCCTTTATCACAGCCAAAAGAGATATGTATAGTATTTAGTGATTGATAACGATTTTTGAATATGTATACTTAAAGAATATTTAGGGTTTCATTTCTATTTTCCTGTATTAAATGCATCATATCTTCTGAATAATAGTATTTTGGAGGATACTTATTATGAGAATGTAGAAGTATTAGTAATTAATTGTTGTATTAAATTTTAATAAGTCATAAGAAAGCTGAGCCTCCTCTGAATGTTGTCAAATATAGCTGACTCATTAAATTGGATTCTGTTGTGTTTTGTGTTTTTTTTTTTTTATTTTGTAGTCACTACACATCAGCAAGTTTCTTCATTCAGTTGCAAAAATATTGGACCAGAGCACTTTTATATAAGAAAAGATTTTAAATGTTTCCTCTTTTATTATTTTTCCAAAATTTAAATGAAGGCCTCTTTTATACATCAGTACAGTTGCAATGAATAGCTTTTATTTTTAGAGTCCTGATTTAATGACACACTTGTAAACAAATTTTTAAGCTTCTTTGGTATTCTTTTGAAATGTCAAACTTGACAGGAAATGAACACAAAAGGGAGAAAAGCCTGTGGCTCTGAAAAAGCCAAAAAGGATATCTGTTGTGTATTTGGATGGTAGATCATTAACCTCTGGTGCACTTTGCACAATGGTTTTAGTATTTACCATTAGACGTTAGTTTTTTTCAAAAGTTATATTTTACGAAGAGCAGTGTCTCAGGAAGGCAAATGAATTGTAAGATAATGATTAAGCTGTGTTTAACACTTAAAACAATAAGGATGGTGAAGTAATAATGATGTCACATACTATATTTATATAGCAACCATGCTACTATAATGAAAAATGCTTTATGTTGGGTTTTTTAAAAGCTCGTCATGAGTTTTTTTTTTTTAAGTAAGCATATATTTATCTTTTTTCCAGCAAAACATTTTAGTTTTTAAAAATCTGATTCTTTCTGAAAACATCACTGTGGTTTTATAATGTTTCTCATTCTGACCCAGCATACTCCTAATTTCTTGCCCTTAATTCCCACGGTTAAGTAGACTTTTTCAAGTGATTTAGAAAATTAGACTTTACCTTTCAAAGCTAAAATTATTTTATTTTGTTCTAAATACACCTTTGCTTCCCAGTATTTGTATTTTTACATTTTACTTTTCAAGTCATCAAGGCTTGAATACTGAACATTTTTTTCTTCTTTTTCTCTATAGTTTTATAGAGTCTTGTAATATAAAATGTTGTTGTTCAGTCTCAAAGTCGTGTGCAAACTCTTTGCGACCCCATGGACTGCAGCACGTCAGGCTTTCCTGTCCCTCACCATCTCTTGGAGTTTGCCCAAGTTCATGTCTATTGAATCAGTGATACATCCAACCATCTCATTCTCTGTTGCCCTCTTCTCCTTCTGCCTTCAGTTTTTCCAAGCATCCCAGGGTCTTTTCCAGTGAGTCAGCTGTTTACATCAGGTGGCCAAAGTATTGGAGCTTTGACTTCAGCATCTGTCCTTCCACAAGATTATTCACGGTTGATTTACTTTAGGATTGACTGGTTTGATCTTGCTTTCCAAGGGACTCTTGAAAGTCTTCTCTAAGAAGTTCTCTAACCACAGTTCGAAAGCATCAGTTAAAGTTGATCAGTAATTATAAGTACAAAAACCAGAAAAAATTACCACGTGTCGTATTTATTTAGTATGTTAAATATCTATTTTCATTTACATTTTCCTAGATCATATCATTACCTTCTTACCTTGAACATACTATTATAGACTCCTGCTTGGTCTCCCAGGTTTGACACTACCCTGCATTCTATAGTTTGGTGCTGAGTGAATATTCTTACATGCTTTTTCATGCAATATTCCTGTTCAGAAACCCACAGTATCTCCCATTGCCATTAGATAAATGCAGCCTCTTTACTCTGGTTGTGATAATTGGACCCTGCCTTACCCTACAATGCAGGAGACCCGGGCTCGATCCCTGGGTCAGGAAGATCCCCTGGAGAAGGAAATGGCAACCCACTCCAGTACTCTTGCCTGGAAAATCCCATGGACAGAGGCGTGTGGTAGGCTATAGTCCATGGGGTCGCAAAGAGTCGAACATGACTGAGCGACTTCACTTTCTTTCACTTTCTTTACCTTTTAGCCTTCTGCTATTCTTCAAGCACTCCCTATGTTTATTGTTGTTTTGGTTTGTTTTTCTTAACTTTTTTTTGGAGTATCCTTCCTTTGCAACATGGTGAAACACTGTGTTCAGAGAGTTGTATATCTCTGGAGCAAACCACATTGACATAGTGAGAGTGAGTATGGCCTAATGTGGGAATCAGAAGACCTGACATTTAGAGCCTACCTCTTCCACGTACAAGTTAATGTCTTTGTCTTAGTTTCTTGCTTTGTAAATTGAGACAGACCAAAAAGATTTTAGTATTTCTAGCTCAAATATTTTATGATTCTACAAAACTGTTTAAATGTTGAGAATTATTTGCCACTGCTGAAGGTGTGCCACTACTTTAGATTGCTTCACAATGTATAAAATGTTGAAGAAACATTTTTCAAAAAAGGATAACAGACAGGGCTCATTTCCCTACTCTCCTTTACCTCAGTTTTTCCCAATTCTCTTTGGATAGTATATGATATTTGTATATCAGTTATTTGAAAGGAATTGTACTTGCCCCAGCAAGGTATCTAATGACATGCGAAACAGCCCCTACCCTTAAAGAGGCTTGGAACCTATAGGAAAGTAAATCATTGCGATATACTGTGAAATAAGATAAGCCATGAGGGTCAAAGGAAGGAATGATCAATTGTAAGTGGACGGGAAAAAAACAAACTGGGCATGAAAATGTGGAAAGATATTTGGGGGAAAATTATGGACCACATTGGCCATGGTATATGAGTCCTGATTTAAGACTAGTTAATTAGTCTCAAAAGTCTGTTTTTAATCTCTTTAAAAGCGAAGAGCTAGCTTTCTTGGTAAATGAGATATTGTACAAAAGTGAATGTACAAGATAATTTTGTTGTTGTTGTTCAGTCGCTAAGTTGTGTCTGACTCTTTGCAACCCCATGGATTGCAGCACACCGGGCTTCCCTGTCCTTCACCATCTCCTGGAGTTTGCACAGATTCATGTCCATTGAGTCAGTGATGCCATCCAACCATCTCATCCTCTGTTGCTCGATTCTCCTTGTGCTGTCAATCTTTCCCAGCATCAGAGTCTTTTCCAGACTGGCAGAGTCAGTTCTGCCAATCAGGTGGCCGAAGTAGAGTTCAACTTTAGCATTAGTCCTTCCAATGGATATTCAGGGTTGAGGTTTTTTTTATGCACTCTTTAGAGTGGCCACATCCCAGATGACTTTACATGATTTTGACTTTAAAGTGAAATACTCTGTTGGTTCTTCACACTGACTCCACAAAGTAGGTATAGGCATGAATCTAATTTCCCATATGAGGAGGAACCTAGGAATCTGTGTCCCAGCTAGCAGCTAATTAGCCATAGATGGAAGGCAGCTAATACTCCTTGACTAGTTGCAGTGTGCTGTGCACCAAAAGTGTTTGTCTAATTTAATTTTCATAATAATCCTGTGATGTTGTTAATACTGTTTTCGTTTTTCAAAAGTGGAAGTAGGCTCAGCAAGGTTAAGCAGTTTGTCTAGAGTCACCCACTTGGCATATGAACCCAGATTGGTTTGATTCCAAATTCCACCAGTAAAGTTCCCCTTTCCTTGTACTACATTATTTCTGTTTATTCATTCACACTGTTTTTATTACCACTGTAGCATGTAGTCCAGCACAGGAGACAATATAAAATTTTATTCTAAATGAAAAAATAGCATGTATGTTTTTTATCTTGAGTAACAAGGTGAGTGTTGTGCCCTGGAGCTAGTCAGTACTGGAAACGGGAGAAAGTGCAGCCCTTTGTGAAGCACTCCTTTGTATGGTGTCCTGTCACTGTTGATCTACTAGATTCCTCAGGAAGAAAAGATTAGAAGATTTTACAAAAGGAGCAAACTAGATTTTAAAAGAAGTTACTAGTGCATCTGTATGTTTCATTTTTGTAACTCTCTGAATGATATTTTAATATAGTAATATAAGTATTTTTTAAATCTATAAATATATATATAGTTTAGGGTTGAGAAAATTAAATATTTGAATCAACTCTGAGGGAGATTGAAGGGAAGGGTGAGAGTGAGGTGAAATGGAAAACTAGCTCTCTTTTTATAGATTGAAATGTTAAAACTGAGTTCTTTCTGAGTTTTAAAGGAAAAATTTCAGATATGCCTAACGTCTTCTGTAAGAATGAAAAATTGTAAAGTCCAAGAATGAAAAATAAAGGAAGGCAATATCTTAGAAATAAAATTTTTGATAGGGACCTTGTGTTCTACTAGTGAAGTAGTCTAGAGAGAAGTTTAAAAAAAATACAGATATACAGAAAAAGCACAAAAATAAGGATAGTGACTTAGTTCATATAACAGTTATTCACTGAAATGCAAATAAGTGATTGCTTTATAAAGCTCTAAGACTATAAGTAAGCTCAATTTAATAAAATAACTCTTCTTCATAATTGAACCATTGAAGAAGCAGTGAGGTATTAAATGGTTTTTTATGTGGTTCTTCATATGTTAAAAAACAACAAGCAGAAAACCCAAAGAAACTGAGATAGATAACTGTTAGAAATTGTTCCACATCTTCGCCTGTATTGAATGTTCACGTGAACCTGAGTTCTTGACCCAGATCTGTGTATGGTTTTAAACATAAAATTGTTTTCATATCTAGACCTTTGTTCACGTGCCATCTTGTCTTGAGCCCGAGCTTGACTCCTCAGTGTCTTCTTTTCTCTATGCACTTGTCTCTTTTTTTTAATCTTTGGAACGCCCTGACACGTGAGAAATTGCTCGAGTTCGCTGTGGAGGAAAAGTATTCATGACTTGTCCATTCATGTCTCCCTTCCCCTCCCCCATCATCCATACGGCACATTCTCCTTGTTCATGAACTGGCACAAAGGACTAAAGAAATTCAGGAACATTAAAAAAAAAATCTCAAACTCAGAAATGTCCCTTGGGTAGCTCATAGAAACTTGCTTTAGGAAGCAGTGCTTATAAGAAGCTCATCACTAGCTTCTTTGAAATCTGATCATCATGCAGACTTACATCAAAATGACCCTCACTTATGTATATTACAGTCCAGTGTAGAAGTGACAATAGGTAACAGCACTGTTAAAAGTGCTGAAATGTGTTCACTCATTTACTTCGCACAAATGTGTGAGGTAGATACTCTCATTATCACCGCTTCACAGATGAAAAATTGGAGGCACAGAGAAATTAAGAACGTTTCCCCTATCCACAAAACTAAGTTGATAGCAGAGCTGTAATTTTGACTCAAACTGTCTTGGTCCCAGAGACGGTACTTTTAACCTTTGTGCTGCTTCGTGGTGTATATTAATTTACCACTGGGTATATGCACTATTGTGACTAGTTTCTTTATTCATGTTTTATCTGTGTTTGTGTCACTGTGCTATAGCAGATCCTTCTGTCTGGATTTTGGCGTCACCATCTCCCATTTAATCTTCCCAGAAAATAAACATTGCTCTTCCTGTTTTACAGACAAGAAAAACCTGAGGTTCCTTCAGAGATACCATGTAACTTGCTGATTCTCAGCAAGTTGTGTGTCTGTAGCTCAGACTGTATTTTCCTCATCTGTAAAATGGGCATGATAATACTTATCAGGGTTGCCATGAGGAATAACTGTACATTTATGAGAATGGTACCTTTTAAAAACATCACAATTAATTGTTAGTTTCCTTTAGTTCATTTTTTCTACTATACAGTGATTTCCTAAGAACAGAGGACTGAGCACACAGTTAAACAGTATTGGATCTGTTTGTCCTGGCTTACAAGTATGTAGAAATGTTCTCTTCTGACGTACCTCTGTCTCTCTCACTGCCTTCTCAGAATGGAATAAGTTCAAGGAAAAAGAGGTGTAACTGAACTCCGGCATTGTTAAATGTGGGCGGTGTTCTCTGTTATACTGCCGTTGGAATTTGTTGTGGTGCTTTAGTTGTGAATCATGTCACTAATTACCCTGAGGTCGGTGTTCATTAGTCAAGTACAAACAAGAGAAATGGCAATTGTAAAAAAAATAGTTTGGAAATATCCTCTGTACTTAACCTGTTGAAATGGAAGCACTTGTACTCTTGTTCAGAGAGTATCTTCTATAAGGTCATGATGTTAGAAAACTACCTGAATATAGTCCAAGAATTTTCAGTCTCTAAACTAGGGTCATGTCATATCCTAACTGTAATGGTGTGGAAGGACTCTGGAATCTGGATGTGCAAGGAACAAAAAAATAGAGATATCTTATGAGATCTCAATTCTGTTTAATGTAGTTTCTGAATTCCTCCAGCAAAATCAAAAGCTGTTATTAATGGTGAGTTTAATAAAATTTTAGAATCACTCTAGGGCAATTGTTCTTAAACCATGTAAGTACAGTTACTTTTAATTATAAAATAGAACCAACTTTTTGACATATGTCTTTTTCAGATTTTTATGTCATGTTTTAAAAACTAAACTGCCACAACCTAGTCTGTTTTAAAATGCATTCAAGTGGCCTTTGCATATGTGGCTTTATTAATTTGCATATTGGTTCTTAATATTTTCTGCTACTGAAATAGACAAATACCAAAGGTATTTTTGGTGTCTTCCTGTACATGCTAGATTTAGAACATGATAAGAAAACTTAGAATAGGAAACAGCTGTATTTTGTGTCTTACTCGTTCCAAAAAAAATTTTTTTATTGTTCTTGCTGAGTTTCAGCCTCCATTAAGTTACAACAGATACTTTCTCTTCACGATTTTTATTATACTCTTTAAAAATTCTCAAAGACTGACACACTGCGTTGTGTATATGTGTTGTAATTTATTCAACCAATTTTCTGCGCTTGGACATCTAGGGAGTTCTCAGTGTTTTCCAATTTCAAACAATACTGCATCCTGTACATATATGTATTTTTATATTATTGAAAGTGTGTCTTCAAGGTGAATGCCTAGAATCAGAATGCTGGGTTAAAGGATAAGAGTGAGTATGTGTGTGTGTGCGTGTGTGCATGCACACAGGCGCATGTGCCAAATTCCCACCCATTAGCGTTACACCATTTTGTTTCCCACCAGCAGTATATGAATGTTACCAATTTCTCCACAGGGCTGCTAACTTAAATTTTCCAAGTAACACATTAAAATATTCTTCCTACTCATCATCACCATCATTTCAAAAAGAAAGCATTTTAATAAGGGGGAAAGGACATAATCAAAATAAAGGATAAGAGAATCTCTTTAAATTTAAATGAAATAAATATAGCTCCTATTGTGATTGTTTTTTTCTTTTTCCTGAAGTTAAATGCATCTCTTCACTATAATCAGAGGGATGGGAGTTTTTCGAAATGCATAATCGTGTCTTTCCTTCTGCTTGAAATCCTTCAGCGCATTCCCCATCTCCTCAGATCTTACCATGGCTATATCATGGCTTATGAGGGATCTCAGTCCTCCATCTGCAGACACTGTGGATTTGGTTTAATCCTTTCAACATACCAGGTTCTTTCCAAGGAGGCCTTTGCATCTGCTACTCTCTCAATTACCATTAAAGGAGTAGACAAGCTAAAAAAAAAACAAAACTCTTACCTGACTCTACTTTAATTGTTATGTGACCTTATGAAGTTACTTGGCCTTTTACTTCTTCCGTTTCTTTTACCTAAGATAAAAGAAGTTTTATAAATGACCCCCAGATTCTTCCAGTTTTAAATTATGAATTTCCCACCAGTCATTTTGATAGGAAGATAATGAAACTCAACACATTCACCCTATGACTAATAACTGTAACTTGGCCATAAAAGCACATATTTGTTTCTCTTTCTATTTTATTTCCATAAGTTATTCCTATTTTTATTTAGGTAAAATTGGTATATAACATTATATAAATTTCATGTGTGCAACAGTATGACAGCTGCATACACTACGAAGAGATCATCACCAAAAACCATTGATCACCATACAATAGATGCCCTTCACCAATTCACCTCAGCCCTTATGTTCTAGTAATCACTATCTGTTCTCAGTATCTAGGAGTTTTTGTTTTTTTTAATTCATTTGTTTTGTTTTTTTAGATTCTACACAAGTGAAATCATTTGGTATTTATCTTTTCTTCATCTGACTTATTTCATTTAGCATAATGCCTCCTGGATCTATCTATGTTATTGAAAACGGCAAGGTTTTGTTTTTTTTTATGACTGAGTACCGTTTACCCCGACAGATACATAACAGACGCTCTATTCACCCGATGATGGGCTCTCAGGTGCTTTCCACATCTTGGCTATTAAAGATAATGGTGCAATGACCATAGGAATGTATGTGTCTTTTCCAGTTAATGTTTTCATATTCTTCAGCTCAATACTCAGAAGCAGAACAGCTAGATCACATGGTAGTTCTAGTCATAATTTTTTGAGGCATCTCATGCTGTTTTCCATAGTTGTACCAATTTACATTCCCACCAGCACTGTGGGAGGGTTCTCTTTTCTTCTCATACTCACCAACACTGCTAGTCCTTCTCGAGAATAGTCCTTCTAACAGGTATGAAGTAATATCTCATTGTTTTAGTTAGTGATGTTGAATATATTTTCACATTCCTGCTGGCCATAAATATTTCAATTATTTTCAAAAAGTATTGGTTGAATCTATATAAGTAAAGCAAATTTTGAGTTTGAAAACCGTTCATTAAATTTGTGAATTATCTATACTTCTGGGGTCCTGTAGCTTGAATTCTGTTTTGGCCACTGCTTTTAGCACTGGTAATTTTGTTCCCCTTTAAGGAGTTACTGAAATAAATCTTTTTAAGAGATGGAAGAAGGAGAGAGACTTGTTAGAAAAGTTTGCCTGGAGTTAATTTCATATTCTTTTATTATCCTGGTCTTGCCCTGTTTAAGTGATATTCTTTGTACTATTATAAAATTGACTGTCAGAAGAATTGGTAGCAAAGTCATGAAAAAAATGAAGTAGTGATTTTAGGATAGTGTAATGTTGACCTCTGGAAAATGTTGCTATTTAAGAAATATTGTTGATCATTAAATACTCTGGTTGATTTAAATATGTTCTGTGTCTTTACATTTATCCATTCGTTCTTTTTAATTTGGAGTTTATTTTTTAGAAGTCATATTATAAGTGGATTATTTGGTTTTCAGGACAGCTCAAAAGAACTTTTTAAAAATAATTTCCCTTAGGATTTCCTTAAGATTCATCTACTAGTAGGCACTATTTATAAAATGTTATATATAAAAGGGTCGTTATCTTCCCTCATTTGTGATATCTGGGGTTGGATGTGGCATGCAGGTATTAAAAAGTTTTTGAGTGTTGGGAGATAGTAAAGATCAGTCCGCAGGATAGGAGTAACTTAATACAGTGACAAAAGACTGGGTACCTTGCTCACCAGAGGTCTAAAATTGCAGTTGCCTCAGATTCTTGCTAGCTGCATACCAGTTACAAGTTAAATGTTTCTCAGTTGGGTGTATGAAATTTGCTGATGTTCCATTTTCTATTCCTCAAATGAGTCGCTAATTCTTTAAATACCAATCCCATAATTAAGGTTTATACGTCAGATTGACTCTCAGTATTTTGAATGTAGGATATGAAGATAAAACTCCTTGATAAAGTAGTGCCTTTCCTTTTAATTTTCTATGGATATAATACATATATTTTCATACCTTCTTTTGGTAAACTGGCTACTTGGTTGATTTTCTTAGAAAAGATCACTTCTAAGTTTGAAATCAATCCTTAGGATGCTGGAAAGTGGTTTTACACACTTCAAAACTTTTCATCTTACTTCTTTTACTTTAATATGGGAAGGAAGATTAGATAAATCATCTACTCTTTTATAAAGATGTAAAAAACAGTGGGCAGTTTGGGGGGACGGAGGGGCTAGTATTGTCATTCTAAGGAAACAAAAAGTAAATTCTGAGTTTTCTTAATACAGATTTTCTGGGTAAAGGGGAAAGAGATAACCCTTTGAATGTATAATTTACTTAAAAATGCAAAGCCAACAGAGAAAATAACTTTTGTACCCTATTTGTCCCTGTAGTTACGATTTACCTAGGATTTGAAGTTGTAGTTGAGGAAAACTAATATTTGTCTGTTATGTATTCAAGAAGAATCTTATAAATTTTTTTATTCATCTTCCTGTTGACAAGCAGGCAACAAAATTTTCTCCAGTAATAACAACTATCTGTTGACTATTTTTGCTTATATTTTAAAATAATATCCATGCTTTTGAGGTCTTGCTCACAGGTACTTAATCCAAGAAAACTTCTGAGAAATCTCAGTTATAAACTCAGCACCTTTCTTCTGTATTATTAAATTGTTAGTTGCTTTCCAACTCAAAAATATATGTTTAGAGTGCTAAATATATTTGTTTTTTTCTGAAGAATGGTATCAAATAAAGGCACTTCAGGGTCAATTGAAGAAAACATCTTTACAACATATATACTTCTCTTGAGATATAAAGAACTATTTTTAATTTCTTCACTAGTTTTCTTTTTTAAGGATTTATTTTAAGTTTATTGAAAGGAGACTATCACTCACTAACAAGAAAATCCTCCACTGTTATTTTTACGGAAATAGGTTTGCTTATTTAGCTTACTTCTATGATTTGAAACCATTGCAGCTCAAACCCAGAGAACAGCAAAAAGAAAACTTAAACATTAAAACAAAGAGTGTTTTGTTTATCCAAATTTGTTTTCAGGACTTGGAAGATTGAAAATGTGAAAATCAGATAGATTGAATGCTAATTTAATTATATATCTTTTTTTCTCAAGTGAAAATAATTTTTTTAGTTAACTTTGAAAAACTGCTTGAATTTGGGGAAGAAAAGATATGTTGGAAAATGAAAGCGTTTCAGTGTAGATAGTGCTTCATATCTAAATTTTAGCTCAACGCGATACCTTATTTATGTTTGGTAAAATGAAAATGTAATTGTACTTAGTTATTTGACCCTCTAGTTTTGCTGCTTTTTCTGGAAGGACCTATGTCCTTACTTTACAAGTTATTTTGACATACAATAGCATCTTGTCTACTTGAAATAATATTCTTCAGCTATTCAATATTTGACTTAACAACCTTGCAATTTAAAGAAAGATGGATCAAGGCCTCCAAAGTTCAGAAATATAATGATTGTAAACCTAGAATTCTATATGGAGAAAAGTTCTAATCAACTGTAAAGGGAAAATACAAATTTCTAGACATTTAAAAATTTGTTTGGCTTAAATGGTCAAAACATATGTACTGTTCACTGTCAAGTATTATATGTTATTTCTCTGATCTAAAATACTTAAAAAACAAGTTACTTGTTGTGACATAAATATGCCTTTAAAATATACCTGTAGTAGTATTTTTTAAAATTTACTTAGCAAAATAACATTTTGTTAGTTTCCACATTACTTTTTGTGGCATATATAATTTTTAAACTGAGTGCTGTTAGATGCAGAAAATGAACCAAAAGAGTAATTTTAAAGTATATTACTCTATATATACAGTATCTGCTTTTTACAAGTTGCATAGCAAGACAAAATCCTAAATATTGTCTGTAAGTGTAACTGCTCGACATCCTCAAATAGTGTCAGCATGTCATTTCTACAGAAGACATTTTTACTGTTTTTTTGAAAATTACTCTAAAAGACACTTATGGATTCTTTAAATGACTTTCTCATTTATATTATTATAGTTTAAGAAACATGATTAGTAGTTTCAATTAAGACTGAAATCAAAATTAGATGTATACTGAATAAAGGTGTTAAACACTTAAATGAAAATGTTAATATTAATTATTTAGTATAAAATCACTGTGATATTCAAAGACCACACAGATGGTTATCACATGACTTAAATCATGATTACTTTTATATTTTGAACAATTTTCTAGAGACTTTTTTTCATAATGAAGAGAAAGGTACAAATCAAAGTGGCTCAGAAGAATAAAACTGAGTGTATACAAGAACAGAATACATTTTAATGCTTAACACATCAAATACTTTTTTAATACTAAAAACTTTCAAATGTCCACATGTTTATTTTCTTTCTGAGGTGGAGAAATTGTTGTCCAGGAAAACACTTTTCACAGTTGAAGGACCTTGGAGGTTCTGTCCCAGTAAAGTCCTGGTGTTCTTATTTCAGACAGCTTATATTGTAGATTCATTGTCAGGTATCTTATTTTTCAATGTCTGTAGGTTATGTTGAATAAAGTTCTCTGTGCCTTGAACTTCAGAGAATCTGGAGTCACTTCTCCTGGTAGACCAGTTTTTCAATTTTATTGAATTCTGAATCGTGTCCGACGTGAAGTAGTAAATGATAGGGTCAAAGCAACAGTTTAAAACAGCAATGCAGAGAGTGATTGGGTACATGGTCCTTACTGCTATTGCTGCTGAGCAATTGACAAATGCCTGTGTTCTCATAAGAGAATATAAAATAAGGTTGATATTGTAAGGCACGAAACAGAAACAGAATATGACCAAATGTACAAATATCATTCTTAAAACCTTAGTTTTATTTATTTTACTTCTACTTAATGTTACAGGTTTATTTAAAGTTCTCAGCACCATACTAGAACAAGTTACGTTTAAAATGAGAGGAATAAAAAACCCCACTATTTCTATGAAAATTACAATCCTTGAGAGAAAGGTTTTCCATGTAGCTGCTGGAAAATTTTCAAAGCAGGTTGCTGAAGTGTTACCCGGAGAAGGAACAAAAACTGCTGGTGCACTTCCTCCCATCACAGTTAACCATACAGCAATGCAAACAATTTTTGCATTTCGTTTGGTTCTCAGCGTCTTCGACTTAAATGGGTAGACGATGGCCAGAAACCGATCAGCACTAATACAGGTTAAGAACAGAATGCTTCCATACATATTGGTATAAAAGAACATCACTGAAATCTTACAAAGTAAATCCCCAAAGGGCCAGTTCCTTGTTGCAAAGTAAAAGATCCGGAAGGGTAAAGTAAAAACGAAAAGCAAGTCTGACATCGCCAAGTTAATCATGTATGTTGTTGTTTCATTCCGCACTTTGAGAGTACAGATGAAAATATATATGGCGACACAGTTGGATATTAACCCAAGCACAAACACCATGCTGAACATGCACCCGTACAAGGTGTACTTAAAGGAGTCATTGTATATGCAGTCGGAGCTGTTGTTGCTTACCATCATAAAGGCACGTCCAGCTTACAGTGTTGAAGCAACTCCTTTGGTCAGCAACAGTCTCCTTTGATATTCAGATCGTGGCCACTTTGTAACCTCCAGTGTATTTGCAAACCCTTTAGATCTTTGAAAGGATTTACAAATATTTCTTTTTCTTCCCAAAGAAACATGAAGTTTGTTGCTATAAAGTTTCCAGTTGATTCTTCAACAAGAAAAAATTTTCATTTTCAAGTCTCCAGAAGATCTGTGATCCCAGGGCTTCGTATTAAAAACACAATGAAACCAATCCATTGGATTATAAAGTTTAAATAAAAACTGTGTTCTGACATGGAGTAAAACTCCTCATCCTGTAAACTTCTGTTTCCGTGGTCAAGATGAATATTCCAAAATGAAAGTTTCTTTATGCTGCAAAATGTTTAAGCTGAAGTTAACAATCACATTTTGCTTGTCAGTGCAAAGTTTCTGAGACTGAAACATTCCCAGTTCAACCTCACTTATTTCTTACACCTTTTAAACGAAGTTTTCCTTTTCGATATTCCTGCAGTGGATCCCAGATAGGGGTAAGCAGAGGAGTCTTTCAGAGGTTCCGAAATAAATTGCTAAGCGTGTTCACTCCGGCCGACTCGGAGGCCTTTTCCTCGGCTGCCAGCTGTGTTGTGAGCGGGCTTTCTCTGAAGAGAAGAGAGGCTTGCTGGGTTTGTACTATGACGTCACAGGAAGAAGGGGCTGGGCGTGAACAAAGAAGGTTTCAGCCCGGTTTGTTTGCAGTGCCTTTAATCTGATACCGTATCTGCTGGGGATGTACATAGGAGGCTTGCAAAGGGCCTCTGACTGTTTAACTGAGCAGTCTGCCCTTTAACTCCTTTTATGCGGAAATGCCTTCTGGAATGTTGGCTACCTCTTAAGGAGGTTTTTTTTTTTTTTTTTTATTCTTTCTTTCTTTTTGGTAGTAATCGAGAGAGGGAAAAAATCTGTATGTGATTGCTTCTGTGTTTGGGATTAGACTTTTTGGGGGCTGGGGGAACTAAAATGTGTAGGTATATTTATAAATTGAAATTGTTGGTGGTAACTTAATATAACGTTAAAAAAATTATTGGCTGTAAAAGAGAGAAATTTAATCTTTAGTCGTAAAAAGGATTTGAGTTGAGAGACCCAAATTTTGCCACCCTTGGCTTCTGTTTTCTATAATTGCTCCTCAAGATTTAATTTAATTGCCATGGTTGTGAATGGCTCCAATCCTTAATCTCTTTACTTTTTCATAAACAATTTTCTCACATTCTTTCCTCTTTTCTATAAAATTAAATTAATATTTTATTGCACTTCCAATTTTTTTAATAATCACTTTTACCGAAGAATAAATTTTAAAATGTTTCTGTTTGGTGTAGTAGTATTAGTCTTACAGAACAAAATTGCATCTTTGTAAACAAAGATATTTTTTCCCTATATTGCTTGAAATAAATTTTGGAAAATAAAAGTTACACTATTTCGCTAAATTTTAGGTTCAGAATTTTATTTTAATCATCTCGCCCCCCACCCCCCCCCAGCCACCAGCCCTCCCTTTACCCCGTTTATTATGACATTAACTATATATTGGACTATGGGTCAGATTTTGTTTTCATTTAAAAGCTCTTGTGAGTGTTTTCTCGCTATATATTTAAAGTGTACTCATTTTTAAAGCCCAAAGAAATCAGAAGAAAGTATGTGTGGGAAAGGGATAGTTGAATATAGATGTTACTTCCTCAAGGAGTGATGATATCACAATCTATAGACACATTTTCTTATTTTTTCTTATTTTATATCACTATTTTTCAGAAAAGGCAACATCTAGTTGTATTATATTGTTACTATTTTCTAGTTTGGTTCCATTTGGGCTGAAATTCTTCCTTTAGGTTATCAGTGAAGGAAATTTAAGAGCAATTTATTTTTCTTTCATGAATTACATAGCTAATTTAAAACTGATGTTTTGTAGTCTGTTTTATGCTGATTTTTAACCTTTTTAATTTGGACTGCATTCTCACCAAGATGAGCAACTTTTGTTGTTTGTTGATGAATATCCCCTGAATTATAGTCTGTTTTTGTTGTTTTGACAAGGAAATACATAATCAAGTGACACACAGAAAAATAGGAATATTACTTGCACTCAATAAACTTAAAACTTTAGAAGGCTGAATTTCTTTGTATCACACTGGTTTGGAAGAGAGGCAGTATGTGTTCATAAGACAGGTGGAAACTTAAGAGTGAACAGTAGTAAGGAGAGTAGTTAATAAGTTTGTATTCTCATTGGGGAAAAATTTCTGTTATAGTTTCTCAGTAATCTGCTTTCAAATTGACAATCTCTTTAGGTATATCATTAAATAATGAAATATAATCAGTTATATGCCCTGATCTTGTTTACTTTTACTTTCATTTTGAATATGGCATTGTCCCATTAAATGAACTAATGAGACATTGGAATATTCTTCCACATATTGATGTTATTCTCTTAATATTCAGTTAACTGTTCAATTGTAGTTTTTTCATGTTTCATTTGCTTAAAATTGGATAGATCACTATTCATTGAATTAAACTTTGTTATTATCAGTATATTAGTATATGTTTGTATTTCCAATTTTTACACAGTGCTTAACCCTTAGCAAATACTCACATGTTTACTGAGGCATGAATTATACTGATAAACTGGAATTTATTGAGAATTGTTTCTACTGAGGAAGAACAACAGCAGAATGACTGAATGGGCAGATCATTGAATGCTAGATGTTTCAAAATATTTAATTTGACTTCTAATTAAGGAACCAGAGTGAAATTAGATAACTTTAAAATTCCTTAGATTAAGATATGAAAATTGTGAAATAACTACTTACAAAAGCAGTTAAATAAGTCTAAGTACTCCAGTATATTTAATAGGTGCTTTTGTATTTGATAGACTTAAGAGACCAAACAGTTTATTATGAGATCTGTATACTTCTGAAGGGAGGCCTGGTATGCTGCAGTCCGTGGGGTAGCAAAGAGTTGGACCCAACTGGGCAACTGAACAGCAACATACTTCTCAGAGTTAAATCTGGGAATCTGCTGGTTTCTTATACGGGTTTTTTAAGAGCTGATTTGAAATTTTATGAATCTCATTACTTTTCACTTTTCTCATAACTTTTCAAACTTTTTTTTAAATTTTTTTTTTCAAACTTTTATTTTATGTAGAAGCCAAGTCAGTAACTAGCTAGCCTTCAAAGTATATATTTTATTTATCACTCTAGTAATGGTATAGTTGTGTTTTAGTTTTTTTTGTTGTTGTTGTTATCAGTTTGAGAGAGAATTCTGTTAGCTTATAAGTGTAAGGATTTGAGTAACATTTGAGTTCTTGACTAAATTTCTGCTATAACTGTAGCTGTGAGAAGGCAAGAAATTTGACTTTTTCATGTTGTTGTTTAGTTGCTAAGTCATATCCAACTCTTTTGTAACCCCGTGGACTGTAGCCTACCAGGCTGCTCTGTCTATGGGATTTCCCAGGCTAGAATTCTGGAGTGGGTTGCCCTTTCCTTCTCCAGGGGGTCTTCGACTTTTTCATGCCTGATTGAAAATAGGCTTTCTTGAACACTGCTATAAACAAATAATGCGTAAAGTGGGCTCCTCAGCTATTCTTCCTTTCTGTTTTTTCATATTGGTTATTTCCAGTGTTGATAGTAATATCAGTTTTATCTTGTACCTTCTTTATTCTCACTTCTTAAACTGACCCTGCTGCTCTAATCTATATGGTTGTTGTACTATCTTACTTATTTCCAGTCCTACCAGTTTACCCTGCCAGATAGTCATAGATCAAGTCATGAATGAGTCCACTAATTATTATTCATTTATACCTTTCATTTCGTCCAAAAAGGACTTAAAGCAGATTATAATTTTAAAACTGTCAAAACTGATGGAACTAAATATTTAAGATTTTTATTTTATGTAAATTATGCCTACATTTTAAAAGTTTAAAAAGGGAGTTGGTGTGGCACAGTTAAAAGTTTTTAAATGTGAGAAATGTGAGAGAAATTATTCTGAATATTAGTAATATCCATTATTCTAAAAATTATTCCTTTTGAATGCAATAAATGTTTGCAAAAAGCAAAAAAAAAATCTTAAAACATAAATTCTTGAACACATTAGTAAAAGAATAAAAAATAATACAACATGGGAAAGAGAAGAATGGGAAGGGCAGAAAAATCTAGGCAAGGGGAAGCTGCTGCATTTGGCACAAGGGAGAAAAGGAAAATAAAGTAGATTTCATAGTTTTCATTTAGTGAAAGAAAACATTCCAGGGTGTCAAAGAAAAAAAATTGCTTTATTTCAGAAATACATTGTGAATCTTTACACATGAACCACTTCAAATCATGATCTGGTGGTAGAAGGTATGCCATTTCTTGTTGGCTCTCAATTTAGGAAAACCACCCAATGTTCAATTTTGGTTCTGGGAAAATGTATTATTTGTTGGAAGATTAAGATAGTTCAAATATATGCAAAAAATTGAATGAGAAAGTATGTGAAATAAATATATTCAAGTTTAAAAGAGAGTGTGGGACAGTGAAATTTTTAAATGTAAGAAAAACATTGTAAATTTATTTTATTCATTTTGAATACAAGAAATGTTTGCTTGATGAGAAGTGATTCTTCAGGGTCCTTTTCCATCTCAAATTTACACCTATGAAAAAAGCCAAAGTTTTCTCATTTTAGATATTTCCATGATAAAGTTTCTATTTAGATTTAGAAGCAAAACTTCCTCACTTTGAAAAAAGAACATTTATAACTTACGTTGATAGAATATATTTGTTTTATATAAAAAATATTTTAGCCTAACAGGAACATTTATTAAATTTGTGATAATTTATATCATTTGAAAATGATTTACCTTTCTGTTATTACTGCAGACACATAACACTTTATGTTACTCTTTCCTGGAGCATGAGTCATCTACAAAGCAAGTTCAAAGGTGGAACCAGATTGTGGGGATGGGTGGGATTAGAAGAAAGATTTAAAAGCTAATGGATGGTGATTTGTAACAAAAGTGTACAAGAATGATGGTTGTAGCAGGTTCAAGCAAAGAGATGAAGTAAAGAGAAGCAAGAATGTGGTGTAAGACTTTACTTGAGTGAGCATGTTTATCACTGTTAACACTTGAGTTGTTCCCTTCCTCCTTTTTTCCTATCTCTTCCTGCTCCTTCATCTGCCGCTCTTAAAACTTTATCCCATTTTTCTGTGGAGACCTTTCGATCTCATCAATTCCTCTTCTGTGCTTCCATGATACTTAAAGTGTCTCACTTTTAAAATATATTCATACAATTGAATTCGGTTTAAAAAAACAAGGAAATACTTGTAATATAGAGTATAACAGTAGCTTTTGTATGATATGGAGATGAGAGTCAATCAAGTCAGTTAAAGAGCCTCCAGAGCAGATGATGTCTAGAGAACGCTAGCCTTTAAAGTTGAATAAGTTTCAAATTTCAAGACTTGATGACTAGAGCCTGGTAATAATGTCTTAGTGTAGTCCATGGGGTTGCAAGAGAGTTGGATGTGACTTAGTGACTAAAACAACAAAAACAGCATCTCATTAGTACAGTCATGTCTTTCTCAACCAAAAACACAGAAGATAATTTGAGTGATTGTCTCAGTTCTCTGAAGGATGCCTCATAACTAGTTTCATTCTAAATTCCTAGAAGGGCAATGAGTATATACATTTCATTTCTTTCTTTCCTTTTTTTAACAAATGACGTATTCTTAAGATCTAACACAATGAACACGATTGCAAGTACATTTAAAAGCAGAAATACATTTGACTTTAAGCATTTATGTAGATGTTTTGCTTTTAACCTAGTCTAACCAAGCCGAAATTCAAAGGAAAAGATTGGCTCTTTAACATATATTAAATGCAAAGGCATATGGAAGAATTAATCACTAAGATTCTAAGCCACTAGTAATCCATTCCCAGAACAAAATTTTCATGGTCACTTCTTTTTATTGGTTTGCCAGCATGTTCATTTTGATCAACTGATTTCACATTCTTGGGAATTTTGAGGACTTCCTGTCAATACCAGCTGTTACCAGTGCTGCCTCAGAAAGGATACAAACAAAAGACCGGAAGGACTGACTACAAAAGGGCCCCGTTTAAAGCCAAACCTTTTGTTTTTGTTGTTGTTTTCAGTTAAACAAAAACAAACCCTTTCAGGCTGATCAAAACAAGAGAAAGATTGCTGGATTGTTGTCCTGGTTATATGGATAGGGAAATAGGATAAGCACATTTAAATTATTTTTCCTGGTTATGCTATCTTTCTCTCTGGTGTGCTGTATTTATTTGTTTATTCAGGAACAGATATTTACTGAGTGCAAACTGTGTGCCAATAGCTCTTCTAGGTGTTGGGAGTATAGCAGCATATGAAAAAGAATTTCTGGGCTTATATTTTACTGTGGGAATACAGGCAATCAAAAAGCAAACAGTTGTATGGTTGGACATATGGTAATAAGTTCTCTGAAAAAAAACTACATTTATTAGGAAAAAGGAGGTTCTAGTAGAGAGTTATCGGAGAAGGCAATGGCACCCCACTCCAGTACTTTTGCGTGGAAAATCCCTTGGACAGAGGAGCCTGGTAGGCTGCAGTCCATGGGGTCGCTAAGAGTTGGACATGACTGAGCGACTTCACTTTCACTTTTCACTTTCATGCATTGGAGAAGGAAATGGCAACCCACTCCAGTGTTCTTGCCTGGAGAATCCCAGGGACGGGGGAGCCTGGTGGGCTGCCGTCTATGGGGTCGCACAGAGTCGGACACGACCGAAGCGACTTAGCAGCAGCAGCAGTAGAGAGTTATAGGAAGGGTAGGACATATGGTGATAAGTTCTATGAAAAAAAAACACAAACTACATTTATTAGGAAAAAGGAGGTTCTATGTAGAGAGTTCTAGGAAGGGCTTGTTGATGAGGGGGCATTTGAAGGAAAACTTGAAAGAAGTGAAGAATAAATCACATAGCTGTCTTAGAGAATTACCCTTTAACTATTAAACAATGTCTTTTTCAAATTTATTTTTAACTGAAAGATAACTGCTTTACAATGTTGTGTTGGAGGGAGAATTAAGAGAAACAATCTTATAAAAAGCTATCCTCAGTCTCTATTTCCCAGCTTTATCTTCCATAACTTGACTCACCAGGTTCCTGTCCCCAAGATTTTCATGGCAATTGGAAATCTCTAGATAGTGTTTCAATTTGATGAAATTCTGTGTGTCTGCTTCTGATTTTTGTTTGGCATGGCACATCATAAACCAGGAGCTTTGTATTGTTTTGGTTTTGGCTACTTGAAAGTGTTCTTCAAGCTAAATACTTCTAGGAGATGTACTCTCAAAAGACCCCCAGGTCAGTCGTTCAGTTTCAAGTCAGATGGACACTGACTTCTGTGTCCCTGTGCAGTTGTTATTTTATCTTTTTGTCTTGGTGCTTTGGCTGTTACCCTATTAGCTCAAGGGACTGAATTTTCTTCTGCTGAGTTCAGTTTTCTAATAAAGCAGTGACATTTGACAACCTGCGTTAACTTGTTGATACAAATGCCAACTAAAAAATGTCTCTTGCCAGCAGTTTCTGCAAGAATTAAGTCCTTGGTCAGTGCAGTCACTGAATTTTAGCACCCCCTGAAAGGAGTTCAGGGCAGAATGTACTCTGGGAAAACTGGCAGCAGAGACCTTCTGATAGGTATTTTCAGGAGAAATTTTTTGTGAACCTGGATTCTTTCTTCTTTCCATGCCTAGAAAAGCACTGAAACATTAACCTTCTACCAGATGTGTGCGTGACTGCAGGATTCACCTTCACCGCATGCACATGTATACCGACCTCCCCCGTCACCTCTTCCAGGCTATAGTCCTCAGTAAGGTGTAAGATACTAAATAAACTTGACTCAGCTTTAATGTTGTGCTCTTGTTTGTATGTTTTTAAGTAGGCACAGCTAGGTCAGCTTTCTTGACTTATGTTAACTATCCTGCATATGGTTGAATGAGAATCTGGGCTCTTAAAGGTAGTTCTATCCCACTTGTCTTTTTTTCCTTGGTAACATAGTACCCTAAGTTTGAATCTACCTTCAGATTCTGGTTACCATGTCTGTCCTTCACAGTCAAGTCTTGGCCTTACTGTCATTTTCTGACATATGACCATTATCCAGCCCTACTTGCACCTGGAATCATGACTTCAGTTTTCTCTGACTAAACTCTGCTACTTTCTAAACACATGGGATATCATTCTGTGAGGTTTAAGGTTTTTTTAGGAATACATTTTTTATTTATAATGTAGGAGAGATATTATTAAGGTTCTTAGCAATAATAAGAGAAATAGAAAAAGCTTAAAAGTGAACAGATGATATAACTCTACTATTCTAATCAGCTGTTTATAATTTTCCAGGTTAAAAAATGTTTTTTAATTAAGATACAGTTGACCTATCACAGTATTTTAGTTTCAGGTGTATAATGTAATGATTCAATATTTGTATATATTGTGAAATAGTCACCACAGTAAGTCACTCATCACCATATGTAGTTAGAATTTTTTTCTTATGATAAGAACTTTTAAGATTTACTCTTTTAGCAACTTTCAAATATGCACTACAGTGTTATTAACTATACTCACCCTGCTGTATCTTCTATCATGACTATTTTATAACTAGAAGTTTTTACTTTTTGCCCTCCTTCCCCCTTTTTGCCCACCCCCTGCCTCTGGCAACCTTCAGTCTGTTCCCTGTGTCTGTTTTTTTAGTCCACATATAAGTGAGATTGTACTGGAGAGTCGACCCTTGCTGTCTGCAAGGGATTGGCTCCAGTACTCCTGCAGATACCGAAATCTGTGGATGCTCAAGTCCCTTATATAAAATGGCATAGTCCAATCAGCCGTCTATATCCACAGGTTCCACATCCCCTGATATGGAAGACTGAGTGTTTTTGTCTTTGTCTGATTTGTTTCACTTACCATAATGCCCTCAACTAAGAGATACCTGGCAGCCTGTCTGGGGACAGTGTGCTGATTCACACAATCACCCTCACAGACAAGAAACTGAACAGTTCCATCACATAAGGAACTATATTCCTATTTCTCCAGCCTGACTATACCTGCCCTAACCCCTGGCCATTATTAATCTGTCCTTTATTTCTAAAATTTTTCTTGTTTCAAAATGTTATATAAATGGAATCAAATAGGATTATCTTTCTTCTCAGCCAGATTCTCTGGAGATTAAGATATTGTCTGTATCAATAGTTCATACTTTTTTATTGCTGACTAATATTTCATAGTATGAATGTACTGCAATTTCTTTAACTGTACACATATTAGAGAATATCTTTGCTGACTCTACTTTTTGACTATTACAAGTAAGGCTGCCATAAACATTTGTGTACAGGTTTTATATAAACATACGAGTTTTCACTGTTTTAGATAAATACTCAAAGAGTGCAATTGCAAAGTCATATAATTATTGTGTTGTATGGACTGCCAGATATTTTCCAGAGCAGTTGTACCATTTTGAATTACCATCAACAATACATGGGTGATCCAGTTTCTTTGCATCCTTGCCATTTTTTGGTATTGTCTTAATTTTCTTTTAGCCATTCTGATCATGTAAGGATAGCTCATTGACGTTATAATTTACATTGCCCATCAGGATGATGGCTAATGGTGTTGAATATCTTTTTCTGTTTACTTGTGATCTGTGTTTTCTCTCTGGTGAAGTATCTCTTCACGTCTTTGCCCATTTTCTAATTGAATAGTTTGTGGGGTTTTTTGTTTGTTTGTTTTTTACCATTGAGAGTTCTTTATATATTCTAGATTCTAGTCTTTTGTTGGATGTGTGGCTTATAAATAGTTTCTCAAAGTTTCTGTAGACTCTTCTCTTCACATGGTCTTTCTCAAGGCAAAAATTTTAAATTTTGATGAAAGTGCTGTTTATCAGTTTTTTATTTTGTGGATCGTGCTTTTGTTGTCAAGTCTTAAGGACTCTAAATCTCCAAGGTTTTCCCCTATGCTTTAAAAGTTTTATAGCTTCACACTTAATATTTAGGTCATCCATTTCCAGTTTATTTTTACAAAGTTTGAGATTTAGGTGAAGGTTCATTCCTTTTCCATTGATTTGCTTTTGCACGTTTGTCAAAGGCAATAAAGAGCAGATGGGACAAACAGATGTAGAATTTAAACTAACCATGTCAATGACTACATTAAATGTAAATAGTCCAAACTCCAATTAAAAGACAGAGATTCTCAGAATGGATAAAAAACAAGACCCAGTTCTTTGCTATCTACAAGAAACCAGTTTTAAATATGAAGGTGTAAATATGTTAAAATTAAAAGCATGAATCAAAGGATAAGTGCAGGGATGGCACTGAGGGTAATTCTAAGACTTGTTCTGTGGGTAATTAGGTGATTGATAACAGTTAACCAAAGAGGATATTGAAGAAGTCTTAGCTGATTGGTGATGAAGGTAATACATTCATGTTAATATTTGAACATGTTAGCGTTTGAGATACTTGCCACATATATCTGAGGTGTCTAGTTGGAAGCACTGGATCTGGAATTTGAAAGTGTAGTTTTAGTCAGAAATGTATTAATAGATTTAGGAGTAAGCAGAGATAGAACTAAAGTCATGATTGTGGCTCAGCCAGCATATATATTAGCAAAAGAATACTGAAAAATATCAGTGTTAAAGAAGTAGTGAAGTTAAATGGGAAAGAACTGTCAGGTCAAGGCCAGCCCACAATTTTGTTTTGTATTCTAATTTCCTTTTGCAAGTTAAAATGATCTTATAATGATTTGGCTTAGGATAGTACAAAAACATTTCCTGTAATGTAGGGCCAATAATATTTCTTAAAATGCCCAGAAAACAATAGCAATTCCTGTCTTCCACTTCCCCTATTGTTAACTTTTCTACTAGCACTGGAGACCTTGTACTTACTTGGATAATCAGAATCTCTTTTAGGAATATCTTGACCTGATAGCCTTGAAATCCTTTACTCTCTGGAGACATTCACTGTTGCTTTAGATGTATGTTAATATGAAAGATCATGTAGAATAGACTTACAACTTCTACTTTTTCTATCCATATTACTTATTAAGTGGGATTTATACTAATCTTGCTGACAGGGAGAATCTGGTTTCCTTCACATGATTAAGTGGCAAAATGGAGTGAAATGTCCAGAGTGATTATGCTGAGTTAATTTAAGTAGGTTAGCAATGACATAAAACATCTTGCCTGAAACCCAAAAGTAAACTTCTGAATCATGAATGCAAGCAGTGCTATAGATACAAATACATAAATTTTCAAAAGTTAAATATTCCATTAAATATTTTCTTTAGATTAAAAAAGTCAGATTCTGTATTAGTTATCCATTGCTATGTAAGAAATTATCCCACAGCTTAACAGTTTAATAAAAGAACTAATGATTTACTCGCACGTAATTTCTGAAAGTCAGGAATCTGGGAATGGTTTAGCTATGTAGTTTTGGCTCCAGTTCTTTCAGGAGAGTTGTTCAAATTATCAACCAAGGCTGCCGTGGGGTTTGGTCTTTCCTGGAGTTGGAGAATCCACCCCAAGTTCACTCACATGGTTGTTAGTAGCCTTCATTCCTTCACTTGTTGTTGGCCAGAGGCTTCATTTGTTTGCCATGTAGACTTCCCTATAGGGTTGCTTGCTCCATGGCAGCTGCTTTCCCCTAGAGCCCAAAGAGATCCGTGAAAGAGAACCTAAGATAGAAACTGCAGGTTTTTTATAAGTTAATCTCAGACCTGGTATGTCATCACTTCTGCTGCATGCCATGGACCACACAGACTAACCCAGGTACAGTGTACAAGGGTGTAAATACCCAGTAGCAGGAATTAATGGGGTTATCTTGGAAACCAACTGCTACAGTTGATATTTAGTTATCAATTAGAAAGCAAAGCCTATCATCCACTTTTGTCTTTGTGCTTTGCTGTATTTAATTAAACCCATGATAGGGTTTTGTCATATAACATTCTAGAAATATATACTGAGTGTCCACTGTATGCTTGGCACTGGGATTTTAAGAACTCTCTAAAAGTCCCACCTGGAGAAGAGGTTAGACTTGAGATATATTTTGAAGTTTGAACCAATATAACTTTCGTGGATTGGGTTCCAGTGGAGAGCGAGAGAAAGAATAATGTAGGTGATATCTTTTTGCTTTGGACAACTGTATAAAAGTGATCATGATATGGGGAAAACTGGATAGGAGTGGGAGGTTTTTGTGGTAGAAGATGATTAAAGTTTATTTCAGATGAACATGTTGAGTAAGGCGGAAGAGGACACATGCTTCTGAAGTGACCCTATCAGTAGCTAACAACTGGAGGATTGCTTACTGTTATGTTCCTACTTCCTAATATAGCACCTGTTAGAGAATAGACATATGGCAAACAATGGGTGGGTGGATGCATGATAACTAGGCATTATTGTCATTAGTATCTCCACTTTACAGGACAGAAAAGTGAATCATAACAAGGTAAAGCGACTCTCTCCTAGGTCAGGCAGCCAGTATGTGGTCAAGACTTGAACACCTGTGGTGTGACTCCAGAGTCTGTGCTTCTGTGCATTGCGCCATACTTATTATTATTCTCATGGCATGCTTCATTCTCTATATCTGTACACCTCTGTATCAGTTGGGTTGGAGAGATGGAGTAATAAAAGTGATACTTGGGTGAAACATGAAGACTGTTGGTGAGGAGAATGGCACCAGCATTCTTAGAAGAAGAATTCACTTTGGTATAATCCTATTGTGATCATTCAACCAGGTAAACCATCTTTGGGTTTAAACCATATTTGAAGAGAAAATAAAATGCCCATCAGCCACATACCTATGTCCTATTAAAGGCTCAAGTTTACTTGCATATCTCTGTGAGTCTCAAGGTCTTCTGAAAGGTCTTTGTTTGAGAAAAGAATGGGATAAGGCCACTCCTGCTGAATATATGTGGATTCATCCCATATGAAAAGATATTCAGTTCATCAATGACTAGAAAATGTAAAACACTGACTCTGACATACATGCATTAGCTGGTTTTCATTGTTAGCCTTACTTTACTCAGAGGAAAGCCAATATTGAGATTGCACTTCAGAGTGCCCCTAATGAATATAGGAAAGAATGACTTGACAATGGGAATTAGTACAATACATTATGGTGGTTGTAGAATAAATCAGTATTGTTTACTTTTTAAAGATTTTGTTTACCTTAGTTTATTGCTGTTTTAGTCACACAGAGGTTTTCAGGCTTTATGTAGTCAGGTTGTTTCGTGTTTTTCTTTATGACTTCTGGGTTTTGGTCAAACCTAGAAAGGCTCTTCCTTATCAAGAAGTTAGAAAGAAGGAGAGGAAGGGATGCAAAGAGGATAAAAGGCAACTCTGTGAGGTGATGAATGCTAACTAGCTTGATTGTGGTGAGTATTTCACAGTGTGTGTTTGTATGAAGCCATCACATAGTACACCTTAAATACATATGGTTTTTGTCAATTATACGTCAGCAAAGGTGAAAAAAGATTTTAAAAAAGAAGTTATAAAGATATTCTTTTGTATTTCTAATACTTCTTCAATTTTGTTTTTTAATGTAAGTAATTGAATTTTTATATATTGAGAAAGTATAATAGCCTTTTTTTTCAAATGGTTAGCTAATTTTTCAAACACATCTTATTGAATAGACATCTTCATATTTTCACAAAATCTACATTCTACCGTGTTCTGTATTTTTATTTACAGGTGCACCACTTTTCTTTTTTATATAAACCTAGCATCTTGGCAATTTGTCTGTTTTCCTTCCTTTCTTAGTTCAAGCACTAAGAGTGAAATAAGTATGGCTCCACGTTTTATGGTCTTGCAAGGTGTCACCTCCAGAAAGTTATTGAATCAATCATTTTAATGGCTCTTACTGCTAGTCTTACATTTTTATAAATGATTTTTTAATTATGCTTTTTAAACTTCTTGCTTGGTATATAGAAATATATTTTGTATTGGTTTTACAGCAGTACTGAGACCTTGCTAATCTCTCTCATTCTAATAATTTCCCTATAGATCCTTTTGAGTTTTCTTTGTTGTTTTTATTTAGTCGCTGAGTTGTGTCCAACTCTTTCCTGACCCCATGGACTATAACCTGCCAGGTTCCTCTGTCCATGTGATTCTCCAGGCAAGAATACTAGAGTGGGTTGCCATTTCCTCCTCCAGGGGATCTTCCTGGCCCAGGGATTGAACCCGCATCTCCTGCAATGGCAGGCAGATTCTTTACCACTGAGCCACCTTATTGACATAAATCATTTGTGAATAATGGTATTTTTGTTCTTTTTTCCTTCCTGGTCTTTTGATCTTTAATTTCTTTTCTTTATCTTTTGAACTGACTGGAACCTCAAGTATAATACTGAATAGAAAGCATGATAATGGGACATCCTTCTCTTATCTCCGATTTTTTTAAGGGGAATGCTTTTATCGTTTCACCGTTACACATGATGTTTGCTGTGGGTTTTTTGTTTATTTGTAGATGCCATTTATCAAATTAGGAGTACCCTTCTGTTCCTGATTTCTTAAGACTTTTCTTCTTTTTTAACATTGGGTTTTTAAATGAGAGCTTTTTCTGCATTGATTTTGACAATATTTTTCCCCTTAGATTTATTAGTAAGGGGCATTGCATTATAGATTTTCTGACATTGAACTAATCTTGCAACCTGGATAAACTCATCTTGGTAAATGACATACTCTCTTTTTAACACTGCTGATTTGGATTGCTAATTTTAGAATTTTTATATCTCCATTTATGAGTGAGAATGGGTTATAATTTTTCTTTTTGTAATGTCCTTGACAGTTTTTATTATCAATGTTGTACTGGCCTCAAAAATCAGAGAGAAAATGTTCTTACTTTTTCCATTCTCAGAAGAGTTGAAATAAAAGTGGAATTATCTATTCCTTGAATGTTTGGTAGAATTTACTGGTAAAACCAGAGGTACTTGAATGTTTTCTTTATGGGGAGACTTTTAATTACCATTTCAAATTCTTTAATACTTTATAGGACTATTGAGGTTTGTTTCTTATTGAGTTTTGTTAATTTTTATTTTTGTGGAACTTTCCCCTTGGTCTACATTTTCCAGTTTATTGACATAAAATTATTTATAACTGTCCCCTATTATCTTTCTGATCTTTGTAATGGTGGCCCCATTTTTGTTCCTAATATTCTTTATCTGTCTCTTCCTTTCTCAGTCTGACTGGAGTTTTTTTTAATTTTATTAGTTCTTTCAAAGAAGCAGTTATTAGCTTTGTTTATCAGACCATGTATTTTATCTTTGTTTTCAGTTTCATTAAATCCTGCTCATATCTCTATTATTTTCTTCCTTCTACTTTCTTTGGGTCTTTTCTGTATCTCTTTCTCTAACTTTTAATTTCTTTTCTAATATAAGCATTTGAAGTTATACATATTCCTAATTCTTTATTTTGTGCATAGTAAAAAATTGGCAGTCATTTTCAAAATGGAAACAAGAACCTTATTCTGACTTCAGAATTGCCATTGTCAATTACGACTATATTAATAATGCTCACCATGTCAAATAATATGATTTTGATACATACATAAGAAGGTCATGCTTACCAGTGTTGTTTTAATGTCATCTTGTTTCATGTAGGATTCACCTTTATTTGATCTTATTAAACAAGCAAAGGACCGAGAAGGACCAGGTGATCACTTTGAACCTGCCTCTACTCTCAACCTTCCTCTCCAGAATAATCACACTGCAGCAGATATGTGAGTGAAATCTGTTGTTGTCCATTCAGCTCACAAAAGGATTCTGAGCATAGTGTGATACAAGCTGTTATGCAAAAGCATAACAGAATAGAATTTTACATAAGACATTGTTCCTGCTTTCAAGAATCAGAAATATATGATACATGACCCAAAGAAAAGCCATATACAGCGGTACAGAGTACTACTGAAATCACTCCAGTTTAATGTCATGAGGACAGTTTTCACGTAGGGATGACGATTTAGATAGTCCTCAAAGGTAGACTAGGATTTCAACATGGAAACCAGAGAGAAGGGAGAGGACGGAGAAGACAGAAAGAGCATGAACCCCAAAGTACAACAGCCAGGAAAGCAGGAAACATTTTTCCAGAAGTGCAGCTCAGTGCCTTCGTAGTGAAGCATAGGATGGGCATGGGATCCCCTGTAGAAGAAACTGGCAGCCCACTCCAGTATTCTTGCCTGGGAAACCCCATGGACAGAGGAGTCTGGCGGGCTACAGTCCATGGGGTCGCAAAGAGTCGGACATGACTGAGCGACTGAAACCACCCTAGGATGGGCATAGGGAGTACGCGGTGCAAACAGGAGACTAAAGTGGTTGATGAGTGCCTCGTGATGTGCTAGAAGAACAACGCAATTGCTAACCTTTTTTGAAGGCTCACTCAGTGCTTGAGAATTACCAAACAGCCCTGTAAGGAAATAGACACTGTATCAGCCTTCATTATCTATGAAAAAGGAATTAGGGAAATAAGGTAACTTACCAAAAGCCAACAGAAATCAGATCCAAGCAGTCTGACCCCAAAGCCCATGCTCTGAAACGTTCCAGCTACATTGCCTTTCACAGGAATGTGTGTAATGTTACGTTTCTGTTTAGTTCTGTGCAAGAATTGACATTACACAGCTCTATGACGCGTGCAGGGGCTGTTTTCCAGAGGTGCCATTTCCATGCTAATTTGTATCCAGAGTATTTCTAGTGTGTGAAACCTCTGCCTTCATGTATAACTTAGCTTGCTAGGTAATACATAAATATAAGTATGTCAAGCCTTATCTTTTTCTTTAATTCAATAAGCTGACTGTTGGGTGCCAGGAAGCATTTTAGGCACTGAGAATACAAAGGCATGTAAGATGGATTAGGTCCTTTCCTTCACAGAACTTACATTCTGAAGAAAAGAAATAAACAGTGAACGAGGAAACTAATATTTAAGGTGACCTTAGTGTATAATAAGTTCTGTAATGGAAATAAACAGAATGATGTGAAAGTGAGGAGCTGAGAGAGTGATAGAATGTTTAGGGAAGCTTTCTCTATTGAAATGATATTTGACCTGAGACTTCAAGAACAAATGGATGCTGGCCTGCCAAAATCTGTATGGTGTGCATTCCAGGCAGAGCAGACAGGGAGTGCAGTGTCCCTGGGTGATCAAACTTACCTGGTCTTAGGAACAGAAAGAAACCCCAAAGCAAACAAGAGGAGAGTGGTACAAGATGAGGCTGGAAAGGCAGACTGCAGCTAGACCTTGTAGAGTCTCATCAGCCACAGAGAGGAGTTCAGATTTTAAAAGGCTGTGGGAAAGCATTAAGGTTTTAAGCAGAGGGGCAGCTTGCTGTAATTTGTATTTTTAAAGGGCCAGTTTCTGGCTGCCATTTGAAGTACAGATGGGGTAAGAGGAGAGAAAAGAACAGGGCAAGGAAGAAAGTAGAAAGACCCAGTTTGGAGACAATTTCAATAGTCCAAATGAGAGATGTAAATAAATGAATTGGTCTAAGATATGTTAGTCCTAAAGGAGATCAATCCTGGGTATTCATTGTAAGGACTGATGTTGAAGCTGAAACTCCAATACTTTGGCCACCTCATGCGAAGAGTTGACTCATTGGAAAAGACCCTGATGCTGGGAGGGATTGGGGGCAGGAGGAGAAGGGGATGACAGAGGATGAGATGGCTGCATGGCATCACCGACTCGATGGGCATGAGTTTGAGTAAAATCCGGGAGTTGGTGATGGACAAGGAGGCCTGGCGTGCTGTGATTCACGGGGTCACAAAGAGTCGGACACGACCGAGCGACTGAACTGAACTGAACTGAAGATATGTCAGTAGAGATACAAAGAAATGGAAAATATCTGGGGTATGTTTCTAGAGGGAGAACTTTCTTTTCCATTGGATTTGAAGATTGGGAAAAGGAAAAAATTTTAAACATCTAAGTTTTTGATTTAAGAAACTGGTTGTAATACAGAGCCATTTCTTGAGATGGGAAAAATGGAGAAATGAAGAGCTCCACTTTGGCCTTCTTAAGTCTGAGATTCAGAAAGCGAAGTATTATCCTGCTTGAAAGTGAAAGTGAAGTCGCTCAGTCGTGTCCGACTCTTTGTGACCCCATGGACTGTAGCCTACCAGGCTTCTCTGTCCATGGGATTTTCCAGGCAAGAATACTGGAGTGGGTTGCCATTTCCTTCTCCAGGAGATCTTCCTGGCCCAGGGATTGAACCCAGGTCTCCCGCATTGTAGGCAGACGCTTTACCGTCTGATTATTACCTATTATCCAGCAGGTAATATTTTCACCTGGAATTTGAGGGAGACTAACTTCTACCCAAGTTAAGTCAGCATACAGTATTGCTAGTGAATTGAAGGTAAATTCGAGGGTGATAGACTAGACTCCTGGTACTTATAAAATCGTGATACTGGTTCCCTTTTTCTAGTGTTCTAGTTAGTATATTACATGTAGTAGAAACATCCATAGTAAGGTACAAATCCTACTTCCTGCTCAGAATTATTTCTCAGCTGTACTGAGTCACTCAGTCATGTCTGACTCTTTGCGACCCCATGGACTCTAGCCTGCCAGACCATGGCTTCTCCATGTCCATGGGCTTCTCCAGGCAAGAATACTGGAGTGGGTTGCCATGCCCTCCTCCAGGGGATCTTCCCAACCCAGGGATCGAACCCAGGTCTCCCACATTGCAGGTGGATTCTTTTACCATCTGATACTAAAACAGAATTAGAAGGTAGACCTGGACTATCCTCTGAAATAAAGGGCAACACAGAGCAGTGTTAGGTCAGAAACTGAGAGTTAGTATGTACTCATATCTGTCTCGATTTATGCCTCACATGTTTAGTGTATGGGTGTAGACCTGCCTTGATAATGTTACCTGAAATATTAATTCATATAATTCTGTGCTATATAATTTAGGAAGATGTATGTCTGTGTAACTTAAGTCTTATGTAAATGAACCATAGTTATCAGTGAAACATTTTTAAGAGAAGAATCAGAGAAATTGATATTTTAATATCAATGGCTTGTTCTTTTAAGCTGGAGTCATTTTTATTATCTCAATCCCACTTTAATTATTAAAATTGAACATATAAACATATATAGCTATTTTTTCAATAAGGCAGTAATTTCCAGGAAAGGCCATTTATTAAAATAGGGTTAGAAATGATAACAACAAGCTTAGTTTTCCTCTTAAGCTCCTTTTCCAACTTGTATTTAAATAGGACTTTGGTGTAAAACAGTAGATTAAATAGACAGGATGTGTGTGTACAGCCGTGTGTGTTTGTGTATCTGTGAAAGAGAGAGATTCTGAGAAAACTTCACATGAAGACTTTTCCTTTGACTATATCTAGGTATCTTTCCCCTGTAAGATCCCCAAAGAAAAAAGGGTCAACTCCACGTGTAAATTCTACTCCAAATTCAGAGGCTCAAGCAACCCCAGCCTTCCAGACTCAGAAGCCATTGAAATCTACCTCCCTTTCACTGTTTTACAAAAAAGGTTAGTAGATGATTACTTTCAAGAGCATGGACTCTGAAACGAGGCTGACTGAATTCAAATCTTGGCTCTTCGGCTTACTAGGTATGACTTTGGGCAAGTCACTTTAAAAGCTCTATGCCTCAGTTTCCTCATCCGTAAAATGGAAATAATAATAACCTACCTTATTTGAGTTTTGAGATAATTAAATGAATGAATACATAAAATGCTTTCAACAGTGTCTAGCACATAGTAAGCACTCAAAAAGTGTCAGATGTTGTTATTGTTGCTGCTTACTGTTATGCTTTCAAATTTAAGCTTGGAAATATTTGCCCCTACCATTACTTCTTCTGTTGAGGTGTGTAAGTTGAGATTATACAATGGGCTGTGGCCTAAGGCAGATGCATTTCCTGGTGACCAGGTTGTGCAGCATTTTCTGATTGTGTGTGATGGGGTGGGGAGGTCATTTGGGTGTCTGTGCATGTACATGCAGGTGCACACCCACTTGAAACTCTTTGAAGAAAGGTAGAAGGCCAGATTCCTCTGTAATAAATCTTATTTCTGACTTGAATAAAGTGAATATACTGAGCTTTATAGGCATGGTATAAGTCCTTAAATTAGAGCAGTGGTTCCAAAGTGTGGTCCCCAGCCAGCAGAATCCACCTCACTTGATAAGTTGCAGAAAGGAGAATTTTTGTTTGAGTCCCAATGCTAGAACTGTTCAATCAGAGACTCTAGTAGGATGAGGAAAAAATCCTTGTTTTATCAAGTCCTCAGTGCAAGTCTGATGTAAGCCAAAGTTGAAGACCAGTGGGATAAATTATTAACTAAAAAATTCTGATTACTTTATGCAAGTCTTTGACAGGTACATTTAAACCAAATGGAGGAAAATTCAATTTTGTGGATTACTTTTCTCCAACCCATGTTCCAGTAGTATTTTTAAATAAATTTGCTCAATATATTTAATATCACAGTCATATTACCACTTAGATAATCTACAAGTCTAGCATTTTTATAGAGAAATATATAGAGAAATATAAAAAACTATTTGTTTTTTTATTTTCAAGATTGAAAAAATTAAGGGAGTTTGGAAATTCTGTTATTTTTAAAAGTAATTACTCTCTTGAATATTGATAGAATATTCAACATCTGTGATGAGTGATTACCAACGAAACTGAAACAAACCGTATTTGGGTTGTCTAATTTCACAATATCTTAGGATCTTTCTTCCTCTAATTTTCACCTCTGCCTCAACTTTATGCTATAATAATTCAGCAAAAGAATTATTTTTGCTGAATAGTAGTTTCAGCAAAGTACTGTTTTGCCTTCTATGTATGTAGGACAGTCCTAAGACTAGAAATCATAAGGAAAATAGTGGGAGAAATGAAGTTAATGTTAAATGCTATTTAACAGCATTTCGTTATAACAGTTCAATGTTTTGAAAATATCTACTTGTGATGCAAAATTAAGAGTAAATGTGATTAATTCTCCTTATTTTTCCAGTGTATCGACTAGCATATCTTCGACTGAATACCCTGTGTGCACGCCTTCTGTCTGACCACCCAGAACTAGAGCATATCATCTGGACCCTTTTCCAGCACACACTGCAAAATGAGTATGAACTCATGAGAGACAGGCATTTGGACCAGGTAGGGAAATTACGCACTTCTCTCCTCCTGCTTACTTGTTAGCTATGTACTGATTTCTTAAGAAAAGTTTGGATTCACATGAGAAGCTACATCAATTTAGTTAACATATATTTGCTTACTGGCTACCCTTTATATTTTTGGTGTATTTTTTACAAATGAGAGCTTTAAAGTTTGAGACTATTTCAGTATTTACTTATTTAATGACATGAAAGCTCTCATTGCAGAAACCACTGAAGAAACTTTATCATAGGCGTTTTCTGTGTTGTTGTAAACTAGAATTCATTTAGTGTGGGAAAATCATGAGACATAAGAATAGTTGATCTAAAACAGTGCCACATGAGCTCAGGAGAGGAAAAGATAATTCTGTAGGAGGTTAAATTTTTTTGTTAACTAAAAGAAAGATAACAGTGCATTTTAGAGCACAGTTCAGTTCAGTTGCTCAGGTGTATCTGACTCTTTGCAACCCCATGGACTGTAGCACGCCAGGCCTCCCTATCCATCACCAACTCCCGGAGTTTACTCAGACTCATCAAATCCATTGAGTCGGTGATGCCATCCAACCATCTCATCCTCTGAGCACAACCACGTAACAAAATCCTGACTGTTTTTATATCACATTTATTTACTAGATTATGATGTGTTCCATGTATGGCATATGCAAAGTGAAGAATATAGACCTTAAATTCAAAATCATTGTCACAGCATACAAAGACCTTCCTCATGCTGTTCAGGAGGTAGGTAACTTTCCATGATAAGAGTTTTCAAAATATGTCCATGTCTGTAATACGGGTAACTTTAGTCAGTAATGGTACCATATGTTCTGACTGATTTGTGTAAATTTACATGTCCACTTGTTTTCATATTATTAATTATTTGTAAGTAAAATTAACTGGGAAGCTAACACTTTAATATTCAAATTCGTATTATAAAATAAATAGGAAACACTGTATTTTGCCAATAAGCAGAATATTTGTAATAAACTTTTAACTTTTATATATATATAAAACACATACTGTATATAACTTTTCACTTCCAGTAGAACAGCTATAATCCAAGCCTAAAATGGCTTCTTTAGATTGTTTTTTTCCTATAAAGTAATGCGTCTTTTTACTGTTAAAAAGTATCATGAACTATTAAAATAGAAACTCTAAAGAGATAAATTCCCAAATTCATTTAACAAGTATTTTTGCTCTTCTTCCTCAGACATTCAAACGTGTTTTGATCAGAGAAGAGGAGTATGATTCCATTATTGTATTTTACAATTCAGTCTTCATGCAGAGACTGAAAACAAATATTTTGCAGTACGCTTCCACCAGGGTATGTTGAAGGCATCCTTTATTTGGGCAAATCTACTTGTAAAGCAGTGGGTCTCACTCAAATGTTAAGTAATCTCCTGCTTTTGTTTTTGCTGTAGCCCCCTACCTTGTCACCGATTCCTCACATTCCTCGAAGCCCTTACAAGTTTTCTAGTTCACCTTTACGGATTCCGGGGGGGAACATCTATATATCACCCCTAAAGAATCCATATAAAATTTCAGAAGGTCTGCCTACACCAACAAAAATGACTCCAAGATCAAGGTTTGTGTTTTCTTTTTAGGAAAGTGGTAAAGAATGAGAGGGTGTTTTTTTTTTAATCCAAGCATAAAACCATTAAGCTTTCTTCATTTACTACAAGCTAGTCCCTAATTTCCTAATTTATATTAAGTGATATGATAAAAATAAAAATCGGGGGTGTTGGGGGTGAGATAATCTGTTTACTTAGATGGGTTTGCAAATTTAGTCATCAACTTTTCTGGTGTCTTGGGTCTTTTGTAAACAATCTGAGTACTAGTTTGATCCTAAGTTTCAGATCACTCTCAGTTTTTTAAGTAGCCACCCTGCTAAACAAAGTAGATTCCTTTTGTTAAGAATTTTTATTCTAGAGTTTATTGAATGTCCTGTGAAGTCTTTCTGTGGATCTGTTCATCTTGCTTATGAAAATGTAGATGACTGATTAAATGTAGATGATGGTAAATGAAGTCTTTAGAAGTCCATCCCTACTTCTGCCTGCGGCCTCTTTGTATTACCTTGGGCAGGTCTCTGCTTCAGAAGGCTGCTGTGGCTCAGGTAAATGATGAGTGTGAAGCTGTTTTAAATTCTCAGATGAAAGGCTCTGTGCACCTACAAATCATTATGTTATCTTACACATTCAACAGTGGGTGCTCTCTGGCTTTGAAGTACTTCACCTGACTTATTATATGCTATCATGGGCTATTTGAAACTGACTTTATTTGAATAGTGGAGGCAGATTAATTAGTAAAGTTAATATAGTCTCATCTCAGAAATTGTTAGCCCATATAGTTGCACTTAATGGGCAAGAAAAACAAACAGGAAGAAGGGGATATATTAATCCTATGAAAACATTAGTGTAGTGTGTTTACTTATATAAGCAATGCACACATAAAAATTTCAAACTGTACAGTAAAAGAAAAAGTAGAAAATAACTGGCAAATGATATAAATGCTCTCATGTGCCCCTGTGTTATTTTCTGTATATTTGGTGTTTTTATGGTTGAGTATCTATGTACTAATATCTACAACTTACATTCTAAGCTGCTGAGGTGCACACCATGTTTATACATTGCTACAGGAAAATGTATACTTAAGTAAATTTTTAATTATGATAATTAACCCATATTATGCTGATAATGTTAGCTACTTGCTGATCTTAGTTAATTCACTTCTGGGTTGGAGTCCTTTAGCAAAAAAGTCACATTCTGAAAATCCTGATCAGCTATTAAGAGAGCATCTTAACACTCCTTATTCACCATATTTTGATAAATCATATAGAATGATGGCTACTTATCAAAGAATTGGAGAACAATAAAATCCATATATCTATTGATTCCATGTGCATATGGTCAAATCTTTGTCATATCAGGCTAATGCTGTTCTTTAGCTTTATTATCAAGTGCATAAATTATATGATTCAAACAGGGACAAGCTAAGAGATTTATGATTCTAGGATATGTGTTAAATGTTGTTTTAGTTGCTAAGTCATTTCCGACAGTTTTGTGACGCTATGGACTGTAGCTCACCAGGCTCCTCTGTCCATGGGATTTCCCAGGCAAGTATACTATAGTGGATTGCTGTTTCCTTCTCCAGAAGATCTTCCCAACCCACAGATCGTTGCATTGGCAGATGGATTCTTTATCACTGAGACACCTGGGAAGCCCACATGTTAAATAACCTTTACCATATGTCAATACAGATCCTAATAGAATTTGGATTATCACTTATACAGTTTTACCAAATATAACTTGAATTTTTAATGAGAAAATGTGAAAAAAATTTGAATTGTTTCTTTACTCATTGATTTATGAAGAATTAAGTATGGGTAAACTTAAAATTTTCTTTTACCCTCTTTCCTTGTGAGCAATGGCAAAATATATTCTTGTAGACGTGCAGTTCTTGCTTTAAAAAATCTACGGAACCAGCTCAGTGTGTGACTAGACTAGCACTACCAAAATTAGCCTTTAATGAGTATAATTCGTCCGTGGTTTAGGGGTAGAGGAAAGCTTTGATTTGGTCTTCCTGTGAGTTCAGAATGACGTGTGTATGTTCATCTCTGCATAGTTGTGTATGATTTGCATTACTAATTTGTATTTTATATTAACTTGACAGAATTTTAGTATCAATCGGTGAATCATTTGGGGTGAGTATTTTTTCTGTGAATTCCAATAGCATGATACCATAATTATAAAAGAATTTGAAATTTTCTATAATTGAATTTATAAATGCTGCTATTCAAGTACCTCATTCAAGCATGTTGCATAAAATTTAGAAGATATATATCAGATTTATTTTCAAATCAGGTTTAATTTTAAATCATATTCATAATTGGTGTATTTCAAAACTGCTTTTTAAACACCTTTGAGATTATATGTGTGTATACATTAATGTATATACATACAAATATATATGTACATTATATAGTCTCAAAGGAATGTTTTAAAAAGTGGCTTTGAATTTCACTCATTCAGAGTATGGTTTAAAATACTCCAAAATGTGGTCACCACGTCCACTTGTCACCAGCCAGCACCTCCTGGTCCCTTCTGTATGTATACACACTTTTGCTTTTCCTTCCTCTCCAACTTCTAGGGTATTCTTCCCTGGTAAATTGATTAGGAATTGGTTACATGCCCCAGGGTAAGTGACAGACTATGTGGTGGTCTTTGTTGCAGAGGAGTCCAGGGGAAAGTTAAGCTTTGAAAGGGTTGTCCTAGTCTGGGAGCCCGCTGCTCTAACTGGCCTTTCCTTTCCGTCACTAATTCACAGTCCTGTGTTCAGTGAGCGTTACTGAATGTTTCTTCCCACCACCCCCGCCTATATTTGTTATTTATTGCTGCATAACAAACAACCCCCAGACTTAGGCATTTAAACCTTTTTTAATCTCATTCCTTGTGGGTCATTGAGCAGGCCTGGCTCAGCCGGGTCCAGGGTCTGGCTGTCCGAGGCTGCAGTCAGCATGTGAGCTGGATCTGCAGTTATCTCCAGGCTCACCTGGAGGACCACCTTTCTCACTCAGACTCACTTGTATGGCTGTTGGCTGATCCTCAATGGCTGTTGGCTCAAGCCAACATCAGTTCCTTGACACCTGGGCTTCTCCCTCGGGTGGCGGGCTACTCACGACAGAGAGGAGGGAGGGGAAGAGGGAGATAAGCAAAATTGAAGTCAGTCTTCTTGTCATATTGGAAGTGACTTGCCATCACCTTTGCTGCATTATTTTGTCAGAAGCAGGACAATACTAGGTCCAGCCCCACATTCGAGGAGACAGTGAGGCCATTCTAGCGTCTGCCTAAGCCCTGCCCCCAGTGAAATAACTAGAGATACATGTTGTGTACTGAAAGACCAAATGTTAACATGTGTGTTACAAATAGTAAATGCGATGACATTTAGCTCAACACAGGCTACAGCCGTCAGGCTTCACAAAGGTGATGTGGACCACATAAATAGGATTGGATCCAGATTAAGTATAGAGTAGTGGTCTTCAAACTGTTTTGCTTGCCATAAATTCTGAAAGAGTTGAAAGAATGTTATACATACTTCCATATTTTAAAGCTGATAACTGGAAATCCATTTAATAGGTGTACAGAATTTCATTTCTATCCTATTGTACATGGGCTCTAAATATATTTTCCATCAAAATCTGGTTTTGCATTTAATTTTTTGGAAACTTAGTTCATTTAATTTTTGGTAAATTAGCTAATGAAAATTAGTTTTGCATAATTAGCAAAGCTAATCCTCAGTGTCAAATCAGATTTAATTTCTATTGGAAAGTCTGATTTCATTCTAGAATCCAAATAAACATGTTAATACACATCACTGAGATAACCACCTCACTCTGGTTCTGAAATAGATAAGACACAGTTTTTCCATGTGTTTGTCCTTTGGATAAAATAAGGTATTGTGCCCTCTTTAGCATTTTTTACCAAAGTTTTCTTTACTGTGAAAGGATTCTTCCTCAGGAGATATGTATATCAAATTACCTCTAATAGTACTTGGAAGGACTCAAATGCTTTGAGTTTTTCAGATATTTAATATTTTATTTTAAACCTTTTAAGAGTTAGGAATATCAACAAATATTACATCAATGATGATTTCAAATTTATAAGCTGTATGACTTCTCAGCATGATATTCATAAAGTGAGTCCAAAATTCACTAGACAGCTCTTATTGAATTCTTGTTACATTTGCTCCAGTTATGCTATGCTTAAAAAAAAAAAAACAAGGTTCCAGAAAGCTCTTCCAGCTTTGCATGCTTCTGAGAAATAGCCCTGGTTTTGTGCATGAGTAAGTTCTGAAAATGAGAAACCAGGACTTCTGGAGTAGTAGTCAGAGTTGTTGGGAAGACACAGGAGGGTGTGAGAAGAGCAGGTATTTACTGGGGCAGAGTTAGGTGCAGTTAGACTGATGTTAACATTTTTCATATCTCCCGTTTGGTCCAAAAAAGTAGGAAGTTAAATGCAGATATTACCTCTGCCTGATTTTTAATCCACCTCAAACCTATAATTTGGGGTTGCTAACTACAAAATGATCTAAAATAAAGAATTCTATAATTTGTAGACTTCAGAGAAGTTCCAGAAAATAAATCAAATGGTGTGTAACAGCGACCGTGTGCTCAAAAGAAGTGCTGAAGGAAGCAACCCTCCTAAACCACTGAAAAAACTGCGCTTTGACATCGAGGGATCTGATGAAGCAGACGGAAGGTAGGGACAGTATTAGCACGTGTGTCAGGAGCTGAGCTGGTCGTCGGGAGAACCCAGAGTGGCTGCTCTGGCCCTGGCTTCTGCCAGTCTCTCTCATGCCAATTTTATCTTGGAAATTATGAGGCTTGCTCAAAATAAAAGATGTGACTGCATCCCAAAGTTAAAAAAGCACCACATAAATCTACTGAAATTCATTGAAAATATCAGATGTTTACAAATCTAATCAGGCTTTACAATGCCATGGATAGATTTTGTGAGTTTTGATTAACATTAGATTTTAAAATGCTCACTCTTGAAAAATGCTACCCTATTTTATAAGAACCACTGATAAAATATCTAGGCTCATAAATTTATGACATTTGTATTTCAGATGTTTGATTTATAATCCTTTGACAGTAAAAGCTATTTACTAAAGAAAGAGCGTAAATAGTCATTGAAAATGCCATAGTTTTTGGAAATTGAAGTTTTTCATTTATACATATACATATGAAATATTTTGAATTTTTTAATCTGCAGTAAACATCTCCCAGGGGAATCCAAATTTCAACAGAAACTGGCAGAAATGAGTAAGTACTTATTTAAGTAAGTAAGTAAATGAACAATTGTTTACATTGCAGAAAGCCTTTTCATTATAAAAGGATAAATTTATAGAATCCCTTTAATTAACAGACTTTTTTTATGCATTTAAAATATAATTCAGTCAACAATATGTTATTTACAAGTATCTGTGTATTAAATGTATGATGCAAAGTGCAGGTCATCTTCATCCATCCCAACCGACATCTACTGTGCAGCAGCAGGAAGACCAAGAAGTGAAACCACATCTTCATTATGGATGGCTGTGGCTAGAAAATATTTTAGGATAGCAGAACTGTAATGAGGAACTCTCTGAGTGCTGGCTGTATAGGGAGGATATTAGAAACTTAGCATATATAAATATCATCACCTTTACTTAAAGAATAATCTTATTCTGCTATTATCGAACTTCCCTAATTTGCAAGTTTTAGAACTAGATTTCAAACAAAAGTTTTCCATTACTAGAAATCATAATTTGGTAAAGAATACTAAATCATTTTCCAAATTAGACTGACGTAAGTTTGGAACATTAGTTCAGTTCAGTCACTCAGTCGTGTCTGACTCTGTGACCCCATGGACTGCAGCACACCAGGCTTCCCTGTCCATCACCAACTCCCGGAGCTAGCTCAAACTCATGTCCATCAAGTCAGTGATGCCATCCAACCATCTCATCATCTGTCGTCCTCTTCTCCTTCCACCTTCAATCTTTCCCAGCATCAGGGTCTTTTCCAGTGAATCAGTTCTTCACTTCAGGTGGCCAAAGTATTGCAGTTTCAGCTTCAGCATCCATCCTTCCGATGAATATTCAGGACTGATTTCCTTTAGGATGGACTGGTTGGATCTCCTTGCAGTCCAAGGGACTCTCAAGAGTCTTCTCCAACACCACAGTTCAAAAGCATCAATTCTTCAGCGCTCAGCTTTCTTTATAGTCCAACTCTCACATCCATACATGACTACTGGAAAAACCATAGCTTTGGCTAGACGGACCTTTGTTGGCAAAGTAATGTTTCTGCTTTTTAATATGCTGTCTAGGTTGGTCATAACTTTTCTTCCAAGGAGCAAGTGTCTTTTAATTTCATGGCTGCAATCACCATCTGCAGTGATTTTGGAGCCCCCCCAAAATAAAGTCTGTTACTGTTTCCATTGGAATGTTAAGGCAAATGGAATTCTCTCCTAAACTTATCTGAGACTGTGAAAGATTAACCCAAGTAGAGTTAGATGGAAAGCACATTAAGAAACAGATCAGGGGACTCCCCTGGTGGTCCCGTGATTGAGACGGCACCTTCCAGTGCAGGGGGTGTGGGAGCTAAGATCCCACATGCCTCACAGCCAAAAACCAAAACATAAAACAGAAACAATAACAAATTCAATAAAGACTTTTAAAACTGGTCCACATTAAAAAAAAAATCTTAAAAAAAAAAAAAAGGAAAAAGATCAATGTGCATAAATTGTTTGTTGTTTAGTTGCCAAGTCATGTCTGACTCTTTGAGCCTACCAGGCTCCTCTGTCCACGGAATTCTCCAGGCAGGAATACTGGAGTGGGTTGCCATTTCCTCCTCCAGGGGATCTTGCCAACCAAGGGATCGAACCTGGGTCTCCTGCATTGGCAGGTGGGTTCTTGACCGCTGAGCCACCAAGAAACCACAGACTGTTATTGGACTGTCTTAGAGAGGTAGACACGAATGTCACCAGGAAGAGGTGACATTTCCTGATAATCTGGTGCCAGATCCATTAACAGGAAACAGAGCCAGGTCTTGGAAAGAAGACAAATATTTAAGAGATAATAACAATTAAAACTGTCATCCTTAGGTAATAGGACATGTCGATAAGAACAATACCAATTAAAATGTGACTTTTTAAAAAGAAGCTTTCTTTCAGTACATCTCTATATATACTAACTTTGAGATACAAAGTTTTTAAAATTACTTTTGATTTTAAACCATTTTTCTATGTTTATTATTTGAAGATACTATTGAAACTAAATGTAACAAAAGTTTTAAGTTCTTTGCTTATAAATGAAACTCTTTTTGGATTTTACATCAACTAATATACTACTGTTTTAACTTTTTTGTAGCTTTTCCTCCCCAGTGCATGAAAATAGACATGAAGCTTATAACTAAAATCAGGCCTTAAAAACATGTGGAAGCCTTTTGGAGCCCACAAGTATGCATTTTAAAGGGAGTAGAAAGATGTAAAAATATGAGTATTTTCTTACAGAGGAGCTCAGTTGCTGTAGTCAGTCCATTTCACACTGACACAGTTAGCAATGACTGTGAATTCCCTCTGCCAGGCTGAAGTTCAGGGCCTTCGTACAGCTAGAAAATGGAGGGGAAGTGGCAGGCGTTTTAACACATAAGGGTAAGGAATTCTCCAGGTTGCTCCTCAGCTTTCTGGGAAAACAGATCATCACACAGTGCTGGATTGCTGAGTGGAAGGACCAGAAGAGGAGACTGAGAGTCACTCTTTCTGTTCTTTACCAAGTGTGAATGTTCTTTGTGCTTCTTTATAAAGAACTCTTGCCCACCTCTAAAATCAAGTTAAGAATTTTGAAATAATTTCAAGGAAGCTTTCTGTTTTTGTCTGTGTTGTAATTAATAATGTATTTTAAAATGTCCATGTCCAAATTAAATGAGCTATAAGCTGGACTTCCTTGGTGTTCTGGCTGTTGAGTTTGCCTGCCAATGCAAGGGACATAGGTGTGATCCCTGGTCTGAGAAGATCCCACATGCTGAGGAGCAAGGAAGCCCATGCCCCACAACTGCTGAGCCTGTGCTCTAGAGACTGCACCGCAACTAGCAGTCCAGGCACCTAGAGCCTGCGCTCTGCAACACGGGAGGCCACCGCAGTGAGAAGCCTGCGCGCCGCAACTGCAGAAAGCCCTTGCAGCAATAAAGACCCAGTGCAGCCAAATTAATTAATTAAGTTAAAAAAAATTATAAATGAGCTGTGAGCTGATGTGTTTGCAGTACTTGCAGTGCATCTCCAAACACAAGGGGATTCTGAACTTCATGAAGAATAACACTCACTCCAGCAGATTCTGGACCAGCCCAGGATTCTGTTTTGCTCAGATGCTGGACTTAACCACATCACCTCTAGAGCAGTGGTCTACAAAGTTGGGCACGCTTGAGTGTGTTGTAAGATCACCTTGTGGGGATACATAAGACAGTATTAGAATGCTTATTTATCTTTATCTCATTGATTTTTAATGTTTGGGGTATATGTGTTTTATAATTTATACACATATACATAAATACATACATACTTTAATGGTACATATTTTGGGAAAAAGCTGGCTGATAGGGGTATGTGACTTAAAAAATTGGAAACCACAGCTTGTGAGGTCCTGGGCTCCATCAGTTTGGTGTGAGCATAACAAATAGGGTAGCCCTTTACCAACTTAACCCCACACCATCAGTGCTGTTAACATTTCTTCATCCTTTTTTTAGCATCTACTCGAACACGAATGCAAAAGCAGAAAATGAATGAGAGCATGGATACGTCAAACAGGGAAGAAAAGTGAGGACCCCACAACCTTGGTGGGCACGCCATGCACATCCAGCTTCGTTGTCTTTGTCTCCTACAGATCTGACTGTAGGACTCTCCCAGGTTCTGTTTACAGCACAGTTAGTGAAGAAGATAACATATCTTTGTGCGGATAGCACAGCTGAGTATTTGTGCAGGGGATTCCTAAGCCACTGGCAGCATTGTAGTCACTAGAACACGCGTTGTTATTGTACAGGATTGAAAATCTTGTGTCTGTTGATCAAATCTTATGTCAATCCTGCCATTGAAAAAGCTGTACCAGATGTTTCTATTTCCAAAGTACAGTAAGGCCCCTACATACGAACCTTCAAGATGCGAACTTTCAAAGATGTGAACAGTTGAGTCCAGTGAGGAACCAGAACCTGTGCCGTCAATATCAGGCATGAAGTTGCAGCTCGCCTTGCGTCTCCTGTTGCTGATGGTCCTTCCGCTCTGCCGCCTCCCTCCGCCTGTCCCTTCTCCACCAGTAACCTTCTTGCTGTTCACCCAGTACCGCCTGTGTGCCAGGTGTCCTGTGCTACTGTAGTTTTCCAGGTACTGTACTGTGAGACCGAGATGCTTTATTTTTGTGTGTTTTTAATGCATTATTTGTGTGAAAAGTATTATAAGCCTATTATAGTACAGCACTATATAGCCAATGTGTTTGTTGGGTACTTAGGCTAACTTGGTTGGACTTAAGAACAAATCAGACTTAAGAACACACTCTTGGAATGGAACTCGTTGATACGTAGGGGTCTTACTTAATAATTGCTCTGCTTTACAAACGGTGGCAGGATCCCCCAGGAGTGAGTCTCACAACCTGTGCCTATCTGAGTACTTTTGTCTTCTCTTGTGGCATGTATGATGTTTGCTGTTATTTTTCTTAATTTATATTTATTTTTTTAATTTAACATGAATACCCTTAGAAAATGCGTCTTGTCTTCCAAATGCAATTTGGCTGACTGCCCCCATTCACCCAAATGACCCTGAACTCTTGTGCTAAGACAGATGCTAGAAACTTAGGAGAAAATGACTGATTTTTTTACACATTAGAGTTTAGTTTACTAATGGAAACTAAATGGGTGTACTGTGTGTTTGTTTTATAAATTTTAGTTTTAAAATGCAAACAGAAAGCAAAAGTATAGACCTATGAGATAGTCATACTACTGATACAGGTTTCATACCTCAGGACTTGTAAGAGTTTATTGATCCTTTTCTTTATCCAACTCATGCTTTAAAAATAAAGAGTTATTAATAGTACTCTTGGTTTTATACCATTCAGATCACTGAATTCATTAAGTACCTGTCTAGTACTTGGAAAATAAAGTGTTCAACTAGAGCTTTGCTGTCGAGGACCTGGATCCAGTACATCCCCAGGACCCTTTCTGACGTTTCTGGGTCCCAAAGAATCAAGATACAAAGTAATTTTACTCCACAGACAGACTGTTAACTATAGGAGCCTTAATTTTTTTTCTTAGAGAGTTTCCTAATTGCATCTCAGCAATGATTCTCCTCTCCTGAATTTGGGAAGAGGTTTTTTTTTTTTTTTCTCCTGGAAGGGTACATGTCTTCCATGTATCTTTTGAACTAGCAGTTGTCTTTTTTTTTTTTTTTTTAATTCAGCATGGTCTTACACTGGCACATTCAAAGCCACATTATTTCTAGTCCACAGTGCAGGTGATGAAAGGTCTTTGGGTTAGACATTAATGTTTCTCTCTCTGATTTTGTGCAGAAGCTTCAAATTAAAATAGCTATAGTAGAAAAAGAGGCGCTTTCCCCCTCCCCCTGACACCTAAAGGTGTAATTTAAACTATCTTGTGTGATTAACTTATTTAGAGATGGTATAATTTAAAATAGGTGGTATTTAAGGTAGCATCTACTAGCTTTTAGAAAATTACTTTGTTTAAACTGAGAGTTCTTTTTAAAAAGAAATCTGGTCTTATTTGTTAGAAAGCAAAATTTTATTTTGTGCTCAATTAAGTTGCAAACTTAATTTTTTGACAGTTTTCTTGGTAACACAGGCACTAAAAAGCTTTATCTCACTTCCTCATTCATTTTTGCATGAATATCATACAAATCAGTTAGCTTTTAGGTCAAGGGCTTACCACATTACTGGGTCTTTTGCTAAGTTCATGTTAGAATTAGTGTCAGAATTTAAGGAACTTCAGAGATTGTGTATTGAGATTTCTTACATAAGACTTCAGATACTGCTTTATTGCTTTTTGTATTGGTTAAAACTGTACATTTGAAATTGCTACATTACTATTTTCTACAATTAACAATAGTTTGTCTATTTTTCAATAAATTAGTTAAGAGTCTCAGTAGTCCGATGTGGTCTTTGTATTAAGCGCAGTAACAGTCTCTTCTGTATCTGAATTCTCTCCTAGTATCTCGTCCATTGTTAGCATTTAATGGGCTTTATATGCTGATGAATCCCAAATTTATTTCTCCAGCTCTGACCTCTTCATAGAAGTCAGCTCTCACAGCCAAAAGAACTTAATTCCTACCCCACCCAGCTTCTCAAAAAATATGAACCAAAATCAAACAAACAAAAACACCACCTTGTTTCTACCCTGGTCTTTCCCCATTTTACTCAACACATACTCGCTCAAGATAAAAAAACTTGTCTTCTGTTAGCTCATGTCTGGACCACTGTTAGAGACTTCTAACTGGTCTCGGCCTCCCTCCTCACCTTTCTACTCCTAGAAGAGTGAAAATGATCCTTTTAAAGTGTAAATGGCTTGGCTGCGCTCCTCTCCTAGGGGTACTCACACTGTGGATTACTGCCTCCTTCTCGTGCTCACTCTGCTTTATCCACACTGGCCTTTTTGTCTTGTGATGCCAAGCCCATCCCTGGTGTGGGCTTTTACATTTGCTGTTCCTTCTGTCTGTAAGTGATCTTGCCCCACAATTCTGTTTAGCTTGTTTCTTCTTATCTTTCAGGGCTCTCAGCTCAGAGGTCTTCCCTGACACCCAAGCTAAAAATCCTTCCTCTGTACTGTGCCGCTGTCCTTTGAAAGTGTAACAGCATCATCACCATCAGAAATGACCTTACCCAGCTTGCCTATTGCCTGTTTACCCATCCTGGGATCAACCTGACTGGTCTCACCCACTACTGTAGTTCTAGCACCCAGAAGTCCATAGGCGGGGGACGGGGGCGGGGGGGGGGGCGGCGGTGCAGAAGGTGTTTTCCAAGTATATGGAAACAAATCATATTCTCTCCCTCTCTGGAGGATATCTGGCTAGAACTCCATCCACCCCTTCTTACTAACATGTACTCTGGCAGAGTGGTGACCCACTATGGAGTCTCATGAAGGGTAATCCATTTTTCATCCCTAAATAAACTTGCCTGTTTTTCTCTCTGGGTGGTCCCATGTTTCCATGAAATGAGTTCATAAAAGAAAAAGGCACTGAGGAACTTCAGAAGACTGTCAGAAAAGGGCAAGAAAGAGGAAGAGAAGGTTCGGGAAGACACTGTAAAATATAAAGGCTTTTGGTCAGTGACAGCAGGCCTAGCAGGGTGAGGAGAAGCCGGAAGTTAATGAAGCCTGTGGACATCTGACAACTGAAGCTGTGGAACGCCTCAATGTTTCTTTGTGGAGAGAGCAATAAACCTACCAGGACATGCACACACATGGTATGAGACTGTTTTAAAATAACCCACACTGTACAGTTCCAGAAATGGGATTCTGACTTAATTAGAGACATTCGGACTCCTTGGCCTCTACCAGACCAGGTCTGCAAAAACAGATAAACAGAAAGAAACAAGGATTCAAGCGACCTCACCAGTAAAGACCAATCACTCATAGGTAAGTGTATGGATAGTAATTAAACTGTTTAAAAGTCATCCAGGTTTTAGGGTAGGCTTTGTTAGGATGCCTTATCTCAGTGACTGCTTTAAAAAATTAGTTTATATGAAACAATCTGTGTGTATCTAGAGACATAAGGTGGGTAGAATCTTGCTGCTTCTGATGAATTAAAAAACACACACATTTGTTCTGTTACTTACAAATGAGCGCTTTATTATCAAACAGTTCAGCATCAGAACGAGGTTTCTAATTCCAAGAGAGGTTTCTTCACATAGTATCATATTGTGAAATACACGTTAGGACGCTGACGCTGCAGCCTACATCCTGGTTCAGTTTCTCATTTGCAGTTGGGTAACTTGATCTAAAAAGTATAAATTTACCTCATTCGTGCTAGTGGTGCCCATGAAATGGAAGTATTAGTTCCTTTTCAGCTGCTACTTTTATAATCACACTGTGCCAAGTTAAAAGACCTGTTTTGTGGTGACATAAAAGTCAACTACAAGAGAAACCCATTTTTACTTACAGAGGCAAATCTCTTAACACAAAAGTAAAAGGCAAATCAGCCCAGGAATAACACTCTCTCAAAGACAGTATTTCATACTTAATAATTTCATATGGGAAATTAATGACTCAGAGTAAAACGGAGAATTAAAATTAGCCCTTGGGTCTTCAACAATTTAATTGCCAAGGCCTTTTGTGAATTCTAATTAACGCTTTAAATTAGCCACTATTCCTCAGAACAATGTACCATAATAGCAACCTCAGCTGTTTTAAATTTGCTTTGCCTAAGTTATTCCTTCATCCAGTGTCCCATAAAGAAAGCTGTTCAGGCATGATTAAGATCGATAATCAGTTGAGTGCCTGCTGTAGGCAAGGCGCTGTGCTGGATGCTGAAGTGTGCTAGTGGGAGCACTCCTGGTCAAGCTGCTCTGTGTGGCACCAGCCTGTTGAATATGGAAATTTGGCCAGAATAGCATACACTTAGACCCCTGTACCAAAAGTCTTCAACTTAAGTGACTCGTAAGAGGAAATGGTAAATATAGTAAGACATTTCAATTTTTTCCCCTTGAGCTTAGTCCCATCTGAACAGAGCATTTAATGCCTTCTCTTGTAGACAGTGGATTTCAGAAGCGGGGGAAGACTCGCCACCATCCCCTTGTTTTGACAGAACATGTTCAGCCCAAATGTAGCACATCATCAACACTATTAAGAAGAAGTTATTCTTTGACTGTTGCAGGGATAGTGGAAACACTAAAACTTCTTTCCTGCAGGTGAGGGTCAGTTTTTAAAGGCTCCAACTCTGCTTGCTTTGCTGATAAAGTTCTTCAAGAGATCATGGTCCATTTCTGCAAAGCCCGAAGTCTGTGTTACTACAGTCAAATGGTTTATGCAAAACCTGAAGCAGAATTCTTCTAAGTCCTAGGGACGACAACAGAAATATTTTAGCAAATTCACATATCCTGATGCGATGCAACACAGCACAAAAATTCCTAAAACACAAAGGTGAGGAAAGAGGATTTGATGGCCAACAGAAAGAAATGCTGGGACAGCAGTACCTAAAGAATAGCTGTAAAACTATACAGCTGATGTGAGTCTATGCTTGTAAAAATGTAAATAACAGAGGAAAGCATTCAAGTTCCTCCACACTAACCAATGCAAAAAATGAGACATTTTCTTCCCAGAGATAGGCACCGATGTGTATTGTTCATTCCTCTTTCACTATTTATTTAGAGTACAACAATCTTTTTTGTTTGTGTAATAAATGTTTCTTTATTGTGTGAATGTATAGAGTAAACTGATTAAAAGATTTTCTTTATGTTGAGCCCAACACTCCTCTTTTAGTCTTCTGGGGCTTAAATAGTTCTACCTGTAAAGAATTTGTGAGGAAAGCTTATGCCATGAAAGAGTCATCTGGGAAACTGCTTCTCTGAAGTCATGAACAGACCACTGCTCTTTCTCCTTCACAAGAAGACAAGGCTGGGATGGTTAGGCTTCATCAGATCACACAGAGCTTCAGTAGTCTGAAGTGGGAAAGTGCTTGGAAGAAATCACAACTTTCTGCTGAGAGAAACTCCACAGATTGGAGATTTCTGGCTTACTGTAATGTACTCTAGGCCAAAAAAAAAAAAAAAAAGTCCCATAGTGATTCCCTTGATTAGATCTGCAAACTTGAGAATCAGAAATCAGGTGGCTTGACACACTTCTGGCCCCAGAGAACTGAGAACTAAAGGCAGGCCGGCCTGTGAAGACCCTGATGGCCTCGGGCCCTGGGCTACGTGGCCCTCCGTGTCTCCTTCATGTCTGTGCTCAGCTCTCCTTGGTGAGACCTCCCTTCCTTTCTCGACCATGATTTAAACCTTCAAATTTCATCTCAGTCTGGCCTCCTCCCACTGCCCTTCCCTAACTTACTTTTTTATATCACTTATCACCACCTAACAGAACACGTATTATATTAGTTTATCTATTGCCCTCACCAGCAGAAAGTTCCATGAGGGCAGAGACTTTGGTCTATTTTGTTCACTTCTTGTACCCTCAAGTGCCTAGAACAGTGTCAAGCATTTAATGGGCACTCAGTGGGTATCTGCTGAACCAGTGCATAAACCCTGCTGATTTTAAAATATGGAGACAATAGAGAATTGTGGTAGAAGGTGTGCTTTTGAAATTGGTCCAATCTGGGATTGCATGCCAGTTTTAAAATTATTATTAATAGTTTGCTAAGAATTTAATCTCTCAGATTCAAGCTTCCTCACTTGTAAATTAGAATAATAATAATACCTATATTCTTATCGGGTTCTTTTGAGAATTAAGCACGATATGAACTGGGCTTCGAATAATCCCTGGCTTGTATTAATTATATATTAAGGAGTTGGTGATGAACAGGGAGGCCTGGTGTGCTGCGATTCACGGGGTCGCAAAGAGTCTGACATGACTGAGCAACTGAACTGAAGTGTAGTCAAGCATGAGGGATAATTTGCTGAAAAGGTCCATTTCTTATTTGAGTCAGCAAGTAAGAATACTAGTCACATCAAATGCACTGTTCTTTATAAAAACTTTTATGTGATGTAAGCACTGAGTCAATTTTATTTGTGGTCTGTCATACTAATTTAGGATATAACAATTAGTTAGTCTACCTCTAAAGGCAGAGTGGGACATTCATTAAACAAACATTTAGTGAGCACCTACTATGTGTCAGGCACTATCCTAGGCACTAGGGATCTGGCAAAACAAAGTCCTTGCCATTCCTCAAGGAGCTTGCTTTCTAGAAAACAGAGGGCTGGATGGTAAGCATTCAAATAATTCACATAAATAGGAAATGTGAAGAAGCCTTGCAAATTAAGCCTAGTTCAGAGGGAAACAGTATGTGCCCGCCATCTCATTTGAGGCAGTCCAGAGGAGTCCAGCATTACCGCCGTGACTGTAACAAACTCTTGAAAAAGCACGTAGCTACTATTTGACCATGAAGCATTCTGCGTGTTGTAAGTGCCCAATGTATTATTACCTTGATGAAAGACAAATATTCACTATGCTTTTAAATGTCCATGCTTCAAGGTAGGGAAGTTTTTTTTTTTTTAATGTTAAGTGAAAAAAACCTAGTATTTAGAGATATACACATAACCTAGGGAAAAAATCAGAAGGAGCTGTATAAAATGTTTGTGTCCTCTGGTTGATGAGGCATTTCCTTCCTCATACTTTTTGTATTTTCTGAATTTTCTTTAATAAGCATATCATAAACAGAAAAGAAGCTATAGCCTTTTTTCTGCTCACTGCTAAAATGTCCCTGTTCTTTGACAAAGGAAAGGATATCCTTAAGGAAATCGACTCCAAGGAGTCTGGCCTGTTTCCTTAAGATTTAACTCTAAGACAAGTTTTCTTTATTATCAAAACAATACATGGTCACTATAGAAATTTCAGGAAAAACTAGCAAAGATAACGAAATAAAAATCATCTACAATCCCACCAATTCAAAGGTAACCACTGACTATATTTTTCAGTCTTTTTTTCTATGTAGATAGTAAATTTTGGTCTTTTTCAATTTAGCTATTTATACTTAAATTTTTAAAATGTTTTTATTTAACAAATATACTTATTAAAAAATAGAACCACAGTTTTTCAGTCAATGATATATCTTGAATAGTATTAACATCGTTGTTCAGTTCAGTTCAGTTCAGTTGCTCAGTCATGTCCAACTCTGAGACCCCATGGACTGTAGCATGCCAGCCTCCCTGTCCATCACCAACTCCCCGAGTTTATTCAAACTCATGTCGATTGAGTCAGTGATGCCATCCAGCCATCTCATCCTCTGTCGTCCCTTTCTCCTCTCACCTTCAATCTTTCCCAGCATCAGGGTCTTTTCAAATGAGTCAGCTCTTTGCATCAGGTGGTCAAAGTATTGGAGTTTCAGCTTCTACATCAGCCCTTCCAATGAACACCCAGGACTGATCTCCTTTAGGATGGACTGGTTGGATCTCCTTGCAGTCCAAGGGACTCTCAAGAGTCTTCTCCAACACCACAGTTCAAAAGCATCAATTCTTCGGCACTCAGCTTTCTTTATAGTCCAACTCTCACATCCATACAGGACTACTGGAAAAACCATAGCCTTAACTAGATGGACCTTTGTTGACAAAGTAATGTCTCTGCTTTTTAATATGCTATCTAGGTTTGTCATAACTTTCCTTCCAAGGAGTAAGCATCTTTTTATTTCATGGCTGCAATCACCATCTGCAGTGATTTTGAAGCCCAAAAAAATAGTCTGCCACTATTTCCGCTGTTTCTCCATCTATTTGCCATGAAGTGATGGGACCGGATGCCATGATCTTAGTTTTCTGAATGTTAAGCTTTAAGCCAACTTTTTCACTCTCTCTCCTCTTTCACTTTCATTTATTTCTTCTTCACTTTTTGCCATAAGGGTGGTGTCATCTGCACATCTGAGGTGGTTGTTCAGTTACTAAGTTGTGTCCAACTCTTTGTGACCCCAAAGACTGTACCATTGTTTAAACAATTTTCTTCTACCTTTATGCTGTATTTATGGTGTTGGAGAAGACTTTTGGACTGCAAAGAGATCAAACCAGTCAATCCTAAAGGAAATCAGTCCTGAATATTCATTGGAAGGGCTGATGGTAAAGCTGAAGCTCCAACCCTTTGGCCACCTGATGCGCAGAACTGACTCATTTGAAAAGACCCTGATGCTGGGAAAGATTGAAGGCAGAAGGAGAAGGGCACGACAAAGGATGAGATGGTTGGATGGCAACACCCACTCGATGGACATGAGTTAAAAGTAAACTCCCGGAACTGGTGATGGACAGGGAGGCCTGGCGTGCTGCAGCCCATGGGGTTGCAAAGAGTCAGAAATGACTGAGCGACTGAACTGAGAACTGAGATATTTATGCTGAATTTTTTTAATTTTTAAAAATTATAAACAATGCTGCAGGAAACGTCTTTGAAGCTAAATCTCTGAATCCATGATTACTTTCTTAAGATAACTTTCTACAAGTGAATTCCTTAAAGAATTAAATTTTTAAAGCTTTTATTACATATTATACCAAACTGCCCCAACTGATAATACTAATTTGCATTCTCCTCAGCAATTTAGGAGAATACCCATTATCCTGAGCCTGTACTATTTCTAAAAATAGATTTCCCTATTGACAACTGAAAAATTATATCTTATTTTCATTCTTAGTTTTCATTTGTTCATAAATCCATTTGGTCCATTTTTTTTCCATCAAACTGCTCATGTTATTTTTTTTTTTAAAGAATTATACATTAACTATGGTAAACTTGCTTCACTGTGTTAAAGATATTTTTTTCCAGAGTGTCATTTATTTTCTATTTGTGTGTGTGTGTGTGTGTTTGTGTGTGTGCGTGCATGTGTAGACATTTTGATTTTTTGAGATCAGATCTATCAATCCTTTCCTTCATGGTTTCTGCCCTTGAGCTCCATCCTAACATTCCCTTATATATTTTTTCTTTTAGTACTTTGTTTAAATTAAATCTTTAAGCAGAGTTTCAGTGTAAGGTGAGCTCGTTAAAAGGATGCTCTTCTTACCTGAGCTTCATACTTCACGGCGGCCGACAGGAGCGCGATGGCATTCTCCTCGCAGATTCCTTGCTTGATAGTTTGTTGGCAGAGTTTTTTCAAACGATTTTCTCTATAAAATGTAGCCAAATCAAGCAATCCTGGTAGAAAGAGATGTTTACTAGGGGAGTGATCTCAAGTATCCTGATTTAAACTCACTCAACCCGTCAGAGATGATTTTAAATACTGTGTTGGCCAGAACTTTCTGTTCAGATTTGTGTGTAACATCGTATGGAAAACCCCACACGAAGTTTTTGGCCAACCCAATATAATCCTCGGCGAAGGGGTGTGGGAACTGAAGCTTAGGCTGACGCACACACTGTGCGTGTGTGGCTGGATCTAAGGACACGGCTGTGCTGACAGCAAGTGCAGCTCTCAGACACGGGGCTGTGGGGGAAGCAGCAGGAGCGAAAATGGCGTTTCCTCCGCTTGCCGCCCCCGCCCCCGCCCCCGCCGAAGCCTCAGCACCTCCCCGGCAGCATTCACACAGCTGTGAGAGCTGCTTCAAACACTTGCTCAGGTTTGCTTCTCCTTCAGGAGTTACTCTTCAGTCTCGTGGCTGGTCCATTTTTCCTGACTTCCGCGTACTCGGATGCCCAAGAGTTCAGTATTCAGACTCTTATTTCACTTATTTCCCTAAATGATCTCCAGCCTCACAGTTTTAATACTGTCTGGTAAAAACCTGATGATTCTTGTTATATTATGTGTCATCTACTTTCAAATAATACAACATAGAGTGATTTAGATGTTTAAGTTGATTTTTAAGCTACTCCAAGGGATACTGTCGGAGAAGGAAATGGCAACCCGCCCCAGTAGTCTCTTGCCATGGACAGAGGAGCCTGGCAGGCTGCAGTCCACAGAGCCGCAGAGTTGCACAGGGCGGAGTGACTGAACACCAGGGACACTGCGGAAAGACTCTAATCAAGGATGGTCAGTCAGGGGGTTTTCCTGACTGTGCCCAGGGTGCCAAGCTTCTGCTACAGGGGGCAAGGGTCCAATTCCGAGTCAGGCAAGATCCCACATCTGCTCAGTGCAGCCAAAAAAAGGGAATGGTCAGTCAGTCAAGTGTTTGAAAGGCTCTTGTCAAATGGCTTCAATTATGGCTATTTAAATCTCCATTTGAGGATCTGTTAATTACCATAAAGAATGTCACTGGTGAAGTGAGTGGCCCTCAAGTTATGTCACTCGGCTAGAGAGACTGAGAGAGTCCCCTCCACCCCTGCATGAACGGGATCCACACCATGGGCTCAGTAGCCCTACACCCTGGGAAGAATAGAACACTTGCTAGGTCCAATTCAGTCCTGGTTGCCACCTGATCAAAAGCTAGCTAAATCATGACTCTAGACTGTTGTCATGTTTACTTCAAGATAACCTTTTCATGGAAGGTACTGCATAGAGGGCCCAAAGGACACAGGGCCAGGATTTCTTCAACCTTACAGTAAGTTTTACACAATGTGGTAGATTTTAGTTGGAAACTTGCTTTCGTTGTAACATGACAAGTATTATCATAGAAGAAAGGCCTATGGCCTACTGGGGAAACAAACTGAGATCTTTTGAAATCTTGAGAGCTGTGAATGACCTGATTGTTTCTAGTCAGTTCTCAACAACTCTCAGATTCACACTGACAGCTCCCCACACCCCAGGCACCAGACTCACATATGCGTGTGCTCACAGGTACTGCCTGGATCCTCCACTCAGGAGGGCCCAGCTCTGCACCTGCTCCAGGCAACCCCTTCCCACAGTGGCCAGGGAGCCACGTGCCCACTCCTAGACCACACTTCGTGCACCTGGGACTCTAGGAAAGTGTGAAAGTGCTAGTCACTCAGTCATGTCCAACTCTGCGCTCCTGTGGACTATAGCCCGCCAGGCTCCTCTGTCCATGGAATTCTCCAGGCAAGAATACTAGAGTGGGTAGCCATTTCCGGCTCTAGTGGATCTTCCTGGGCCAGGGATCCAACCGAGTCTCCTGCATTGCAAGTGGATTCTTTACCGTCTGAGCGCCCAGGGACCCTGGGACTCCCTGCCTAATCAGCCCTGAGGCCACACATGCAAGTGTTTCCTCCCCTCGACCCTGTCACCAAGGTACAGACCCCCAGTTCCAAGGGGTGGCCAGGGCAGGATGGATGGAGCGTGGAGAGTAGGCTGGGTGCCCGTGCACCTCTTGTGGTGCAGGATGTAGCTGGTGGTGGGTAAACAAAGATGGCAGATACCAAGCTGGAGGCCAGGAGTCTGACCTTCCTGAGCAATGGTGTCCTAGCACCGAACTCCAAGAGACCTACCCTCAATTCCAGATGATATGCCAACCTGGCCTCTCAGTTCTTAATGAAGGTGTATTTTTCAAGGTATGAGGATTTAACACATTTTATTTGAAGCTTTTAGCTTGACACATAACTTTAAATTTTTAGACATGTGGTATGTAGGCCTCCTTTAGACTCTTGCCCGGGGGCCTATAGAAAACCTGCCACACAGATGTCTAAAAGGCAGCTCAGACTCCTTTGATTTTTCAAACCCCAGAGCAAAACTTGGTGCTCTCCATACTCAGGCCAACCCCCCCATCCTTCTCTTTCCTTCACACCCCACAACCAACCACCAACAAATTCCGTCAGCTCGCTTTGTAAGATGTATCCAGACTCTCATCTCTTTCAACACCTCCATGCTAGACCACCTTAACCCAGGGCACCACCACCTTACATCTCAACCATTACAGTTCCTGATCTTTTCACTCCTGGAGTCGAAGCTGCCGGTGCCTCCTCCCTCCGTAAAACACACAAACCCATCCTCCTTTTCTCCCCAAATCCTAGACTATGTGGCTGAGCATGGCCATCTAGAAATGACCACTCCCTGCTACTTCCTATGCAGCTAATTAAGGCCTTGGTCACCTCTGGTCCCTGGTTTAAAAGAAGTGGGACTTCCTTAGCAGACATCAGGGTTTGCCCTTGGCGCCTCGCCACTGTCCCTTCCTCCGTCCTGCTGTCTGCAGTGCAGATATGGCCGTGGACGTGAATCCAGGGGCCACACGTAAGGATGCCTTGCACTGTGTCCCTGGGTGACAGAGAAACCACCTTGTTTAAGCTACTTCCTTTTTCCATTTTATTATTAAAGCAAAAACTAAATATGCAACCCTCATTGTCAAAATCTTCCAAGGCTGTCTATCACATCAAGACTAAAACTCAAGCCCTTCACCATGACCTCCAAGGCCACATCTGGTCTTGGCCAGACCCAGCTGCCTGGCCTCAGTTACCTCCACTGCCCACCTCAGTCTCTCTCTCCCCATCCTCCTCTTCCATGTGCTCCCCGTGCTCCTGTCTCAGACCCTCACACTGTCTCTTGTTTAGCATGCTCTTTGCCTGGGTGTCTGCTTGCTTTCCCCCCGCTCTCTCCTCAGCACACTTCCTCACAGAGGCCTTCCCTGACCTCCTGACTGACCGCTTTGATTTCTCATTAAGGACTGGCCTCCCTCCCCTGAGCACCAGCTCCACGGGGCAGGGCTCGGTCTGTCTCCCTCACAGGTGCCGAGGGGAGCGTGGCACACCATGGGCCCTGGCCCTCCTGCACTGTGGGAGGAAGGAAGGAAAACTGGAAAACTTCAGAAATCACACTTCTGTTCACCCGAGGAAAATTAAATGCTGATCTGGTAAAAAGTGTTACCAGCTTTACACATGTAAAATGAATACCAAATTTTAAAATGTGAGGCTTAAACTCTTTCTTTGGTTCCTTACAGAAGCAATTCTTTAATTCTTCTGTCCCACTGGCCAACGACACTGACAGCTGTAAGCTGAAACTGAGTATGTTTTTCACCCTGTGCCCAACTGGACACCCTGTGTTGCTTTCTTACCGTCAGTAACCCTGAAGTGCCGTGAGGCACTGGGCCACGGCAGTCTGTCCCAAGGAGACAGTCACAGTTATGGAGACCAGCAGGGCTTCTTATTACATGCATCTTACCATTTTTATAATGTAAATATCTTGAAGGCAGCAGGTTGTGGAAACTAAAAAGCTATGTATGGTGTCTAGCAATTCAGGCTGAATGGCACCCACACCACAGTGTTGATGGGTTGATAATTCACCCACCTCTCATTTTATCCATCAAGTCAACCTTTGTATGAGGCGGGAAGAAGGAAAGAGTTTGGGTTTAGCACACAAAAACAGAACTACTTTTGTGACTTCCCTCACAGAGACTTCCTTTGAGGCTCTACACAAACCACCTTTTTGCCAAACCCTTGGTCAAGTCTGGTGGGAATTACCTACTGCCTCCTCGGGGGACAGGCTGATGCTGTCTGTGTACAGGTACTCCAGGAAGGCTCGGTAAACAGGATATGAAAATTCACTCATTTCTACAATATCATCCTCGTTGTCTTCCAATGAAGAGCGAAAATGCTCACACCTGAAGGAAGAAAGATGTCAGGTCCTGGCTTCTGGGCAAGAGCCGATAACCTTCCTGAGGAGCACGTGCTCGTAGTGGTTAAAGAGGAAGCAACTAACATGCAGAGAGGAAAAACACAGACCACACACCTTCATGTCCTGGCCTGGGTCCCTCGCTTCTTCTGCTGGCCAAAAGTCTGCAAACAGTGGTTTACTAGAGGAGGCTGCAAAGGCTAGCCTGCTGTGGGGTGGCCGCCTCCCTGACCACAGACTCCCACGGGTCCCTCCCACACCATGTCCACGGAGCAGCATTTATAGAAATCAGGTGGCTTTGTTTTTTTAAATTCTGAGTAATTTTGTTTCTTCTCCTCCTGTTATGGGTTGAATTGAATCCCCAAATTCACAGACTGAAGTCCTAACCTCAGAATATAACCATATTTGGAGAAGGGATCAAATTAAAAGTAGGTCATTAGGGTGGGCCCTAAACTGATATGACTGGTGTCCTTATAAAAAGGGGGTTTGAACACAGGGAGAGCGCCACGTGAAGACTGGAGTTATGCTGCCATAAGCCAAGGAGGGCAAAAAACTGGCAGCAAACCACCAGAAGGTGGGATGGAGGATGGAATAACCCACTTCATTCAACAAGATCTTGAATTTCTAGCCTCCAAAACCATAAGAGAATAAATTTCTGTTATTGAAACCAATCAGCCTACAGAACTTTGTTACAACAGCCCTAACAAACCACAACCTCCTCATTTTTATGAAGGTTTATGGGCAACAGTAGAAGTGAACAAATATTGCACAGCCTGGCCTTACTAAGAAGTGAACTTGAGACTGAAATACTATACTGTGTTTGTGATTCACTGCAGGAGGACTTGGATGTCTGTTACACAACAACAAAATGAATTTCAAAATCATTAGGCTAGAAGCAAGAAGCCAGGCAGAGAAGAATACATACTGTTTCATTACATTTACATCACCTTCTAGAAAATGCTAACTAATCTATACTGACAGAAAGAAGATCAGGGCTTGCCCCAGGGCTAGGGCCTGAGGGGTCTTTGAGGGGGGTGATGCCAGTGTTCTGTGTCCTGGTGTGGAATGGTGGTTTCCAGAGAATATACAAATGTCAAAACTCCTCAGGCTGCACATTTTAAATGGATGCTCAAAAATTACCCATTAATAAAAGTGAATTTTTAAAAGTCTGTTAGTTTTACCCCAAACCTTGCTGCTCTTGTCTTTTTTCAAGGTCTAAACCTACTGTATCCCACAGCTGATTAAGGAGAGTGACTCTCATGGACTCACTCAGGTCCTGGGCAGGGAGGCTCACTTAGGTCAAGCAGCCCCAACAGGGCTCAGTGGATGCTCACCGCTGGCTGGATGGCTGCTCTCCAGCGCCAAGGTGGACAAGCTGTCTACAGAGTCTCTGAGGAAGCCGATTGCGTATGCCCTGCACCACGCCCCACCCATTGCTACGATGGCTTCTATGATTTCTTGTTTCACATATAACATATTTTCCCTGCTGTACTGTCTGCTCATAAGGGCGAAAAGATCCTTACAGTTTTTCAGAATCACCGTAGTGCCTGACATAAGTCTTTGCAACTAGAAAATAATAAACATATTTATTTCAATTCTCAAATGATGCCTTACCTGATTTTGAGAAGGACTTTATGCACATAAATGTACTTTCCATCCACCAGAAATTTCAGGTCTGCGGTGTTGGGGTTGTCAAATTCCCTCTTCAGGGACTCGGCCACTGTGAGGTGGTCGTCAGGTTCTAAAGGAATGACACCAGTGTTTTCCAATGAAAATGCAGGCCAAATATAGTATCGCTTTGCTCACACTCATGAAAATATTGATTTCCCAAAATAAGTGACCAACTGAGCAGTGTGCTTTTTCCCCTAAATACAGATTTCCCGCTGCTGCAATCATTATAAGAACCTCAGACACATCTGCTTGTAAATCTGGCAAAACAACTAAAGCCCCAACCACCTCACTAAATAAACATGTTGAAAGCTTGAGTAAATACGCCCACTAAAAATAAAAGCCATGGTTTCCCAGTCACATCAAAAAGCCATCCGAAGTTCTTTGAATTTTAGTATGAGATTTCTAATACTTTTAAGGAAAATGAATTGGTCCGGTGAGTTCTCTTTCACAGGAGCCTGTGAGAGGGAAATGAACTGCCTGATACTGCACTTAACAAAAGTCCTCACTATTGAAAAACAACAGCACCAGAGTTTTCTTCCTAGCTCTCAGGCCATCACCCAACAGACAGCAGTCAGCTCACCCACAGACAGGAGGCGCCACGTGACGGCGGGCGTGGCAAAGCAGGCGAACACGTCGTCGGTGGAGGAGAAGTGCGTGAGGTGCGGCAGGGTCACCGACTGGCCGCGGCACTGGCCCCACATGTACACGTGGCCGCCCTGCGTCTTGGCGGCCGACGTGTGCGCCGAGTGGCAGGCTGCAATCTCTATAATTCTAGGTTCACAAACACACACCAAGTAAACAGTCAACAGGAGAAGAAACAAGTCGATTTTTCCTTCCCTTAGCATTAACTGATTTAAAAAAAAACAAACTCTTCATTAAGCCTAAGTTTGTAAAATTTCAGGCACCAAACCGTTATTTACATTTAAGCACTGTCTCAATACCACTTATACATCATGAAGGTCTGCTTGTTACCACTTCTAGCCAGTAAGCCGATAAAAATATGCACCTATTTTGAAACTAAAGTACAAGCCACGAGTACAGAGACTAAAAGACCAAAAAAAAAAAAAGGTGGTTTAATTTTTTCTTAAAACACTGCTTACTTAAAGCAAATCAAAAAGATGTGGGGCATCTCCACCCAGGGTCAATAAATATTTTTATCAAAACGTCACCAATTTTAGGGTTCCATGGAGCATGCTATGGGGCACCCCAACTCACACTGCAAGCAGTAAGTGCAGTAGTTCTGACTCGCTGAATGATATCATCTAGAACCCCAGAGAGCAGTTTTCTGGGACCAACCATTATGTCAGACCCTACTTCAGTAAGTTCGTGGCTGACAGGCAGATAGTTCTCAGAACACTTCCAGATGGAAACCACTGTTTTGTTGACTTGAAACTTACTGTCTTCTCTAAGACCAAGCCACCACACAGACTTGAAATAATATTTTACCCCAAGTGAGGTGCCATCCTGATTCTGCCTTGGGCAATGGTACCAGCATTCCCAGAACTTTAGGAAATTTAGGGTCATCTCTGACTTCTCCTCCATCCTCACTTAGCACTTTCTTCAGAATATCCAGTTGGCAAAATAACAACAAATTCTTTTTTGGTAATGTCTCCCACTTGCCAGAGCCTCATCAAGCACACCCGAAATCCAGACTGATGTAACTCTTAGGTCTCCCTGTCTTAGACTTTCTCTCTCTCCTGACCTAAATTGCACAATGCTGTCAAGTTAATGATTCTCTTGAAAAACCATTCTCATGACTCCTTTCAAACCTTTCACTGACTTCCCACAAGACAAAAATCCAGACACATGTCCTTAAGGCCTACTATAATTTGCCCACCGTTCATGGCCAGCTTTCTTTCGTATCACCTGTGCCCACACACCCTCTGTTTGAACAAACAGAAAGTACTCACTGCCTCTCAGTGTCACTATGCACAAAGTCCTTGGTCAGGAATGTTCTTGGGCACTTTGGTGGACCTCTCTTTTCCCTGATAACAAACGTTCCATGAAAAATGTAACTGACTGGAACACAACCGTGAACTTCTGTGCTAAACTACCCAATACCAGAAAACCAAAATAACTTCACCCCTACATTCACTTCAGAAATGTTTACCATGACCCTCCAAGAATGGGAAGCAGTCTCTGCCATTCATGCGAGGAGGCGGGATGCTGCTTCCACAGCCAGGGAGTTAAAGATCCAGAGAAGCTGCGAAGGCTGGCCGTCCCTGGGCATGGCTAGGGCGTTTCCCTGGAACACCCAGTGCCACTAGGGAAGTCAGGGGTGGGGCTTGGGCTTGGCTGACCATAGCAGCTGCTACAGCAACGAGAAGGGAGAAAGTTTAGAGGAACCTTCAGGTCTGGGTTTGGGACTCCAGCATCTGCCAAAGCGCCCTGCCTTTGTCTGAGGTCATCTGTCCTTCGTCTGATTCATACAAAAAAGCAAATATGGAAGTTCAAATTGTCTAGTCATACATGCAGTAGACAATAAACTGAGCTAAGGTTTACTGCCAGGAGGTCTGGCATTGTTGTTGCTTAGTCGCTAAGTCATGTCAGACACTTTTGTGACCCCAAAGACTAGCGTGCCATGCTCCTCTGTCCATGAAATTTTCCAGGCAAGAATACTGGAGTAGATTGCCATTTCCTTCTCCAGGGGAATCTTCCTGACCTAGGGATAAAACCCATGTCTCCTGCATTGGCAGGTGAATTCTTTACTGCTGAGCCAAGAGGGAAGCCCAGGAGGTCTGGCGTACAGCATACTTTATTTTGTAGCCAGCCATTCCTACTGGAAAAAAAGTTACGATACGTTGACAATAAATGGATTTGGCGTCACCTAAATAAAATGATCTACCACAATGGCATGGCTTAATGGCTAAGAGGTATGAGAACTAGAACGGCAGAGAATGAGAAAGAATGCAAAACAGAAAACTGAAGAGCGAAAATAAGGTAATTTGTGAAGAAGAAAAATAACAGAAAAGAAATCATGACCATTACAAGATACAGAGCAGTGTTTCTCAATTCTGCTCCTGTGAGGCCAACACAGTACTAATTATTAACACCTCAAGAAGCTACAAAATTCACAAAAATTCAAGGCAAAGTGAGTTTAGAAATCAATTTAACTCAAAATATGTTTTTTATGGAACTTTAAATGCTGGTAAATCAAAGTATTGAAAATTCAGAAAGACTGGGAATGACTGAGTTAAAGAGAATCATTTTAACTATGAAAATCACTTCTCCGTGAACATAAAACGTTAGCATTCTTCATCATAAATAGGTTTCTGTGAAAAAAAATATTTTAAAAATCAGGTTTTTCTTGGGTTGTTATTTGAGCAAATAAACCACGTAGCCAGATTTTCACTTTCCACTTCTGGGAACACGCAACCAAGACCTGATGATCCACCCCACCCCGAGTTCAATCCTGTTCTTTCTAATTAGCCCAGCCTCCCCACAATGAGCCCCGAGAGTCACGAGTTCCTGAGAGGTAAGTCATAATGTTCCTGCAAAGCTTCAGTCACTGAAAAGGGTGGGGAGGTGCAGAACAAGCCCGTGCAAACCTAGAGGTTCCTCCCTTGCAATATTCGTGCGACAGAGAGCCCACAAGCTCAAAATCACCGCACGAAATTCAAGCACGAGAAACTGAGAAAAGCAGGAACATCTCATTCAAAACACTCATCCTTGATATTCTAGCCAAAATCATGTTTAGGTGGACAACATTAAGTATGCACATGTTTAGCAATTTCTACTTTTTTTTACCTATATAATTTAAAAAAACAAATGTTTTTAAGTTGTGAAGATTTTTTAAAAAGACAGAAGGGAACAGGTAACTCTCCAGTGCCAGGTATCTGGACACTCACATAACTCCCATGCCTGCATCTCTCACTCTCTGGCTTTCTCCCACCGAGTCGCCCTATATTCTGTCCGTCCCAGCGTGACTACGGTGAGAAGACCCGACACTCGCTCTGAGCCCATCAGGACCAGCAGCACGAGGTGGGGCAAACTGCTGGTGGGCACATGGCAGCCGATTCCATGAGCCCAAGGACAGAGGAGTTCAAGTTTATGTGAAGTGAGGCAACACCAGAAAAATGGTAAAGCGCCATGCAGATACAGCTTGTTTTTATACCCATGCTAACTCTGGTCCTTTCACACTTCTGTGCCGTGTTGTCTAAATACTAAATGTCCTGAGTGACTGGATTTGCTGGCCTGAGACACTTTTGTGATTATTCAAAGCCTCAAGACGGTCTCTTCTCTTTCTATTGAGTGGCTCTGAACTACCTTTAAGAGAAATAAAAATGACATGGCTGCTTGTATCTCCTGTGTGCCTGTCAGCACAGGACCCTCATTATCTTCCCTCCTCCCCAGTTCTTTGTGTGTGTGTTTTTTTTTCCTGCTTGAATGGCTCACCGCAGCATCTGGAAACCAGCACCTGGTCCTGGGCAGGCATGGGGCAGGGAGAGATCCAGGACCACCTCCTGTGGACCCCCTCACTGGTGTGATGCTAGGTATACTTCTGAGCTCAGCAGCAGACCCCTGCCAGTGGCCCTCTGAGGCCCCGCAGCCATCAGGCTGCAGGAGGCCAATGCAGACGTAGGACAGGGGTGCCTCCTATGATCCTGGGGTGCCGCATACATGGCCCTCGGCCCCCGTCTGCCGCCAGTCTCTGTCTCTCTGTGTTGTTTAGTCGCTAAGTCTAGTCTGACTCTTTTTGCAAGCCTAACCCACCAGGCTCCTCTGTCCAGGGGATTTCCCAAGCAAGAATACTGGAGTGGCTTGCCATTTCCTTCTCCATCATCCCCAGTTCTTAAGGAGTCTAGGGTCTTACTATAAGATCAGTGGCGGGTGGGGAGGTCAATACTCAAATGAAAATCAAGGGACTGAAAATGACTGGTTCTTCATTTTCACTGTTAAATATTCTGACAGAAATACAGAAAAGAACTACATACAAATGCAAAATAACTTATCCATATATTTAAAAGTCAGATATCATAGAAGTTTATATGTACACTAAAAATGAAAATAGCAATACTGATTTCTATGATGTCAACCCTGGTTTAACAGAAAAGATAATGAAATGTTCGTGTTCCATGCTTCTGTGTCAAGAAATGAAGAGTGAAAAGGGAGTGATAAGGCCATGTTTGAGAAGTTCAAGAGACCTTCAAAAATAGTGGGATAATTTGGGGAAAAAAACTCTGGGGTTATGCTAATCACTTATCACAACCTTGCGGTTCAGTTCCTGGGTTGGTAGATCCTCTGTAAAAGGGACAGACCACCCACGCCAGTGTTCTTGGGCTTCCCAGGTGGCTCAGGTGGGAAAGAATCCACCTGCAGTGCAGGAAACCTGGGTTTGATTCCTGGGCTGGGAAGATCCCCTGGAGCAGGGAACAGCTACCCGCACTAGCATTCTGGCCTGGAGAATTCCACGGACAGACAGGCCTGGCAGGCCACAGTCCCATGGGGCTGCAAAGAGTCAGACACGACTGAGCGACTTTCACTTCAGTACACAACCGTGCACACAAGTGCACAAAACTACGCTCTAATTTCATAACCATTTGCTCTTCCTCAGTGAGAGCCTAGGAGCTGAGGTCATGAAAAACAGCCCTACCCTTTTCAACTGGCAAATCTGATAAGTAGCTGGGTGAATGGCATTATACTCCCATCGGAGGTACTTTCATCTTCCTAAACCACAGAAGACAGACCTCAAATGTTATTAACTCCTTAAGAATGTGAAATAGAGAACAATGGGAATGGGGGGGAAAGGAAATTTCTGAGTGAAAAGAATAATGCCGAAGAGCTGTTGGAGGTTTAGTCATTGTAGTTTGTATAGAGTAACTATTACAGGTATAGATGAAATATGGGTGACTAAAATAGAATATTTAACATACACTCAACCTTCCCCCAAATTCTAAAGCTAATTTTAAAAAGGAATGAATGGTCTTGTTCAGGAATACTCTAATACTAGCAATAAATTGCCCATAATTCTGTATCATGCCTCAGTTTTGTTTTATCACTGAAGAACACTGAATTCATTTTGAAAATACACATATTACCTGTCCTTTTCCAGAACGACAGGGGTAGGGTAGGACTGGTTACTTTTATTGCCAGTACCCAACTGGCCGTAAGAATTTGCGCCCCAAGCATACACTTGACCTTCATCTGTTAATACTAAAGTGTGTGCATAGCCACAGGCAACCTGAAAAGAGAAAAACCAAATCCACTCAGGCCTGCAAACAGAGCGAAACATGCTTTCCACAAGATAGGTTAAGAATCAAAAATGCAAAAGGGGCAACGGTAGCCAGAGAGGCAGGCATTAAAGTCAGCCAACACCCCTCCAGATGTAGTTTAGGCCCCACGTGTGGTGAAAACTGCACTGAGATCAACATGAGTCCTGCAGTGACAAGAGTCCAGTTTAGCCACCTTTACTGTGGCATTCATCATGCTCACAGAGATCAAAGTGTGTGAAAGGAATAAGAAATAGACTCTTCTCTTTTTCAAGAACTACTTTCTCTTTTTATTATGAAAGTAAAACATAAATTCAATGTGAAAAAGATATAGAAAAATATAATTATGAAAGTCATCTTAAGGTCAGGATTGTTTATTTATAAAAAAATATAGAAATATACATTGAAGGCTTTTTTAAAAATGATCATACTGTATAAGTAGTCCTGTATCTTTTTACTAAACAGAGCATACAGCACTATTAAAATCCTTTGTAAGCATCATTTCTGTTCATATAGATTCAGTATCACTTATTTAACCATTAACTTACTGTCTGATTGGATAAATTATGCTACATCTATTATTTACCATTGTTTTCTTTTTCTTTCATTCTTTTTCTGTTTTGTCTGCTCTAAGAACTATACCTTCTATAAGTCACTTTCTCTTTGGTGCCTTAGTATATATGCCCTAAGAGCAGAATTACAGATCAAAGCGGGTGAATATTTTTAATGCTCTTGATACAAACTGCCAAAGCTTCCTTGGAAAAGACAATAAAAGTTTACATTCCAAGAGCTACGTGTGAGAGTGCATTGGAGATAAAAATTTTCTGATAAATATTACAGCTAAATTCAGGAAAACAACTTTAACCTCTACTTCAACTTTTTATCCTGCTAAGACGACTGACCTTTTTTTAGTACACTGGTATGTCTGCCACCATAGATTTAAAAACAGGCACATGTAAACCCACAGGGGACATACCCGCTGGACACGAATGCCTTGGAGAGCTGCAACCCTGCAGGGGGTTGGCTGGTTGCCACTGCTGCCGAGTCCCAGCTGCCCGTTTCCATTGTAGCCCCAGACAAAGACCTGAGAGAAAACAAGAGACTCGATGCCCACAAAAGCCAAAAAGCAGTCATGGTCTCTGTCGTGAGGCCAGCAGAACACTGAGAAGGTAGACGGGCTTTTTGAAGCGACGCATGAAATGCCTTTCTTACCTCCCCGGTGTTCACCACTGCCATCGAGCACATCTGCCCGCAGGCTATGTTCACAACCACTTTATTCTGTAAGCAGCCGGTGACTCTTCGAGGGATCGGCTGATTGGCTGTTGATCCAGACCCTACCTGCCCAGAGTTATTATAACCCCATGCAAATACCTATTTGAAAGAAGAAATCAGTAAATAAAACACGCTAATATACAGAGTGTCTCAAGTGGCACTTCTGGCCTCATTTTTGCCCTCCAAGTGCTTGATATTCATAAATTCTCACAACATAGACAGGGAGGTTTTAACAGGATGCATTCTCATAAAATATATTACTTTATAAAATTAGGTTATTGGCATTATCTACCTAAACAGCAACAATTATAATCGAATGTCACATAATCTTTATAAAATATCTACTTTGCCTCAGTCATATTTTCTAGCATTTGGGGAATTTTTCTTTTTGTGAAGAGAAGTAACAATACATCCTTCAACATTTTGCAGTCATACAAATCCTTACCACATACAGGTACATGTCATAATATAAACACCATGACTATGAACTGCTAACAAGAGTAAGATGAATGTGAGGTTGGTGGTTATTTTAATTAAATGATCATATTTCCATGTCTGCTATAGGAATCTATATAATCTTATTGAAACCTTATGATCAGTGAGATTTAGGCTGACTATTCTCACCTCTCCATCAGATGTTAGCACCAAAGAATGGTAAGACCCACAGGCCACTTCAATGACTTGCTTGTTCGACAGATTAGTAGAGATATGATAGGGCACTAGACCAGCATTAGTTGTCCCGTTACCCAGCTGACTGTAAGCATTATGACCCCAGGTAAAGACTTCTCCTTCTGAAAATAAAAAGAAACATAACCTACTTTCAAAACAACTATTCATTATATGAAAGTATATATATTACACACTTCCACAAATGGAAACTAAAAATTCACATGCGAAAGTTAATCAACTTCCCTATTCCACAAAACTCATTTTATAAAAGAAAACACTTGGAAAGTTAAACTACATTCTGCCTCAAAGCAACAAGATGAAATTTAAATGGATGCAATTAAAATAACTGGAAGATAGGTTTTTGATAAATAACAGAGAAAAGGCTACTATGAGGAAAAAAAAAAACCCAGATTGAAATTCAAAAGACTGTAAGGCTATTTAACTTCTCTGAATCTTAATTTCCTTATTTATAAATGGTTACCAAGTTAATTTTTAAAATCTTTATTATATTACTTATTGTGCAGTATAATACATGTTCAGGGCTTTGGGGGTAATCATAAGATTGTATTTCTTGATCTGGGTGACAGAACATGGACACGTACTTTGTAATTATTTATAAAACTGTGCATATATAGTTCATGAACTTTTTTGAATATGTATTAATACTACACAATAAGATGTTTTAATGATAAAGTCTTATCAGTCTGAATGCATGAAAAGCCAAGGGAATATTTAATTCCTTATACTACTGACACCAATTAGAGCCATCAGTCATTGTTTAATGTCAGAATCACAGAATGTTAAGAGTTAGAGGGGATCTTAGAATCTAGTTTTAACCTCTCTGTTTGTAGATCAAGAATCTCAAGTTCAAAATGTCCAGAGTGAGGTTCAGCATTCTAATGCACAATAATTACACTTCTAAAGTAGGCTTATAGCACTGTCATTCTGACAACCAAAGTGCCAATAACTGCTAGATTCCATCGGCTACCTTTTCTTACTTTGATATCCAGATATGTTCATATTTCATACAGTCCAAAGCATAGACCAGTTCACAGGGCAGAGCCAGAAAGCCTTGCCCAATCAAAGAGTATGTTCTCAGTGAAAGGGGTGGTCCCAGTGTTGCTCCTCAACAAATGAAGCAATGGCTAAAATTCTACCCTGTGTTCCTAGGTTACCTGTTGTTGCAAGGACAATGTGTGGCCCACTCCCGTAGCTGAGGCAGGCGATTTTTTTGCCACTTAAAGAGTCCAGTCTCCGAGGTTCAATGGTGCTCTGGACATCACCTAATCCCAAACAACCACAGCAGTTTGTGCCAAGCACAAAAATCTGTGGGGGAAAACCACTGTTAGCTCAAGCAGTTCTATTTCTGACAAACCTGTAATTACATTCAAAACAGGCATAGTCCCCTTACAGTAAAACTGCTTCATTATTTAATAAATAAGGATTTACTCTGTGCATTTTTTTTTAATCTTAATTCCTTAGTTCCCCCAAGATCTTCAATTTAGCAAACATATTACTAAAAATATAAGTGGCTGAAATTTTTTCTTCAACATTACCTCATCATTTACTGTAGTATACAGAAGTTCATTGCTGGCACTGCCAAAGACACAGGCCTGACGAACTAATTGCAGTTCTTCCTCAGAACAAAGGGAGAAAATTGGCCACTTTCCCACATCTAACATCTTCAAAGATGACAGAGTAGCCTGGACTGGCTGAAAAAGAATTTTGTAAAAATTATTTAAAAAATGATTCATAGAAAACACATTTTCTTTGCCCCCTTCATTTCTCTGCCCCCTTCTGTTTAAGAGTGTGCACCGGTGTGCACACTATCTATTTAGGGGAATTGCCTTTACAGGTTCGACCACTTCGGACCGTTCTCACCACAACCAAGAGCCAGAGGCCCAGGATAGAATCAGATATCACCTATTAATTTTCCTCAAAGACACTGGAACCATCCAAGGCTGAACTCTGGGGGGGTGGGGGGGGTGGGCGCTGAATGCCTGGCAAGCACTTTCGGTGGCAGTTATGTCTTAAACGTAGCTTTGGAAAATCGGCTGGGGGGTAAAAGCAGGAAAAAAGAGGGAAGACTGCTATTTCATCAGCTGCCTGAGTCTTAGCAAAAGAAGCCCTTGGGAAAGGACAGTGCCAAAGGTGACACCAAGGAATATGTCCAGAAGTTCCAGTTCATGGGTCAGTTCTAACCATTCAGTTGGAGCAGTTGGTGGGTTCCCTCAGGCACCCACTCAGATCCGGGGGCTGGTAGGAAGAAACACCCAGAAAGTATGTGCATATGCTTGCTATGACTGCTGTAACAAAGTACACAAACTGAGGGACTTAAACAACAGGACTTTATTGTCTCACAGTTCTAGAGGCTAAGTTCAAAGTCAAGGTATCAGCTGGTTTGGTTCCTTCTAAGGGTTGTGAGGGGAAGATCTATCAGCCCTCTCCCTAAGGCCTGCAGAGGGCTGAATTCTCCAGTGTCTTTCATATCATCTTCCCCAAGTCTGTCTCTCTCTGTGTCTAAATTTTCCCCCTTTTATAAAGACACCAGTCATACTGGGTTAGGTCACCCTCATGACCTCATCTTAACTAAATGATTTACATGTGCAGTGACCCCATTTCCAAATAAGGTCACCTTCCAGAATAATGATGTGTCTTAGTTCCTTTGGGCTGCTAAACCAAAATATCATAGAATGAGTGGCTTATAAACAACAAAAATTTATATTTTACTGTTCTGGAGACTGGGAAGTCTGAGATCAAGGCACTGACATGATTGTGTTCTGATGAAAGTGCCCTTCCTAGTTCAGAGCCCGTGTCTTCTCACTATGTCCTCATGTGGCGGAAGGGCTGGGGGTATCTCTGGAGCCCCTTTTATAAAGCACTAATTCCATTCATGAAGTTTCTCCCCTCATGACTTAAGCAACTTCTAAAGGCCCCGCCTTCTAATGTTAAAACCATTACCTTTGGGGGTTAGGATTTTAACGTATGAATTTGGAGGGGGATACAATCAAACCCAGCACAACATCCAATGAGGTTACAAGCAGCCACACTCCCTTAAGAGCATTCAAGGTGGACATGATAAAGCTTCTTTAAAGACAGCTTTTACTTATTTGCTGTGTGGAAAGTCACTTCAGTCGTGTCTGACACTGTGTGACCCCATGGACTGTAGTCCTTCAGGCTCCTCTGTCCATGGGATTCTCCAGGCAAGAATACTGGAGTGGACTGCCATTCCCTTCTTCACTTATTTGTTATCCTGGAAATATATACACTTACATACTTTTCAACTTCCAAAAATGTTTAAGATTATTACACTAAGATTACATAATGGCCAACATGCCTATCAAATGGCATTTCCCGCAATAATCACCATGTCCTGTGCTATGCTTAGCCGCTCAATCGTGTCTGACTCTTTGCGACGCTATGGACTGTAGCCCACCAGGCTTCTCGGTCCATGGGGATTCTCCAGGCAAGAATACCGGAGTGGGTTGCCATGCCCTCCTCGAAGGGATTTTCCCAACCCAGGAATCAAACCCAATCTCCCGCAACGCAGGCGTTTTCTTTACTGTCTGAGTCACCTGGGAAGCCCAAGAATACTGGAGTGGGTAGCCTGTCCCTTCCCCAGGGGAACTTCCCAATCTAGGAATCGAATGAGGGTCTCCTGCATTGCGGGCGGATTCTATACCACCTGAGCCACCCAGGAAGCCCCAATAATCACTATACTCTAGCTTAATGTACCTTTAAAGGGATAAAGAATTTTCTAAGGCCTGTCTTTTCTATCAGATATTAAGTCCATCTTACCAGATATATGTTCTAGTAGAGAGAAGATCAGACTAGCTAAAGGAGTCAGGGGAAATTAATTAATTAATTTATTATAAGGACTTGGCTCACAAGATTATGGAGGTGCAGAAGTCCTATATCTAAAAAAAAAAAAGAAGTCCTATATCTGCATTTGCAAACTGAAGACCCAGGAAAGCTGGTGACATAATTCAACCCAAGTCCAAAGGCCTGAGAACCAGAGGAGAGAGTGATGTAAACCCCAGCCCAAGGGCAGAGGATGAAATGAGATCTCCCAGATACATCAGGGAGGGAGGCAGGGAGAAAAGGATGAATTCTTCCTTCCTCTGCCTTCTGTTCCATTCAGGTTGTCAATACACTGGAGGAAACTGGCTCACACTGAGAAGGGCAACCCATTTACTAAGTCCGCCAATTCAAGTGCTATTCTCATCTGGAAACACCCTCACAGACACAACCAGAGATGATGTTTAACCTGGGCACTAGGGGCCCACTCACGGTGACACGTAAAGTTAACTACGTGAAGACACACAGTGAAGAAGGCCATGTGAAGACAGAGGCAGAGACTAGAGCGATACAGCTACAGTCCCGGAACACCAAGGAGTGCCAGGAGCCAGCAGAAGGTGGGAGGAGGCTGGAGGACTTCTTCCCTTGAGACTTCAGAGAACGTGGCCCTCCCGACACCGTGATTTCAGACTTCAAGCCCCCAGAACCGTCAGAGAATAGATTTCTGCTGTTTTACACCACCTGAATTGTGGTGCTTTGTCAGGGAGGAAACTCATGTGAAGAAACCAATACAGAGGAGAAGCAGTTTGTCAATGCTAGCAGCATCGCTCTCATGAGTGGCAGAGCCTCCCCTAGTGCCAAATCTGGCCACTGCTCCCCACTATGCCACTCAAACTGCAAGATCCTGTCTGGACAGGGATGTCTCCTATCATCTTTGGGACCCCTGTGGCGCTAATGACAGAACCTTGTTATGTCAGCTTTGTGTCTAAGCTTCTACTTTAAATTACCCACCTCCTTATACTAGGAAGGAGTCTTATTTACTATGAGTGGTTCATTTTAATGTTTTTTCCCTTTTAAGTCTTTAATTTTCAGAAGGAACAATGTTTGGGATTTGGCATGAATATTTCATGGAGACATGCTAATGTGCTAGTTAAAGGGGTTCTGACATATTATTGATATTTCTCATCTTCCCAAGTGAAGGACACACACAGTGCTGTCCTCATTTTACCTGGGAGGAGCCTGAGGGTCAGAGGGACTAAGAAATCCTCCAACATCACTAGCTTCTGAGTGGATGGACCAGATTTCTTTCCACACATCATTTGTTGCTGAGTAAAAAGTTCACATAAAAAGTGACACTCCTGGCAGACCCAGTGTTTGCTCACATTTGTAAGGCCTGGGCTGCTGTGCTCATGAAGTTTTTAGTGAACAAGGCAATGCCCACCATGGGTTGTCTTCCCAAGAACAGGACAGATGGTGACATATTACATATTACGTAAGTAATATACAGTGACTGACTGCTACCTTATTTTTTCCTTTCAAGCAGATTTTTGGATTTTGATTGCTACAAAATCAAGTGGTTTCTTAGGTGCCTAGAATCTGGCTGTCAATCCAGCCAGCTCCTTAATCTACAAATCATTAGTTCTGAGCTTTCCTCCTGGCCCACCTCTACAAAACCTATGGTACCCAAGCCATAACTCTACTGACCAACAGGATTCCAGTGTGTGGGTCTGTGACATCACCTGCAGTGGTACATTTGGTAAAGAAGGCTACTGGGTGAGAGAACATTGGGTCTGATGGTATCAATGAACATTTACCAAGTATCAGATACCAAGACAAAAGTAATACCTAGTTATTACCTTCACGGAGCTCACAATTTAATAGAAAACAAGTAACTACAACATAACCTAAACACAACACAAGTGTGAATATTGCTTTTTAAATCTCTGCCAGAAGGCTGGCTGCTAGAGATGAGTCATCAAAATTTCATTTTTTTCTAATTCTGTGGGGAAACTTTTTCATAGAGAACTGATGACTTCATTTATAAAATACACTTTTTAAAAATACTTTTCTGAAGTAAATGTTTAATATTACTCTCAAGGAATTGAGCATCTTTGTTCTTTGAAGAAAAATACATTCTTCTGTCTGGCATAATCATGAGCATATATAGTGACATACACTGTATATATTGTATACATATACAGCATATATGTATACCCTGTGTGTATATATACGCATACACACACATACTTCAGGCTGCAGCCCATAGGATCGCACAGAGTCAGACACGACTAAAGTGACTTAACACACATGCACACATACACTGTATACAGTAAGAGTGTACGTAAGGATCCACACATTTTAGGAGCCTCAATCACACCACGGCCAACCTGCATGACAGCAGGCATCTCTGCAGAAGGCACCCAACCACCTCTGGGCCCAACTGTTAAGTTAGGGACTGGTTGAACTGTTAAGTTAGGGACTGGCTGAATTGCCAAGAGTGGGCAATTAAAAAATCTGTAGTGGAAAAATACACTACAAGGGCATGAAAGTTTGACATTTACATCATTAAGATCATGTCCCCGGAATCTGCATCTTGGCCTGGACCCTCCTTTTCCCACACAACTCACCAACACAGGTGAGAATTAACCCTAGGCCAGCTCACCTTCACTACTTTGCTCACATCCAGGTCACCTCTTTCATCTTTCACGGGCATCTGTTTGGAAAGGCAAAGTGGTGAAATTTTAATATTAGCTCAAGGAGAACATAATTAAGGAAATACATCTCCATAAAGTTAGATACCAAAATGCATTTTATTATTCCTTTGAGTGTGTGCTCTCCATATTAACTCTGCTCCTGCATGCATATGAAGAACCAAGTGGATTATGATACTTAACTATGGACAAGTATTAAGTTTCCACAATTCAATTTACAATACAGCATATAGAAATAGAATTAAGATTACATAGCAGGCATGGTCAAAAAAAAAAAAAAATCCTTCAAAAATAACAGCGGATACCTCACCCTTTAAGGATTTCCTGGCAGCATAACACCATGTAATAAAGTAATTTCATTGCTAAGGCTGTGAGCCTGTTATTTCACCAAATCTGTTCCCAGAAAACAACAAAGAAATCGTCTATGAACATTGTGTAAGACTTTCAGGTTCTGTAGACTGCTTTTCAAGCTACTCTCTGACAGGAGCTCACAAACTAGCATGTGAAGTCAGCGCACAGCAATGCTATGGCTCAGGGTGCTGTCTATGGTTCACAGTGCTGTCTTGCACACTATGCCGGCTGTGATACTGATTTACGTCTTTTACGACATTTTGACTACATTTTATTCTCTAAAGAGTGGAAAACAGAAAAATGAAAGTTAATGGTGGCAGTTAATATTAAGCTGTTAACACTGAAGAGATATTTCATAAATTTAATAAAATTAACACAAGATGGAGATGGATGTGCCTGCTGAAAGGTGTGAAACTTCCAACGTCAGTTGGGACACTGACCAGAGTTAAGCTGGTTGACTGTAATGTTTGGATGTGACAGAAATGAAACAAAGAATACTTGCGATGAATTAAGGATGTGTCATCGAAGATTAACCATTTTGAATTTTTTTTTAAATCTCTGGCAGTGGAGCAACGTTGCTCAACCCAGACCCTTCTGTAGGACAGCATTGTCTGTGGAGGGCTTCCCTGGGGATTCAGCAGAGAAGCCACCTGCCAACGCAGGAGACGCGAGTTCGACCCCTGCATCAGGAAGATCCCCTGGAGGAGGACATGGCAACCCACTCCAGGATTCTTGCCTGGAGAATCCCATGGACAGAGGAGCCTGGTGGGCCACAGTCCAAGGGGTTATAAACAGTCGGACTCGACTGAGCGACTGAACAGCGTTATCTGTGGAAGTGGGGGTGGCCTCCTCTTCATCCAGCTCAAACGTCACCACCTCTGGGAACCCCTCCTCTAACCCTCAGACAATCCCACATCCCCTGCTGGCCCCCAGGCATTCTCTACACCCACAACAGTGACCTGCCAGCATCTTAGCCACTACACTGTGAGCCTCGCAAAGAAAAGAGACTATCTCATTGATCTTCCTATTGAATGACCAATAGATGTTTGACAAACTTTCTTTTACATGACAGAAAATACATGCTCCATGGGCATGATTTTTCTAACCTTGCCACTTTTTCCATAGAGAGTATAGAGAAGGAAAGGGTCATCTTCCACATAGTCTTCCATGGTTCTGTGTAGTCCCTGAGGAAAAAGTATGTGGTAAAATCAGGATACCATGTGTCGAGTGAAACTGGGCAGGTTAAAATTACTTTACTTCTAATTAACGGTTCCCTGACACCTCAGTTGGTAAGGAATCCGCCTGCAACGTGGGAGACCTGGCTTTGATCCCTGGGTTGGGAAGAACCCCTGGAGAAGAGAAAGGCTACCCACTCCAGTATTCTGGCCTGGAGAATTCCATGGACTGTACAGTCCATGGGGTCGCAAAGAGTCACACATGACTGAGTGACTTTCACTTTTCTAGTTAACAGAGAAAAGAAGCCAAGTTCAAATATAGTGAAGGGAATTAAGTTTGGGGCATGGGTGTTAACATCTATAAAACATAAAAAATGTTTTAACTGTTGTTCTCTGATGAGACTCCTTCAGCAGAGATGTGAAAAATAATCCCAGGATATTCCCTAGTATATTCCCTAGTAGAAGATAAACATCTACTAGGGAATGAGTAGAAAATTTTCATTTCAGAGTTCACTTCCTAGAGATGAGAAAAAATAAATTTTGGACCTTGGTCAAACTTCCTCTGGGACTGGAAAGTTCCAAATCACTGTGAAGAGCAGACCTATCAATTCTCAGCTTCACTGAAGAGTATATGATTTGCTAAGTAGGGAAAAAAATGAATGAACGAAAAGGACGAAAGGATGAACGAACAAATGTGACTGTGTTACCTTAGACCTTAACAAAAAATCTGAAAAAACAGCCACCAAGCATGTAGCCATCGCACTGAATGTTCTTGCCTTAATTAACTGTCTCCACAATGACTACCTTCTACCACATACAAGTAACAGCAGAAGCAGCCCTGTCACAAAATATGCAGGATGTCTGGACTCTGGTTAAATTGTTACACAATCATCACTGAAAATAAATAGGAATAAATATTCTCTCAAGCGTCTGCCTACAATGTGAGAGACCCAGGTTCGATCCCTGGGTTGGGAAGATCCTCTGGAGAAGGAAATGGCAACCCACTCCAGTACTCTTGCCTGGAAAATCCCATGGATGGAGGAGCCTGGTAGGCTACAGTCTATGGGGTCGCAAAGAGCCAGACACGACTGAGCGACTTCACTTCTTTCACTTTCACTTCTCCCCCCAAAAGCAATTTAATGTAATCATGTCAAACAATGTTAATACTCTGATTTACCACATTGGCTTCTATTTACTCAAATAAAACCCAGAATTCAAGTGCTAACATCAGAACATCTTACTTGATGTTACCTACAAGCAGTTAGAGCCTAGCAATAGATAAAAGCAATCATCAAAATAAGGCTAACTCTTAACAGTGTACTTAATGTTTTATATTCACTTGAGGATACTGGTAAAATTCTGTTTTCTTCAGCTGTAAAAAGGTCTCTTAGCATATAGGGAATAATAAATGATACCTTCAGAATAATAGTTACTCAAACTATGGCAATCAACACAAATCATTACTTCTAATGTTTGGAAAAAATAAACTTGTTGAGAAAAGGATCAATTAGACTTTCCTCACTTATAAATTTCTAAAATTTGATCTGGCTGCCAATATGGGAAAAATCATTTCATGTGGCAGTTACTCCTATATCATCTGTCTTCTCTATTAATCTGCAAGATCTTTAAGAGAGGGGATCCGGAGCCCACACATGAAACTAGAGAGTATCCCCTGCTCTCCGCAACTAGAGAAAAGCCTGTTCAGCAACAAAGATCCAGCAGAGCCAAAAATAAATAGATAAGTTATAAGAAAAAAGAAAAAAGGAGGGGATCATGACCCAGTCACTGCTATTACCACCACAACACACGGCACAGAGGAAAACATAAGATACTTGTTGAAAGCATCTTTTGAATACAGCCTTTTGTTGACTGCAGACAGTCTATACTGGAATTTCTTCTCCTTCTGCCTCATCCTAACTGGAAAGATCTTTTCCATAGCTGTCCCCAGTTTATTGGAATAAAAGATAAAAAGATAAGAGAGGGAAAAGAAAGGAGAGGAGTAGAGGAAGGGAATTCAAAGGCAAAAAAAAGAAACAAGAGAAGGAAATGGAATCTAACTAGAGAAGCGACTGCCTCTTGCTGAACTTCGGGACACCTTTGTTCCTAGTAGAAGGAAATCCTGCTAATATGCTGAGATCACTCCACAGTAATCCTGGGGTTTGTTTTGTTTCCCCACCACATTCCTCCACCACTGTAAATAACTAATTTCACTGGTTTCTGCTTTATTTCTCTGTTTCTTTTTGCAAAATAAGTATATATATTTATGTGTTTTTATTTCCCAATTCCTCCTTATGCAAAAAATAGCATACTTTACATACTCTTTTGCAATCTATTTTTTTTAACCTAACAATGTATCCCAAAAAGTACTCTATATCAGCTAATAGAAAATTTTAAACACCACCATATCCTGGGTGTTCAAGGAAACAAAATAAATAGCTCTTTTCAGTGTCTTTGATTAATTGCAACTATCTTAACTCTTTAAAAATTGGAATGCTGTAAAACAGGTCATTCCATTTATTTGACTAATCAGGTTAAGACATAATTACATGTATGGCAGATGAACATTACCATACTCAAAAAAATAACAGTCAGTAAGATTCAATCAACAGTAAATATATTATTAATATCACTTCATTTTTGTCAGAATGCCTTTGAAGATTTAAAAATGGTTCACAATTAGTTACTATTATGCAGTACTATGAAAAAAATGTCAAAATCTGTGGCACTGTGGAAAATGGTTTTTGTTTTTCTTTTTTCTGGTCTTGCTGCATATTACAGTATCTTAGGTCCCCAGTCAGGGGTTGGACCCACACCCAAGGCAGTGTGTGGAGTCCCAACCACTGGACCACCGGGGAATTCCCTGGTTGGTTTTTTAACATTATTCCGATGTGACACAAATATAACAGAGAAAACTAGCTTCCCTAGTTTACACTACCTGAGGAATACAGTTTGTGGAATATATGTGAGGATTATAATCATCTCATCTTGTTATCTGTATGATTTCACCGGGCTATTATTAATAACAATGTTACAGTAATATACCAACATATACATCTTAAAAATCCACTAATACACATATAGACTACCACATCGATGATGTGATAAACATGAATTCTAAATAACAGGAGCAATAATAATAGTTAAAATAAATAGTTACCCAAATTATTGCCAAACACTAACTGCCTTATCTCATTTAATCTTTATAATAGCCAGAAGAAACAGATATCATCATTACCTCTGTTTAACAGACATATTTCAATACTTTGACCAACATTCAGCAGCCAGTCAGGGTTGGAGCCAGGATTCATTTCAATGCCCTTGAGCTTGGACTTTCCCCTGTACTGCAGGGATATTTTAAGTTTTCCTGTGTATATTCCAGATGATTTCATTTTGTACTGACTGGTTGGGAATATCCCCTCCAAAAATGTTTGTACCTGATTGTTTTAACTTTCTGGAGCCCAGTATTCAGTCATCTTTAATCCCGTTCCTTCTAGATCGTTGTGAAGTTGTCTTCTACAGTAAGGTTAATGTGACTGAAAATAGAAATACATAAATAAATTCTATTACAGAAAAATAGAAAAGAAAAAGAGCATACCATCTTGCACAGAACATACCACTGGCTTCAAAAAGCCAGTATTTATCTGAGAAAAATATAGTTTTAAAATTGTATCAGCTAAATTTACTATTAGAAAGTCAGCAGCAGAGGTGTTCAATTGTAAAAAGAATTAATATTATAAAATATAACTTTCAGATATTATAAGTTTGGGGACAAGGCTGCAACAATATGGACACTGAAACTTAACAAAAGATACTTAAAGTTTAATCTATAGTATTTCAACATAAAAACTGCAAGGGAAATCATCTGGAAAAGGGAAAAAGCAAAATTTTCAAATTTTTGAAGAAGGTATAGAAAGTATCTTTATGACCTCAAGGCAGAGAAAGATTTCTTAACTGAGACACAAAAGCACAAACCACAAAGAAAAGACTGTTAAATTTTGCCACACTAAAGCTTAAAACTTTGGCATTATAAAAGACAAAATGAACAAAAGGAAAAACATGCCACAGAGTGGGAAAAGATATTTTCAATATACATAAATGATAGCTGGCAAATAATTTGTATCCATAATATATAAAGAATACCTAAAAGCAGAAAAAGAAAGACAAACAATCCAATTTAGAAATGGAAAAAGGATAGAGGCAATTCACAGAAGAAATTAACAAATATATCCACAAAAGGTATCATGGAAATGTAATCACAATGAGATAGAACTCACCAATCAGATCTGCAAAATTAAAGGGGATAATACGCAATGTTTGTGAGGATGCAGATCAAAAGGCACATTTTCCTCATATTACTGGAAGGAATGTAAACTGTTACAATCACTTTTAGAGCAACTCAACAATATTTAGACCAGAGCAGTATCTTTCAAGCTTTTTTGATACATATATGTACCTGAAAAAAAAGTTTCACAAAATAATTCTTACCCTTGCTACATGAGATACTAAGGGATATCCTCTTTCCTATTTGTTTTTTCTATTTTACATTATTCTATTCTACCTGGGAGATAGTGAAGGACTCCAGGAGATAGTGAAGGACAGGGAAGTCTGGCATGCTGCAGTTCACGGGGTCACAAAGAGTCGGATACAACTTAGCGACTGGACAACAATTCTACTCATACCCTAATTTATCCTTTTCTATTTAATTTTTCAACATTGGTTTCAGCCCACTAAGATAACTTCAAGATCATTAATAAGTCATGTCTTGGAAAACATTAGCCTAGATGGAACTCTAGAGCATATACAAAATTGTTTGCAATAGCAAAACATTAGAAATAGTGGATACAACTGATCAACAGGCTCCATCAACAAAAGTTACAAATCATGCATACTACCCAACAATTAAAATAAATTATCCAGAATCAACACAGATAAGTCTCCAAAACAATTATGATCAAAAATCACTGTCATAGAATGATGCATATGATACACTATTTGATAGTTTTTTTTTTAAGACAACAATTTTTTAAACTTTATTTTTATATCTTTAAAAATATTCATTCATTTATTTATTTGGCTGTGTCCAGTCTTAGTTGCAGTACGCGGGGTCTTTGATCTTCCTCGGGGCATGTGGGATCTTCAGTTGCAGTGTGTAAACTCTTAGTTGTGGCATATGGGATCTAGTTCCCTGACCAGGGATTGAACCCAGGCCCCTTGCACTGGAAATGTGGAGTCTTAGCCACTGGACCACCAGGGAAGTACCAGATAACATTTTTTTCTCATGATTGATTATTTGATTAGAAGAGGGGTTGTAAGTTTCAGATTCGCGGATTGTTGACAGATTTTTCTCCAAAAGCAGTGAATTGATTTGTATTCTCACATTTAGTCATTTTAATGGCACAGTTGTATGATTATCTATGTGAGTTTAACCTCCCAGACTCTGAGACTATGTAGTATAATTGTTCAGGACTTGGATTTTGGATCCAAAGTGACCTGACCTAGAAGCCCAGCTCCCTCAAATATTGGTTATGTAATTTTAAAGCAGTGACCACTTCTAGCTACAAAAAAGATAATAATAATTGTACCTACCTCTGGAGTAGGCCCATTCATTTAATATGTATTTACTGAGCATCTAAATGCCAGACAATATTTTAGGCATGCAAGACAGAGCAGTGAACAAAACAAAGTACTTGGTCCCAGAGTTCTTACTGTCTAGTGGGGGGAGATAGACATAGACCAAACTATTATATATATATATATAATAATTATAATTATATATAATATTTTGGTCTACATTTATATATATATATATATGTATATATATATATATGTTTTAAAACATGCAGAAAACAATACTATCTTATTGTGTGATGGATACTGACATACCCATGGCTGGACTTTGATGGAAATGTTTTCATAAGAAAGTTCACACCAGAGGTAATGCCAAAGGCAAAATTTGCCATGTAATTCTATCAATGAATTAGTGTAATTTGGTTTTTCCAATTGACAAGAGAATTTTCATGATTTTAATCTTAAGTTACATTAATCATCTGAGTACAAAGGAAGGATAAGGTTACCCAATAGTAAGGAAAACAAAATTGTAGAATCAGAATAACACCATTCTAATACTGCCTTTACCGTGAACATAAGAATTTAATAAAGGCTTGATACTGACAACTCATAAACCACAATTTCTTTCATCATCAGTAAGATAAAATTCTACCAATAGAACAGGAAGATAACAACTCAATAACATAGAAAAAAGAGAGTATCTTAAATGCCAGGGAAGAAGAATCTGAAGTAGAAAAAAAGTGCATTAGAATGTGATTTCACTTCTGGTCTTACTCTGCTTACAAATTTCCCCCTTTTCTGCACAGGAGGGAGACCCAGGGCAGAGGCTGGCATTTGTATTGGGAAGCTCTTCTTCACAGCGACAGTGTTACGGCCTAAGATCATCCCACATGATACCCATAATATATGTTGCTTTACTGTTTTTCCTTACATATATTTTGGGATACATAACTTGGCTCATGTATTTACTTAATTACTCAACTTAAAAAGTGCCTTGTGCTTTGAAAAATAGTTTCTTATGCATTTCCTCATTTTGTTGAAATGTAATGAAAGAACAATGTTATTATGGAATTTTAATATACTGATATTTTGCCTTGCAATACAAAAAGAAATGGAAGAATAAGTACCTTTTCCAGCCAGAAGCTCCTGCCACTGACATCTGCCTTCAGAGGCTCCAAACAAGATACTCAAGAGCCAATGTTCCAAGTTTTAGTAAGAGCAATTTTCTTTTTTCCCACCACACCACGTGGCACGTGGGATCGTAGCTCCCTGACCAGGAATTGAACCTGTGGCCCCTGCAGTAGAAGCACAGAGTCCTAACTACTGGACCACCAGCGAATTCCCACAAGAGTAACTCTCAAAACCAAATATATATCAACTAAGGTAATCTTTTGCATGACATTTCCTACTTTGGCTGTTTCTCTAAACTTGTATATTTCTTTTTTTTTTTTTTTTAAACTTGTATGTTTCTAAACTATCCCTGTATGGGACAGATAACTCCTTTTTGTACATACTGTATTTTGAGAGTTTTATCTGTACTTTTAATAATAACACGGTTGAAAGTCAGTGGACAAGAGGACAGTCTTTCAGTAACTGAACACAATAAACATACCCATTCCTAATCCTCTTGAAGAACAGATCAAATAATTCATTTCTCTGTACAAAGCATATAATAAGCAATCTCTACATGTTATTACCGGTAATCAGAATTATTCAGTGTTTGTTAATATGGCAATGTATCATATTATTTGATAATACCTCTGACCTAATGAGTTCAACTGATAAATGGACACTCATTTGCCTAATTCATTCAACAAATATTGATTTAGTGCCTGCAGCAGGCACTAAATTGAAAGCAAATATGTAAAAAAAAAAACAAAAACCCAAAACATGGAGCAAAAGGATATCCAGCTCATAGCTGCCTGTGTCAATATTACTCCAACCCAGTAGTAAGCATGGACCTTAAGCACTAATAAACTAGACACACTGTCCATGAGAGAATGCACTTTCCATATAAATTGTTATTGTGCAATTAATTAGAAGCTCCTAAATGCTGGTATCTGTTCTCTAGAAGTGATCCCAGAGGAAAAATTTTAAAAAAAGAAAATTGTTTTTTTGCAGAGAAAGGCTCAAAGCTCCCTTGGTAAAGAATCCGCCAGCAATGCAGGAGATCCTGGTTCGATCCCTGGGTTGGGAAGATCCCCTGGAGTGGGGAAAGGCTACCCACTCCAATATTCTGGCCTGGAGAATTCCATGGAGAAGTCCATCAGGTCACAAAGGGTCAGACACGACTAAGAGTAAGCCCAGTGTCGTGTATTTTCAAAATTCAACTTCACAGTATGAAATCAACTCTAAAGCTATGCTTGAGAAACTTAATATATAAAAAAGTTTTCTTGCAATACAACGCTTAATGCTTTTTCAGCAAATTTGCCCATCTGGGCAACACAGCTGATGAGGCTTTTATAATCAAAGACACAGGGCATGAAGGAAAACCAACGTCTTTTAGGACACCAGCATACAGCTTACAGTATCAGTGTGTTAATGAGCTCCAGACTAAGTAAACGTCAACGGGGTAATGATGGTGCCCACCTTCATGCTCACCTGAGCCCTTAAATGGTATGTCATCTGAAAGTCAGAAATAACATAAATATGCATAAATGTTCTGTTCAGTTCAGTCGCTCAGTCATGTCCGACTCTTTGCGACCCCATGAACCGCAGCATGCCAGAACTCCCTGTCCACCACCAACTCCCGGAGTTTACCCAAACCCATGTCCATTGAGTCACTGACGCCATCCAACCATCTTCTCCTCTGTCGTTCCCTTCTCCTCCTGACCTCAATCTTTCTCAGCATCAGGGTCTTTTCAAATGAGTCAGCTCTTTGCATCAGGTGGCCAAAGTATTGGAGTTTCAGCTTCAGCATCCGTCCTTCCAGTGAACACCCAGGACTGATCTCCTTTAGGATGGACTGGTGGATCTCCTTGCAGTCCAAGGGACTCTCAAGAGTCTTCTCCAACACCATAGTTCAAAAGCATCAATTCTTCGGCACTCAGCTTTCTTTATAGTCCAACTCTCACATCCATACATGACCACTGGAAAAACCATAGCCTTGACTAGACGGACCTTTGTTGACAAAGTAATGTCTCTGCTTTTTAATATGCTGTCTAGGTTGGTCATAACTCTCCTTCCAAGGAGTCAGCGTCTTTTCATTTCATGGCTGCAGTCACCATCTGCAGTGATTTTGGAGCCCCCCAAAATAAAGTCTGACACAGTTTCCACTGTCTCCCCATCTATTTCCCTTGAAGTGATGGGACCAGATGCCATGATCTTAGTTTTCTGGATGTTAAGCTTTAAGCCAACTTTTTCACTCTCCTCTTTCACTTTCATCAAGAGGCTTTTTAGTTCCTCTTCACTTTCTGCCATAGGGGTGGTGTCATTGCATATCTGAGGTTATTGATATTTCTCCTGGCAATCTTGATTCCAGCTTGTGCTTCTTCCAGCCCAGCGTTTCTCATGATGTACTCTGCATAGAAGTTAAATAAGCAGGGTGACAATATACAGCCTTGACATACTCCTTTTCCTATGGGAACCAGTCTGTTGGTCCATGTCCAGTTCTAATTGTTGCTTCCTGACCTGCATACAGGTTTCCCAAGAGGCAGGTCAGGTGGTCTCGAATTCCCATCTCTTTCAGAATTTTCCAGTTTATTGTGATCCACACAAAGTTGAAGGCTTTGGCATAGTCAATAAAGCAGAAATAGATGTTTTTCTGGAACTCTCTTGCTTTTTCGATGATCCATCGGATGTTGGCAATTTGATCTCTGGTTCCTCTTCCTTTTCTAAAACCAGCTTGAACATCTGGAAGTTCACGGTTCACGTATTTCTGAAGCCTGGCTTGGAGAATTTTGAGCATTACTTTATTAGCGTGTGAGATGAGTGCAATTGTGCGGTAGTTTGAGCATTCTTTGGCATTGCCTTTCTTTGGGACTGGAACGAAAACTGATCTTTTCCAGTCCTGTGGCCACTGCTGTTTTCCAAATTTGCTGATATATTGAGTGCAGCACTTTCATAACATCATCCTTTAGGATTTGAAATAGCTCAACTGGAATTCCGTCACCTCCACTAGCTTTGTTTGTAGTGATGCTTCCTAAGGCCCACTTGACTTCACATTCCAGGATGTCTGGCTCTAGGTGAGTGATCACACCATCGTGATTACCTGCGTTGTGAAGATCTTTTTTATACAGTTCTTCTGTGTATTCTTGCCACCTCTTCTTAATATCTTTTGCTTCTGTTAGGTCCATACCATTTCTGTCATTTATATTCTATGCATTTATATTACATGCATAAATGTAATATAAGATAATTAAACATGATCCCAATTATCCCTTGCCAGCTGTCATAAATCAACGACAAATGACAGTAAGATCCCTCCCTATAAAACTGCCAATTAAAGTGGGTCAATTATAGACAGGATGGACAAGACTGAAAAACTAAAAGCCCAACTAAAACCAAAGCACAACTTCAGAGGGAATGGTATTGCCACATGTTTATGATAAACAGCAAAATGACTTATGAAACAGAAACATAGTTGCCATTTTAATGATTCCATTGTAAACAGTTTCCAAATTTCACTAAGAGTGATGAAGCAGATCTTCAGTCCAAAGCAAAGTTGCATTTAGTTGGAAGAGATTAGGGAGCTCATCAGCATTGATCTTTTCAGACAAGCACAGCAAAAGTGTCACTTTCAAATTTGAAAAATCATCAACATAAACTATACAAATATTTTTAGATTGTGGCTCAAGACAGTAAAGAACCTGCCCCCAATATAGGAGACCTGGGTTTGATCTCTGGGTCAGGAAGACCTCCTGGAGAAGGGAATGGCTACCACTCCAGCATTCTTGCTTTGGAGAATTCCATGGAAAGAGGAGCCTGGCGGGCTACAGTCCATGGGGTTGCAGAGTCAGACACAACTGAGCAACTAACACTTTCACTTTCACACACTAGCTAAAATGAACAGGTACTTGAGATATTTGCAAATACGTTTGAAATTTAGATCTTTATAGATCTAATACAATTTTTTTAAGCTCTTAACATGGCTATTAAATAGCATTCTGTTAAAGATCTCTGCCCCACAATGTAAATTCAACATGGTAGCCCCTTTTGGCCTTGGCTCATTTCCATTTGCAATTCCCATTGTTCAATCAAATACACTCAGCATAATACAGAATATATTATAATGTGGTCACAATTAATGATTTACTCACATACTATCACCCACTGGTACATGTCAGCTCAAAATGTCTTCCTTGGGGACATATACATACTAGATATGAGGTCAGGTTAGATCAGCAAGGCTGAGACATATAAAAGGCACACTCCAAATGTCAGATTAATGCTGAAAAAAACTATTGTCTTAAATTCCCTGGAAACTTTCATGTTAAGATGAGCTCGCCATGTGAATCAGATAAATGTTCCTTCTGAATAATGAAGGCAAGGAGGATCCTACCAGTCTTCCATTGAAGGACACTATGAATATCCCTTTCAGAGAGGGAAGTTTATCTGCTCCTTTTAAGTAAATATCCTCATTTAGGGCTTCTCTGGAGGCCCAGTGGTTAAGAATCCACTTGCCAATGCAGCGGACACAGGTTCGATCCCTGGTCCGGGAAGATCCCACATGCCACGGGGCAACTCAGCCTGTGTGTCACAACTACTGAAGCCTGTGTGCCTAGCAAGAGAAGCCACAGCTTCTGAGAGAAGCCTGAGCACTGTAACAAAGAATAGCCCCTGTGCAACAGTGAAGATCTGTGCAGCCAAAAACAAACAAGCAAACATACTTTAAAAAAAAAAAAAATCCTCATTCAGCCCTCCATGTTTAGCTTTGAATAGGAGTCCCTGATGTCACACTGCAACCCTGATCATTCCATTCCATTCCATTCCATAATTCCATTCCCCTTCAAAGAGATTCTCAAATCTTTCCTGGTCAATTCTGATTTACAGGAACTCAATTTCAGAAAACCTCAAAGGTAACAGCATCCTAGGCGCATTTTAATTTCACTTTAGCCATGTGATAAATCCAAAATTAAATATGACAAACTCCTAGAGTCATCAGCAAATCCCTTGGGTACTCTACATTTACAGTTTTAGATTAATAGCTTTTGATGTTTAAACACAGTGTTTGTAATCCACTTAAGTAAAGGACCCAGAGGGAAAAACACTTCACTTTCTAAAACTGTTCCTCTCCATCAGCCTCTTTCTCTAAGCATCCTTTAATTATGGACTGCAATTTGGCCAGGATTGTCTGGTTTATTCAGAAACCTCTAAGAGCAATAATTTAGTACCTTAAAGCATGATGTCATACCAGGTGACTCTTCAACTGTTTCAAATAAAGAAAATCAATGACTACTCATACAAAACAACTTCACCTGGTCATCCATAGTCAGAGGGACATCAAGAAACAATTGCAAAGTGCAGTAAAATGTGAAGAGAATACACATTTTTCCTCTACCCATCTTTAGTATTCGTTTGGCTCATCTTATCCATTCAAGAGCCCAGTCTCTTCATCTGATGTGCTGCATTAAACTGTAAAAGCATGAATATTGTGAACTTTTTGGAAAAGACATTTTTTCACCTATCTACTACAAAGGACAGTTACATTAGCCATAATGGAATGCTGTGGGGGTCCCATGAAACACACAGTAGAGAATGGTGGGGAAAAAAAGTTTTCCCAGAAAGATAATTCAATTCTAAAAACCAGGTTTCCACCATGAATATCACCTTCAGTTTATCCTTCAGACTTACCAAAACCACGCTGTTTAAAATTGCAACCCACATCTAAATCTCACTTCCCTTTCTCTCCTCTCTTTTCATTTTTTTAGAGCACTTACAATTTTCTAGCACAATAAATAATTAAATATGTTTGTTGTTAATCATTCTCTGCTAGAATTTAAGCTCCAGAGGAAAGAGATCTTTGTCTATTTTGTTCACTGACTTACTCTAAACACCTAAGACAATCTTATACAAACTAGTCACTCAGAAAATGTTTTTTGAATGAATGAATGAATCTACCTTGCAACTTCAGTATAAAATATTCTAGAGCTAAATACCAATTTCATGTGCACAGTTAACAAAATCTACTGGGACTTCCCTAGTGGTCCAGTGGCTAAGACTCCAAGCTCTCAATGAAGGGGGCCCACGTTCCATCCTTGGTCAGGGAACTAGATCTCACACGCTTCCACTAAGAGATCCATTCCGCAACTAAAGATCTCACATGCAGCAACAAAGACAGAAGATCCGGAGTGCCACAACCAAGACCCAGGGCAGACAAACTAATAAACAAATGTTTAAAAAAAAAAAAAATCTACTGAGCTGCAATTATGGGGGAGACAGTGCATACACATACAAATCCATAGTATCAGACAGTGATAAGTGCTACAAAGCCAAATAGAGGATTAAAAAAAAAAAAAAGCCTAAGGGGATGGAGAGTGACAGAAGTGCCCTTTTAGATGAGGTAGTCACCTCTGAAGTAATGGCAATTAATTTGAGATCTTAATGAAGTTGGGTGCCATGCAGATTTGGGTAGAGGGGTTAAGCGAACTTTGAGCATGGAGGAAATGCACACGGCTGAGGGTGGAGGCGGGCTGGTAAGTGCGGAAACAACAGTAAGTCCTGTGGGGAAGGAGTGGAGTGTGCAAGAATGTGGTATTCCATTACTTTTGCGTGCGTGGGTGCTAAGTCCCTTCAGTCCTGTCAGACTCTGCGACCCTATGGACTGTAGCCAACCAGGCTCCTCCTTCCATGGGATTCTCCAGGCAAGAATCCTGGAGTGGACTGTCATTTCCTTTTCCAGGGGATCTTGCCCACCCAGATATGAAACCAGGGTCTCTAAGGTCTCCTGCATGGGCACATGGATTCTTTACCACCAGCGCCACCTGGGAAGCTTTTACCCACACTTAATAACGTGTATATTGCCTAACTCCCTGAAAAAGAGAGATTACATTTCACCTAGAGTACTCAGATTCTCTGATAGTAAATGCTTCTATTCCAGCCTCCAAATAGCTGTATCAGCACATCATATCAGATTACAAGGCACACAGCAATATTGTTAAAAATCATTCCAAGAACTGCCACTAGAGTGGCAGAATCTGACTTAAGCACCACTGCCCAGGAATGTGCAAAGCCAAGTAGGAACGTAGTACTAGAAAGGTGCAAAGCTAGGAGGCTCAATAAACATCAAACAGTGACTGTCACTTCCTAGTCTGGGGGAAAGATCTTCGTGGCAAAGCAGTTTGAGAACTCTACTCCCTTTTACTCAGCTCTAACAAAGATTAAGTCGCCAAGCGCAGTACCACCAGTCAGTTCTTCGACATGGGTTGTTACAGTCCTGGACTCGAACTGTCCAGACATATTATGTAATTTCCCACAGAACAAAAAGCAAAAAGCTCCCTTTGAACTCGCCTTCCAACTCCAAGCAGGAAGTTCTTTCTCCACCTGGGCGGAGCACTTGGAAAGTTTTCAGCATCTCAAAAAAATCTCTGCTTCCAGGGCAAGTATCTTCCAGCTTAAAATAAAGACTGAAGGCTATTTCTCCCCATCCCCCCACAGCAGTTCCCAAACAGCCTGGCCTCGCTTTTAGTCAGACTTCCTGTGCTATCTCTTGACATCAGGACCGAATGTTGAAGGCAAAGTGAGTTTAGCGCGCCGGTTCGGACCCGGAAGCTGGGGGAAATAGAGGTACAGGACCGCAACCGAGGGTTGAGGTGACGGAAACGAAAACCGCAGCCTCAAAGGGGTGCGGAGAGCGGGAAAGGAAGGCGAAGCCCCGAGGCAGTTGCCTCACCCGCTCTGGCCTAAAGGAGAAGTCTCCAGCCAGGTGACTAGCCCTGGCGAGACGCCACACGCGACCCTCGCGGGGCCGCGCCACTTCCGCCAGCGACTCACGCATGCGCACCTCACGCCGCCTCGGTCCGAGACCTGGGTCGGGATATGATCCCAGGGCTGCGCGCCCTGCCACCGCCCGCGGCTGTGCGCAGGCGCGCCGACACCTGGGCCCTTATACGTTGCAAGAGTGTAGCCCCCGAGCCCCGCGCCCAGGCCTCGCAGGAGGACTTGCGCACGCGCAGAGACGCCTAAGCCAGCGGCCCCGGGCGGGGCTCTCGCCCCAGGGGCTACTCTCTCAGCTGCCGCGCCTCGAGGTCGGGCAGCGGGGGTGGGGAGAGGTGGCTTCCCGCTGTGGGGATCTGCGAGGGGCCGGATTCAAGCCCGGCGCCCCCTTCTGACTTCCCGCGCCATCCCCTCTGCCCTTACCTCACCGCAGGCCCGAACCACATCCGCTCGGCCTCTCAGGTCGCCGTTACTGCTCGGTCAGGGGACCGGCGCAACGACCAGCTGGCGCCTCTCCCAGAAGCAGCCGGGCCTCGGCGGGATGCGCCCGGATGCCCGATCGCCGAGGGAAGAGGAGGGGAGCGGACCCGAGGGGAGGGGAGGGGAGGGGGCCGGGCGATGGCGCCTCGCCCCTCCTCTCCGCTGCCCCCCAGCCGCCCCCGCCCCCTTTCTCACTGTTAAACGGACCCCTAGGACTGGGCACCGGCTACCCCCGCTGTGTGCACCTCTCCCCTTTTCTCAGGGATTCCCCTGTGGACACACCCCACCTCCTCCAGGCTTCTGGTCCCCAAAGTCGGGATTTCGGAGGTGTCTGAGCCGGAAGAGTGAGGCGCACAAAAGATGCTGGGGCAACCTCTTGTACAGTCCCTCTCCCCAAGCCAGTGCTGGCTTTTCGACTGGTGGTCCCTCCATCAGGGAGTTCAGATCACTTCTACACACGGTCTCCCTGCTTTCCCTTCACTGCTGTGGGGCTGAAGTCCTGTACCTTTCTAATCCAAAGGCCGAAATAATGAGTGATGGAAGCTGAGGCGGTGACCTAGGTTACAGGTTACGTTGGGACCAAGGTCCTTTGGAACAACCACGCTCTCCGTTTATCTGCAGTCATTTCTTGTATTAGACTACACTTCTCTTGGTCTTCGTAGATTTTCGTAAAATGCATCACAGCTTTATGTGTGTGTTAGTCGATCAGTCGTTTCCAACTCTGCAACCCCACAGACTGCAGCCGGCCAGGTTCCTCTGTCCATGGGATTCTCCAGGCAAGAATACTGGGGTGGGTTGCCATTCCCTTCTCCAGGGGATCTTCCCCACCCAGGGATTGAACCCCGGTCTCCTGCACTGCAGGCAGATTCCCAGCTTTGTAATCAGAGCTCTATAGTGTGCAATAATTTCTTCCACCTTGCTACACTGACGTTGGGCCTAAGTGGATTTTGGTATTGACAAAACGTGCTGTAACTGATGTTATTAAGCTGTTCCTATGAAGTAAACTGATTTCTTTTACACTGGCTTTTTAATACAGATTTTGAGGTAGGAGATAGATGGGCTGCAGGTTGGAAATTTACAGTCACCCTTCTGTTTGCAGTTTTTGAGATAAGAGATAGATGGGCTCCAGTTGAGGAATTTACAGCCAACAAAAACAGGATACATAGCCAGTCTTTGTCTGTCACCTCAAGGGAATAATCATGGCAAGGACAAAGAAAGGAAAAAAAAAAAATCCCTGTCTGATAAGGGAGCCCTGTCTGATAAGGGAGACACTGCACATTTGCAGAAAAGGCTCCTTGGAGCCAAAAGTCAGAGACTAAGTTCCAGGCCATAATGAGTCTTGCTCCTCCCAGAAGCCTTCACTTCAGAGATCCATCTTGGCTAGGGTGTGCATGGGCCAAGGGGAGGGTCCTGAGACACATTAACCAGGGGTACAGAGCAAGGTGATTGGCCTGAGGGAAGATGAAGACCCAGAAAACTGACGCTTTATGAAAGATTTAAACTTCCCAAAGGCGTGATTCTTTCTCTCAGCACCCCATGTGCCTTTCCCCATGTACTTTTCTTTTCAATAAACTTTTTACTTTACCTTCTGCCTCCTCACCTGAATTTGTTCTTGGCTAGGCAGGCAACGTCACTTTCACTTTTCACTTTCATACATTGGAGAAGGAAATGGCAACCCACTCCAGTGTTCTTGCCTGGAGAATCCCAGGGACAGGGGAACCTGGTGGGCTGACGTTTATGGGATCGCAGAGTTGGACACAACTGAAGTGACTTAGCAGCTTAGCAGGCAGGCACGACTAGGGACTTTTAGCCCTAACTCCTGGCTCCTGTGGTCCAGTGGTTAGGACTCCCAGTTTGGGAAACTAAGACCTTGCTTCCAGCCACCTTCACTGCTGTTTGCTTGCAAGCTGCCACTTACTGCTGCACACATCTGAAATGTTTGACACAGATTCGAAGTTCAAATGATTTACCAAAAGCAGCATAGCCACATGGAGTAATTGAGATTTCAACTCAGAATGACCATGTCAGTCTTTTGTGTGGTTTGGCTTTTGTCATGTCATTGAAGAAGCATCATTCTGGAACATCTAGCTACTTTTATGGCAGGTGCTATAGTTGGCAGGCACTTATGTCTATCATCAGATCATAGTCCTCTGAACCCCATGGGGCTGGCATTTATTTGATTTTATGGGACATGAGCTGAGCAGAAGCCTTACATGCATGACGACATTGCATAAGACAAAGTCCGACCACCCCACCCCACCCCACCCCACCCCCACCCCACCAAACAACTAGTTATCCTTTGGCTTGCTTTTATTGTCTGAACTGCTCACCTTGTGGTATTTTAGTTCCCTGACCAGAGGTTGAAGCCAGGCCCTGGCAGTGAAAGCCCAACATCCTAACCACATTCCATTCCCTGGAAAGACGGGGAATTCCCCCTTTTGGCCTTTTAATATAAACTAATACGAACAAAGCTAGTGGAGGTGATGGAATTCCAGTTGAGCTATTTCAAACCCAAAAGGATGATGCTGTGAAAGTGCTTCACTCAATATGCCAGCAAATTTGGAAAACTCAGCAGTGGCCACAGGACTGGAAAAGGTCAGTTTTCATTCCAGTACCTAAGAAAGGCAATCCCATAGAATGTTCAAACTACCGCACAATTGCACTCATCTCACACGCTAATAAAGTAATGCTCAAAATTCTCCAAGCCAGGCTTCAGAAATACGTGAACCGTGAACTTCCAGATGTTCAAGCTGGTTTTAGAAAAGGAAGAGGAACCAGAGATCAAATTGCCAACATCCGATGGATCATCGAAAAAGCAAGAGAGTTCCAGAAAAACATCTATTTCTGCTTTATTGACTATGCCAAAGCCTTCAACTTTGTGTGGATCACAATAAACTGGAAAATTCTGAAAGAGATGGGAATTCGAGACCACCTGACCTGCCTCTTGAGAAACCTGTATGCAGGTCAGGAAGCAACAATTAGAACTGGACATGGACCAACAGACTGGTTCCCATAGGAAAAGGAGTATGTCAAGGCTGTATATTGTCACCCTGCTTATTTAACTTCTATGCAGAGTACATCATGAGAAACGCTGGGCTGGAAGAAGCACAAGCTGGAATCAAGATTGCCAGGAGAAATATCAATAACCTCAGATATGCAATGACACCACCCCTATGGCAGAAAATGAAGAGGAACTAAAAAGCCTCTTGATGAAAGTGAAAGAGGAGGGTGAAAAAGTTGGCTTAAAGCTTAACATTCAGAAAACTAAGATCACGTCATCTGGTCCCATCACTTCAAGGGAAATAGATGGGGAGACAGTGGAAACTGTGTCAGACTTTATTTTTTGGGGCTCCAAAATCACTGCAGATAGTGATTGCAGCCATGAAATTAAAAGACACTTACTCCTTGGAAGGAAAGTTATGACCAACCTAGACGTATTTAAAAGCAGAGACATTACTTTGCCAACAAAGTTCCGTCTGGTCAAGGCTATGGTTTTTCCAGTGGTCATGAATGGATGTGAGAGTTGGACTGTGAAGAAAGCTGAGCGCTGAAAAATTGATGCTTTTGAACTATGGTGTTGGAGAAGACTCTTAAGAGTCCCTTGGACTGCAAGGAGATCCAACCTGTCCATCCTAAAGGAGATCAGTCCTGGGTGTTAATTGGAAGGACTGATGCTGAAGCTGAAACTCCAGTAATTTGGCCATGTCATGTGAAGAGTTGACTCATTGGAAAAGACCCTGATGCTGGGAGGGATTGGTGGCAGAAGGAGAAGAGGACAACAGAGGATGAGATGGCTGGATGGCATCACCGACTCTATGGACATGGGTTTGAGTAAACTCTGGGAGTTTGTGATGGACAGGGAGGCCTGGCATGCTGCGATTCATGGGGTCACAAATGAGTCGGACACAACTGAGCAACTGAACTGAACTGAATAAAACTAAGTGAAAGTTCAGCTCAGAATTTTGATTTGAAAAGGATAATCAAAAGGAACTCCTTCAAGAGTGTTTATCTAAGGGGAAGGGTGGCCAGATGAGGTGGGGTTATCACTTAAACATACCTTCCTTATACAATTACTTGTGATGTTTCTATCTCACTAGATTGTGAAACTCTTGAGGGCATAAGAAATAAAGAAGGTAAAGTCGCTCAGTCGTATCCAACTCTTTGCAGCCCCATGGACTGTAGCCAACCAAGCTCCTCCATCCATGGAATTTTCCAGGCAAGAGTACTGGAGTGGATAGCCATTTCCTTCTCCAGGGGAATCTTCCTGACCCAGGGATCGAACCCAGGTCTCCTGCATTGCAGCCAGATGCTTTACCATCTGAGCCACCGGGGAAGCATCCTTGAGGGTATAGATCTTGCCTTGTTATGTATGTATCACAAAATGCTTAAGAATTGTTTGTGGAATAAATTAACCTTGATTATGTGCCTTTGGTTTCTCAAATATGCTTTGCTACTACATGAAAAGACCTAAACATAAACATGAATCCATAGTCTACTTTCATTTGGGATGGTTTGTGCCAGTTCTCCTGGACCTGATAGCCTGGTTAAACATACCTCTTAAGTGTTCAGTTCAGTTGCTCAGTCGTGTCGAACTCTTTGAGACCCCCACAGACTGCAGCAAACCAGGCTTCCCTGTCCATCACCTACTCCTGGAACTTACTCAGACTCAGGTCTATCAAGTCGGTGATGCCATACAACCATCTCATCCTCTGTCATCCCCGTCTTCTTCCTCCTTCAATCTTTCCCAGCATCAGGGACTTTTCAAATGAGTCAGTTCTTCCCATCAGGTGGCCAAAGTATTGGAGTTTCAGCTTCAGCATCAGTCCTTCCAATGAATATTCAGGACTGATTTCCTTTACTATTGATTGGTTGGATCTTCTTGCAGTCCAAGGGATGCTCAAGAGCTTTCTCCAACACCACAGTTCAAAAGTATCAATTCTTTGGTGCTCAGCTTTCTTTATAGTCCAACTCTCACATCCATATATGACTACTGGAAAAACCATAGCCTTGGCTAGATGGACCTTTGTTGGCAAAGTAATGTCTTTGCTTTTTAGTATGTTGTCTAGGTTGGTCATAGCTTTTCTTCCAAGGAGCAAGTGCCTTTTAATTTCATGGCTTCAGTCACTATCTGCAGTGATTTTGGAGCCCCAAAAAACTAAAGTCTCTCACTGTTTGCATTATTTCCTCATCTATTTGCCATGAAGTGTTGGGACTGGATGCCATGATCTTAGTTTTCTGAATGTTGGGTTTTAAAACAACTTTTTCACTCTCCTCTTTCACTTTCATCAAGAGGCTATTTAGTTCTTCTTCTCTTTCTGCCATAAAGGTGGTGTCATCTGCATATCTGAGGTTATTGATATTTCTCCTGGCAATCTTGATTCCAGCTTGTGCTTCATCCAGCCTGGCATTTCGCATGATGTACTCTGGATATAAGTTAAATAAGCAGAGTTACAGTATACAGCCCTGACGTACTCCTTTCCCAATTTGGAACCAGTCTGTTGTTCCATGTCCAGTTCTAACTGTTGCTTCTTGATCTGCATATAGATTTCTCAGGAGGCAGGTCAGATGGTCTGATATTCCCATCTCTGGAAGAATTTTCCACAGTTTCTTGTGATCCACACAGTCAAAGGCTTTGGCATAGTCTTAAGTGTTATTGATATTAATTCAAAAAGGCTTTAAGTCACTTTTTTTTTATACCCTGATCAACCAGTTTTCTCCTTCCTGCTTTCCTTGTCGCATATTAGTATAACACCAAGTCTGCATTAAAAATCACTTATTTTTCTGTTCAGGAAAGGACTTTTTCTTTGATCACCACCAAAGCTAAAATGCATTGTTCAACAAGTTTAGAGTTGATTCATGAAACAGAAATTCTTTCTTACTCAAACACTCGCTGTTTCCTGCCTCTTTTCCCTGTATCCAGACTATATTTAAGGCATTTTAAGGAATTCAGGGACTTCCCAGGTGGCACTAACGGTAAAGAACCCACCTGCTAGTGCAGTAAACTTGATTAGCTGTAGGTTCAATCCCTGGGTGGGAAAGATCCCCTGGAGGAGGGCTCGGCAACCCACTCCAGTATTCTTGCCTGGAGAATCCCCTTGGACAGAGGAGCCTGACGGGCTACAGTTCATAGTGTTGCAAAGAGTCGGACATGACTGAAGCGACTTAGCACACATGCAAGGGATTTGAGTCACTGTCTAGAAAGCAAAATTATAAAATAAAAAGAAACCTTTCATACAGAATGTCATACAGAATTTACAAATCAACCTATGTAACAATCCTTTCTCTGCAGAAATAATACTTCTGACAAATTAGTAATTAATTTTTAAAAGATAGGGTATTTTTAAAATAAGATACATATATCTTTAAAATCCTGAAGATTTTAGTCCTGAGATTATTCCTAAATGATGAAAAAATAAAAGACAGTTTATAGTATAGACCATCTGTGATTTCAGCCTCTGAAATATATTGTTAATGAGGAATTTGATTGAATGAGATTACTGCAAGAATGATTAGAACAGAGGATTCAGTAAGTGTTGATTATAGAATATACTCCTGGAATATAAAGTAGGAAATTTCCTTCGACAAATCTGACCCCTAGAGCAGTTGGATTGTGGAAGAAAATTGTTAGAATACCTCTATCTCTGTCTAAATTAAGAAATCAAACTTTACTAGTATTTAACGTGGAGATTGACAATAGTGCCTATTTTGGGGGGTCATAGTACCTGATCAAAAACATGTAGAGGGTTTCCTTGGTGGCTCAGTGGTGAAGAATCTGTTTTCCAATGCAGAAGACAGAGGTTCATTCCCTGATCTGGGAAAATCCCACATGCAGCAGAACAACTAAACCCATGTGCCATACTACTGAGGCCTGTGCACCCTAGACCCCATGTTCCACAACACGATAAGCCACTGCAAAGAGAAGCCTGCCCTCTGCAACTAGAGAGTGGCTCCTGCTTGCCGCAAGTAGAAAAAAGCCTAAAAGAAGACCCAACACAGCCAAAATTAAATAAATAAATTTATTAAATGTGTAGAGACCAACTTCCTTAGAGTACCATTAGCTCTGTAGGCAAGCATCTGATTTCACCACATGTTTTTTGCATCTCTGTAATATTTTTTTGTTGTTGTTGGCAAAGTAATGTCTCTGCTTTTTATTTATTTTTTTTTAATTTTATTTTTAATTTTATTTTTTATTATTATTTTTTTTCCAGTGGGTTTTGTCATACATTGATATGAATCAGCCATGGATTTACATGTATTCCCAATCCCGATCCCCCCTCCCACCTCCCTCTCCACCCGATTCCTCTGGGTCTTCCCAGTGCACCAGGCCAGAGCACTTGTCTCATGCATCCCACCTGGGCTGGTGATCTGTTTCACCATAAATAGTATACATGCTGTTCTTTTGAAATATCCCACCCTCACATTCTCCCACAAAGTTCAAAAGTCTGTTCTGTATTTCTGTGTCTCTTTTTCTGTTTTGCATATAGGGTTATCGTTATCACCTTTCTAAATTCCATATATATGTGTTAGTATGCTGTAATGTTCTTTATCTTTCTGGCTTACTTCACTCTGTATAATGGGCTCCAGCTTCATCCATCTCATTAGGACTGGTTCAAATGAATTCTTTTTAATGGCTGAGTAATATTCCATGGTGTATATGTACCACAGCTTCCTTATCCATTCATCTACTGATGGGCATCTAGGTTGCTTCCATGTCCTGGCTATTATAAACAGTGCTGCGATGAACATTGGGGTGCACGTGTCTCTTTCAGATCTGGTTTCCTCAGTGTGTATGCCCAGAAGTGGGATTGCTGGGTCATATGGCAGTTCTATTTCCAGTTTTTTAAGAAATCTCCACACTGTTTTCCATAGCGGCTGTACTAGTTTGCATTCCCACCAACAGTGTAAGAGGGTTCCCTTTTCTCCACACCCTCTCCAGCATTTATTGCTTGTAGACTTTTGGATAGCAGCCATCCTGACTGGCGTGTAATGGTACCTCATTGTGGTTTTGATTTGCATTTCTCTAATAATGAGTGATATTGAGCATCTTTTCATGTGTTTGTTAGCCATCTGTATGTCTTCTTTGGAGAAATGTCTGTTTAGTTCTTTGGCCCATTTTTTGATTGGGTCATTTATTTTTCTGGAATTGAGCTGCAGGAGTTGCTTGTATATTTTTGAGATTAATCCTTTGTCTGTTTCTTCATTTGCTATTATTTTCTCCCAATCTGAGGGCTGTCTTTTCACCTTGCTTATAGTTTCCTTTGTAGTGCAAAAGCTTTTAAGTTTCATTAGGTCCCATTTGTTTAGTTTTGCTTTTATTTCCAATATTCTGGGAGGTGGGTCATAGAGGATCTTGCTGTGATTTATGTCGGAGAGTGTTTTGCCTATGTTCTCCTCTAGGAGTTTTATAGTTTCTGGTCTTACATTTAGATCTTTAATCCATTTTGAGTTTATTTTTGTGTATGGTGTTAGAAAGTGTTCTAGTTTCATTCTTTTACAAGTGGTTGACCAGTTTTCCCAGCACCACTTGTTAAAGAGGTTGTCTTTTTCCATTGTATATCCTTGCCTCCTTTGTCAAAGATAAGGTGTCCATAGGTTCGTGGATTTATCTCTGGGCTTTCTATTCTGTTCCATTGATCTATATTTCTGTCTTTGTGCCAGTACCATACTGTCTTGATGACTGTGGCTTTGTAGTAGAGTCTAAAGTCAGGCAGGTTGATTCCTCCAGTTCCATTCTTCTTTCTCAAGATTATTTTGGCTATTCGAGGTTTTTTGTATTTCCATACAAATTGTGAAATTCTTTGGTCTAGTTCTGTGAAAAATACCGTTGGTAGCTTGATAGGGATTGCATTGAATCTATAGACTGCTTTGGGTAGAATAGCCATTTTGACAATATTGATTCTTCCAATCCATGAACACGGTATGTTTCTCCATCTGTTTGTGTCCTCTTTGATTTCTTTCATCAGTGTTTTATAGTTTTCTATGTATAGGTCCTTTGTTTCTTTAGGTAGATATACTCCTAAGTATTTTATTCTTTTTGTTGCAATGGTGAATGGTATTGTTTCCTTAATTTCTCTTTCTGTTTTTTCATTGTTAGTATATAGGAATGCAAGGGATTTCTGTGTGTTAATTTTATATCCTGCAACTTTACTATATTCGTTGATTAGCTCTAGTAATTTTCTGGTAGAGTCTTTAGGGTTTTCTATATAGAGGATCATGTCATCTGCAAACAGTGAGAGTTTTACTTCTTCTTTTCCTATCTGGATTCCTTTTACTTCTTTTTCTGCTCTGATTGCTGTGGCCAGAACTTCCAACACTATGTTGAATAGTAGTGGTGAGAGTGGGCACCCTTGTCTTGTTCCTGATTTCAGGGGAAATGCTTCCAATTTTTCACCATTGAGGGTGATGCTTGCTGTGGGTTTGTCATATATAGCTTTTATTATGTTGAGGTATGTTCCTTCTATTCCTGCTTTTTGGAGAGTTTTAATCATAAATGAGTGTTGAATTTTGTCAAAGGCTTTCTCTGCATCTATTGAGATAATCATATGGTTTTTATCTTTCAATTTGTTAATGTGGTGTATTACATTGATTGATTTGTGGATATTAAAGAATCCTTGCATTCCTGGGATAAAGCCCACTTGGTCATGGTGTATGATTTTTTTAATATGTTGTTGGATTCTGTTTGCTAGAATTTTGTTAAGGATTTTTGCATCTATGTTCATCAGTGATATTGGCCTGTAGTTTTCTTTTTTTGTGGCATCTTTGTCTGGTTTTGGAATTAGGGTGATGGTGGCCTCATAGAATGAGTTTGGAAGCTTACCTTCATCTGCAATTTTCTGGAAGAGTTTGAGTAAGATAGGTGTTAGCTCTTCTCTAAATTTTTGGTAGAATTCAGCTGTGAAGCCATCTGGTCCTGGGCTTTTGTTTGCTGGAAGATTTTTGATGACAGTTTCGATTTCCTTGCTTGTGATGGGTCTGTTAAGATCTTCTATTTCTTCCTGGTTCAGTTTTGGAAAGTTATACTTTTCTAAGAATTTGTCCATTTCATCCAAGTTGTCCATTTTATTGGCATAGAGCTGCTGGTAGTAGTCTCTTATGATCCTTTGTATTTCAGTGGTGTCTGTTGTGATCTCTCCATTTTCATTTCTAATTTTGTTAATTTGGTTTTTCTCTCTTTGTTTCTTAATGAGTCTTGCTAATGGTTTGTCAATTTTGTTTATTTTTTCAAAAAACCAGCTTTTAGCTTTGTTGATTTTTGCTATGGTCTCTTTAGTTTCTTTTGCATTTATTTCTGCCCTGATTTTTAAGATTTCTTTCCTTCTGCTAACTCTGGGGTTCTTCATTTCTTCCTTCTCTAATTGCTTTAGGTGTAGAGTTAGGTTATTTATTTGGTTTTTTTCTTGTTTCTTGATGTAAGCCTGTAATGCTATGAACCTTCCCCTTAGCACTGCTTTTACAGTGTCCCATAGGTTTTGGGTTGTTGTGTTTTCATTTTCATTCATTTCTATACATATTTTGATTTCTTTTTTGATTTCTTCTATGATTTGTTGGTTATTCAGAAGCGTGTTATTTAGCCTCCATATGTTTGAAGTTTTAACAATTTTTTTCCTGTAATTGAGATCTAATCTTACTGCACTGTGGTCAGAAAAGATGACTGGAATGATTTCAATTATTTTGAATTTTCCAAGACCAGATTTATGGCCCAGGATGTGATCTCTTCTGGAGAATGTTCCGTGTGCACTTGAGAAAAAGGTGAAGTTGATTGTTTTGGGGTGAAATGTCCTATAGATATCAATTAGGTCTAGCTGGTCCATTGTGTCATTTAAGGTTTGTGTTTCCTTGTTAATTTTCTGTTTAGTTGATCTATCCATAGTTGTGAGTGGGGTATTAAAGTCTCCCACTATTATTGTGTTACTATTAATTTCCTCTTTCATACTCGTTAGCGTTTGCTGTACATATTGCGGTGCTCCTATGTTGGGTGTATATATATTTATAATTGTTATATCTTCTTCTTTGATTGATCCTTTGATCATTATGTAGTGTCCTTCTTTGTCTCTTTTCACATCCTTTATTTGAAAGTCTATTTTATCTGATATGAGTATTGCGACTCCTGCTTTCTTTTGGTCTCCGTTTGCATGAAATATTTTTTTCCAGCCCTTCATTTTTAGTCTGTATGTGTCTCTTGTTTTGAGGTGGGTCTCTTGTAGACAGCATATATAGGGGTCTTGTTTTTGTATCCATTCAGCCAATCTTTGTCTTTTGGTTGGGGCATTCAACCCATTTACATTTAGGGTAATTATTGATAGGTGTGGTCCCGTTGCCATTTACTTTGTTGTTTTGGGTTCACGTTTATACAACCTTTCTGCATTTCCTGTCTAGAGAAGATCCTTTAGCATTTGTTGAAGAGCTGGTTTGGTGGTGCTGAATTCTCTCAGCTTTTGCTTATCTGTAAAGCTTTTGAATTCTCCTTCATATCTGAATGAGATCCTTGCTGGATACAGTAATCTAGGTTGTAGGTTATTCTCTTTCATTACTTTCAGTACGTCCTGCCATTCCCTTCTGGCCTGGAGGGTTTCAATTGATAGATCAGCTGTTATCCTTATGGGAATCCCTTTGTGTGTTATTTGTTGTTTTTCCCTTGCTGCTTTTAATATTTGTTCTTTGTGTTTGATCTTTGTTAATTTGATTAATATGTGTCTTGGGGTGTTTCGCCTTGGGTTTATCCTGTTTGGGACTCTCTGGGTTTCTTGGATTTGGGTGGCTATTTCCTTCCCCATTTTAGGGAAGTTTTCAGCTATTATCTCCTCGAGTATTTTCTCATGGCCTTTCTTTTTGTCTTCTTCTTCTGGAACTCCTATGATTCGAATGTTGGGGCGTTTCACAGTGTCCCAGAGGTCCCTGAGGTTGTCCTCATTTCTTTTGATCCTTTTTTCTTTTTTCCTCTCTGCTTCATTTATTTCCACCATTTTATCTTCTACTTCACTTATCCTATCTTCTGCCTCCGTTATTCTACTCTTGGTTCCCTCCAAAGTGTTTTTGATCTCATTCATTGCATTATTCATTTTTAATTGACTCTTTTTTATTTCTTCTAGGTCTTTATTAAACAGTTCTTGAATCTTTTCAATCTTTGTTTCCAGGCTATTTATCTGTAACTCCATTTTGTTTTCAAGATTTTGGATCATTTTTATTATCATTATTCTAAATTCTTTTTCAGGTAGATTCCCTATCTCCTCCTCTTTTGTTTGACTTGGTGGGCATTTTTCATGTTCCTTTACCTGTTGGGTATTTCTTTGCCTTTTCATCTTGTTTAGATTGCTGTATCTGGAGTGGGCTTTCTGTATTCTGGAGGTCTGTGGTTCCTTTTTATTGTGGAGGATTAACCCAGTGGGTGGGGTTAGACAATTGGCTTGTCAAGATTTCCTGGTTAGGGGAGCTTGTGTCAGTGTTCTGGTGCGTGGAACTTGATTTCTTCTCTTTGGAGAGCAATGGAGTGCCCAGTAATGAGTTTTGAGATGGGTCTATGTGTTAGGTGTGTCCTTGGGCAGCCTGTATGTTGATGTTCAGGGCTATGTTCCTGCGTTGCTGGAGAATTTGCGTGGTATGTCTTGCTCTAAAACTTATTGGCTCTTGGGTGGTGGTTGGTTTCAGTGTAGGTATGGAGGCTTTTGGACGGTCACTTATTACTTAAAGTTCCATGTAGTCAGGAGTTTTCTGATGTTCTCAGGTTTTGGGCTTAAGTCTCCTGCCTCTGGATTTCAGTTTTATTCTTCCTGTAGTCTCAGGACTTCTCCAACTATACAGCCCTGATAAGAAAACTTCTAGGTTAATGGCTAAAAGATTCTCCCCCGTTAGGGACACCCACAGAGGTTCACAGAGTTACATGAAGAAGAGGAGAGGGAGGAGGGAGATAGAGATGAACAGGAGGAGAAAAAGGGGGACTCAAGAGGAGAGAGACAGATCTACCCAGCTGTCTGTTCCCAGAGTGTTCTCCGTAGCCCAGTCACCTACAAGGATTCACAGAATTGGATTGGGAAGAGAAGGGGAAAGGAGGAAATAGAGGTGTTCTGAGGTAGAAAACAGAGAGTCAAGATTGGGAGAGAATAATCTTCGGTTTAAAAATAGGGCTTCTCTTCTTTTTTTTTTTTTTTGTAAGGTTATAGTGTATTGAAAATGAAAATTAAGGAGTAGTAGAGGAGTACTAGAGGACTTTAAAAGAAATAAGAGAAAAAGAAAAATAGAAAATAGAAGAGAAAAAGGAAAGAAAAAAAAGAAAAAAAAGGAAAGAAAAAGAAAAAAAAAGAAAAAAAAAATTTTTTTTCCCCCTAATTAAAAAATCGTAAAAGTCTGTGGAAATGAAAGTTAAGGAGTAATGGGGGAGTAATAGGGGATTTTAAAGGAAAATAAAAGAGAAGAAAGAAAAAAGAAAAAAGAAAAAAAATAAAAAAATTTAAAAAAAAAAAGAGAAAAAAGTAAAATTATATCTAGGAGTTTCTCTGGAGCTGTTGCGGTCAGTGTGGGTTCGGCTCAGTTTCAGATAGCTCCTCGTTCCAGCTGACGCTTCTCGATATCTACAGGCCCCTCCGGTGTAGTCAGTGTTTCCTAGAGGGATTTTAATCTGTTGCACCAGTCCCTTCTGAAGCGGTTCCCTTTGTTTATTTGGCTTCTGTTTGCCGGTCTCTTCAGAGCCTCATTTCTGCCCTGACACAGGCGGGCGGAGGTGGACTCTTATTCAGGTAGCTAGTTCCGTCGCTCTGCGGCGCAGGGAGGGGCTTGCGCTGCAGGGAGAGGCTGGCGCTGTGTGGACAGGCTTGCGCCGCGGGGATGGGCTGGGGCTGCCGGGAGGGGTTGACGCTGCGGGGAGGGGCTGGCCCTGCGGGGGCGGGCTGGGGCTGCCGGGAGGGGCTGACGCTGCTTTCTCCGTCTGCGCTGCTCAGGCTCCCGGCTGTTCTATATGGAGCGCGCCCCGCGCTGCGCGAGGTTCCAGCCCTCGGGTGTTCCACAAAAGCGCGGAAGGAAAAGCTGCGCCTGCTCTCTGTGCCTTCCCCGTCAGAGCGGTCCAGGCAGCCAGGGGCTTGGTGGGCGCACTCTCCCCAGGTGTGGCGCGCCCCCTCCCTTCCGCGGACCTAGTCTCAGTTTCCGCTGGCGCCAGTCGGGTGCGCGCGCCTTCCGCCCTCCGCGTCCCCAGCCCCAGTCCCCGCCCGCGCCGGTCGGGTGCCTGCGCCCTGTGTCTCGCCACGACCTTCCCCTCCCCCCTGCCTCCTGCCTCCGACGGGGCTGGGCGGGTCCGCAGCCTGCGAGCTCCTCTCTGGACCCTCTCGGTCTCTTTGTTCTGCGAACGGCCGGCAGTGTGTTCGGGCCGGTTAATTTACTCTCTCTCTTTTGGTCTCCCACAGTTCAAGTTGGTAACTCACAGAAGTTCCCTCCGATTGTCCTCAGGGCACTCGGCCGGACCCTACCCCAAGCAATGCCGCCTAAGAGCTCCCGGGACGGATCTCCGTCCTTAGCTCTTTTGTCTCACTTTTTATCTTTTATATTTTGTCCTACCTCCTTTCGAAGACAATGGGCTGCTTTTCTGGGCGCCTGATGACCTCAGCTAGCGATCCGAAGTTGTTTTGCGAAGTTTGCTCTGCGTTCAGTTATTCTTTTGATGAATTTGTAGGAGAGAAAGTGGTCTCCCCGTCCTACTCCTCCGCCATCTTGGCTCCTCCCCCCGAATCTCTGTAATATTTTAAATGGGCTTTCTAAGTGGCACAATGGTAAAGAATCTGCCTGTCAATGCAGGAGACACAAGAGATGCACGTTCGATCCCTGGATCAGGAAGATTCCCCTGGAGAAGGGAATGGCAACCCACTCCAGTATTCCTGGCTGGAGAATACCATGGACAGAGGAGCCTGGTGGGCTGGAGTCCATGGAGTCACAAAAAAGAGTTGGACATGACTGAGCAATTAACACTTTCACTTTCTGAGAACTTTAGGTTTTTTCCAGCAGTCTGGTTAGAAGAGTTGAACTCAATGTAACAGTGGGATAGCTTAAAGAAAGAGGAGATGAATTTGAGAAGATTTTGAGAAAATATTGGTTAACATATTTCTCTATAATAATAGGTCAAAAGACTGAAGTATAGTGTAAACATGGCTTTTTTGTGCACTGGGAAACCAAGGAATGCATGTGACTCACTTTATTGCAATTTTTGCTTTATTGTGATCTGGGACCCAACTTCCAACATATGCCTGGGTGGGTTGCATGTTTTTTGGTTTTTCATTGCATATAAGGGTTGTGTTTGTATCATACTGTTATCTATTAAGCATGCGATAGTATGTCTAAAAATGTACATACGTTAAATAAAAAAGGATAAAAACTCCTAAGTCTCATCTGAGCCTTCAGTGAGTCATTATCTCTTCCTCGTGGAGGGCTTGAAATACTGTGAGAATTACCAAAATGTGACACAGAGGCACAAAATGAGCAAATGCTGCTGGAAAAAAAAGGTGCCAAAAGAGTTGCTCAACGCAGAGTTGCCACAAACCTTCAATTCATAAAAAAACAAAAAGCAAGATATTTGCAAAAGCACAATAAAGGTGTAGTGTGATTTTAAAAACAGGCCAAAGGAATAGGGTATGTTTTGATCGATGCTGAGACTCTCATATAATTCAATCATGATATGCATTTTTGATAAAAAGAAATTTTAGTAAAAGGCTACATGCACACACTGAAAACTAGCTTCATGTTTAATGGTGAAATCCTAACAGCATGTCTGTTAAATATAGTAATAAAACAATGGTTACAATTAGATGAGAAAGTAAAGTAAGGAACTGATGACTTAAAAGGACACAGAGGAAAAACAAAAATTTTTTTTTAACTGTGTCTCACAGCTTGCAGGATCATAGTTCCCTGATCAGGGATTCAACCCAGGCCCTGGAAGTGAAATCACCGAGTCTTAACCACTGGATGCCACGGAATTCCCAGGATACAGACAATTTATCATTATTTATTGACAATGCAGTTAGATTTTTTTGGCTGAGGGATGCTCACAGCCTCTTTTCCCTACCCCATTACTCTATTCCAACTTTGAGATTGATCAAGTTCAAAGGCACTTTTTGGCTACTGCCCTCCAAGAATGGAGCTGTTATTGTACCATTCTGTCCAGTGGGAGGCACTGGGAGTGACTCTCGTGAGTCCTTTTTTAGAAGGCTTGAGGGGAAAAAAATGTCAGAGTCCCTTCTTGAGAGACAGCCAACAACATACTAATTCCATTTGTGGCTTTTCATTCCTTGTTGCCTGAAAGGCAGAAGCTCAGTGATAATCCCGTTGCCCCAAGTTAGTTCAGTCGCTCAGTCGTGTTGGACTCTTTGTGACCCCACGGACGGGGGCAGGGCAGGCTTCCCTGTCCATCACTGACTCCCCAAGCATTGGAGCAAATGCTTTTATGCTCTAGTACGTGCTTTTCTTGACCAGGTGCTCTGGTTAGTGCTTATCCTGCATTGCAGGGGCAAGAGCCAAGATCATGGTTCCATGCCTGTTTTGTTTATGTCATGTAGGCATATGTAGTGGGTTGCCATTTCCTTCTCCAGGGGATCTTCCTGACCCAGGGATTGAACCCAGGTCTCCAGCATTGCAGGCAGACTCTTTACCATCTGAGCCACCAGGGAAGCCCCTAGTGTAACAGTGTAGCCTAATCTGCTTGAGTTCAAGGCTCCCAGTGAAAGTCATCAGAGTATAACAGTGCCCTGCTTTCTTTGTGTGTCTGTGTTCAGGTACTCTTCTTGGGGGACCTTAAAGAAAACAGGTTCAGAATAGGATTTGAGTTTTTCTGATTCTCCTTGTCAAAAACCACCTTAATCATTCATACTTTTGGCTTAACTGAAATAGATCCTGAACAGCCAAGAATAGAAACTGAAAAACTTTTAGAAATAATAGTTTAGCAACATAGCCAGTTACAAAATCAATATACAAAAATCAATTAGAAAACTATAAAACTACTGAGACAAAGGAAGGCGAAATAGAGAAGAATATTGTATTGTTTTTAGAGAGGAAGATTCAATAATGTAAGGATGTCAATTTTCCTAAAATTAGTTTGTAAGTCTAATGCTATCCTAATAAAAATCTCAATATTTTCATTGAAATAACTTAAAAATCCATTTGAAAGTGTATTTTGGCAGAGCCCTTTTGAAAGCAGTTTGACTTTATGTATTAAATTTATTCTTTGGCTCAATAAACCCACCTTTAGGAATCTGTTAATGTGAAAAGATGTATGCAGATGGCTATAAATCACAGTATTTGGGCAGGGGTAGGGACTGCTCCTAGTGGAATATGAGCTCTTAATTCCCCCACCAGGGATCAAACCCCGACCCCCTATAATGGAAGCACAAAGTCTTAACCACTGGACCACCAGGGAAGTCCATCACAGCATCTTTATAATTAGGAGAAAAGGAAAAACAGCCTATATATTTTATGGCAAGTTAATTAGAAAAATTAAAATATGAAGAATACTATTGGTGACCTACCTAAAAGTCACCCTCCCTTCCTTCTTTCTTTTTTTCCTTTCTTTCCTCAATTCTTTCTTTCACTTTGTACTAGGAAAAATTTCAAACATGTACAAAAATGGAAAAAATGATTAATAAGCCCCCATGCATTCATCATTCAGCTTCATCAATTAGCAATCCACAGCCAAAATGGGTTTTATCAATATTTCTCTCCACCACCATATTATTTTGAAGCATCTTGTCATTTCATCTGTAAATATTTCAATTTGAATATTAAATATTCAACACATAAGTATGTAAAAGTTCTTAAACAATAAGAACTCTTTTGTAAAAAATGTAACTGAAATATTATCATCCTTTCACAGATTTCTTGATGAGAAGACATCTTTTCTGAGTTCAAATTTTTAATTACCTCACAAGTGCCTTATATACTTTTTTAACAGTTTGGGTGACTCAGGACTCAAAGTCTACACATTGCAATTCACTGATACATCTTTTAAGTCTCTTTTAATTCACAGGTTCCCTCTTCAGTTCCTTTCGTTTCCTTGAAATTTATTTCTTAAGTTATTTGTCCTCCGTTGTTGCTGTTGTTCAGTTGCTGTTTGTGACCCCATGGACTGCAGCAGGTCAGGCTTCCCTGTCCTTCTTGTCTCCCGGAGTTTTCTCAAATTCATGTCCATTGAGTCAGTGAGGCTGTCTAACCATCTCATCCTCTACTACCCTCTTTTCCTTTTGCCTTCTCCTTTTATCCTCTAGATTTTCCAAATTCTGGATTTTCCTGAATGCGCTCTTCATACTTCCCATAAATTGGTCATTGATAGTCTGGAGCAGCAATCCTCAAACTTTTTGGCACCAGGGCCCAGTTTTGTGAAAGACAGTTATTTCATGGATGGGTAGAGGGGGTGGTTTCAGGATGATTCAAGCACATTAACATTTATTGTGCACTTAATTTCTTTACTATTACATAAGCTCCATCTCAGATCATCAGGCATTAGATCTGGGAGGCTGGGGACCCCTGATTTAGAGTCTTGGTTAGATTCAGGTTCTTTTTTTCCCAGCAAGATAATTTCTTCTTAGATAATGTTGTATCCTTCCATCAAGAGGTGTGTGATGTTAGTTACTGTTGGTGCTTAGTGCATATATCCATACTATACTGAATGCGGTCTACTGATTAGATTAGCATCTAGTATTATAAATAGTGATAATCCTAACTCCATCATTTCTCCTCCATCTATTAGTTGGAACACTTTTATAAAGGGAAACTACTTTCCTCAATGAGTTGGTTTCCGAGTGATATAGGGAGACCAGAAAAGCATTTAATTCTTTTTCTTAATTTGCTAGTTTGCAAAATAATGAGCTGTTTCACTCACAGTCTCCAACGGTGATCAAATGAGTTTGTCTGTTGGTATCATTGTGAATTCGTGGATTTAAGCTTGCTTCATGTGTTTCATTGCTCATGTGTTTTCTTGCTCACAGAACCCTGTTTCGTTTAGGTAGTAATGCAATTAGTCACAGAGAAGAAATCTTGGCTTCTGTGAGCACATTTTATCAGTGCCTTCTCATTGGCAGTGTCTGTGGTGGGCAGGTGGCTAATCCTGGATGTAGACACTTATGAGAAAGGTCACATTAGAGAATGACCTCGCCACCCACTCAGCTGCCCACTCTTCCCTTCAGGCTTTTCTCATATTGTCACATGAGGACTTGATGTTTGAAGAGCTGCTGCTGAAGCTTGGAACATCCCAGTGGAGACATATGATATTCATGCAGACTTATGAATACACACTGTAGTTATAGACTTATTGACAGGGAAAGATATATATGATATGTTGCTGATACACCTATTATTAAAATTATCTACATAAAATCGAACATAAATGTGTACATATGCACCAAGACCTATCTGGTCTTGGTGGTTGTTGTTGTTCAGACACTAAGTTGTGTCTGACTCTTTGTGACCCCATGGACTGTAGCATGCCAGGATCCTCTGTCCTCCACTATCTCCTGGAGTTTGCTCAAATTCACATCCTTTGAGTTGGTGATGCTATTTAACCATTTCATCCTTTACTGCCCTCTTTTCCTTTTGCCTTCAATCTTTCCCAGCATCAGGGTCTTTTCCAATGAGTCAGCTCTTTGCATCACGTGGCCAAAGTATTGGAGCTTCAGTTTTAGCATCAGTCCTTCCAATGTACAACGTTTATTTCCTTCAGGACTGACTGGTTTGATCTTGCAATCCAAGGACTTCCCAGATGGCTCAGTGGTAAAGAATCTTTCTGTCAATGCAGGAGACCCAGGAAACATGGGTTCAATTCCTGGGTCAGGAAGATCACCTGGAAGAGGAAATGGCAACCTACTCCAGTTTTCTTGCCTAGAAAATTCCATGGACAGAGGAGCCTGGTGGGCTGCAGTACATGGGGTCAAATAGAGTTGGACATGACTGAGTGACTAAGCATTCATACACCTGGAATTATGTTCATTTAAATATAAAGGTAAATATTAATAGTAGTTATCTCTGAGTGGTAAGATGGTGAATTTCCAATTTATTCCTTGTATATTTCTGTAAGGTTGAAGGTCTAGATTTTGATGTGAATAATAAACTTTTTTTTAAAAGTGTGATTTTGAGCAACTCTCGTTTAATTCATGTTATTTGTAATGATTTTGCCTCAAATAAACATCTCATCATAAAAATTATTTTTATAAGACCCCATAACTGGCATCACTTGATTTTTCTCTGTGGCACAATCATCGGACAGGAAATGTTTTGATTCTAGAATAACATTTCCTGATAAACATTTGTTGGGGACTTTTAAGCATTTCCTGATCTTTTTTTTTTTCCTCTGTGTATCTTATCGTTATAATTAACAATACTCTGTAGCCCAGGGGGACATAGTTATCCTGCTGGAGAAAGAAAAAAAAAAAAAAACTTTGAGAAAAGCATGCACTTTATTAGAGAAATATTTCCCAGTCACCAAGAGAATAAGATTGGCACAATTTTCACTTAGTGGTAAAAATGATAAGTAGTCTCCTGTTAGCCTACTTGTAAGAAATTTGTATTTGTTTGGCACCTTTAATTCTCCCAAGAAATTACATATTCTTAAAGCCGAAAAGATGTTAAAATCTTTTCGGCTTTAAGAATATTCTTGGCCTCCAGAGTAAACTTGAAGAAGAGCCTTTTTTCCTTTAGTTAATTACCCTTTGCATGGCTGATTCCACCAGGCCTTCAACACAGGGAGCCAGGGCCATGCTGACCATGACAGTGGTCAAAGGAAATGGAATCAACATGCTAGACCCACGTGCTGTGTGCCCTATGTTACCATAGACACTGTGGCAAATTTGATGAACGCGATAACCTTGCTCTCACAGACCTCATGAGCTTGTACAGACACACCACGAAGGCATGCGGGGAGACAAGCTGGAGGTGAATCTAGAAAGGCAGTTCCTTGAGGTGAATTCTCAGGTGAATTCTTAACAGAGATCAGATATGGTGTGGAGGATGGCGTGAAGGGGCAGATAATGTAGGGGGACAGATTGAGAAGCGCCCCTGGAGTCTAGACAAGACAATGCAAGCATGAATTTGAGAAGTCATTTGGGGATGGAAAGGAGAAAAGAGGGATTAAGCAAACACTTACCTTCTAGGGTCTCTGGGGTCATTTCTCCCTTGTTCTCTCTTGACACCATGGAGCCTTTGGCAGAGCTGAATTTACTTCATCTGTGGGAAGGGAAACAGAGAGCAAGCATTTTTCCATCCATCCTCAGGTCGGAGCTCTAAAGGAGGAGCAGCTTGCTCCTGGCAGGCAGCATGGAAGTGGTGAAACTCTGAGCCAGGTTATCTGCAGATTTGTTTTTCCCTGCAATAGATCCACCCCATCACGTGATGAGTGACAGTAGAACTCACCTCCCCACAGACACAGGGATGTGTCCCTGACCCCAGGACAAAGACAGCAGGCCATCCATCCCGGGACCATATTATAGCCTTGGTGTCTTCTCCCTGTCCTGCCCTGAGTCTTCAGTGAGGTGATGTTGCTCACACCCTCCCTTGGGAGCATTCTTACAGCTTCATGATGGGCCTGGTTGTCTGGGGTCTTCCCATACCACTGGCTCTTCACTCAAATTGCCTTTTAGGGGACAGGCTGTTCTGAAATCTGGTCAGAGGTTAGACAAGGCCTCCCTAAGGCTTTTCTGATGACTTCTGACCATCTTACCTGGTGACTCACCGGTAAAAAATCCACCTGCCAATGCAGGAGATGCCAGTTGGATCCCTGTCTCGGGAAGATCCCCTGGAGAAGGAAATGGCAACACACTCCAGTATTCTTACCTGGGAAATCCCACGGACAGAGGAGTCTGGTGGGCTACAGTCCATGGGGTCACAAAAGAGTCAGACATGAATTAGCAACTAAACAACAAACAAGGCTTCAACAGCAGGGACTCAAAACTGATAATACCCTACAGCAGTCAGAGTCAATGTGCCTCCGGAGAAAATATTGTAGCAAATTTGGAGGAAAGGCTGAGACTGTCTTCCCTCCAAGCCATTCAGGACCTCAGGTATACTTTGGGTCAAGAATGCCATCCCCTGTGGTAAAAACACAAGGCATGGGTCAGTGGTGGGAGAGTTTAAGAGTCCCACCTAGAAGTAAAGTTGTGGAGACTGTATTACTTAGTACCAGTGTCTATTTAATCCTCTTCCCTTCTGAGATTTCTATCTAGTGTGCTAGTTCCTAGCTCAGGTTTGGCACCTCAGATCCAAGTCACTAGAGAAAACTTGGAAACCAATTTATGATCTCATTTTGCAGGGCCTGGTGTGATATTATTCCAAGGCTTGGTAGTATAGTCTGACCTGATAATCTCAAATATATCATAGAGAAATGAAGAACACAATGAAATTTCTAACTCTTTTTTTTTAGCTTTTTTAAAAATTGAAAATAGGTAATATTCCATTACATAAGTCTCAGGTGTACACCACTGTGATTATATATATATATTCTGTGTCCACAACAGAGAGATCACCACCAAAGGTCTACATTCCATCCATCACCATACAACTGACCCCCTTCACCCATTTTCTGACTTTTTTTGCACTAATTGAAATAAAATTTGCCATGTAATGGGCTGTGATAAGGCCACCTTCAGGGTTCCTAAATTAAAATTAGGAGAGAGGTTTGTAGGGAAATTCTGGCCCTGTTTCCTGGATCTACTCAGCCTGGGTTATGGATGAATCTCTGAACCCTTGTCTCAACATCACCAAACCGAATGGATATCCGTCCTTTCCCGAGTGGACTCCTGAAGTGCGGGAGATCCGGGTTCGATCCCTGGGTTGGGAAGATGCCCTGGAGAAGGGAATGGCAACCCACTCCATTATTCTTGCTGGGAAACCCCATGGACAGAGAAGCCTGGCAGGCTACAGTCCCTGGGGTTGCAAAGAGTCAGACACGGCTGAGTGACTAACACACACAAAAGGAGAAATGAACAGTGAGGCTTTGGGCAAATTAGGAATCGGTTGTTAGTCAGTGGTTAACAACAAGGGTGCAAACGAAGCAGGAGATACATCAAGAAACTAGGAAGTTGTGGTGCCATGCTGCCTGCCTCTGGCTGTGCCCCGTGGTCTCGGAAACTCCCTTCTCACCTCAACCCACTTCTAACTCCGATCTCTTCTGCTCTTCTCTCTAATTAGGATTTGACAGTAGCTCTTCTCTGGCTCAGCTCTGGCCTTCAGTGTCCTTTTGGTCTCTCAACACTCATTTCTGACAGCAGTGCTGACTCTTGTGACCTCTGTCTGTGACCAAGCTCTGTCACCTACTAAATTCATCAGAATGTCAGGCCCTGGTTTAACCAGTCTTCCTGGTTCCCTTGGCCTCAAATCCTCCTTCTCTTTCCTTTCCGCAATGGGGCCACTCAAACTAGCTCACAGCTCAGACAAGCCTCCCACGTCTCCCTAAAAACTCAAGAGAAATCGCTGCCCCAAATAGACAATCCTGAGAAAGCCCACAGCTTCCCTCTTCTGGTTTCAGTACTTGGGACTTGAAGATGATTGTTCTCATGGGCTTCCATGGTGGCGGTAGTGGTAAAGAATCTGCCTGCCAATGCAGGAGACTTAAGAAATATGGATTTGATCCCTGGGTCAACACGGCTGAAGTGACTTAGCAAGCACATGCACATATGATAGGGAACAAATAGTGAATCTTAGATATGAAGAAATAAAATTAATTCACATTTGTGGTATTGTTGCATTTTCTCTTTATATCGCTAAGAACTATAGGACATATTTTTAAAATCTCATGTATGGATCACTAACCTCGTGAGCAAAGAAAAGAAGGGAAACAATAAAAGTGAATTTACCAATCTTAATCTTTACTTAAAATAAGTTTAGGATTGATATGATATACCTAGGAATTTCTAGAAACAAGTAGAGAATGTTGTATTAAAGCTTTTCAGTTAATGGTGGTGGTTGGTGATTTAGTCCCTAAGTTGTGTCCGATTCTTTGCGACCTCATGGACTGTAGCCCGCCAGCCTCCTTGGTCCATGGGATTTCCCAGGCAAGAATACTGGAGTGGGTTGCCATTTCCTTCTCCGTTTCAATTATGATCATTGCTAGTGTCCTGGAATACCATTGACTTTTTAATACTGCTCTTGTAACACACCATCTTATTAGCTTGGACTTTCTTATTAGCTTGAAAAATTTGTAGATTCTCTTGGATGCACTGTTTGAACAATCAAGTTCTTTGGAACTGATTTTTTTCCCATTCCATTTTATTTCTTTTTTTTTTTTTGGCTCTGGTTAAGACTTCTAGAACTAAATTGAATGGAAATAGTAATGATGATATCTTTGTCATTTTCCTGACTTTAAATAGAATGCTTCTAATGTTTCACTAAGTAAGATAATTGTGGCAGATTTTTTATAATTACCCTTTATCACTTGAAGAAATATTCTTTCTGTTCCTAATTTCTAAAATATTCTTTTTGATTATTTAAACATCCTAGATAAATGTCTAATCTTATTGAATTGGAGGAGAACATATATAGCAATTATCCCTTATTTTAAAATTTATTAAGGTGGAAAATTATCTTAAAAGAGTTTCATGTCTTAAACCATTCTTGTATTCCTGGAATAAACCCTCGTCAGTCATGATAATTTTTGATAAAAGCCATGAAGACACTTTTATTGAAGAGGTCATACAGTTGGCAAATAAATATAAAGGTGTTCATCATCATTTGCCATTCAAGAAATCCACATTAAGACCATGATGGGATATCACTGTATACCCACAAGAATGGCTAAAATTAAAAATACTGACAACACCAGGTACTGGTAAGGATGCAGAGAAACTGGATCAATGATACATTGTTGGTGGGAAGTAAAAATGGTACAGCCACTTGGAAAACAATTTGGTGTTTTCTTATAAGTCTAAATACACAGTAACCATCTGATCTAGCAATTGCACTCTCGGACAAACCTAATGAACACCTGTTTGTGAATGTACATAGCAGTGTTCTGTAATAGTTAAAAACTGGAAACAGCCCAAATGCCCTTCAACAGGTGAGTGGTTAAACAAACTATGGTTCATACATACCATGATATACTACTCTGCAATCAAAAGAAATGAACTATTGATACAAGTAGTAACTTGGATATATCTCCAGGGAATTATGCTCAGTGAAAAGTGCCAATCTCAAAAGGTAATTCTGTATGATTCCTTTAGACAGTAATTTTGAAATAACAATATTTTAGAAATAGAACATGGATTAGTGGTTGCCAGGGGTTACTAACAGGGTGAGAGGAAAGTTGGATGTTGTAATAAAAAGCAACAGGAAAGATCCTTGTGATGATGGAATGTTTTATATGTTGACTGTAATGATAGATACATGAACCTACATGTGACAGAATTGTATAGGATTAAGTACACACCAATGTATACATGTTAAGCTAGGAAAATATGAATAGTGTCAGTGGATTGTATCAATGTCAATATCCTGGTTGTGATATTATACTAGAGTTTTGCAAAGTGTTGAGGGAAACTGAGTTGAAGATACTTTCTGTATTATTTATTATAGTTGTATGTGTATCTACAATTATCTCAATAAAAAATTCAATGGAAAATGGTTTAGTAATCTAAATTTCTTTAGGTTTTCTACTAAAGTTCCATTCTTTATTCTTCACCTGACTTATCTTGCACATAGTTCCAAGATAAGCAAATAATTGTGCACAATAACAAGATAAACTTATTTTGTAGATTATTTCTTAAAGATGAAAGAAGACAGGAAGATGGATACACATGCTCCCCACTAACGATAACTGAACATTCTTGTATGTAGTGTTTTTTTTTCAAGTGAGTCAGTAACATTAAGGATCATCTTCTTTAATTAAAAGAGTAGAGTTGCAAAGAAGACACGTGTTTGGATTTGGTCAGGCAGCACTTTTCTCTGATAATGAAGTACGTAAGACCGTCTGTTCTTAGAATTCATAAACCACACAGCCTTGTTCAGCTCTATCTGTTCCATCATCCTACCACTGCAGAATTGTTCTGTATGCTGCACTCATAATAAATGATGATTACTATGATTAATATTAATAACCCCAACAACATTATACAGTATAATGTCTCCAGTGATTACACTGAGAAGTTTGATAGGAATTATTTTCCTGAGCTCATCCTAAAATTTCTTCTTGCTCAGTATTATCTTGTTATTTCTATTTATTTCTCCCCTAAAAGCCCTCCCCATTACTTCCCTTGTAATTATAAGCTCACTAAAGTGAGGTCCTTTCATTTTGCTTTCCTCTCCACTGCCTGAAGCATTTTGGACTCTCAGTAAATGTTTCACTTTTGATGTTGACATCTTCAAATGGAGACAAGTGGCTTCACAAGCTAGGACAGTCATTGCATCAACCAAGATTAATTAGATAATTTGCTTCAAGCTCATTATAATTTTGGCTGTCCTTCAAGCACCCTGAGTTTTAAAAGATTACTGCTAATAACCCAGGCTTTTTCATTCCTTTCAGATTTGAAAAATCTGACCCAAAATGTTCAGGAATTTTTTATGGTTCCATTGTTTACAGTGATACTTAATTTAAATATATATATATATATAAGGTTGACTTTCGTCAGTTAAACATTGATAAATATTAATATTACTATTTTCAGATTTATTTTTTATTAAATAACACAGATCCATAGCAGATTAGCATATGAATTGATTAGTTTACAAACTCATAAGCAGAAGAATAACGTGCATAAAAAAATTTACTAAGCAGCTGTTGCACCACTTATTGCTCTGATGTTTTAGAAAACTGAGAAATGGAAGATAAAATGAGCAAACTACAGGAAATACATCTAAATTACAATAATATGACAGGTTAAATAAATTAAATTCTATTGCCTGAAGAGACCATGTTTTCTACAGTGCCTGTCAGAACAGTAAGCTCAGTGAAGGTGTTTAGTGAGTGTTCATTGAAATGGAGTTACCAACCCACTGGATATATGAATCTGCTGTTGAAAACAAATCCTTAATTATCCTGACGCTGAAGATGATAAATCAGAAGCCAAATCCAATGCAAGAGGCATTTATATTGACCAGTGTGTCTTGTTTGCTGAATGTGACCTGTAAAGCAAAAAGAATAATGTACTCTGACTGGAGATGTTTAGTGCCTTACCTACAGGAAGCACCACTAACCTGAGAGAAAAACAAAAAGAAAACATACATGAGAGAGATTCAATCAGAGGCAGTGAGAACTAGGTGTGAACCACAGAAGTGGTTACTCACAAGGAGTGTGGCTTCACATTTAGACTACCTACAGAGGTTCCACAGTTTCCATTCTGCAGTGTTGTCAACTGGTCTACCTCATGGTTACAAATTGGCGGACCCAAACTTGGTATAATTTCTCCAGATCAACTAAATAATTGATAACAAAATTAAAACACAAATGAAGAGCTTTCTATATGCCCAAACTTTGACAAAGTATGGGAGAACACCAAAATAATTATTTTTGCCTGCACCATGTGGCTTACCGGCTCATAGTTCCCCAACCAGGGATGAACTTGGGCCCCTACCAGTGAAAGCACCAAGTCTTAACTATTGAACCACAAAGAGATTCCCCCAAATGATTTTTTAATGGTTCATTTTACTTGGATAACAGGAGAAGCCTGATGATGGTAGTATTAACATAATAATTAATATATTAATATAACATGGTAGAAGATGGGTAAGGTTAATATACAGAGGTTACAGAATGAGGGCTCCTGACCACAGTCTCTGGCCTTGCCAGTGACTGAGATATTAGGAAATATCATTTTCTATCCTTATCCAGAATGGTTGACCTCTTAACCATAATTATCCCCATGCCTTTAATTCTTCCCGTAGATCCCATTTTCAGTGGTATCTCAAAATGGCTGAAACTAAGAGCAACTTAGAAAACATGTAGTTCCCAGCAACACCTGACTGTCTCATCTCTTGGCCAAGGGGCTTCTGAGGTGGCGCTGGTGGTAAAGAAGTGAAGTAATGTGAAAGTATTTCAGTCATGTCAGACTCTTTGCAACCCCATGGACTATACAGTCCATGGAATTCTCCAGGCCAGAATACTGGAGTGGGCAGCCTTTCCCTTCTCCAGCGGATCTTCCCAAACCCAGGGATTGAACCCAGGTTCCATGCATTGCAGGCAAATTCTTTACCAGCTGAGCCACAGTGGTAAAGAATCCATCTACAAATGAAGAGAGGAGGTTTCGATCCCTGGGTCAGGAAGACCCCTTGGAGTAGGAAACGGCAACCCACTCCAGTAAACTTGCCTGGAAAATGCCACGGACAGAGAACCCTGGCGGGCTACAGTCCATGGGGCCACAAAGAGTTGGACGCGACTGAGCACACGCACACATCTGTTGACCAAAACAGATTCTATCGCTGCCTATTCTTCAAAGAAATTAGAAAACGTCGACTATGATTTCTTCTGAATCCCTTACTGAACTTGAAGGCACTTAAATATTCCCAGAAATCAGTGTTTAAGGCCTAGAGCCATATGCCCTTTGGTTACATCTTTCTAGAGACCTTTATGATATTCAGCACTATAATTATAATAAGGATGCAATTTAATTAACAAACATATTTCTTTCTTGTCTAAAAGTCCAAAAATAATACAAATCCATGATTTAATGAAAAAACACTGGGTCAAATTTGTTTTGTCCAGCACCTAATTGCTAGCCTTCAGTGAGGCATCAGAACCCCCTGACCCCCAGCCTCCTCATCTATTAAATTAAATCAAATTAAATTAAAATGGACAACCCCCTCAAACCCTCCCTGTTCTAACACTCCTGAATACTGTAGAGAACTGAGAGAAGAGTAATCTTTTCTCTGATTATTTTGTAAGGTTTCCAATGATCAGTTCCATTCTTCTGGTCCCTTTGTACCCCAACCCAAATTGCTTGAATTGTTTAAGGGTAATTATCTATTAAACATGTGCTTGAACTACCAGGGATAGTGGCCAAAAGAATTTTAATATAAAGACATGTGAGCCTTCACTTAATTAAAAAAACTTCCTCTGTGTTTCATCAACTATTAAGTCAACTGCACTTACAATGGCCTTGAGATGCTTTTAATAAACTGTGTGACTCACCAGGAAGACAAAAGTAATAGATTCTCTCAGTGTTGCTGGTAAAAGCGTCCAAGCGAGGACATGATACGTGGTGCCAACCAGTATCTTGGAAAGAGATTGAAAATGGTTGTGACAAGAAAGGCAGAAAGTAGAAAGAGTGATAAATAAGTGCTATCCTTTTTCTGGGCTAATTGGTGATAACAACTCATGAAAAAAATATTCATGCTATTCCAGCAAAGAAAAGTAAGGATAATAAGAGACCACGACAAATAAATAAGGATGTTTATGCCGGTTTAAGAAGATCATCTTTCTTCCTCTGTGTTTTACTTCCTTTTCGGGCTGCTGACCTAGTCTATTTTGATAGTGATAAGAGTCACTTTGAGAGGTTTTACAAATACTGACTCTGCACAAGTTCGCAGTTATCTGTAAGCTTGTCCCCATGCTTCTTACATAGGCAAAAAGAAAGAAAGAAAACAAATGGTGCGATGCAGAGTTTGCCTTGGAATTGAGTATTCAGGGAAGAAAAGGAGGAAATGTATGTGAGTGTGTGTAAAGTGAGTAAGGGTGTGTGAGTGTGTGCCCTAGATGAGGCACGCTGATGAGGAAGTTATTCTTCAGAGGACCATGAGATTTAGCCCAGGAGCAGCGTGAGGCTTGTATTTCTCTAGGCTTCAGGTGATATTCCATCTCTACATCTTCTGTAGACACCTTTACAACTGGGACCATGAAAGATGGGCTCATGTGATGGGGTCCATTTGACTTTGCACAGTAAATAAATATGTCCCCTTCTCAGAGGCTTTATAGTTGGGTTCTAGATTTCTGAATAGGTGCGAGCAGAGTGACAGCCTCATCAATGATATTCTGGCCTTTCATGCCCCAGGGTCTGTGACATACAGGTCCCTTAGGTTTTATGAGACTTTAAGTTTTTTGCAGCAGTGGAGTAGGACATGATGGAGAGGGAAACTTTGTGTTTTTAATTCCGTTGCCCTCGTTATTCCCCTGGAATGCACTGTTAAACTTCATTCAGTCTATTTACAATGCAGTATGAAACTTTCCGTGGTGACTCAGATGGTAAAGAATCTGCCTGCCACGTGGGAGACCCAGGTTTGACCCCTGGGTTGGGAAGATCCCCTGGAAAAGGGCATGGCAACCCACTCCAGTATTCTTTTTTTTTTTTTTTAATGGACAAGTTATTTAATTAGGTTCTTTGCAAGAAGTTCAGAATACTACTTTGTGAGGGTAAATTCCATTTGTGAGAGCAAACACAGAGCGGAGGTAGCCCTGGAGCTGAGGGACAGCTTTGATTCTTCGCAGAATTTGTGAGTCCACAGCTTTCTGATCAACCTTGCGCTGCTCTGTGATCTTGTATTTCTCTCTCTCTGTGTCGAAGATCTCACCCTCTTGGTGTCTCGGCTTACGCAGCTTCTTCTTCTTGAAGTAAGTGTCAGTGAGATGTTCTGGGATTTTCACACCACTGATATCGATTTTGGTAGAGGTGGCAATGACAAATTTCTGGTGTGTTCTACGCAGAGGAACTCGATTGAGGGATAGAGGCCCAGTCACAAGTAGCAAGCCACTGCCCAGCTGCTTCAGGAAAATGACCCTCTTGTCTCTGTGGCGCCCCGTGAGGATGATGAGAACGGTCCCAGGAGTGATGCTGGCGCGCAGCTTCCTCACATGTTTCCTGAACGGTTTCTTGCCGTGACTCAACAGTTTCCGAGGCACATCTTCAGTGGGGTAATACCTAGGCATTTTGCGGCACTCCAGTATTCTTACCTGGAGAATCCCATGGACAGAGGAACCTGGTAGGCTATAGTCCATGGGGTTGCAGAGTCAGACACGACTGAGAGAGTAACACTTTCTCTTTTTCATGGAACCTAAGGTGATGTCTGAATCAAATGAATCAGTCTATTAAACAAATTGCAATATGTATTGAAACCTTATTATACTCTTTCTCCCAAGATATTGCCTACACGCATTTATAAACCCTACACATCAACACTTGCAGTTTTTAGCTCTTCCTATATAGTCTATAATACATACATATGTAAGTATATTGTGTGTTCTTTCCTTTTAGAAAATTCTATACAGTAAAATCTGAAGTTGGAAAACAGATAAGTCTCAAAGTGATTTTTTATGTTGTAAAAAAATTTCTTTACTTTTCAGAATAGTTTCCCTGTGTTTCACCTATGCAGTCAATCTTCTTCCCCACCCTAGATTGTTCTGTTTAGCCTCTCTATAGCTTTGCAGTTTCCAGAATATTACATAAATGGAATTATACAGTATTTATGCAGTATGTAGCCCTTTCAGACCAACTTCTTTCACTGACCAATATGCATTGAAGACTCATGAATGTCTTTGTATGATCATGCCTTTTTAAAAAAAATTTCTCCGCCAAGCTGTGTCATATGAGTCATCTTAGTTCCCTGACCAGGGATTGAACCTGTGCCCCATGCAGTGAAAGTGTGGCGTCTTAACCACTGGACTGCCAGGGAAGTCCCTGCATGATATTTTTTATAAATACCTGCCGGGAGCCGTTGTGGGAGATCCCACCCATGACGAGGTCATGAAGAAAATACCTGACAGGCAAGGCCGTTCAGGATCCCATCCATGACAAGGTCATGAGGAAAAAACCTGACACGCAAGGCCATTCAGGATACAAGGGACCCTCCAGGTTGGCCTTGGCCTCTACCCCACCCCATATCCTCCCCACTTTTATGCTGTTGTTCTTGTTTGCCCACTGCAGATTCTTGTGTTGCCTGCCGAGAGCTCTCCTGCTCCTCTTTCACTAAATAAAGACCAACATAGAACCCTAATTAATAAATCTCCTGGACGCTGGTTCCCTGTGAAGGGGCCAGGAATGAAGGAAATGTTTCAAGTAAAAGCCCTTTTGCTGGCATTCTGGCTTGTTTGGCAGATGCGTACTAATGCACACGACTGCTCACAACACCTTAATCATAAACAGCATAAAAAACCTGATCACAAAAGGCCCTGATAGGCACAGAGCCCTTTGGGGGGTGAAAAAGCCCTATTAGAGAACACAAAAATTATTATTCTAAAAGTGGTTATTGGATCAATGTTTGATTGCTGTTATTGTGCTGAGGTTGTGCAGTAAAAACTATTGCTAATATAGTTAAGGATTTAGAAAAATAAGAGTTTAGCCCTAGTGTGGAAACAATAAGATAATTGTTAATTTTAATCAAGAGTTCTAAAACAGAGGCTGCCTCACCAGAGCCACAGAGTCTTTGTGTGCTAAATTTTTTAGATTATTTTAGCTGAGAACTTTTGCAAAAAGGCTGACATTTGTGTTAACAGGATTGTATTTCTACTATGTTGCAACCTGCTGCACCATGAAACTGCAACTTTTTTGTTTTCTGCTAAACTCAAGGCAAAATAGAACAATAAAAACAGTTTTGCCTTCACCTAGATCATAAAATGGTAATAGGCCCCAAGGCCAGAAGATAATGTACAAAGATCCACTATGAAAGAAAACTCTCATGAACAAAGAAGTATGCAGAAAACACCCTGGTTTCATGAAGGACAAAACTGACATAATGTTAAACTAAACTTTGTATGCTTATCTTTCATCTCCCCTTAGAAATGTACTAACTTAGGGTATAAAAGCTACTGTGAAAAAAAAAAAAAAAGCTACTGTGAAAAATAAAATGCGGCCAGACTCTGCTGCACATCCTGGTCTGGTCTCTCTCTCTCTCTCTCTCTCTCTCTCACTTGCTGACGCTGTTCATCCTGAGGGTACGCCTGGATCCTGCTGGGGCAAGGGCCCCAGCAAATACCTATAAGTCTTTGTTTTTTACTTTCTGGCATATCATAGGCTTATCTTGTATTCCCTTCTCCAGCCCTGAAACTGTTCCTTTTCATGACGAATCCAGGGGAATGGCACTTAGAAACCTATATCTGGGCACATGGTGTGTTTATTGTTACTGAGGTGTCATTGTCTAGGCCCTTCAGTAGGGAAAATTATAATATATGTTTATTTAAGTCATGACTGCATCACACTGACTCCTCTCTTCCTAATCCAGAACCACCAGGTTCTTCCTTTGATGGAAAAACATTCTACATCCATTCATTCAATTCAGTACCATCTAGTCAGAGGTACTTCTTGTTTTGCATTCAAGTTTGGAACCATTTATTTCTTATTCTGCTCCCAGCCTGACTCAGTAAGAGGAAAGCTGATCTGAAAACTGATTAGCTTTTAGGGTGACCAAGCAGAATACAACAGTTTCCACCCGTCTTGCCTGGCTCTGAAGGTGTAATCTGTCATTTCTTTATCACTTTTAACCCCCCCCCCCAAAAAAAAAGTTTGAAAATCCTAAGGTTCTGAGAACAACCCAAATTGTACAGCTTTCTCCAAGGAAAGCAGAGGAGAGGGAACAGAAATGACAGAAACTGACTGTCTAGTGATCCCTTACAGCCTACATTTGTATTTCTTAATGTTTGGAGTCCTGAGACTAGGAGAATTTATTTCTGTTACCAAATAATTCAGATACAGTATCTTAACTACCCTTCTATTCTGTGGCAGGTCAAGGGTGTGCTGTGGAGAATATTGCCAAACTATGTTATCTTCATTGGCTCCAAAAGGCTGTCCTTTTCCAACAGAAGAAACTTGCTTTTCATGACAAAGCTTAATTTTCAAGTGTCATGGTCTAATTAAAGTGACTGTAACTGACAGAAATGCAAGTTTCCAGCTTCTTCCTTTTCTATGAAGTCAAAGGAGGAAACAATATAAAGTGCAAACAAGCAAACGGAAGATTTCTTTGTTTCAGGTTCCAAATTCAACAGGCAACTAATGTGAGGAGGGCAAGGCAAGTTTTCCAACAGCCAGAGCCAGGATCAAGAGCAACTTGCTCAGTTGCCAATTCCACCTCTGAAACAAACATGAAACAGGCCCTGAACCTTCTTACTCTTTGGATGCGAGGCCAAATACACAGTGCAGAGAGGGTTGTGCTTGGGCAAACCTCAACTTGCAGCTGGTTTTACCGCAGTGGCTTTCAGCAAAGCGCTGTTTCACCCAGAGCCGGTTTCCTTCTCTGCAAAAAAGAGAAGAAAAAGTCACTGCCTTGCTTACCTCATATGAGCGTCTGAATCTCAAATTAAATGCAATAATGTCAAAGAACTTTGTGAACTCAAAAGAGCTATAAATATAAGGTGTTATTAGAAATGATTGGAAGGGAATGATGAGACAGCTTAATTTTAAGTAATTCCAAATCCCCTGGGGTGAAGATCTGTGTGAGGGTTGTTTTTGTTTAGTCACTCAGTCGTGTCTGACTCTTTGCGACTCTGTGGACTGTAGCCCACCAGGCTCCTCTGTCCATGGGATTCTCCAGGCAAGAATACTGGTGTGCATTCCCCCAGAGGATCTGCCTAGATCAAACCCAGAGATCAAACCCGAGTCTCCTGCGTCTCCTGCATTGGCAGGTGGATTCTTTACCACTGAGCCACCTGGGAAGCCCTATGTAAGGGTTGTTGTTGCTCTGTGGTAAGGCGGGGGAGGGAGAGTGGGGTATGGATGAGTGGGGGAGAGGGCAGGGCTGGCAAGGGGAAAAGGGTGATTTCTCCTCTGCCCTAGGAAGCAGGGTAGGTTGAATCCCTTTTAGAAGAAGGCAGCAAATATCACTGGGGACTTGAGACAACTACTATGATGATAAACCAGGATTTAACTAACAGGAGACAGAAAGATGGTAAGAGGGGCTACATGTGCTCCAGAAATACCAGAAGTGGATCAAAAGATGGCGGAGGGTGGTGCCTAGAAATGGAAAGAAAAGAGAGGAAGTCAAAACTAATGAGGACAAAGGAAGGAGAGCTGCTTATGGCACTCAGGGGAAGCCATGCAACTGAGCTGAGGTGAGAAGGCGTTTCCAGACTCAGGACCAGAGGACCTGAGGCATCAGCGTTAGCAAACCCAGGGGCCAACCAGGGAGAATCAGCTGGAAAGGGGCTTCATATCTTAGATTAGTGGTTTACAGACACATAGAGGTTTACTTATTCACAAATGTCCACTGAGTGCCAGGGGATTCCCAAGTGATGCAGTGATAAAGAATCTGCCTGCCAATGCAGGGAATGCAAGAGTCGTGGGTTCGATCCCTGGGTCAAGAAGATCCTCTGGAGTAGGAAATGGCAACATACTCCAGGTTTTCTTGCCTGCAAAATTCCATGGACAGAGGAGTCTGGCGGGCTACAGTCCAAGGGGTCGCAAAGAATCGGACACAATGAGCCACTGAGCATGCTGAGTGCCAGGTCCCAGAAAGGGGACACTGATTTTAAACAAAATACTACACAGAACTCCACTGTGTGAAACAGAAAAAAAAATTGAAGCTGCTTTTTTAAAAAAACCAATTATGATTTATTCTCCACAATACTTTGTTAAAGAGTTCAATGATTTGCACTCAGACGTTATATAGCCGAGAGGTAACCAAGTATAATACAAAGAATTGGTCTAAAGTCTTCGCACTGATGGCCATAGAGTCTCTTGTGAAGGTGTTCTGTTGAAGTGAGGCTCAGAGAAGCCAGGGCCTCCCAGCTTCCCTCTGAACCCTGTCGGCAGCTCCCAAGTCACCTCTGTAGGTACATAGGTTTCTATCAAGAAATGGAGATAAGCTGTCTCAACCTTGTTTTAGCTTTGGTGCCCAGCACCTGAAAGGTACTGGTGCGTGTGTCCTCAGTCACTAAGTCATGTCCAACTCTGTGAGCTCATGGACTGTAGCCTGCCAGGTTCCTCTGTCCATGGGATTTTCCAAGCAAGAATACTGGAGTGGGTTGCCATTTCCTTTTCCAAGGGATCTTCCTGACACTGGGATCGAACCTGTGTCTCTTGTGTCTCCTGAATTGACAGGTGGACTCCTTACCACTGAGCCACCAGGTAAGCCCCTGAGAGGTACTCAGTATTTCTCAAATGAATGAACATGATAGAGGATAGGTGGTCTTCAGGAGAAAACTCAGATAATGGATTCAGGGAACTCTGAAACTGTCATGAAGCTGTAACTTATTATCCACACGTAGACCTGAAAGTTTCTCAAGCTTTAGACTTGGGATGTGGCTGACTCGTCAGGGGGTGTGGGAGCCCCTAGTTAGGGATGTGTGTCTAACCACAGGAGCCAAAGTTGTAGCAGGTAAGACAAGCCAGAACCAGAAGACACATCTATGGAAACAATCTCGGTTGTTTTGTGACAGGAAGTGGGGTCTGGCTGCTCAACACTCAAAAGCCTTCCCAGGTTGGTGGGAAGGGAAGTTTGTTTATTTTGGTTGCTGGCAACCAAGGAGATAGGGGAGGGTGAACTTCTGTCCAAAGACCAATTCTCTACCCTGACAATCAGAGGGCAAAAGCTTTTATAGGCTCAGGGAGGGGGCTACATGCAGAAACAGTACAGTCAGCTCTGACAGTCATCTTCAAATTGGTCACTGGTGGTCTGACCAATGTCATCTTGATTGTTTTAAGTACAATTAGTCTTCAGTTCCAGGATTGGTGTGTTCCCATTTCCTTGAGGCCAGTTCTCAGAACTGTGGCAATTTATGTCATGGATTATAGTCTGGTCATCGTGTAGTGAACTTCTGTGACCTGGTGGGGGTTTCAGTAGTATCTACAAGACAACTCAGAGGACATAGCTCAGAATCTTATCTATAGCTTTTGAGAAGGAACCAAAGATCCTTGACTTTGCTTAATGACTAAACTTTTATTATTTAGTCTTGTTGGACAGTTTTCCTTTGCTTCTGCATTTTCTCCCTTCTCTGATTAAACTTATTCTTTGGCTAGAGTTTTTCCACAGACAAAGGGCAGGCTGAGGACGTGGAGGACAGGGCCCATAGGGTCCTACTCTGTTTCAACTTCATCATGAAAACACAGCCACTCCACTGCTCTGCTCCTATAAAATAGGATAAAAACACGTAACATTTATTGAGTGTTGACTACTTGCCAGGCACAGTGATAACTCCCTAAGGCCATGTGGTGGCCAAAAGATTGCCCCCCTAAAGATGTCTGTGTCCCAATCCCTGCAGTCTGTGACTATGTTACATTAGACAGCAAAGGAAGAATTAAGGCTGCAGATGGAATTAAGGTTACTAATCAGTTGACTTTGAGATGGGTTGATTGTTTTGGATTATCTGGTCATCACAGGAGTCCTTATAAGTGAAAGCAGGAGGCAAGAGGCAGTGTCAGAGAAGGAGATGTAATGGCAGAAGCAGTGGTTGGAATGATGGGATGTGAGGGCTTGACTGACTATTGCTGAGATTGAAGGCGGAGGGAGCCATGGCTCAAGGAATGTGGGCAACCTCTAGAAGCTGGAAACACAGGAAAACAGATTCTCCTCTGAGCTTCCTTGCCCTGCTGACACCTTGATTTCGGCCCAATGACACCCATTTCAGGCTTCTGATCTCTTGAACTGTAAGTTAAAAGTGTTTTTTCCTTGAGCCACTAACTTCGGGATAATTTATTACAGCTGCAACTGGAAAAAAAATACAGATTGTTTTCATCCATCCCCCTCTCTACAATAGCTCCAGCAGATGGGTACTTAATATTGCTATTTTGCAAGTGAGTAAACTAAGGACTTTCCTGGTGGTTTAGTGTTAAATAATCTGCCTGCCAATGCAGGAGACACAGGAGATGTGGGTTCAATCCCTGGGTTGGGAAGATCCCCTGGGGTAGGAAATGGCAACCCACTCCAACATTCTTGCCTGAGAAATCCAATGGACAGAGGAGCCTGGAGGGCTACACCCCATGGGGTTGCAAAGAGTCGGACTTGACTTAGCGACTGAGCACAGACTAAGGCTTGGGGCGGGGGGCGGGGTTGACTCATTTGACCCAGAGGTGAGTGGTTGGCCTGACTCTGGAGCCACCTAAGGATAGTTTTACTTCTTCATTCCACAAATGAGAAAACTGAGGCCCGGAGGTATGTCCTGACATGCCCCGAGTCACATGTGAGTTGGTGCCAAGGCTCAGCTGTACCCTCATGAGAATAGTGTAGACCAGCGCTTCACAAACACATATGCCCACAAGTCACCAAGGGTCCTGTTAGATGCAAGCTCTATTCAGCAGGTCAGGGCTGGGATCCAGGGTGCTGTATTTCTGACCAGCCCCCCGGTGAGGCCAATATTGCTAGCCAGGGAATAGCAAAGCCATGCCCCACTTTGGGGGTTCTGAGCAACCCAAAGCTGTCAGAGAGTTTTGGGCATCTAGTGGGATGAGGGGGCCCTAGAGAGGGAGACTTAGCAGCAGATGCCTCACTGTTCTGTGACCAATGAGATTTAGGGACTCAGAGGGAAAGGTCAGAGTTAAAGACAGGGCTATCATTCATTGAGCTCCCCTTGAGAAAGATGTCTCCAAATGTGACAATTATTTTTTAAAATAGTTTCTGTGTTACTTTAAAATTTTTACTTATTTGTTTCTTATTTTTGTCCATGCTGTGTAGCACAAGAGATCTTAGCTCTCCAACCAGGAATGGAACCCACATCCCCTACAGTGGAAGCATAGAGCCTTAATCACTGGACCAATAGGGAAGTCCTTGTGATGATTACTGTTTGATTACTGTTGTCGTTTGGAAAATCCCAGAGCCGGTGCTCTGTGACAACCTGGAAGGACGGAGTAGGGAGGGAGGTGAGTGGGGGCCTCAGGAGGGAGGGGACACAAGTATGCCTGTGGCTGATTCATGTTGATATGTGGCAAAAAAACCATCACAATGTTGTCAAGTAATTATCCTCCAATTAAATTAATTAATTTCTTAAAAAGTCATTCGAAGTTTGCCAGCATGGATCTGGCATCATGATTGCATCTACTCTTTTATGGGACAAGGCATACAGGTCAAGGGCCTCTTCCTGCCATGGAGACTGAAATAGCTGCATGTGATTGTGTGGGAAAAAGCAACAGTCTCCGTTGCCTGACATATGTTATATATATATATAGAAGACAATCTGCTTATTCTTCCAGAAATGTCTCTAAAGCTTTGGTGTAATCAAAGGACTCATGGTCCTGGCCCCCTCCTCTCTCAGCCCCCAAACCGCTTGTCCAGTGAATCACAAAGTCAGGACAAGAAGGTAGTTCAGTCTGTAACCACAGTCATGCTTCTCTGAGTCTACATTTTGTGCATCACTAAAAAATATGTATAAACATGCACACACAGCGGATCTGTGTGTAGGGCCTAGTGGGAGCTTCCCCTAGCCTCTTCACTGTGGTTGCAGAATTGCCAGCTGTCTGTGGCTATTAGCACTGCCTGAAGGCTGAGAATGTTCTGGTTTCGTTTTGAAACAACAACCAGGCACGCAAACAAGAAATGTCAGCTTTTGTTTCAGACACCAGAACTCAGAGAAGGAAGCCAGTGTTTGGTTGACAGTTTCCCAGGGTATAGAGTGAAAACGTGTCTCTATAATATTTACAATAGCTTCAAAATGAAAGGATTTAAAAAAAAAAAAACTCATCCAAGTCAACATTATTAAACTTCAAAGCTCTCTAATCTCTGACCTGAAAATGAAATTTTTGATTGTTTCTATTAATAAAAGAAGTTTTCTACAACCTTTCTTAGTTCTAGGGATTGCTTCTGAGGATAGGGGTAATTCTTCAGGGAAAAGAATAAAATCTATCCACTAGTTGTCAGGATCACGCTGCAAGCTCTGAGCAGCCCTGTAAAGGACAAGATAGTTTCTTTGCCTTGGTCAGGGTCTGGATGCTCAGAGTGTGACAGGCCTGGACACCAAACCCTTCAGTGGGGAGGACTCTGACCAGCCCTGGGACTTGACGTTATGGGTGGTTTTCAGTGATCAGTGTGAGGTAGTGAGAAAACACAGCCTGGGAGTCAGACAACCTTTGTGTTATCTTGTTTAGACCCTGAACCTTTTAATTTTACTCTGGGCTTGTGTCCTTCTCTGAAAAATACAAATAATAGCACCTCTTCTCAGGATTATTGTGAGATTAAAGGAGATAATACACATGGCACAAAGTAAACCTCTAAAAATGTTTGTTCCTCCAAGTGCATGCTCAGTCATTAATTTGTGCCTGACTTTTTGCAATCCCATGGACTGTAGCCCACCAGGCCTTTTCATCCATGGGATTTCTGACCAGAGTAGGTTGCCATTTACCTTCTCCAGGGGATCTTCTGACCCAGGGATTGAACCCACATCTCCTGTACTGGCAGGTGGATTCTTTACCACTGAGCCACCAGGGAAGGCCCTTGTTCCTCCAAGAGACAGAAACAAACAGACTTTCAAAAATAATATCTGTTTGACTTGTAGAATGTATTGTTACCTTCTATCTGAAATAATCTTCCTCATTATAGTTTCCTTGGTCTACCAGTAATATTGTTTTATATTTCTTTTGCACGTACAATTGATGACAGGAGAGACAGATCCAAAGTACAATTGATGGCAAGCTGTTGTTGTCACAGTCCACAAAATGAACACATTCAGCCAAATACAGGAGAGATGCACTGTTTGCAGATGACGTGATCCTCTACATAGAAAACCCTAAAGACTCCACCAGAAAATAACTAAAGCTAATCAATGAATATAGTAAAGTTGTAGGATATAAAATACACACACAGAAATCTCTTGTATTCCTATGCACTAATAATGAGAAAACAGAAAGATAAATTAAGGAAACAATTCCATTCACCATTGCAATGAAAAGAATAAAGTACTTAGGAATAAATCCACTTAAAGAAACAAAAAACCTATATATAGAAAACTATAAAACACTGATGAAAGAAATCAAAGATGACACAAATAGATGGAGAAATATACCATGTTCATGGATTGGGAGAATCAATATAGTGAAAATGAGTATACTACCAAAAGCAATCTATACATTCAATGCAATCCTTATCAAGCTACCAATGGTATTTTTCAGAGAACTAGAACAAATAATTTCACTATTTGTATGGAAATACAAAAAACCTCGAATAGCCAAAGCAATCTTGAGAAAGAAGAATGGAACTGGAGGAATCAACTTGCCTGACTTCAGACCATACTATAAAGCTACAGTCATCAAGACAGTATGATACTGGCACAAAGACGGAAATATAGATCAATGGAACAAAATAGAAAGCCTAGAGATAAATCCACACACCTATGGACACCTTATCTTTGACAAAGGAAGCAAGAATATACAATAGAGGAAAGACAAATCTCTTTAACAAGCGGTGCTGGGAAAACTGGTCAGTCACTTGTAAAAGAATGAAACTAGAACACTTTCTAACACCATACACAAAAATAAACTCAAAATGGATTAAAGATCTAAATGTAAGACCAGAAACTATAAAACTTAAAGGAAAACATAGGCAAAACATTCTCTGACATAAATCACAGCAGGATCCTCTATGACCCACCTCCCAGAGTAATGGAAATAAAAGCAAAAATAAACAAATGGGACCTAATTAAACTTAAAAGCTTTTGCACAATGAAGGAAACTATAAGCAAGGTGAAAAGACAGCCTTCAGAATGGGAGAAAATATTAACAAATGAAACAACTGACAAAGAATTAATCTCAAAAATATACAAGTAGCTCCTGCAGCTCAATTCCAGAAAAATAAATGACCCAATCAAAAAAATGGGCCAAAGAACTAATCAGACATTTCTCCAAAGAAGACATACAGATGGCTAACAAACACATGAAAAGATGCTCAATATCACTCATTATTAGAGAAATGCAAATCAAAACCACAATGAGGAACCATCTCATGCCAGTCAGAATGGCTGCTATCAAAAAGTGTACAAACAATGAATGCTGGAGAGGGTGCAGAGAAAAGGGAACCCTTAGACTATTGGTGGGAATGCAAACTAGTACAGCCACTATGGAGAACAGTGTGGAGATTCCTTAAAAAACTGGAAATAGAACTGCCATATGACCCAGCAATCCCACTGCTGGGCATACACACTGAAGAAACCAGAATCGAAAGAGACACATGTACCCCAATGTTCATTGAAGCACTGTTTATAATAGCCAGGACATGGAAGCAACCTAGATGTCCATCGGCAGACAAATGGATAAGAAAGGTGTGGTATATTTACACAATGGAATATTACTCAGCTACTAAAAAGAATGCATTCACATCAGTTCTAAGGAGGTGGATGAAACTGGAGCATATTATACAGAGTGAAGTAAGTCAGAAAGAAAAACACCAATACAGCATATTAACACATATATATGGAATTTAGAAAGATGGCAACGATGACCCCATATGTGAGACAGCAAAAGAGACACAGATGTAAAGAACAGGCTTTTGGACTCTGTGGGAGAAGGTGAGCGTGGGATGATTTGAGAGAATAACATTGAAACATGTATATTATCATATGTGAAATAGATGGCCAGTCCAGGTTTGATGCATGAGACAGGGTGCTCAGGGCTGGTGCACTGGGATGACCTTGAGGGATGGGATGGGGAGGGAGGTGGGAGGAGGATTCAGGATGAGGAACACATGTACACCCATGGCTGATTCACATCAATGTAGGCAAAAACCACTACAATGTTGTAATTAGCCTCCAATTAAAATAAATTAATTAATTAAAAAAATAACAAACATATTATAAAATATTTTTTAAAAAATATGCTCTACCCCTTAAAGAATAATTCAAGGGGCATGAACAATAAATATGGTTAAATATATTGTATATATATTAAAAAAAAAGCAAATACAGGAGAAATGGCTGTCTTCAGAAAAAATGGTAATAATCAATGGGTTGATTATCCTGGTGATGTTAATCAAAGATTCAGTGCCAGAAGAGACTTTCTCTGGTGCCTGCTAGTAATTGTTGGGGACCGGGTTTTCCTTTCTTTCCTGCCTTCCCTCAACACTCCCCACCCTGCCTCCTCCCCTGCCAGCTGGCAGAGAAAGTGCTTCCAGGGTGACCTCCTTTGTCCTCTGCTCACATCCCTTAAGCCACACAGCCAGGGTCAGCTCAGGTGAACCAGACATGAGCCCTACCCCTTCAGCTACCCTAGGCCCAAACCTCCCCACCCTGGCCTCAGGACAGAAGCTGTGACATTTCACATCAGGGCAGAAGGACTGGAGTGCTGGCCATTTTCCTGCCTAATTGCCTGTCAGAGGGAGTGAAGCTTAAACTACAGGGCACTTCCTTTGCACTGGGCCTTCTAAGGCTCTAGAAATAGAGCCTCATGGTAATATGGTTTTTTAAAAATTAAAATTTGCAAGGCATATTTTAACCACAGTCAGTAAAGACCCTGTTTCTTCTTTCATGTCCTTTCCATCATTCTTTCCCATTTGGTGGGGACATTGTGGCTTTCCTTGGGCTTTGGGGAGGAAGTTGAGCTGGAGATACATATAGTTTGGGTTTAGTGATATATATTGTTGAATGCTGTGGTCTCTGCCGAGTATGTCTAGGGGCTACTATAGTTCATTGGCTGGGAGTCATGACAGTAAGATGCAGGGGACAGAGGCCATTTCATGACATGGAAAGTCCTGTGGCGTTTGGCACTGGAAGCATGAGAACAGTGAAGGAGAAACAAGATTTGAAAGGTTGGAACTGAAAAACATCTTTCAGTTGGAAAGATGTGGAATGTGGAACATTCTTCCAATCTTTAGTAAATGCAAGATTCAGCTCTCAAACAAGTTTAGTCAAAATGCATGTTCTTTCTTGTCAGGAATATACTTGAAAATGCAGCATAGACAATTATGATACTGTGTGTGTATGTGTGTGTGCATGTGTGCATGCACACGTGTGCTGTGCACACTAAGTCACTCAGTCATGTCTGACTCTTTGCAACCCTATGGACTGTAGCCCATCAGACACCTCTGTCCATGGGGATTCTCCAGGCAGGAATACTGCAGTGGGTTGCCATGCCCTCCTCCATGGGATCTTCCAAACCCAGGTCTCCCGCATTGCAGGCGGATTCTTCACTGAGCCACTAGGGAAGCCCAAGAATACTGGAGTGCGTAGCCTATCCCTTCTCCAGAGGATCTTCACCACCCAGGAATCAAACCAGGGTTCCCTGCATTGCAGGTGGATTCTTTATCAGCTGAGCTACCAGGGAAGCCTATATATCTATATATATATATACATATACATATACATATATATATATATATATATATTTCCCTTTCCTGTATTGATGGAAATCGCATACAACAACATTTATCAGAATTCCTGTGTTTTCAGGCAACAAGTCTGAAGCAATACCACAAAAGCAAGGTGTCTGAAGTAGTTCATAAATAAAAAGAACAAAAAGATATTTCAAAATTCAAGACAAAAACATTACACATGTACATGGCTTTACCAATAATGATTTAGATACCAGAGAAAGCATTTTCTAAGCAACAAATTACTAAAAAAAAAAAAAAAGATTTCAATCAACCTTGCTAGAGAGAAGACTGAATTATCTTTCTATTCTCTCTATAAAAATATGATAAAATTTTTTATAGGGATCAAAGATTATGCATCCAAAACAATATAGGAAAAACTTATTTTAAGGGTGTGTCAGGGAGCTAATTAACAAATGTAACATCACTTCTCTGGATTTTTAGCTTTTGGGTATTCAATAGCTTAAAACATTTTGAATTTACTGTGATATATTGTCTCATTCTAAATAATAATAAGTAAATATTCCTTTGTATTATTTTTCCTAGCGAGGATCCCCAAAGTCATATAAGTTTCAGGTCCCATAAAATGTAGGTCTGCCCCTCGTACTAAGGTATGATTGCAATATTTTCAAACCTTTCAAAGGATTCAAAGTCGGAGAGGCAGAGAGCACAGAATTGAAGACCAAAAATGACATTGCTGATGTACCAAAATGAGCCTGCTACTTGACCCCAGACACAGTCTGGGCTCTGTATTTGGGATGGAATTTGGGATGGATAGGTCACCTGTACACTGCCTCTCCATCCTCATATAATCAGCAGGCAACCCAAAGGACCCTGCTTGAGTCCTTAAAAAAAAAAAAGAAAAGTTTACTTTATATTAGGTTCATATAGTCAAAGCTACAGTTTTTCCAGTAGTCATGTATGGGTGTGAGAGTTGGATCGTAAAGAAGGCTGGGCACCAAAGAATTGATGCTTTTGAACTGTGGTGTTGGAGAAGACTCTTCAGAGTCCCTTGAACTGCAAGGAGATCCAACCAGTCAATCCTAAAGGAAATCAGTCCTGAATATTCATTGGAAGGACTGATGCTGAAGCTGAAGCTCCAATACTTTGGCCACTTGATGCAAAGACCTGACTCACTGGAAAAAACCCTGATGTTGGGAAAGATTGAAGGCAGGAGGAGAAGGGGGACAACAGGACGAGATGGTTGGATGGCATCACCGACTCAATGGACATGAGTTTGAGCAAGCTTCGGGAGATGGTGAAGGACAAGGAAGCCTGGTGTGCTAGAGTCCATAAAGTCACAAAGAGTGGCTGAACACAACTGAGTGACTGAACTGAACTCAGTGTATAGTCAATTAACAATGTTGTCATAGTTTCGGGTAGATAGCAAAGGGACTCAGCCATACATACACATGTATCCATCTCTCCCCCAAACTCCCCTCCCATCCAGGCTGCCACATAATCTTGAGCAGAGTTCCCTGTGCTGTACAGTAGGTCCTGGTTGGTTATCCATTTTAAATATCTGCTTGAATCCTTTTGAAATTACTACTACAACTTTTCTTCCTCTTCTTTTTTTTTTTAAATTGAATTTGTATTTTGAAGACAACACGTGTCAAACCTTCAAAAGACAAAGAACACTATGATATTTCTTTCTAACGAGAGACAGTTTCCCCATCCAGAGGCCTCCTCTCTACAGGAAACTGATGGTGTTTTCAAAGTAACAACCTCCATACTTTAACACAGATTCTAGGAAACAGAGGCCTCAACACAGAGTGTTGACAAACTAATGTCTCTGCTTTTTAATATGCTGTCTGGGTTGGTCATAACTTTCTTTCCAAGGAGTAAGAGCCTTTTAATTTCATGGCTGCAATCACCATCTGCAGTGATTTTGGAGCCCCCCCAAAATAAAGTCAGCCACTGTTTCCATTGTTTCCCCATCTATTTGCCATGAAGTAATGGGACCAGATGACATGATATTAGTTTTCTGAATGTTGAGCGTTAAGCCAACTTTTTCACTCTCCTCTTTCACTTTCATCAAGAGGCTCTTTAGTTCTTCACTTTCTGCCATAAGGGTGGTGTCATCTACTCATCTGAGGTTATTGATATTTCTCCCGGCAATCTCGATTCCAGCTTGTGCATTACATGTTGATTTTTTACTATAGAATGAGAGACTTTAGTTCATTTCCACCTTCCCACTTCCACTTTCTACCACCCTATATGGACATTTCTGAAATTGGGGTTAAATCAACATTTGGTATTTATATAACCATGAATATGTACATATATTCACTTAGAAAAAGATAGAGACCCCTCTGTCCTGGCTCCGATTGGGATTGGCTGCTCACTGGGTCTGCTGTCCAGTTGTGACTCAGCTTCTTTTCGTCAGCTCCCGGGGAATTTCCTTTGTCCACACTCTGTGTTGAAGCCTCTATTTCCTAGAATCTGTGTCTTCCTCTTTCATGGTTTAATTCTTTCCTTTGGTGGAGTACATCCTTCTGGAACTTTCTGAGAAGAAGGTACTCTTTACCACTGCGTGGACTGTAGACCGGCAGCCTCCTCTCTCATGGGATTATCCAAGCAAGAATACTGAAGTGAGTTGCCATTTCCTTCTCCAGGGGATCTTCTCCAACAGGGGATCAAACCCGCATCTCCTGCATGCAGGCGGATTCTTTATGCTGAGCCACCAGGAAAGCTCCCGAGAAGGAGTTGGTGGAGGGAAATTTTGAAGCCCTTGCTGGTGTGAAAAAGACTTTATTTTATCTTCATATTCAATTAGTATTTTAACTAGGTGTCGGGAGTCGCTGGGAAGTGCCCAGACCGTGACAAGGTCACAGGATGAGAGAGGAACCTGCAAGGCAGCTCTTCCCCTCAGGGTCACCCCGGGGACCCAGTTTGTCCCCTTTCTCTTTCTGTCTTACTGTTATTGTGCTTTCTACTAAATCTTGGAAATGTAATATGTAGTAATCAGGCCTCCCCAGAATAGCCCAAGCCGAGGGTATGGCTATGGGTAGAAATAAGGAAAAGGCCACAGGCATAGTTTGGCTGCTTGCTCAGAAGATTATAATGTTCTAGATTAGAAAAGAGTAGAGACATTTAGATTCAGAAGTAGATGTACTGCTTCAGTTTACTTGCTCTTTGGTCAAGAGAGTTTTCATTGTTGCTATTTCAGTGCTGCTATTTGTCCACTGTTTCCATTCCCTTAATAAACATAGAATATTATGGGTATTTTTGTAGAATTAGAAAATGTGTAACATAGGATTTCAATAGTATGAAAGATTTATGTTAACCAGCCTCACTGCCATCACCTCACTATTAATAGAGGTGTTTTGCTGTTTTAGAGGTGTTTTGCTGTTTCTTAGTTAAAGATTGTAGACTGAGGTTGTGTGGTCTTAGACAAAGAAAAATATCGAGGTTTTCTCATGGTACTATTCTCAGAAATGTCAAACATGTTTTTCATAACCCTTCCCATGCATTGTTTTATTGTCCAAAGAATTCATACTATATCTGGAATCTATGGAACATTGTTTTTGTCAGAGTGAAAATGTTAGGCCATTGAGGCAAGAAGACTATGTACAGGACATTCAAGGAAAAAGCCCTGTAATCAAGATTGTTCCAGATGAAGTCATTGGAAAAGATATGAGGGAAAGTGTTGATGGAAGTATGAAACCAACATCTGATGTAACATGGGGTGATGGTAAGGGGGAGGCAAGAAAAACAATTCTATATAATCTGAGCTGTTAAAAAATAAACAGAGAGAGTTCTTGCATTGCAACCAGAGTCCATGCACTTCTTTTCGCTGACGTCACTCATCCCTTGAGTATTCCTGGACTGCCGGGGTTGGACTCCGGCAACAAGGCAGAGAATTCTAGGTTGGAGAAGATTTTCCTCAAAACTTGGAAGACATCGCTCCATTCTCGTCCAGATTTTGGTGTTGTCAAGAAACCCAATGCCAATCGTTCTTAGTCTGTTCTGTAAACTTTCAGGATCTTTTCCTTATTGTGGATGTTCTGAAGTGGCAGGTAACATGCTTTTTTGGCCCTCTGGTCCCTCATTTTTCTGTTTCAGAGGATACTTCAGTTCTGAGAAATGTATTATTTCCTTAATAAATTTGTCCTCTCCATTTTCTCTGCTTTTTCTTTCTTGAGTACCTAGCATTGTTTACGTATTTTAATATATATTAAATATATTTTAATAGCATTGTTTTATACCTAGCTCTGGTATACCAGAATCTGTTCTAGGCTCTTGGGACATAACAATGAACGAAAGAGATAAAATCTCTCCCCATGCTGAACTTGTGTCTTTACAATGGTGGGCCAGATGTTGAATTTTCTGAGTTAATGCTTCAATTTTCTCATCATTTTTATTTCCCCTTTTTTATAATTAAGACTCTCCCCACTCCCCCCCTGTTTTTTTGGACCACACAACAAGGCATCCCTCACCAGGGATCAAACCTGTGTCCCCTGCAGTGGAATCACAGAGCCCTAATCACCAGGGAATTCCCGAGACTTTACTTTTTAAAAAAACTTTCATTATTTTATTTATTTATTTATATTTTTGGCTGTGTTGGGTCTTTGTTGCTGCACGAGCTTTTCTCTAGTTGTGGTGAGTGGGGGCTACTCTCTAGATGTGGTGTGCAAGTTTCTCGTTGTGGTCGGTGGCTTTTCTCTGTTGTGGAGCACAGGCCCTAGGCACATGGGCGTCAGTAACTGTAGCACAGGAGCTTAGTTGCTCAGTGGTGTGTGGATCTTCCTGGGCCAGAGATTGAACCAGTGTCCCCTGCATGCCAAGGCTGACTCTTAACTACTGGACCATCAGGGAAGCCTGACTTTACTTTTTAAAGCAACTTTAGTTACCAAAAAATCAAACAGATTGTGTAAAGGGTTCCCATATGCTCCCCCCTTCCCTGTTCCTCTCTGTTTCACTTTCCTCTATAGTTAATAGTTCTCAGTAGTGTGAAACATTTATTATAATTGATGAACCAATATGCTAACTGGAGTCCATAGCTTTCATTTGAATTCATTCTTTGTGCAGTACAGGCCCATGAGTTTTGAGAAATACATGTCATATACCCACCATTATCATATCATTCAGAATAGTTTGTCCTAAAAATCACCTGTGCTCCATTTATATCTCCCTCCAACAAGCACTGATTTTTTTTAATTAGATCTTTAGTTTTGCCTTTTTCTACAATGTCTTATAGTTGGAATCATATAGTATGTAGCCTTTTTAGACTGGCTTATTTCATTTAGCATATGCATTTGAAGTTCTGCCTTATAAAGCTGTTTATGGCTTGATAGCTCATTTCTTAACACTGAATAATATTCCATTATCTGGGTATATCACGGTTTGTTCATCTGTTTAAGGACATCTTGGTTGCTTCCAATTTTTTGCAATTATAAATAAACTTGCTATAAATATTCGTGTACAGGTCTTTGTGTAGAACACAAGTTTCCGACTCATTTGGGTAAACATGAACGTGATTGCTGAATCTTGTGGCAAGACTGTTTTCCCCCTAGCTTTATTGAGAGATAGCTGACATATGAACTGTGCTTAGCTTTTTAAGATACTGCCCAACTGTCTTTGAAAGTGGCTATACTACTTTGCCTTCCAACCAGAAACAAAAACAAATGAGGGGTGCTCTTGCTCTGCATCCTTTCCAGAATTTGGTGGTGTTGGGTTTTTGTTTTTGGTGGTTTTTTCTTTTTTTTGATGCTAGCCACTCCAAATCAATGTACAGTGGTATCTCATAGTTATTTTAATTTGCAATTCCCCAGTCACATATGACATGGGGCATCTTTTCATGTGCTTGTTTGCCATCTGTATATCTTCTTTGGTGCAGTGTCTATTCAGACCTTTTGCTTTTTTAAAATTGGGTGGTTTGTTTCCTTATTGTTGGGTTTGAGTTCTTTGTATATTCTGAATACAAGTCCTTTTATCAGATACACGTTTTGCAAATATTTTCTCCCAATCTGTGACTTGTCTTCTCGTTCCCTTAACGATGTCTTTTGTGTAGTAGATTTTGATTTTAATGAAGTCTGACATCGTTTTGGATTGTGCTTTTGGTGTTCTATTTTTAAAATTATGCCAAACCCAAGGTCACCTAGATTTTCTCCTATGTTATCTTCTAGAAGTTTTATAGTTCTGAATTTACATTTAGGTCTAGGACTCATTTGGGGTTAATTTTTGCCAAAAGTGTAAAATCTACACTTGGATTAATTTGGGGTTTTTTGGCCTGTGGATCTCCAGTTGTTCCAGCACCGTTTGTTAAAAAGACCTCTTGTCTCTTCTACTTCCTGAGAGATTTTCTCATCAGCAACAGATATCTCCATCTTGGTTTAGAATGCTTTTTTAAAAAAACAAAACAAAACAAACTCTGTCTTGGCCATGGAAGGAATGGACCCATGCCCTCAGCACCCTCCTTTCACCTCCAGCAACAGTGCGTGTTTCTCTCTGTACCTTGGGGTCACTAGGTGGCATCCATTCTGCTGAGCTCTGCCTTTTCCCTGCTTTGTGGTTGACCATATTGGGTTGGCCAAAAGAATCAAACATTTTTGCCAACCCAGTATATGCAGGTCTTCTGTAGGTATGAAAATTCCAACTTGTGGGAAAAAACTGACCATTTAAATTCAGTCCAGAAATAGGGACTGACTTCCTGATGCAGAGAAATGCTACACAACGCAGAAAAGAACACTCATAGAGTCATTGTTGGAGAAGGAAATGGCAACCCACTCCAGTGTTCTTACCTAGAGACTCCTGTGGACAGAGGAGCCTGGTGGGCTGCCATCTGTGGGGCTGCACAGAGTAGGACATGACTGAAGTGACTGAGCAGCAGCAGCAGAGTCACTGTAGTTTAGGGGTTCCAAGTATAGACAGCTTGGGTTCAAAGACTGGCTCTGCCTCTGCCTGGCCATGAAAGCTTGCATAAGACAGTTAAACCCTTTCTGCCTCTGTTTCCTTATCTCTAAAGTAGGAGTAATAATAGAAATTGCCTCCTAGGGTGGATTAAATGACTTATTTCATGCCAAGGGGGTAGAACAATGCCTAGCACACAGGAAGAGGCATAAACATATTTGCTATGATCATTACTGCCTGACTAAGCATATGAGTCACCAAGAACTCAGAATCAAACTTTATTCCCCTTGTGCAACTTGTCACTGGAAATAAGGCAAGCTGGGGCTGGAATCACTGGGGTAGCTGACTCATTCCAGCTTTTCCAGTCCCGACCAGCTTTCACATTTCAGGGCTCATTTAGAATGAGGAAGTACCAGCATCAATGATAAGTGAAAGGGTTTACACTGCTTTAGCAAACTATTTTATTGGCGTCCCAGAAATATCATGACCCCAATTAATCTAGTCCTGGGAACTGGGACTGTTTATAAGTCCCCATTGGGTTACGCCAACTCAGTACTGGCTCAGGAACACTAAATCTAGGTACCAAGGAAACTTCAGGTTCTTCTCTGATAACCTGACCCTGTTTTCTTGGTGCTACTTCTATCACTTCATCACCCACACTACCTCTGCTCCTAGCTCCCACTTCCAAAAGTAGGATGTTGTCCGAAGCCCTGTCAATCTCCCTGGAAGGACTCCAGTTTTCACATCAGAGTTTGACCTTTTACTGAGTTCAGAGACAGACAAGCTCCCTAGAACTTGGGAACCAGCCCATGGTACTAAGTTCAAAGGAAATAATTGTGCCTCTGCATGCGTGCCCAGTCGTGTCTGGCTCTTTGCAACCCTGTGGATTGTAGCTTATCAGACTTCTCTGTCATGGGTTTATCCAAGCAAAAATACTGGAGAGGGTTGCCATACCCTCCTCCAGGGGATCTTCCCGACCCAGGGATCGAACCCACCCCTCCTGCATTGGCAGGCAGATTCTTTACTACTGAGCTACCTGAAGGAAATGAAATAATACTCTTCCTTATAATGTAATCAAGTAAATAGAAAAGGTCAATATATATAGTTAGATGTCTTGGGAGAAAAAAAATGAAATAATTTTTTGAAGAGTTCTGAGATGTTTTAAAGTTTCTTTTAAGTGTTTTCCCTTCCCTTGTCTCCTGATCTATCTCTTACATCTGGATTTGGGGAGTGGTTGAAATGGTATAGTCTCGATTGCTGGAAGAAAGTCATCGTCAAGTTGGGGTGTGTGAAACACAGGTCTTTAAGAAATGACGACTAGCTCTCATTTTCTCTGTCCTTGACAGCAAGGTCAGAAAGAGGGGGAAAGTGGGTTAGTTCTTTTTAAAAGTGTTGAGGAGGAGGTTGAAAGGTTAGAAAGCTCAAGTCTCCTGGAAACTTTGTGTGGGAATTCCATCACTTTATCTTCAGGACCCAAGGTAATAATGGTCATGATGATGATGGTAATGATGTTCACATGAAAGCCTTTCATCTATAGACAAAAAGCACAACACAACCACTAATTAATTCTGAGGGCAAGGCAGGCAAACATCATTATCTTCAATTTACAGGTTAGGAATCCAGGCAAGAGGAAATTAAACCCTTTACCAAGGCCAGAAATGAAGAGTACCCACCTCCTTACTTCTCACTGGTTGCCCTAAAGATGGCTTCAGAAGGTCTTTGGTTTATGCCGCAGAACAAGCTAGCTGCTTGTTGTGTCTGACTCTTCTCTTTACAGAGTTTGATGAGGACAGGAAAGATATCTGGTAGAATGATGTCTCTACCAGAGAATGATTTTGAGGGTGGTTACATCTCTACCTAACCATGGAAGTGGAAGTGCAGAAGGTGTACATGAAACACTGTAATCCACTTGAAGGCGAGAACTGTATAACTCACCTTTTCGTGTCAACTGCAATACCCAGCATAGAGTCTAGCCATAGATCTTTACCAATTCTGGTTATTTTTGGAGTGATCAGTTCTTTGGCAAGGAGACATTTTCTTTTTATCTAGTGTCTATTGAGTTAGTTTAATTTTCTTATTCCAAGAACAATTTAGGGAGTGTGGCAGAGAAAGGAGAGCCAACCATCAAGGATTCATGTTCCTTCCCATATAGAGTTGCTTGAAGGAAGAGTGTGCCCAACTGGGAAATATATTTCCAAGAAATTTTGCATCTGTGTGACTAATGTTGGCCAATGGAAAGTGCAAAGAAATGGTGTGTGCTTTCCAGGTTGAAGCAGTCAATTTTCTGATATGCTTCCTATCTTTCTACCTCATGGTGAAAAGGACCTGGGCTCCTGAGGAGGGGAATCACCACATAATAGCTGCATTAGACTTAAGTCAAGTGAGAGGCTGAGTGTGTGTGCCCAGTTGCTCGGTCGGGTCTCACTCTGTAACCCCGTGGACTGTAGCCTACCAGGCTCCTCTGTCTATGGGATTTCCAAGGCAAGAATACTGGGGTGTGTTACTATTTCCTTCTCCAGGGGACCTTCCCCACCCAGGGTTTAAACCCATGCCTTCTGTGTCTCCTTGCATTATCAGGTGGATTCTTTACTGCTGAGTCACCTGTGAAGCGCAACTCAGAGGTCATCCTCACTTACTGCTTTGAGATTTTGGAGCCATTTGTAATTTAATTGTAAATCTAGTAGGCCTACTCTGACTAATACCCTAGAATATATCCAATGTGATCAACAACAACTAAGAGATGAAGCAATTAAGGCAAAAAGAAAGCAAGGGTAGGAAAACAGGATGAACACAAGTGCAAAGGGTGTACAGACAATACATGCCCTGTAGTACTGTGCAAGTTGTTGGAAGTAGGCAATGTGTTTAGCTTTGAATTTCCCAACATCCAACGTAAACAGAAAAATTCTGTAAGTTACCAGATTCATTATGCCCGGAAAAGAACACAGGCTCACATTCAGGAGAAACACACATTTTTCTGGTTATTCAAACCTAGAGGCATTTCTCTTAAGAGGCCTGAAAAAGGGGATCAGTGCTGTCAGCTGGATTGGGCCACATCCTTAGTAGCACCAACTTCCCAGCTGGTGTTAGTAGTAAAGCACCTGCCTGCCGATGTAGGAGACATAAAAGATGAAGGTTTGATCCCTGAGTTGGGAGGATCACCTCAAGGAGGAAATGGCAATCCACTCCAGTACTTGTGTCTGGAGAATCTCATGGACAGAGAAGCCTGGTGGGCTACAGTCCATAAAACTGCAAAGAGTAGGACACGACTAAACCAATTTAGCACTTAGTAGTATCACTGAAATGGCCCTACAGCTGGCATAGTGTTCACTAATGCAAAAGAGGGCATTCTATGAAAGGCCAGTTCAGAAATGGACCTTTTAGGAGAGGCTAAGAAAATACAGTGCACAAAGGCAGCTGTCTGATTGTCTGGCTTAATCCAACGTGGTGGCTTCCTTGCTTTAGCACAGGCTCTGGGAGTATCACTAGAGAATCAGAACCATCTGGGACTTCCCTGGTAGTCCAGTGGTTAAGAATCTGACTTCCAATGCAGGGGACATGGGTTCGATTCCTGGTCCGGAAAGATCCCACATGTCTCAGGGCAACTGAGCCGCAACTAGAGAAGCCTGCAGGCTGAAACAAAGATCTGGAACATCCTAAATAAATACATAAATACCGTCTGCTTCTAGATGAGCCACAAAATAGAAGCCCAACCACATCATCCTGCAAGAAAACAGCCTGACCCACTGCCTGGATGGTCTTGTCCTTTGATCAGATGTGCCAGGAGGCGGCCCAACACCTGACTTGCTGACCATTAATCGAGGAAGTTCTCCACCCTGACCCATTTGCTTGAGCGGATGGTCCCAGTGAGGATTTTCATTCAGTTTCCACATCTGAAGGGTGGTGGTGGGAAGGAAGTCAAGGCTACACCTACTGAGGTCACCCTAGGTTTCCTAAGGTCCGCAGGTGTGGATGACAAACATCTGGCCAGGAAGCCGGTCCTTGGAGTGAGGTTTCTCGGCCACGCCATCAGGAAAGAGGAAGGCTCCTTGGCGTCATTCTGGCTGGCATTCAAATCCTCGGGGCTTGTGGAGCAAGGAATGGCCTTCTAAAGGCTGCCCTGCCCAGGTCTTTAGGATGAACTGGATTACATCTCCTAATGTCTCATCCTTCCTGAAGCCAGGTGCTTCACCCTGCCAGCAGGAATCACACACCTCCCTATGAAGGAGGTAACCAGTTGTTCTCGGGGAGTGATGAGCCATGGGGAATGACTTGACTTTTCTCCCAGAAAGTGTGCTCTCCATTTGCCTAGAGGGACAAAGAGTAGACTCGTCAAAGATTTCAAAGCTGCTTTAACTCTTGTCCTCCCCTCTCTCTTTTCCTTCTCCCATTCCCTTCCTCCCTTTAAGACACAGCTGGAAGGACTTCCCTAGTGGTCCAGTGGCTAAGACTCTGTGCTCTCAATGCAGGGGGCCTGGGTTTGATACCTGGTCAGGGAACTAGATCCCCATGTGTCCCAATCAACACCCAGTGCAGCCAAATTAATTAATTAAAAAAAATTTTTTTAAGACACAGATGGAAACAATGTTAACCCTAAACCATGGATATTATATTTACCAGTGATAGTAAGTAAGCAAGTGTTAGTCACTCAGTGGTGTCCGACTCTTTGAAACCCCATGGACTGTAGCCCACCAGGCTCCTCTGTCCATGGAATTCTCCAGGCAAGAATATTGAAGTGGATTGCCATTTCCTTCCCCAGGGGATCTCCCCAACCCAGAGATTGAACCTGGGTTGCCTGGATTGCAGGCAGATTCTTTACTGTCTGAGCCACAAGGGAAGCCCTGGTAAGTACCAGTGATACTTACTTACAAAGGCTGATACCAATCAGATGCAATAGCCTTCTCTTCTTTTTGAAGATCTTCATGAAACCTTTCTTTTTCCCACTTTGAGTATGACCAGGAAGTTGGTGGAACAGAGTCAGCTAAGAACACTGGCTTCTGGCTCATCAGATCTAGATTTGATCCCACCTGATTTCATCAGCTGCCGGATCTTGGCAAACCCCCCGTTTCCTCATGTGATTGTCTAGGAGGTTTAAGGGAGGTGATGTTACAAAATGCCTAGTAGGAATAACTGAGGTCCTGCTCACTAGTATCCTTTCTCTTCAGGCTAGACAATTACAGATACATTTTGTTGCTGTTTAGACACTCAGTCTTATGCGACTCTTTGCAACCCATGGGTTATAGCCTGCCAGACTTCTCTGTCCATGGGGTTTCCCAGGCAAGAATACTGGAGTGAATCACCATTTCCTTCTCCAGGGGATCATTCCAACACAGGGATCAAACCTGGGTCTCCTGCATTGCAGGTGGACTCTTTAACATCTGAGCCACAAGTGAAGCCCAGATATAGCTATAGCTATACACTATATATAATACATATAAATAACTGGTACATGGTTTTTAATGAATTCAATCATTTTATTATTGTTATTTTGTGTAGGAAGAGCCTCCCCTATCTTCTTCTGAAAATGTTGTCAGACATACAGTAATTTTTGTAAGTTAAATTGGATTTATTTTAAGAATTTGGGTGAATTTCAGACTCCCTCTGAGACTGTAAAGGAAGGCATGACTATTTGAAAAAAAAAATAAGAATCAAACCACTAAGCTAAAGCTCTGTGTCTGGTCATTGTATTCTTTAGAGACCTTTCCAAGACCTTTCATTCTTTGGGGTGGGGGGGGGCAGTGGTGTGTGGGGCTGACGTCTTTCCTCTTCAACTAATTTTTCACAAACTTCAAAGCCATTATCACACCCAAGGGTCACCAAACATCCTAGGATCTGAGTCACCGAGGAAGTGCCTGGAAGGGTGGACTTCTGGGTTCCTGGGGCAAGTGATGCTTCTTCCAAAAGTTAAAAAGTGTTAGTTGTTCAGTTGTGTCTCTTTGCGACCCCATTGCCTGTAGCCCTCTAGGTTCCTCTATCCATGTAATTCTCCAGGCAAGAATACTGGAGTGGGCTGCCATGCCCTTCTCCAGGGGATCTTCGTGGCCCAGGGATCAAACCCAGGTATCCCTCATTGCAGCAGATTCTTTACCATCTGAGCCACCAGGGAAGCCCCTACTTCTTCCTAGGGGTATGTGTTATCCTGGGCAGAGCCTGGCCTGATGTTGCTGAGGTTTAGAATGTGGTTTTTAACCTTGAAAGTTCCCTCTTAAAAGTCAAAGATGCTGTCTCCCTGGCATCTCTGCAGTTAATCCCCTGGAATAGTCTTATTGAGGGTGAAGAAATGCAAGTAAGACTCTCAGGGAACATGGACTATAATGTCTTCTGTTCCCTCCTTCCCCTTGCCCTATTGACTTAGAGACCACCCTGGCAACATCTCTATTTAAGGTGGGCTAGGACTGAGTTTTCCAGTTAATGGTAAACTAGAAGAAATTTTCCAGTAGACTTCCAGTTCACCAGTTTCCTGGGTCCCCTTCTTCGGTACCTAGAAGACAATACTAGTTTCTGGGACCCTGAAGCCTATGCATAGTAAACATGGCCTTTACCTTGGGTCTTAGTCTGTTCAAGCTGCTATAACAAATTACCTTAGACTGCATGACTTAAACAACAGAAATGTGTTTTTTACAGTTCTGGAGTCTGGGAAGTCCAAGATCAAGGTCCTGGCAGATTTGATGTCCAACAATGGCTCACTTCCTATTCACAGATGGCAAACTTCTTGCTGTGTCTTCACATGGTAGAAGGAGTGAGGCAGCTCCCAGGGGTCTCTTTCATAAGCCTCCTAATCTCCTTCCCGAGGACTCCACTCTCATAACCTTTCACGAAAAATGCCATCTCTCAAAGGTCCCACTTCCTAATACCAACACCCTGAGGGTTAGAATTTCAACACAAAATTTTTGGAGAGTGTAAATATTCATTCCGCTGTATTTGATGTTGTCATCTAGAAATAGGAAGCCAGTGGTTTAGTCTGCAATAAGCCAGAACCTGAATAAGTCAGGTTAACAGTAAACCAAGATCATAAGTAGTATGTGTTAAATGAAGAAATAGGGCCCAGCCAAGGCCAGGATGTTATGCAGTCCGGACACCTGTCTCCACCAACCACAGAGTGTGTTTATATTAATTTGATCAACTCCTGGTCCTTCTTGTTCATTTCTGTCTGCCTCTCCCTCTATGGAAGGGCCCACACTGGTATTTAACAGAAAGGTAAACTCAGGGAGAGCTGCAGGAGGTTTTGTATTCTCAGGAAAATGCCATGTGAACATGGATGTTTAATTAATAACTGTTTGCCTTTGGTGGTGGTGATGACAGGTTCCTTCCTAGTAGGATATACAGTTCCTGATATAGCAAGCATTATAGTTTTGCAGTTAATCATGTGCTTAAATTGGAGAAGACAATGGCACCCCACTCCAGTACTCTTGCCTGGAAAGTCCCATGGACGGAGGAGCCTGGTGGGCTGCAGTCCATGCAGTCACTAAGAGTCGGACACAACTGAGCGACTTCACTTTCACTTTTCACTTTCATGCATTAGAGAAGGAAATGGCAACCCACTCCAGTGTTCTTGCCTGGAGAATCCCAGGGACGGGGGAGCGTGGTGGGCTGCCGTCTATAGGGTTACATAGAGTCGGACACGACTGAAGTAACTTAGCAGCAGCAGCATGTGCTTAAATATATGTATACCCAATATATCGTATATAGTACTGATATGATATTTATGCGTGTGTATATATACACACAGTAGTTTCTAGGTGGCTCAGTGGTAAAGAATCTGCCTGCCAATGTACAAGCCACAGGAACCGCAGGTTCAATCCCTGGTCTGGGAAGATCCCCTGGAGGAGGAAATGGCAACCCACTCCAATATTCTTGCCTGGAGAATTTCATGGACAGAGGAGCCTGGCGGCCTACTGTCCATGGCATTGCAAAACAGATCTGACGTGACTTCAGTGGCTGAGCATGCATGCACATACACACACATACATATATACACACACAGACACAGGCACGCATATCTTGTGCCTTTGGTTTTGTGGTTTGATTGTTGTAGATTATATTTGAAACTTTCAGTGCCTTGAAAGCAGCAGATCCCTTGACCTGACATTCTGAGAGAGTCATTTCCTAGGCAGGTTGATAAGAAGTCTAGGGGTCCCCAATGAGAGAGAGGTCTGGGATATTCAAGGAGGAAGAAAGGACAAACTTTTTTACTTTTTTTCCTCTACATTCCTTAGGAATATATAACAATAATGTATCCTGCCTGAGGACAGTCTTTGGATTAAACCCTCTAGCCAACTCTGTTATCTTAAAATGTAAATTATGGGAGTAGGTCTGGTCTTTACAAGGATGTATCCTGCCTGAGGACAATCTTTGGATTAAACCTTCTAGCCAACTCTGTTATCTTAAAATGTAAATTATGGGAGTGGGTCTGGTGAGGTCTTTGCAACCTCCAGACATTCTTTGGATTCATTGGAGAGTATATAACTCCATTGCTAACACTATCAAAGGGGTACTCTTTTGCCCCCTTCTGATGCCTATGTCAGAAGCTTTCTCTATCTCCTTTATACTTTAATAAAACTTTATTACACATAAGCTCTGAGCGATCCAGCCTCGTCTCTGGCCCCGGATTGAATTCATCTCCTCCGGAGGCCAAGAATCCCGCGTCTCATCGTTCAGCAACAACCTTTCAATTCTGTTTTGGTGGTGCCAAGGTGCTGATGAGATATCTGAAGGGCTGCGTGGAGTCTGTGGGCTCCTTTCACACCTGCCCAGCCATCTCAGCAACAGAACTCACCCTCTGAAAAACCCGCCTCCCACACCTGTCTCTGAGGCTGGAATTCCTTCTACTTGGAGCAAAATCTTCTATTTCAGTTCTATTTAAACAAACATTCAAATACCCTAGTGGAGGCAACCAAGTTGAAACTTGCCGGAAGGCAGTTTTTACATCTAGAACGAGAAGTGTGTAGCCTCTTAGCTGGGAGTGGACACATCACTGGAAAAAGGAATTGAGAAGAAACCAACACAATACTGCAAAGCAATTATCCTCCAATTAAAAAAAAAAAAAAAGAGGAATTGAGAGTCTGAGAGTCAGAACTCATTACTTCACGCTTTTCCTTTCAACTTCATCTTGCTTCCCTGTCTCATCTTTGAAGAAGCTTCCAGTTCCTGGCAGGGTCGTGTTCGATGTGAGCCATGGATTATCTGTCTACATGCTTTATCTGTGCTTTCAATGTAAATTTTTGACCATCATTTATTCAAGACCTGGCAATAATTAACCCCCCATAAGGAAACCACATGATTTTCTTAGTGAAATGACATCAGAACATAATTTCCTGGAGTCATCGAGAACTGTAAACAGCTATAGTCACGTTTAGGCCATTGCGTGTCAGACAGTGCCAAAGTCCTCTTTATTTATACAATGTGTCTGACCTCTCTGGGCACTGCTAGGCTCAAGCAATGAGTGAGGTGGGTCTTCAGGGGACGTGGGTGAGTCTTGCCTGGGAGTCATGTAGACACAAAATTATCCTGCGTGTTTAACCAAAAACTTCCCTGGAGTTGGAGGTAACATGACTGTCCAAGTATCAAACGCTTTTCTGAGCTGTGCTTCTTCACTCAGTTGTATCCAACTCTGCAACCCCGTGGACTGTAGCCCGCCAGGCTCCACTGTCCATGGGGATTCTCCAGGCAAGAATACTGGAGTGGGTTGCCATGCCCTCCTCCAGGGGATCTTCCCAACCTAGGAATTGAACCGGGGTCTCTTGCATTGCAGGCAGATTCTTTAGCAGCTGAACTACCAGGGAAGCACTTTTTTGAGTACCTATTTGCTATTGGAACTCAAGAAATTGTTTGTTTTTTTTAAGCAAAAAAATAATAATACTGTTTCAGTCTTGAAAAAATGTGCCTGACACAGATGCCTTTCTGTTCTGAAAAGACAGCTACTCTCTCCTCAAGCCTTCAAATGCTAAAGTTCATTCTTATTTGAAGTAAAATTATCTGAAGGCAAATAAGGAGAGTTAGCTTCAGTTCAGTTCAACTCAGCCACTCAGTCGTGTCTGACTCTTTGTGACCCCATGGACTGCAGCACGCCAGGCCTCCCTGTCCATCACCATCTCCCAGAGTTTACTCAAACTCATGTCCATCGAGTAGGTGATGCCGTCCAACCATCTCATCCTCTGTCTTCCCCTTCTCCTCCCACCTTCAATCTTTCCCAACATCAGGGTCTTTTCAAATGAGCTCTTCAACTCAGGTGGCCAAAGTATTTCAGCTTCAACATCAGTCCTTCCAATGAACACTCAGGACTGATCTCCTTTAGGATGAGATAGCTTAGAGAGAACCATTAGGAAAAATATTTTTTCAGCTCTGTAAAGAATCTGACAGGACTGAGCGACTGAACTGAACTGAACATTTAAGCAATGCTGCCCTCTTCAGGATTAAACTAGAATTTCAGCTCAGCAGTTTATGTTAATACATTTCCCAACATTGGTTAGTTTGAAGAGAACGTGAAGGTTTAGGGATCTTTATCTATAGAAATCCCCCAAACTGGGATTTTTATCCATTTTATTTTACTTTACTATTTTACTTCATTTCATTCATTTTTATTATTTCAATTTTTTTTTTTTTTTTTTTTTTTTTTGCCACACTGCACAGCATGTGGGATTTTAGTTCTTTGACCAGGGTTGGACCCAGGCCACCTGCAGTGGAAGTGTAGAGACTAAACAGCTAGACCAACAGGGAAGTCCCTAGATGTCAACTTTAAAATGTGCAGGGGGCACATAATAGCTCACAACTATTTTAGGGGACTTAGGAAGGAAGCTTGAGGATCCCTGTGTTAGTCGCTCAGTCGTATCTGACTCTTTTTGCCCCCACAGAGTGTAGCCCACCAGGCTCCTCTGCCCATGGAATTCTCCAGGCCAGAATACAGGAGTGGGTAGCCATTCCCTTCTCCAGGGGATCTTCCCCACCCAGGGATCGAACCCTGGTCTCCTGCGTTGTATGCAGATTCTTTACCATCCGAGCCACCAGGGAAGATCCTGAAGATCCCTCCGTTCAGCTCAGTCGCTCGGTCATGTCCGACTCTTGGCAACCCCGTGGACTGCATCACTCCAGGCTTCGCTCCATCTTGGAGCAGCTCTTGGAGTTGGCGATGGACGGGGAGGCCTGGCGTACTGCAGTCCACGGGGTCACAAAGAGTCAGAAATGACCGAAGGACTAACACAGAGATCCTCAATCTTCATTTCTATGTCCCCTAAGATAGTGAGCAAGTGTGTGCCCCCTGCACATTTTGAAGTTGACATCTAGGGACTTCCCTGTTGGTCCAGCCATTTAGCTTCTACGCTTCCACTGCAGGTGGCATGGGTTCTAACCCTGGCCAGGAAACTAAGATCCCACATGCCATGCAGGGTGGCAAAAAATTTTTTTAATATATTTTGAAATAATAAAAATGAATGAAATGAAATGAAATAGTAAAGTAAAATAAAATAGGTTTAAAAAATGCCCCCTGAATCTCCTCGTGGGCAAAGTCAGCCTCCACTGTCAAGCCAGTGGACAAATTAAAATTGTGTTCTGACGGGAAAAAAAAAAAAAAACTTTACTCGATCGTTTTCCATTCAAGAAACTGTTTTGTGGTGGCGACCATGGCACGCTTGTCTTGAATACCAAGGCAGGTGAGCGGCTGGGGCAGGGCAGGCTGATGGCTGCTCTGCCCTGCTAGGATTTCCTTCCAGAAAGCTCCCTCTGCTTTGCTCTCATGGGAATTTCCTCTCTCGGATCTGAAGTTTCCTTTTGCCGGGTTGTTTGGTGCGTGTTTTCACACACTGGGGCCGTGTATGTGGTAAGACGTGTGGGACGGCTGGAGGTGTCTGTTTCTCTTTTGTTAAGTGGGAGAAGGGTGATGGGGAGGCGTAAACAAGAGTGAGGGCACAGGCTGAGTTCCCACAGCTACTTCTGGGGCAGTTTTCAGAAGAACACAGAGATGTTGAGGATGTGGGAAGTAAATAGTTGCCGTGGCCTGGCCTAAGGGGTAACGTCCTCCAGTGAGCAGACAGTTGACCTAATTACCCCGAGGAGCATGGTCACTAGAGAGCCACACTCTCATCACAGTCAGGCTCTAAGAAGCCACTTGAATTCAAGTGGTTCCTCTTCTCCCTCCACTCTTGCTCTGGGCTTTACAGGCAATGGCTTTCCTTCAGGGTCACCTGGAGGGCAGGCTTGTGGTGTGCCTCCGTCACTGTTGAAAAGCTGTTATTGTTGTTCAGTTGCTCAGTCGTGTCCGACTCTTTGTGACCCTGTGGACTGCAGCACGCTAGGCTTCCCTGTCCATCACCATCTCCCAGAGTTTACTCAAACTCATGTCCATTGAGTCGGTGATGCCATCCAACCATCTCATCCTCTGTCGTCCCCTTCTCCTTCTGCCCTCAATCTTTCCCAGCATCAGGGTCTCTTCCAATGAGTCAGCTCTTCACATCAGGTGGTCAAAGTATTGGAGTTTCAGCTTTGGCATCACTCCTTCCAAGGAATGTTCAGGACTAATTTCCTTTAGGATTGACTGGTTTGATCTCCTCAAAGCCCAAGGGACTCTCAAGAGTCTTTTCCAACACCGCAGTTCAAAAGCATCAATTCTTTGGTGCTCAGAGTTCTTTATGGGCCAACTCTCACATCCGTATGTGACTACTGGAAAAACCATAGCTTTGACTAGATGGACCTTTGTTGGCAAACTGATGTCTCTGTTTAAAGATTAGGTTTCTAGAAAGGAACTCTTTCTTTGTCTCTCTTGAAGATTTGGAGTTAACTTTTGGTCTCTAGCTACTTAGCAAAAATTAATGCCACCATCTAGTGCCTCTCTGCACATATGGATGGGGCAAGAGCCCAGGATGGATGTAGATGATGAAGCCAGAGGGCCTGGGTGAGCATGAGGATATGAGGATAATCTACTCTGTATTCTGGCCTGGAGAATTCCATGGACAGAGGAGCAGGCTATGGTCCATGGGTGTTGCAAAGAGTCAGACTTAACTGAGCAACTTTCACTTTTTTTTAGGTCCTTGTTGGGGCATGCAAGATCTATTTCTCTGACCAGGGATTGAACCTAGAGCCCCTGCATTGGGAGCACAGAGTCTTAGCCACTAGACCACCAGGGCAGTCCCTCTCCTTCCTCTTAATACTATGATATTCTGTGCCTTTTTAGGACATGCCTTGTATTTTGCCTTGTGCTATAATTAATTAACTACATGTCTCACAGCCCTTTGAGAGGAGAGAGGCAAATTCATCTTTCTATTTCCCAGCTGTCTAGCTCAATATCTTGTATGGAGCATGGGCTCCAAAAGTATTTCCAGTCCCACGGCCATCCCACACCACTGCTGTGTGAGTTTATAAAATACACCTTCCACGTAAATGCCAATTCTGTTTTCTCAGATCCAAGCAAGCACTTCTTCTCATCACACATTTCAAGAATGACATGATAAGTTCTGAAACTTAGTAGTGTCTTCTGGAATTCCAGCCAAAGGCATCTGTGAGGTACAGTAGTTGTGAGTGCAACCAGGGATTTTGTCATGGATGATGATGACACCCTCTGGGTGACATTTGTGAGGCCCTGCCTGGTGCTTCTAGGTCAGTAGACCTGAGTTGAGAGATGGAAAGCTGTGCATCAAGGGAAAACCAGGAAGTTCAGTCTGATTCATCTTCTTTTTTTCCTCTCCTGTAAGAGATACTTGGAAGAAAAGCAATGACAAACCTAGACAGCGTATTAAAAAGCAGAGACATTACTTTGCCTACAAAGGTGTGTATAGTCAAAGCTATGGTTTTTCCAGTAGTCATGCATGGATGTGAGAGCTGGACAACAAAAATGGCTGAGCACCAAAGAATTGATGCATTCAACCTGTGGTGTTGGAGAAGACTCTTGAGAGTCTTTGGACTGCAAGGAGATCAAACCAGTCAATCCTAAAGGAAACCAAACCCGAGTATTCATTGGAAGGACTGATGCTGACGCTGAAGCTCCAACACTTTGGCCATCTGATGCGAAGAACTGACTCATTTGAAAAGACCCTGATGCTGGGAAAGGTTGAAGGCAGAAGGAGAAGGGAGCAACAGAGGATGAGATGGTTGGATGACATCACCAACTCAATGGACATGAGTTTGAGCAAACTCTGGGAGATGGAGAAGCCTGGTGTGCTGCAATCCACAGAGTCGCAAAGATTTGGACACAACTGAGTGACTGAACGGCAAGGAGATACTCTGCTCAAAACTCAGACTCATTTATTGATGTAGTTTTTGAAACATGCTAAGTACCCAAAAGTGGATGTTTTCTGGGAATGCTTCTAAATTTTATCAAAGACACAGAAACATAATAAAATAAATCAAATCAAATAAATAAGTTAATTAAATGAAATAAATAAAATCAAACTTCAGGGTAATTCCCTAAGCATATTCTAACTCCCAACTAAATGTGTGAATTAGATTTAAATGATGGTCATGTGCCATCACTTAGTGGAGTTTGGATACATGGAAAATAGAAGAAGCGATAAAAATTTCTACCTACATCATATCTAAATTGGCAGGGACCAAGCTCATTTAAATATTCATAAGTCTGCAGATAAAAAGAGTAGCTGGAATGGTTCTACTGTGTGATGGTTTTTCAAAATAAATCAACCCAAACAAACCAAAAATTGAGAAAATGGAGGCTGTGTAAATTGTCTTACACATGATGCGTGAAGAACAATGCTTACGGAAAAGTGTGATTTTATTTGACCCCGTGAGGATGAAAAATCTTAGGTATCAAGTAAGAAACAAACTGTTGAATGGAAACATGTGCCAAGGCATATGGTACAGAATGATAGTTTCTTCTTCTCATCCTAGCTCTGCCACTAAGCTGCTGAGTTACCTTGTCTGAAGATCTGCCCATTTTTATACTTAAAAAACTGAACATGGGCCAATGAATGCAGATAGAAACATTTTGGATGCTAATTAGTCTTACTAAACAATCACCAAGGAGGAAACGGTGGGCTTCCCAGATGGCGCTAGTGGTAGAGAATCCTCCTACTGATGCAGGAGACACAAGAGCCCAGGGGTGGATCCCTGGGTCGGGAAGATCCCCTGGAGGAGGAAATGGTAACCCACTCCAGCATTCTTGCCAGGAAAACTCCAAGGACAGAGGAACCTGGTAGGCTGCATTCCATGGAGCTGCAAAGAATTGGACATGACTGAGCATGCTCACGAAAGGAGGAAAGGGGTGGAGTGGGAGGAACTGGGAGACGAACTGGTACATATACACTATCAATACAAAATACACAGCTGTTGGGATTATAGTGTGTAGCGCAGAGAATTCTACTTAAGGCACTGTGGCGTCCCTAATGCATTGTTGTTAGTGGCTAAATCATACCTGACTCTATTGAGACCTCATGGACGGTAGCCTGTCAGGCTCCTCTGTCCATGGGATTTCCCAGCGAAAATACTAGAGTGGGTTGCCATTTCCTTTTCCAGGGGATCTTTCTGATTGAGGAATCAAACCTGCGTCTCCTGCATTGGCAGGCAGATTCTTTACTGCTGAGCCACCTGGGAAGCCCATCCTAAGAAGAAGGGAAATCCAAAATGGAGGGGATATATGTATATGTATGGCTGATTCATTTCGCTGTGGAGTAGGTGCTAACACAGCATTGTAAAGCAATTATACTACAATAAAGCATAATTCCAAAAAAGAGTCAGCCACCTTTTTGATGCTAAAGTTAAGAGAATTCATCTACCAACTCTCTCACCCAACCTCTCCTTCTTCCTGAGCACCTACTACAAGAAATGCACGCCAGGCACTTAAGTATTGGGCAGCCAGGGTGTTCCCATGGAAACCAGTTCTAATCCGAGAGAGTTTTCCAATCAGGCTATAAATTGGGGTTACTGAGGGCAGCCTTCATCCTGCCAAGAAACAGAACCAGCCTTTCATAGGAGCAAGAAGCTCGCTGTCTACCGGGTGTTTATTCAACATCCTGAATAAAAGCCCTTTGTGGTGTTCCCCGGATGACCTCTTGCTGACCTTTCTCTTATATTCTAAACACCATTCTCATGCGAAGCTTATTGAGAGTTTTCATTCTTAATGCAAGACTAAGGTTGTCAGATTTAACAAATGAAAATACAGGCTATCTGGTTACATTTTAATTTCTGATAAACAACAAAATTTTTTAATATACAATATTTGGGATATATGTACAAAAAAACTATTGCTTATTTTTCTGAAGGTGAATATAATGAGGTATCTTGTTGGCAACCCTTTATGGGGATTCAACCGTCCTAATTTTCATAACCACTGGAATGTTTTTTCTTCTGTTTCTCTCTCCTAGCAGAAAACAAGGCTACACAGCCTGCACTACTTTACTTATCTAAAAAGAACATGCACTCTCCCTCCATCAGAAGTTATCAAAAAACACATGATAGATACACTTTTCATTAGTGATGATCCTGAAGTGTGTGTATTCTCTTCTCTCGTATTTCCTCTAATGATTGCCTTTCTCTCTCTACTCCACTTCCATCTTTGTCAACACTTGTCTCACTTTCTTAAATAAAAAAAATTAAAATCCTTTATTTCAGCCGTGGGATGTGAAGGACACTGGTTCGCAAACCCTTTATCTGTGTGGGCTTTGGAATCCCATGGCGTCTGAATCCAATAATAGAACAGCCCCCTGGTACTGACTCTGTAGCTAAGTAGCACTTGTGTGAAGTAAAGGTGGCCCTCACATTTATTTTCTATGTTTTTTAATATGACACAATAATGCTATCAGTTTGCTTTGTTTTAATATGAGATGTTCATGTAATTTTTTTTTCTTCCAAACATTTTGCAATTACATATCTGATTTCTCATTGATTCAAGATTTAGAAGAGAGAGTTTCAGTTTCCAAGTGGCTACATTTTTTTTATTGTTTTGTGTTTTTGTAGCTTATTATCTGGCTGTTTATTGTTGGTTTTATGTAATATCTGCTCTGGGGTCAGTTGGCATGCAGCATTTGATGTCCCTGACCAGGGATCGAACCCATACTCCCTGCAGTAGAAGCTCAGAGTGTTAACCACTGAACAGCCAGGGAAGTCCTAGCCCTCACCTTTTAAGCATTTGGAGAAGGCGATTTATTTTCCTTTTCTTTACCTAACATAATTATCTGGGGCATGGTTTTGGAATCAGGGATAACCAAAATCTTCACGGCTGGCTTCTGCCCCAACTGTTGTCAAGCATTCCTGTCCACAGGAAGCCTGCATGCAGTCCCTCCTCAAGAGTTTGGCCAATGGCCAGCCCCTGTCTGCAGCAGCCTGTGTTGGAACCTGCTGACAGACTATGGGTTAGCTGGCCTAACACAAGCTGGGCTCACACTCTGCTAGGCAACAGGGAGCTAATCACAAAGAAACAGAACCAGCAGAATGGCCACTGTCAAAGGCCACCGATTAGCTGCTTGAGGAGACACAACAGGAAGGTCTAATCACAAGGGAGTGTTTGTACCATCAGAGACAATCATGTATGGATGAGGTGGATAAGCGTACTTAGACTTCTTAAATGAAAGAAGTTATTTATAACTTGGCCACGCAGGATGTTCAAAAACAACCACGAGAAAACAACAGTCAGGAAGTGATCAGGGGTACATACTGGGGCAGAAGACCGTGAAGGAAGGAGGAGGCAGAATTACCGCCCTACCCACCCCAACGCCCCCCCCCCCCCCCCCCCCCCCCCAGGGGAGCAAGCTAGGTAGAAAGAACAATTCAGAAACACTTAGGAACAGGATATTGTAAGAACGCCGCAGCAAGACAAAGAGAGCACCGGAGTATTAAGAGGCTTTATTGGGCAATCGCTCCCGGGCAGAGCTCCCAAGCGCGAGCAGGGGGAAAGCGGGAGTCTACAACCTGCGGGAAGGGGAGGCGTCACCTATATACCCTGGCGGATGCAGAAGTGGCGGGACCTTTCCATATATGGTTAGAATCGGGCTCTAGGGTGCTGATTGGACTTTTCGGTCTCGTGTCAGTTTTGGATTGGCCGGAGTCTTGGTGCCTTCGTGTCCATCAGTCTGCCTGGCAACGGGCTGTTGATTGGTGGATGTCTGTCCCTGGGACTTATCCTGGACTTTCCGGCGGGGGCTTCTCTGTCAGCATTTTCCGGCTGGCGCTTTCCCGCCTGCGGTCAGCGTGACCTTTCAGATATCAGTCACACAGATCTCCCCGGATTGATTCATGACTCCAACACAGAGCGAGGACACCCTCACAGGATCAAATCTCAATGACCAACTCCAATATTCAAGGTCCACATAGCCCAGCACCAACCTCATGTCCCATCCTGTCCCCCACATTTCTCTTGCTTGCTGAGGAGTAGGGTCAGCCAGGAGGTCACAGGGCATTGACTCTGTCTTTACTGGGGCTTCTGTTAACCCGGATCACTTGTTGGATCCTCCACCCAGCCAGACAGCGTGGTCTTCTTGTGTTCTCAGACCACTCCTGGTGCTTTTTCCTCCCATGCCTCTAGTAGAAAAGCCCTCTCCTTTCCAGCTCTCTCTACCTAGCCCCTCCCTCATCCACCCCATCTTGTCTGCCTCATCCAAGCCTCTGTTCTTATTAGCTTGAATCTAAGTGTGGCAGGTGGGTGAGTATGTGTGGGCCTCTCCACTGAACCTCAGACACCTAAGGGAAGAAGATGCCTCTTAACCTATTTTTCTACCTCCAACTGCTGGAGAATACAGACTCTGGGACAGAATAGGTCCTTAGTAAATGTTCGTTGAACTAGATAAGTGGATGGATGGGTAGATAAATAGGTAGATGAATGGGTGGGTGGATGGATGGATCGGAGGGTAGGTGGATGGGATGAATTTGTGGATAGTGGCTGAGTGGCAGCAATCCACACTGACCAGGAAATCACCCCCAAGTTCTCCCTGGGCTAGGGAAGCCACAGAGCAGGGGAAAGGGCATGCACAGAAGGCAGAGGTGAGAGTTTTCACCTTAGCTTCTCCATCACTGGCCGTGTAACCTTGGTTGAGTCACTGCACTCTCCAACCCCAGGTACCATTCACTTAAAATCGGTGACAAGAACACATGTCTATCTGATGTTAGGGAGTTGTCCCAGATGCTGTCTCTTGAAGTCTTTTTCAGCTGTTTTGCAGCCATTATTCTTTCCACAGCACCTCCTGAGACAAGCCACAATGAGGAGGATTTCTATCACAGAGCTTCTGGTGTGGTATGTGGACCTGAGGAAGCAACCTCAGGATGTTTTACTGAGTGGTGGTCCACAGAGCCTGACATTTTCCAGCACCCTTGATGCTAGAATACTAATAATACCTGTTTGCCCTTTTTAACCTCTATGCCAGCAATACCTCAAAACACAACCTATGAATTTCTGCCCAACTTTTACTATTTCTCCTGGACTGAACATGTTGAGCAGTCTGGCTTGTTCCTGTCCATCTTGGAAGGCAGAGCCTTCATTTATGAGAGGTTTCCCCTTTATAAATGAGAAGAATGTGTCCTGACAGTGTGAATGTGCTGCTTAGTCTGTTCTTACACAAGGGGGAGGATTAAATAATCAACTTGGTTTAACACCAAGAACCAACACATCAAGGCCTGGTGAACACAGTTTTCCAGAGCAGCAAAGAGTATAATAAAATTCCAGTGATGCCTGCAACACTGGTCGTTGGCATGACGAGGAATGGTGCAAATCATTTCCCCACGGAGCTCTAGGTCTGTGCCTAAAGGGTCCCCACCCCATCCCACTGTAGACTTTCTCCCCACCCCCATCTCTCTTGCCCCAACCTCTCTCTTCTACCTCTCTTCATGAGGTAGCCTGGTGTGGGGTGGTTCTTAGTCTGTGGGGATGGAGGGCTGGGGATGCGTGCTGTGTGCTCAGCCACTAAGTCACGTCTGACTTTTTGCAACTCTATGGACTGTAGCCCCGCCCATCTCCTCCATTCACAGCACGTTCCCAGCAAGGACACTGGAAAGGGTTGCCATTTCCTCTTCCAGGGTATCTTCCTGACCCAGGGATCGAACCTGGGTCTTCTGCATTATCCTGCACTGCAGATGGATTCTTTACCCCTGAGCCATCAGGGAAGCTGAGGAGTAAGAAGGGAAGGAAAGGGGCAACCTGGGGCTTAGTGGCAACTTTGCTTGGACCCCTGGAATTCAGAGAGAACCCTCTCTCAGCAGGATATTTTGGTGGCTGAATTTTGCTTCTAGGCAACCCCGTTTCCCCCGCCCCAAGCACCATGCCCCCTCCTTGTATATCTTTGACGCTCCCATTTTGACCTTTCAGTCACCTCATTCTGGGCCCTAATGTAAGTGTCAGGAGATGTTTCCACATTCGCCTCTACCAGTGAGAGAGTGTGCACACCTGTGTAGGTGACGTGTCCGTGGGTCTGTGAGCTTTGTCCTGGCTACTGGTTGACAGGTTGCCTGGTTCTCATGTCTGCTGGGCAGCTCCTCAAGGCTGAGGACCCTCACATTGCCTGGACATGGCCTGAAGGAAAATCCTTAGCAAACTGTGTTTGGGGATGTAGCATGTTCCATCCTCCAACTTAGGAGGGGTTAGTGGTAAGGGGCTACGTGAAAAGACACCCTGTGCTTTCTTCCACTTATCACCTGCTGGAATCCTCTTGTGGTAAACCTGGCCGAGAAGTATCATAACTTCTGCATTTTTCACACGAAGACTCTGAGAAGCAGAGAGAGATGAATTCAAGTCCTTGTCTCTGGCTTCCCTGCTCTTATCTTTTTTTTTTTTTTTTGGCCTGGAGGCCTCCCATGGCTATCATTTAATTTCTTTTATTTTTATTATGCTGAAAGTGAAAGGCACTCAGTCGTGTCTGACTCTTTGCGACCCCATGGACTGTACAGTCTGTGGAATTTTCCAGGCCAGAATACAGGAGTGGGTGGTCCTTACCTTCTCCCAACCCAGGGATCAAATCCAATCCTCCCGAATCCAGGCGGATTCTTTACCAGCTGAACTATCAGGGAAGCCATGCTGAAAGTAATCAAACCAATACATGCTCTTTGTTTAACAAATATTTCAAACCTCCAGAAGAATATGAAGTGATTTCTGCAACCCCAACAACCTCCCTCTCTGAACTATTTCTCTAAGGTAACCCCTCAATGAACAGTTTGGGGCTCAACCTCAATATTCATCACAGCAATGCATTTCTTGAAATTTTCTGTCTCTTATCAAGTTTCTACTTCAGGCCTGCCTTTCCTTCACTTCGTCATTTCCTCACAGCTCTCTGCTGTGTGTCATGGCAGCTGGCATCACGCTAGTGTTCTGTGACTCAACCTACCCTCTTGTGGTTTCTAATTTACTTCAAGAAAAATCTCTCTTCTTCCTCCTTAAAATATTTTTTTAAATTTATTTATTGGATGTGTTTGATCTCTGTTGCTGTTCAGGCTTTTCTCTAGTTTCAGAGAGCGGAGGCTACTTTCTAGTTATGGTGCGCGGGTTTCTCATCATGATGGCTTCTCTTATTGCTGAACATGGGCTCTAGAGCACAAGCTTAGTAGCTCCATGTTATGTGGGATCTTCTCCAGTTAGGGATCAAATCAGTGTCTCCTACCTTAGCAGGCAGATTCTTTACCACTGAACCACCAGGGAAGCCCCATGAGTCTTTATTGAACCTGTTACAATGTTGCTTTTATTTTATGCTTTGTTTTTTTGTCCATGAGGCGTGTGGGATCTTAGTTCCCTGACCAGGAATTGAACCCTCACCCATTACATTGGAAGGACCACTGAATCACTGGATCACCAGACCACCAGGGAAGTCCTGTTTTTTCCTTTTTAACCATAATGTTTTTGCTTAGGGGGTGGGTATAGAGGTGGGTCAGAGGGTAGCCAGAGTGGAAAGGAACATCACTTTGTGGGAATAAATGGACAGATTTTCCCACAGAGAATGATTTCCTTATATTGTGAGGCTCAGGAGTCCTGTGGTGAGATTCTGTGGCAGCACAAATCATTCTTTCAAACAAAGTTTAGCTTTCCGACTTTCAGGGAAGGATTGCCAGGTAGTTAAGTGTTCTGATTAATTAACACTGGGATTCCGTATAAATGCAAATTGTCACATTTCTCACTGAGTCCCTTTCACAGACAGACATGGGTAATGTTATTGTTCAGTCACTCAGCCGTGTCCGACTCTTTGCGACCCCATGGACTGCAGCACACCAGGCTTCCCCGTCCTTCACCATATCCTGGAGCTTGCTCAAACTCATGTCCATCGAGTCAGCGATGCCATCCAACTATCTCATCCTCTGTCGCCCCCTTGTCCTCCTGCCCTCAATCTTTCCCAGCATCAGGGCCTTTTCTAACCAGACGGCTCTTTGCATCAGGTGGCCAGTGTTGAAGCTTCAGCTTCAACATCAGTCCTCCCAATGAATATTCAGGTTTGATTTCTTTTAGGATTGACTGGTTTCATCCCCTTGCAGCCCAGTAGACTCTCAAGAGTCTTCTCCAACACAATTCGAAAACATCAATTCTTCGGCACTCAGCCTTCTTTATGATCCAGCTCTCACATCCATACATGACTACTGGAAGATCCATAGCTTTGACTATATGGACTTTGGTGGCAAAGTGATGTCTTAATATGCTCTCTAGGTTTATCATAGCTTCTCTTCCATGGGTAATAGCTGAGGAAAATAAGGTGGAGTTGGAATTACTGGCTGGCTGTGACTTCATCTAAAACTGTCTCTCAGAGTAAGGGGGGATCTCTCCTTGTGCTCAGGCCTTGTCACCCTTCAGGTATCACAAAAGGTGACCAACCATCAAGGCCAGCTGATGACATGGACTGAAATGGGAACACAAGGTGCTGATAAGAAATCTTAGATCGAGAGGGGGAAAAAAATGTCACCAACATTCTGATCACTGTAGATACAAAGGAACATGCACTCATGGAGTTTCCTACTATATCAGATTCTGGCTTCACTCTTACTGCACGCTGATGTTTATTTCTCTTCTCCATGCAAGGTAAAGTGTATGGTGGGGAAAGGAGGACTCAGACAGAGGGTGACAGGAGCAGGTGCATGGCCCCCACCACCCCCATGACACCAGAAATGTTGAGGGCAAGGTGGGAAGAGGCAGACTTGGTGGTCACACACCCCTGGGCTGCCATTGATGGCATGGTTGAACTTAAGCACAAAATCTAACCTCAGGAGCCACTGGGATGTCAGTGGACATGGGACCCACCTCACAGGAAGGCTGAGGGACCTCAAAGAGATGTGAAAATGGTTTTCATTGCTCTTCAAATCAGAAAAAAAAACCCCACATCTTAATGAACATGTATAACAATGACTCTAGATTGTTTATGTTAATCTTTACACTAGTGTGATAAATATATGTGTGTGTGTGTGTGTATATATATATTTTTTTGTTTGTTTGTTTGTTTGTTTGTTTTTAAATGGAGGAAGGGGGCCACAAAGGTGAAGTGCCTTGAGCCCATGAAAGTCATAACTCAGTCCTACAGGTTCTAGAACTCACACAGCTTGGTGGCTTGGGATGCTTGACAAAGGCCAGAAGGACTGAGTCAACAAAATATCCCTTAGGGTTATGTAGGAGACATGCTTCATCAGCTATGGAAAAGTACAAATCTCCTGGAGAAAACCCTTATTGTCCAGATATGCAGAGCAAACAGTTTGTTCACTGAATAGGTGGAGTGTGAGGGGAGATTTTGTGCTGAGAGCTGAGGGGTGTGGTAACAGTGCTAGACTCAGTGTGGGGGACAAGGGGCACCATGTGTGGGCATTTTTATTTTTCATATTATCTATTTATTTATTGGCTGGACTTCACGGCATGTGGCATCTTAGTTCCCTGACCAGGGATCTAATCAGCAGCCCCTGAATTGGAAACTTGGAGTCTTTACCACTGGACTGCCATGGAAGCCCTAGGTGGGCATTTTTCAAACACCTGAAGCTTACATCTTAAATTCATATATGGGTGCTTGCTGACTCCAGCCATTTTTGCAGGACATTTTTTTATAATACACCACATTCCCTAGCTATCTCTGTGCATTTTTTCACTGTTATCCATGGTATGTATACACACATATTATGTCCAGTGGTACTAAGAGATTAAGACAAATAACAGTGGCTCCTTACTTCACATTTCTGTCTTTCTGTCTCTCCATTTCTCCTTGAAAGCCATCAACTTCAACCCTTCCAAGCCCCTTCTATTTTTCTGCTATTGAACTGAATATTTCTTTTTTGTTTGTTTGTTTCAACTACAGAGCTCTTTTATTTATTTATTTTTTCATTTATTTTTATTAGTTGGAGGCTAATTACTTTACAATATTGTACTGGTTTTTGCCATACATTGACATGAATCAGCCATGGATTTACATGTGTTCCCCATCCTGATCCCCCCTCCCACCTCCCTCTCCATCCCATCCCTCTGGGTCTTCCCAGTGCACCAGCCCTGAGCACTTGTCTCATGCATCCAACCTGAGCTGGTGATCTGTTTCACACTTGATAATATACATGTTTCAATGCTATTCTCTCAGATCATCCCACCCTTGCCTTCTCCCACAGAGTCCAAAAGTTTGTTCTATACATCTGTGTCTCTTTTTCTGTCTTGCATATAGTGTTATTGTTACCATCTTTTTAAATTCTATATATATGCTTTAGTATACCGTATTGGTGTTTATCTTTCTGGCTTCATTCTGTATAATGGGCTCCAGTTTCATCCATCTCATTAGAACTGATTCAGATGAATTCTTTTTAATGGCTGAGTAATATTCCATAGTGTATAGGTACCACAGCTTTCTTATCCATTCGTCTGCTGATGGGCATCTAGGTTGCTTCCATGTCCTGGCTATTATAAACAGTGCTGCAATGAACATTGGGGTACAAGTGTCTCTTTCAGATCTGGTTTCCTCGGTGTGTATGCCCAGGAGTGGGATTGCTGGGTCATATGGCTGAACTGAACATTTCTAAGGAATAAACACATACAGCTCTTTTCCGACTTGTCAGTTTCTGATGGTAGCTATTGTTGTCCTGTTGCGGGCGATGAGGGTTTAGCTGCCGGGCATCCTTACCTTATTTCTCCTCCTCCCTCCAGCTGCCCATTAGGTTATATCATAAACTTTTTTGTTTTTGTTTTTAACTATGAGGTGGCTCAGTGGATAAAGAATTCAATCTGCACTGCAGGAGACACAGGAGACATGGGTTCGATCCCTGGGTCAGGAAGATCTCCTGGAGAAGGGCATGGCAACCCACTCCAGTATTTTGCCTGGAGAATCCCCTGCACAGAGGAGCCTGGAGGGCTGCAGTCCATGGGGTCACAGAGAGTCGAACACGAATGATGCAGCTGAGCACACACATATTTAGAATGTTCATTATTAGTGCTGTGTAAATGTCCCATGCTGAGCCAACCATTACATTTCTTCTTATACATATTTAGGTTGTCCAGAGTTAATCTTTGTCTCCCTTTTATTATTTGGTTCTCTTTTTGTGCCACTCTTTAATTCTTCCTGAAGAGGCCAAGTAATCTGTAGAACATGATCAAAGCCACCAGGCAATGTATCTGTTCCTTTCATTCCTCCAGAGCCCTGCTGGGAGTGGGGGTGGTCTCATCCTGTCAGCATCAGGGTCCGCCTCCTGACTGCTCTCCTTTGTGGGATCCTAATGTTCTGTATCCACGGCCTTGCCCTTTCTTCCTGTATTTACTCTTTCCTTTTCTTTTCACATTTACTGTTTAGATTGGTAGCTTCTTGAGAAAGTAAACACAAGACACAAAACTTCTTGAGTCATTGTACATTTGAAAATGCCTCAATCCCACGTATCAATTGATAGACTGAGTTCCTAGAATTTTGAAACATCTAGTGTATCCCAGCTTCTCATGTTGTTGAGAAGTCCAAAGTCATTCTGATTCTTAGAACTTACATTGGGTTGGAGGCTTTTAGGTTGTTCTCTTAATACCAGGGTTCTTGAAATTTCATGGTGCTGTGCTGTGGGGGTCCTTTTTAATTTATCTTGTTGGATATTTAGTGGGCTCCTTTCAGCCCAGAGTCTTATTTCCTTCAGCCTGGTTAAAAGTTCTTATTCTCTTTCCTAAAATTTCCTTGCTCTGTTTTCTGTTTTCTCTTTCTCCATGTCCTATTCAATTCAGTTCAGTCGCTCAGTCGTGTCCGACTCTTTGAGACCCCATGGACTGTACAGTCCATGAAATTCTCCAGGCCAGAATCCTGGAGGCGGTAGCCTTTCCCTTCTCCAAGGGATCTTCCCAACCCAAGGATCAAACCCAGTTCTCCCACAGTGCAGGCAGATTCTTTACCAGCTGAGCCACAAGGGAAGCCCAAGTTCATCTAAGTTCTACACAAATAAAAGTCTCTGTATCTCCACAATCTTTTAGCATCTTCTAAAACTAGGTGGGCACTTCTTGTCTATCATTGTTTCCTCTTGGTACTCTTGATCCTTATGGATTTATAATTTTTAAATTCCTTGACGATCACTTTGGGGGGTTCTCAGAAGAAAGATTTGGGGGAGCAGTGCTGATGGGGGTAGGGCCAGAATGGAAGTTTCAGCCCTGTGGCCACCTGGTGGTTTAGTTTCTATCTTGCTGGCCTCTTTATTCCTTAGGAGCTGGACATACCGCTGGGTTCAGTCATTACCTTCCCCTCATGCTAATGACACCCTCAGTTTATAGAGGGAGAGGACATAATGGGAGGTTTTTAGATTGAATTCCTACAAAGTCAAGTCAAACTCCTGTTCTTCATAGCAGTGTCAGCTTAGACCAGGCGATAAGGCTGCTGCCGTGTCTTCCTCTGGGGAATGGCTCTCTCATCCTGAAAGTATCTATGACAGGCGGTGATATGAGCATCAGATCAAGAGATAACACGTGTATACAGAGAACAAATGAGTGGTTCCCAGAGGAGAGAGTGGTGGGAGGAGGGGCAAAATAAGGGAAGGATATTAAGTGGTACAAACTTCTAAGTATCAAGTAAACAAGTTTCAAAGATATACAGTGTAGGGAACATAGTATTTTATTTTTTACTTTATTTTGGTAAAGTTATTTTATTTATGTATTTGTTTTTGGGTGTGCTGGGTCTTGTTTGCTACGTGGGCTTTTCTCTAGTTTCGGCGAGTGTGGGCTACTATCTAGTTATGGTGCATGAGCTTCTCATTGCGGTAGCATCTCTAGGGCACCTGGGGTCTCAGTATTGTGGCATGTGGGTCTCTAGAGCACAGGCTCAGTAACTGTGACCCACATGCTTAGTTACTTCGCAGCATGTGGATCTTCCCGGATCAGAGATCGAACCCATGTCTCCTACATTGGCAGGTGGGTTCTTTACCCATGAGCCACTGCGGAAGCCCTAGCCAATATTTTATAACTTTGTATGGAGTACACTCTATAAAAATAAAGAATTACTATGTTCTACACATAAAACTAATATCGTAAGTCAACTGTATTTTTTTTTCTTAAAATTAAAAAATTATAGTTGATTTGCAATGTTATGTGAGTTTTAAGTGTACAGCAAAGTGATTCGGTTATCCATATACACTGGGTTGGCCAAAATGTTCTTTTGAGTTTTTCCATAACATCTTATATATATGACACATATTGATATTGATGTGTGTGTGTGTGTATATATATATAGATATATATATCAGTGATACTTGAATAATAAAAATGAGAGTGATATCATGTATAAGAGTGTTGTTATACTGTAAGATATTATGAGCAGGTTAATTATACTTGACAATGAATGGCAGAGCTGACAGCTAGTTGCTCGGGAGAATCTCTTGTTTGGAGGATTTTTTATTTCCTGGATTGTCCCATGATTCCCTCTGAATACTTGCTACAGACAATGGCTAGATCACTGGGAGCTTTGAACTTGGAAACTCAGTTGCCCTTTGTGGAGGAAACAAGGATGAATCAACATGTGCTGAAAAGGACTGACTCCCCCGCAAGAGAGACAAATGAGCAGTTGGGGAAATTCTAGCAAGCCTCACCCACTTTCAAGCAGGGTGGCCAGGTGCCAAAATGTAGTCACCAGGTGCTTGGAAGGTGGGTGTAATCAAGAAAGAGAGAACTGGCTTGTACCTTGTCCAAAGAAAGAATCTGACACCCCAAAGGCAGATCATCAGAGTAAAGGGAAGCCAGGGAGCTAGGGCTTATCAGTGTCTTCAACACCCTCATGAAGATGCCCATGGACACACTCCCATTGCGTCTGCTTGGCAGCTGTATTTTCTTAGCAGACATGGTCCACATAAGTCTGTTGCTGCCACTAGTGCAATTTTCTTTGTCCTAATTTTGTGTTGATTAAAGAGCTCTTCATTGAGTATGTGCTATGTGATGGACATTCTTTTAGATGCTTGTGATACACTGATAAGAAAGAAAGGCAAAGATGCCTGCCCTCTTGGAGCTTACTTAACAAGAAGAATAATTTTAAGTGATTAGTCACCGTGCTAGGGGTTGGACTGGGACACACAGTTAGGGGATATGGTTCCCAATTAGATCTTCCCACAGGAAGAGAATGGTTGATGAACTAATCCAGATACCTAGTCATTCCTGCACACTAAATAGGAATTACCTGCCTTCTGGTCTCTTGTGAGTTTGGTTAGCTTGAGATGATCCCAAAATTGAGCTTCTAGACACAAAGAATGTATGAGGAGAGCCTGGAAAGGCTGACCCTATCCTGTTGATTTTCCATGCCTGGATGTCCTGTAATTTCTCTCCCATGTCCCTTTCTCTCTTTAATCACACCAGACATGTTTCTTATGTCATCCATAATCACACTGCCTCTTGCAGGGCATATGGAGGAAAAGATAGTAAGTTTTCTCCTGTTTATTCCTGGCTACTTCTTGAGATCTATTTTGTACCAGCTATGGTGCCCATCAGATGAACGGGGCAGTTTCTCTCCACAGGCACTCCAAGTCTGCAATGACAGGGTGGGTAGTAGAAAGTTCTCTTGATGGACAGAGTTGAATTCTGGTCCTGGATCTGCGGCTGACTTGGGAGGGTGACCTCTGCTTCCTGGGCCTTTGTGATCGCCTCTGTGTCAGAGAAGGCTGATCCCTGACTTTCTTGTTGAAGGTATGTGTGGGACCCTCTGGAGAGTAACTGCAGGGGAAAACAGGATGTTGTTTTCCTGGGGAAAAGGAGAGAGGAGGACAAGGGGAGAGGAGGAGCAATGCAGAGTACTGCTCTTTTTTGTATTTTTCCACCACCAGATGCTTGGCTGTTTTCTCAGCTGCCCTGAGGAGTCACTGAGCAGACGGTCAGTCTCAGACACCTCCTCTCTTCCCCAACAGATGCTGGACTCAGGGATGGATAAACTGGGTGATGGATGAAGTGAGCAAGGGCATTGGAGCCCCGACTACAGGCCTGGGGAGGAGGAGGAGCACCAGGTGAACCCTGTGAGGTGTTCCTGCCCTTCCCGAGATGGGCTTCACTCTCAGCAAACAGATGGAGAAGGAAACAGCTTCTTCCCCATCCATGGTTTCCCTCCACTCCTTTCCCGCGCTTCTCAAATGCCATTTCCTTAAAGGAGGTGCAAAGAGGAGGGTCCTTTTTCCTTGACTTGTAGCCACCCAACAATTATACCTCTTCCTGGGCCCTGATCCTCTCAAAACATGCAGACACACACATAGACACACACATTGCACACCGCAAACATATTTTGCACATACTACACACACGCTACATGCTACACATATTACTACTGACACACACACAGCACACACTGTGCACACACATTACACATATTACACACTAACACACCCACACACACTAACACACACTAACGATGCACCACCAACACACACCACGAACATCATACACACACCCTGCCTTTAGCCAAAACTTTCACAAAACATTATGTTTTCCTCATTCATTTGCTCAGTAAATAACTATTTACTAAGACCCTGCCTCATGGCAGAAAGTGAAGAGGAACTAAAAAGCCTCTTGATGAAGGTGAAAGAGGAGACTGAAAAAGCTGGTTTAAAACTTAACATTCAAAAAACTAAGATCATAGCACCTGGTCCCATCACTTCATGGCAAATAGATGGGGAAAAGGTGGAAACAGTGACAGATTTTATTTTCTTGGGCTCCAAAATCACTGTGGATGGTGAATGCAGCCATGAGATTAAAAGACACTTGCTCCTTGGAAGAAAAGCTATGACAAACCTAGACAGCATATTAAAAAGCAGAGACATCACTTTGCCGACAAAGGTCCATCTAGTCAGTCATGGTTTTTCCAGTAGTCATGTATGGATGTGAGAGTTGGATCATAAAGAAGTCTGAGTGCCAAAGAATTAATGCTTTCAAATTGTGGTGTTGGATAAGACTCTTGAGAGTTATTTTGTCTGCAAGGAGATCAAACTAGTCAATCCCAAAAGAAATCAAACCTGAATATTCATTGAAAGGACTGATGCTGAAGCTGAAGCTCGAACACTTTGGCCACCTGATGTGAAGAACTGACTAATTGGAAAAGACCCTGATGCTGGGGAAGATTGAGAGCAGGGGGAGAAGGAGGCAACAGAGGATGAGATGGTTGGATGGCATCATCGACTCAATGGACATGAGTTTGAGCAAACTCTGGGAGTTGGTGAAGGACAGGGAAGCCTGGTGTGCTGTGGTTCATGGGGTCACAAAGAGTCAGACAAGACTGAGTGACTGAACAACAAGACCCTTCCAGGTTCCAGGCCTGATCTCGATTCTGGGGACCCTTGATGAACAGAATAAAATGAGACTGGCTTCATGGATCTTCCTTTCTGTGGGAGAAAGACCATGAACATATAAACAAATAAATGCACAATGAAGCATCCAGTTGTGAGAAATGCTTTGAGATGAAGTAGAGCAAGGTTGGGGAGCAGGGACCAGGGATGGCAGGATGGGGGTGGGGGTGAGGAGAGGATGGCTAAAGGGATGAGGGAAGTCTTTCCCCCTCCTCGGGGATCCATGTGCAGGGCTCCTGAGGAATGAATCTTCCCAATTTCCAAAACTTACATCTTTAAATGTCCCCAGTTTTAATTCTAACTAGCTTTGACCAAAATTATTTTACAAGCTTTGTGCACCTCTGCTTTATAACACAGACACCTGGCACAGTCACATCTTTCTCTAAAAGATGCAGCTCTTGGGGACACCTGGGAATATCCCGGGCTAGTCTCTAGGTTGTTGCTATTGTTGCAGTCACCAAGTCGCTTCTGACTCTTGATGACCCCATGGGCTGCAGCATTCCAGGCTTCCCCTGTCCTTCACTATCTCCTAGAGTTTGCTCAAACTCACATCAGTAGTCAATAATACCATCCAACCATCTCATCCTCTGTTACCCCCTTCTCCTCCTGTCCTCAATCTTTCCCAGCATCAGGGTCTTTTCCAATGAGTCAACCCTTCACATCAGGTGGCCAAAGTCCTGGAGCTTCTGCTTCAGCATCAGTCCTTCCAGTGAATACTCAGGTTGGCGGTTCTCAAAGTCTGTCCTGGGACCAGCAGTCTCAGCAACCCCAGAATGTGTTAGGAAGGCCCGTTCTCAGGTCCCTGAGACCCGCTGAATCTGAAATGCTAGGGGTGGGGTCCAGGAAACTTTTTTTGACCCTCCCCACCTTTGAACTGTGGTGCTAGAAAAGACTCTTGAGAGTCCCTTGGACTGCAGGGAGATCCAACAATCCAACAATTGCAGGATTCCTGCAATCCTAAAGGAAATCAGTCCTGAGTATTCACTGAAAGGACTGATGCTGAAGCTGAAACTCCAATACTTTGGCCACCTGATGTGAAGAACCAACTCATTGGAAAAGACCCTGATGCTGGGAAAGACTGAAGGCAGGAGGAGAAGGGGACGACAGAGGATGAGATGGTTGGATGGCATCACCGACTCAATGGACATGAATTTGAGCAAACTCTGGGAGATGGTGAAGGACAGGGAAGCCTGGCATGCTGCGGTCCATGGGGTCACAAAGAGTCAGACACAACTGAGCTACTAGACAACAACAACTCCCCTAGGTGATTGTGAAGTTCACTCAAGTTTGAGCAAGGCTGCTATGGGGATGCCCTTGGGGGCATGGCTGGGTGGGGAGGGGCAGAGCTGCATTATGCCCCACACCCAGCGACTGCTTTGCCCTTTGCAAAAGGAGCTCTTCCCACCTTTCTGCAGGTTCTGTCTCCCACCGAGGGCGGTCATCCGTCTCGGCTGTCAGCAGAACATCTCTGTCTAATTTGTGTCCCTTCTAATTTGCCGCTTCAGTCTGCTCTGTGTTGACAAACCAGATCACCGGCCATAACTCCATTATGCAGAAAGTAGGCATAAATTCCAGGGCTGCTGGAGCCTCTTGTTAATAATTTGCTGTCTTGCCTTCCAGACATCTGGCAGAGTGGAGAGAACACAGATTCTGGAGTCAAACAAATCTAGATTTCAGTGTGGGCTCCCACTCACATGGGGATTCTCTCAGCTGCTGTGTACGTCTATTGCAATTATGCTTCCTCAAAATGAGATAACCACAGGATGAGTTCAGGGACCCACTGTGAGACAGACCTGAGCTAAAATATCATTGATCACCTGACCTCCATAAGCCCCCACTCTAACTGGTGAGCCACAGTGAAGTGTTGGGTGTCCTGGAATTAGTGTTAACTGAGAGCTAGTGTCCAGTGATCCCTGAATATCTGGTTATTTCCTTTTCCCCAGTGCACAGTCACTCAGTAAAAGGAAGGCCAAAGGTATGTTTGGAGACAGCTGGGATAAAGAGGAACAGTATACATTTTTAGCAGTGTCAGTTCAGTTCAGTTCAGTCAGTCAGTCGTGTGCGACTCTGCGACCCCATGAACCGCAGCACGCCGAGCCTCCCTGTCCCTCACCAATAGCAGTGTAGCAAGGTCCAATGCAGCAGACTTGGGTTTATTCCCTGGGTCAGAAAGATTCCCTGGAGAAGGAAATGGTAACCTACTCCAGTATTTTTGCCAGAGAAATCCCATAGACAGAGGAGCCTGGCGGGCTATAGTTCATGGGGTTGAAAAGAGTCAGACATGACTTAGCAACTAAACCAACCAACAAAAAGGTCCCTCCTCAAGGTGGCCTGGCCTCCCCATCACTGGCTGTGTGATCTTGGCAGACTTACAACAAGAATTGTTTGGCACCAATGATGTGCATAGCAAAGCTGTTTCCTTTCTCCTGGGCTGGGAGATATGGGGGAGGGATTAACCTACGTGATTTATTTTATTGTTTTTGCATGTCATCAGTTTCTGAAATTTTTCTCAACCTTCATATTTTTTTAAAAGGCAACTTAAAAATATTTTTGAGAAATAGTCACATTCTGACCATTCACCCATCTAGAGTGCATGCCTTAATGACTTTTAGTATATTCACAAAATTATGCATCCATCATGATAAAAATCAATTTCAGAATTTTTTCATTACCCAAACAATATACCTCACATCCCCTAGCCATCAGTACCCCCAACCCTTGCCCCATTTCCTCCAGTCCTAGGCAATCTCCTCTGGTCTATTTTCTGCTTCTATAGACTTGTCTATTCTGGGCATTTCATGCAAGTGGAATCATACGACATGTGGTCCTCTGTTTTCTTTCACTCAGGATGCTATTGAAGTTCATCCACATTGGATGTGTCAGTGTTAGTACATTCACATGTATTAGTGCGCAGTTTCTCAGTCATGTCTGACTTTTTGTGGCCCATTGGATGGTAGCCTGCCAGGCTCCTCTGTCCATGGGGTTTTTCAGGCAAGAATACTGGAGTGGGTTGTCATTTCCTTCACCAGGGGATCTTCCCTACCCAGGGATTAAACCTGCATCTCCTGTGTCTCCTGCATTGCAGACAGATTCTTTACTGGCTGAGCCATCAACATGTATTAGTACTCCTTTTTATTTCCAAGTAATATTCCATTATATGGACAAATCACATTTTATTTATTGATTCATCAGATGGTAAATTTGGGTTGTTCTTCCTTTGGGGCCTTTAAGAATCATGCTGCTATGAACATTTGCATACAAATTTTTGCATGGATGTGTGTTGCTATGGACTGAATGTTGGTGTACCCCCAAAATTCAGTGGTTGAAGTTCTAACTCCCAATGTGATAGTATTAGAATGTGGGGCCTTTGGGAGGTAATTATGCCATAGGATGGGGCCTCGTTAATGGAATTAGTGCCCTTATGAGAAGAATAGACTGTAGCGCATGCTCTCTCTCTCTCTGCTATGTGAGAACACAGTAAGAAAATACCATCTATAAATCAGGAAAAGAACTTTTGCCAGAATCCAATGGTGCTGGTACCCTGACCTCAGACTTCCAGCCTCCAGAACTGTGAGAAATAGACTTGTTTGCTGTTTAGGTCACCCAGGCTATGGCATTTTGTTGTGAAAGCCCAAAAGGACTAAAGTATGTTTTTATTTGCCTTGAGTTTATATCCAGAAATGGAGTTGCTATATCACATGGCATAGAACTCTATTTTTAAACATTTTAAGAGTTGTCAGACTATTTTCCAAAGTAGCTACACCATTTTCTGTTCCCAATAGTGTATGGGATTCTAATTTCTTCATACACTTGCCAGCACTTGTCATTACATGACTTTTTTATTCTGGTTATCCTAGTGGGTGTGAAGTGGTATCTTATTCTGGTTTTAATTTGCAGTTCTCTGATGACCAATGATGTTGAGTGTGTTTGCATGTGTTTGTTGGCTATTTGCATATCTTCTTTGCAGAAATGACTATTCAGGTCCCTTTCCTATTTTAAAATGAGCTTGTCTTCTTATTATTGAGTTGTAAGAGTTCTTTATATAGTATATATTCAAGTCCCTTATCAGATGTATGACTTGCAAATATTTTCTCCCACTCTGTAAGTTGTCTTTTTGCTTCCTTTATGGTGTTCTTTGGTGCACAAAATTTTAATTTTGGTGCTGTTATTTGTCTAAGTCAACTTTTTCTAATGTCACTTGTGCTTTTGGTGTCATATTTAACAAACCGTTGCCCAATCCAGGGTCACAGGGTTCAGTTCAGTTTAGTCGCTCAGTTGTGTCTGACTCTTTGTGACCCCATGAATCGCAGCACGCCAGGCCTCCCTGTCCATCACAAACTCCCAGAGTTTGCTTAAACTCATGCCCATCAAGCCGGTGATGCCATCCAGCCATCTCATCCTCTGTCATCCCCTTCTCCTCCTGTCCCCAATCCCTCCCAACATCAGGGTCTTTTCCAAAGAGTCAACTCTTCGCATGAGGTGGCCAAAGTATTGGAGTTTCAGCTTCAGCATCAGTCCTTCCAATGAACACCCAGGACTGATCTCCTTTAGGATGGACTGGTTGGATCTCCTTGCAGTCCAAGGAACTCTTAAGAGTCTTCTCCAACACCATAGTTCAAAAGCATCAATTTTTCGCCGCTCAGCTTTCTTCACAGTCCAACTCTCACATCCATACATGACCACTGGAAAAACCATAGCCTTGGCCGGATGGACCTTTGTTGGCAAAGTAATGTCTCTGCTTTTTAATATGCTATCTAGGTTGGTCATAACTTTCCTTCCAAGGAGTAAGTGTCTTTTAATTTCATGGCTGAAATCACCATCTGCAGTGATTTTGGAGCCCCCAAAAAATAAAATCTGACACTGTTTCCACTGTCTCCCCATCTATTTCCCATGAAGTGATGGGACCAGATGCCATGATCTTAGTTTTCTGAATGTTAAGCTTTAAGCCAACTTTTTCCACTCTCCTCTTTCACTTTCATCAAGAGAGTTTTTAGTTCCTCTTCACTTTCTGCCATAAGGGTGGTGTCATCTGCATATCTGAGGTTATTGATATTTCTCCCAGCAATCTTGATTCCAGCTTGTGCTTCTTCCAGCCCAGCGTTTCTCATGATGTACTCTGCATAGAAGTTAAATAAGCAGGGTGACAATATACAGCCTTGATGTACTCCTTTTCCTATTTGGAACCAGTCTGTTGTTCCATGTCCAGTTCAAACTGTTGCTTCCTGACCTGCATACAGGTTTCTCAAGAGGCAGGTTGGGTGGCCTGGTATTCCCATCTCTTTCAGAATTTTCCACAGTTTATTGTGATCCACACAGTTGAAGGCTTTAGCAATGTCAATAAAGCATAAATAGATGTTTTTCTGGAATTCTCTTGCTTTTTCAATGATCCAGTGGATGTTGGCAATTTGATCTCTGGTTCCTCTGCCTTTTCTAAAACCAGCTTGAACATCTGGAAGTTCTCAGTTCACGTATTGCTGAAGCACGGCTTGGAGAATTTTGAGCATTACTTTATTAGCGTGTGAGATGAGTGCAATTGTTCGGTAGTTTGAGCATTCTTTGGCATTGCCTTTCTTAGGGATTGGAATGAAAACTGACCTTTTCCAGTCCTGTGGCCACTGCTGAGTTTTCCAAATTTGCTGCCATATTGAGTGCAGCACTTTCACAGCATCATCTTTCAGGATTTGAAATAGCTCAACTGGAACTCCCTCACCTCCACTAGCTTTTTTCATAGTGATGCTTCCTAAGGCCCACTTGACTTCACACTCCAGGATGTGTGGCTCTAGGTGAGTGATCACACCATTGTGATTATCTGGGTCGTAAAGATCTTTTTTGTACAGTTCTTCTGTGTATTCTTGCCACCTCTTTTTAATATCTTCTGCTTCTGTTAGGTCCATACCATTTCTGTCCTTTATCGAGCCCATCTTTGCATGAAATGTTCCCTTGGTATCTCTAATATTCTTGAAGAGATCTCTAGTCTTTCCCATTCTGTTGTTTTTCTCTATTTCTTTGCATTGATTGCTGAGGAAGGTTTTCTTATCTCTCCTGGCTATTCTTTGGAACTCTGCATTCAAATGGGAGTATCTTTCCTTTTCTCCTTTGCTTTTCGCTTCTCTTCTTTTCACAGCTATTTGTAAGGCCTCCTCAAATAACCATTTTGCCTTTTTGCATTTCTTTTCCATGGGGATGATCTTGATCCCTGTCTCCTGTACAATGTCACAAATCTCCATCCGTAGTTCATCAGGCTCTCTGTCTATCAGATCTAGTCCCTTAAATCTATTTCTCACTTCCATTGTATAGTCATAAGGGATTTGATTTAGGTCATACCTGAATGCTCTAGTGGTTATCCCTACTTTCCTCAGTTTAAGTCTGAATTTGGCCATAAGGAATTCATGATCTGAGCCACAGTCAGCTCCCAGTCTTGTTTTTGCTGACTGTATAGAGCGTCTCCATCTTTGGCCGCAAAGAATATAATCAATGTGATTTCGGTGTTGACCATCTGGTGATGTCCATGTGTAGAGTCTTCTCTTGTGTTGTTGGAAGAGGGTGTTTGCTATTACCAGTGCGCTCTCTTGGCAAAACTCTATTAGCCTTTGCCCTGCTTCATTCTGTACTCCAAGGCCAAATTTGCCTGTTACTCCAGGTGTTTCTTCACTTCCTACTTTTGCATTCCAGTCCCCTATAATGAAAAGGACATCTTTTTTGGGTGTTAGTTCTAAAAGGTCTTGTAGGTCTTCATAGAACCATTCAACTTCAGCTTCTTCAGCATTACTGGTTGGGGCATAGGCTTGGATTACTGTGATATTGAATGGTTTGCCTTGGAAATGAACAGAGATCATTCTGTCGTTTTTGAGATTGCATCCAAGTACTGCATTTCAGACTCTTTTGTTGACTATTATGGCTACTCCATTTCTTCTAAGAGATTCCTGCCCACAGTAGTAGATATAATGGTCATCTGAGTTAAATTCACCCATTCCAGTCCATTTTAGTTCACTGATTCCTAGAATGTCAACATTCACTTTTGCCATCTCCTGTTTGACCACTTCCAATATGCCTTGATTCATGGACCTAACATTCCAGGTTCCTATGCAATATTGCTCTTTACAGCATCAGACCTTGCTTCTATCACCAGTCCCATCCACAACTAGGTATTGTTTTTGCTTTGGCTCCATCCCTTCATTCTTTCTGGAGTTATTTCTCCACTGATCTCCAGTAGCATATTGGGCACCTACCGACCTGGGGAGTTCCTCTTTCAGTATCCTATCATTTTGCCCTCTCATACTGTTCATGGGTTTCTCAAGGCAAGAATACTGAAGTGGTTTGCCATTCCCTTCTCCAGTGGACCACATTCTGTCAGACCTCCCCACCATGACCCAACTGTCTTGGGTGGCCCCACACAGCATGGCTTAGTTTCATTGAGTTAGACAAGACTGTGGTCGGTCCTGTGATCAGACTGGCTAGTTTTCTGTGATTATGGTTTTAGTGTGTCTGCCCTCTGATGCCCTCTCGCAACACCTACCTTCTTACTTGGGTTTCCCTTACCTTGGACGTGGGGTATCTCTTCACCACTGCTCCAGCAAAGCGCAGCCGCTGCTCCTTACCTTGGACGAGGGGTATCTCCTCACGGCCGCCCCTCCTGACCTTGAACGTGGAGTAGCTCCTCTCCGTCCTCCTGTGCCGGTGCAGCAGCCAATTAACCACTATATTTTCCTCTAAGAGTTTTATACCTTAAGTCTCGCGTTAGTCTTACATTGATCCTTTGAGTTCGTTTTTGTTAGTGAAGGCGTGAAGGTCCAGCTCCACTCCTTTGCATGTGGCTTTCCATTTGTCCCCAGCACCATTTGTTGAAAAGACTATTCTTTCCCCTTTTCTGTCTTGGCGTCCTTGTGAAAAATCAGTTAATCGACCCCTTTTGTTTTGTTTTCATGTTTCACCCACAACAATTTTGCTAGTGAAGATATTGCTATGAGGAAAAAACAAACAGATGAACAAAGAAGCAATTTTGAGTATTTCTGGATGGCAGAGTACAGCTTCCATGCTATGCAAAGTGCTTCTAACCATCTGTTTTAGTGACCACTGCCCTATTTGTTGGGCAGTTTGCCGCTTGGCGTTATATACTAAAAAATTTTTATTCTCTTTCAAAGCAAAGAACAGAGACCCCTGAGAAATACGCTACCTCTGGATGGCTAGAGAGACTTAATATTTGCCTCAGTCAACCAGTTTTATTTATTCTAAGACTAAGACTTTTGACCAACCTCAAAGAGTCCACTAAAATTCTAGTTGTAAAACAAAAATCCATTGAAGATGTTGATACTTTTCTTGAAGAGTCACGACATCTGTTTCAAGGCTGTGATTTAAGAAGTTGCTTATTCCCAGAACTGCCTTCTCCAAGCAAGAGCACTAAAGCAGGTTGCTTTTCCCTCCTCCAGGGGATCTTTCCTGACCCAAGGATTGAACCCATGTCTCCTGCTTCTCCTTCATTGGTAGGTGTGTTCTTTACCACTGAACCATCTGGGAAGCCCAGTATTGATAACAATGCTCACCTATGGCCTGCAAGTCAGCTCCAGTTATAGGAGAGTTTTCCTCAGTCTGGTCTCAGATTTCATGTCATTTCCATTTGCTCCTCATTGAACAGATAGTACATTCAAAGCTCTGTATGTGTATTGTGGGGACAAGGAAATGTAAAGATTAACAAAAAAGGAGCAATTTTCACTGTAACGGAGTTTCCGATTTAATTCAGCAGGACTTTGAAAGAACTGAAATGTTAAAGGAAACAATGCACCATTTAAAAAGTTATAGACTTTTATGAGACAGTAGTTCCTGTGTTTGGGGGTCCTCTTTAGACTCCCAGGGCCCAGCATCAGGTTCAGTGAGTCACTAGAAGGGCTTACAGAAATCAGCAAAGCTGTTATAATCATGGTTGGGACTTGTTACAGTGAAAGGATCTAGACTAAAATTGACCGCAGAGAAAGGGTGACAGGATGAATTCTTGGAGAGACCAGGCATAAGCTTCCAATTGTCCATTCCCAGTGGGGTCACATGGACATTGAATTCTCTAGGCATCAAAGTGTGGCAGTGCACATGAAGTATTGCCAAAAAGGGAAGCTCAGCTGAGTCTTGGGGTCCAGGGTTGTTATTGGGGTTCTATAACAGAGGCATGGCTGACTGCTTGTGTGGTTGACCTAACTGCAGAGACCAAGCTAATGCCATGTGGCCCAAGGGTTCCCTAAGTCAAGTTGTCTGCATAAACTATCTAGCATGGCTGAAGACACGAGGTGTGTGTGTGCAGCATGCATGCTAAATCTCCTCAGTCATGTCTGACTCTTTGTGACCCTACAGACTGTAGCCCGCCAGGCTCCTCTGTCCATGAGATTCTCCAGGCAAGAACACTGGAGTGGGTTGCCGTGCCCTCCTCCAGAGGACCTTCCCAACACAGGGATCGAGCCTGCCTCTCTTAATTCTCCTGCATTGGCAGTCTGGTTCTTTAGCACCATCTTGGAAGTGAAATGTCTCTGAAATGTGCAGGGTTTGGACAATCTGGAATTGCTGAAATAATCCTTTACTGCATAGACCCAATATTTTTGGCTCCAGGGACAGGTTTCATGGAAAACAATTTTTCCACAGGTGGAGGGGGGGTGGTTTGGGGATGATTCAAATGTGTTACATTTACTGTGCACTCTATTTCTATTAGTATTACGTCAGCTCCTCCTCAGGTCATCAGGCATTAGATCCCAGAGGTTGGGGACCCCTGCTTTACTGCAGAGCATCCAAATGAATTTTTGTTGTTAAAGAAATTCAGACACAACAGATAGTTCTAAAGCACTCCTTCCCATGTCAGGAGCATCTTTACAAATTCAGTAAGACCTTATTTGGAAATAAGGTCTTTTCCCTCCTGGTTCAGTGTTTGCCAGGGCCTCTGTTGTCGTGTGAACCCAGATTTTTTCTCAGAACAATTTCAGTACCTCATAGGAAGAGAGATTCTGCCAAACACACTTAACATTAGAATAACCCCCACATACTTCCCAAGAAATTCTCAGAAGGACTTGACTCAGATTATATTCCATTTGAATCCAGCTAAGCAATGGGAAAAGCAGAAAGGAAGAACTTTTTTCCTAGGAAAGGAAGACAAGCCACAAGAGGAACTTGTCTTCAAGAGTAGCTGTAAGTCTAGCGTGGTTTATGCGAGTTCCTCTTGAATCACTGAAGAAGCCTCTGTGACTCAGAATTGCTAAATTTATATAGAATTGGTTTTGAGTCTTGGCTTTGCCACTTCTTCGTAACTATAATGGGTTGACTTGTGTCAACCTGAAAAGATATGTCTAGGTCCTAACCCCTGATATCTGTGAATGTGAGCTTATTTAAAAATGAGGTTTTCCCCCTGCTTGTTCAGTGGTAAACAATCCACCTGCCAAAGCAGGAGAGACACAGGAGACGCAGGTCTGATCCCTGGGTTGGGAAGATCCCCTAGAGAAGGAAATGGCAACCCACTCCAGTACTCTTGCCTGGAGAATCCCGTGGACAGAGGAGCCTGGAGGGCTACAGTCTATGGGGTCACAGAGAGTCGGACACGACTAAGCAGTTGAGCATGAGCACAAACACACGCAGATGTCAGTAAATTAGAGGTGAGATTAGAAATTAGACCTAGAGGTGAGATCATCCCGACTCAAAGAGGGATGCAAATCCAATGTCTGGTGTCCTGAGAGAAAGGCTAGGGAGACTTAACAGACACAGAGACGCACAGAGGGGAAGGCCTTGTGAAGAGGGAGGTAGAGACTGGAGTGATGCACCCACAAGTCAAGCAATGCTTAGGATGCTCTTGCCACTGGAAGCTGGGAGGGAGGCAAGGAAGGATTCTTTCCTGGATGCTGCAAGAAAGAACATGCTGATGCCTTGATTTAGGACTTCTGGAAGTCCTAAAAACTGGGTGGGGATACATTTCTTTCTTTCTTTTTTAATTGGAAGATAATTCCTTTACAATATTGTGTTGGTTTCTGCTGTACAACATGAATCAGCCAGTAAGTATACATATGTTCCCTCCCTCTTGAGCCTCCCTCCCATCTCCCCCATCCCATCCCTCTAGGTCATCACAGAGGGCTGAGCTGAGCTCCCTGTGCTACTCAGCAGCTTCCCACTAGCTATCTGTTTTATACGTGGTAGTAGACCGATGCTGAAGCTCCAGTACTTTGGCCACCTGATGCAAACAGCCGACTCGATGGAAAAGACCCTGATGCTGGGAAAGATTGAAGGCAGGAGGAGAAGGGGATGGCAGAGGATGAGACGGTTGGATGGTACCACCGACTCAGTGGACATGAACCTGAGCAAACTCCAGGAGATGGTGAGGGACAGGGATGCCTGGCCTGCTGCAGTCTGTGTGGTCCCGAAGAATTAGACACAACCTGGCAACTGAACAACAACAACAGCTGTACATAAGTCAATGTTACTCTCTCAATTCAGAGGATATATTTCTGTTGTCTTCAACCACTAAGTTTGTGGCCATTTTTTATGGAGCACTAAAAAAACTAATATAGCAAAATCACGCCTTTTTTCTCAGTTTATACAGTCCATTGTTTTCTCCTATAAAATAGTAATACCCACTGCCTGAGACAATGAAGTGAGATAATGTATACACATAAGAGAGAGATGTCTTACTAATGTGACATTTCTTTTTTCCTGTTCAAAAAGCGTTAGTTGCTCAGTCTTGTCTGACTCTTTGTGACCCCATGGACTGTAGCCCTGCCAGGCTCCTCTGTCCATGGGATTTTTCAGGCAAAAGTACTGGAGTAGGTTGCCATTCCCTTCTCCAAGGGATCTTCCCAACCCAGGGATTGATTGAACCCAGGTCTCCTGCATTGCAGGTAGATTCTTTACCATCTGAGCCACCAGGGAAGCTCTAGAAGAATTTAAACGCTTCATCAAGGTACTGTGCTGCTTTCAGGGGTTCCAGGGTATGGTTTTATATTTTGTCAACATGGTGACCATAAATGGAGGACAACTTCAGAGAGAGAGTCTATGACATCTTACATGATTTCAGTGCAAAAGGGTAAGAAAAGAGAAATATGAATTAGAACAAGTGAGCTACCTAAGCTCCCCTATAAGAGACACACATCTCCTTCCACTAAGACAGTTACTGTTGGATGACTTCATTGCCTTCTGGAAAGGTCAGTCCCAGGGCCTGGGGGCCCCACGGTGGGAGCCTGTGTCAAGCAGCACTCATTGTGTCAGTGCCTGGTGGTGAACACAACCACTGTCTCTTTCCTCTGGGGCCTCTGTGTTGATGCCATGCTGACACAACATGCCAGAGGGCACTGAAGGGCAAGGACCAGGTCTTTAAGAGCAACAATTATACCCCCAGTGGAGCAAGAAGGTCTGTTGCAGGGACTTCCCTGGTGGTCCGGTGGCTAAGACTCTGAGTTCCCACTACAGGGGGCCCAGGTTCGATCCCTGGACAGGGAACTAGATCCTACAAGCTACAACTAGACCTGGAACAGCCAAATAAATAAATAATAAAGCATTTTTTTTTTTTTGAGAAAAAAAAAAAGCTAAGGGGGAGAAGAGGAAGGGAAAAAACTCTTTGCTGCAGGAACCCAGAATTTTTACACATTATGACTATGGTTCTGCCTTTCCATCATGTCACCATGCTAGCATGTCTTCATTCTTGTCATCAGCTTGGCATGCTGGCAAGTCTGGAAGAGCAGTCTCTGGTGTAAGCACCAGGAGCCATCCGATGCCATGGCCCCACATAAATCTGTCCTTGTCACGAGAAGGACTCAAATTAAAGAGGCCTTCCACCCTCCTTCAGGATAATAAAATCCTGTGCTTCTCGGAAAGCGGGGGTTAGAAACTTAATTTATTAGAAATTATTCTGCACCAGGAACAGTGTTAGCTGAATGTACATATATTTTCTAATTTAAGGCTCATTTGATTAACTTGCAAAGATCCTGGTTTAAATTGGATCTGGGAGATATAGCTTAAAAATACATTGGCCAAAGAATTTAGTCTTTACAAGCCACTGGGAGGAGGATTATCTGCCCTAAGATACCTTGTTATGGAATCAGTTTTGTCTCAATAGAATCATTCATTCATTTTTACCCACTCATGCAACACGTATTTACTAAGTTCTGTGTGTCAACTTTCATGCACAAAATAGCCAGAAATCCCCATTCTGAGGCATTCACATTCTAGCTTGGGGAGAAGACATAATAGATTGGCAAATTATATGATATGTGAAAGGATGCTGTGCAAGATGAAAAAAATAGAGAAGAACAATGAGTTTGGGGAGTACAGGGGTTGTTGTTGTTTAGTCACTTAAAGTCATGTCCCACTCTTCGTGACCCCATGGACTGTAGCCTGCCAGGCTCCCCTGTCAGTAAGGTTTCCCAGGCAAGAATACTGGAGTGGATTGTCATTTCTTTCTCCAGGGCATCTTTCTGACTCTGGGATCAAACCCTCATCTCCTGCATTGGTGGACAGATTCGCTACCACTGAACTGCCAGAGAAGCCCACTATTTGACCAGGCGACGACGTATATGTTTCTGGTAGGTCAAAGAGACTGTAGTGAAAATAACCAGATTTGAATCAATTACTGATATCAGATTGAAGCCACTTAACCTGCAGGAAAGAGGAACCCCAGGAGCAAGAGGTAATGGGATGGATCTTTGGTGCAGATGGGGACAATGAGAAGGGAGAAGAGGGAACTACTATAATTTACAGGATCACATGATCGGGAATATTGTCTCATAAATAAAATCTGATCTTGCCTGGAGACTCAAACCTGCCCTCAACCACAGTTGTAAAAATTGCATTTAACTTCACAAACCCCAAGAACCAAGCCAGGTTTACTTGGTACAAGTAGGACGAGGAAAAAAGAATTTTTTTGACTTTTTGGAATGACTTTTGAGACAGAAATTTTGAAATGAACAGAAGTGAGTTTCAAATGCTGAAATGAGACTGTTTCAAAACAAGAATCCCTGAAGAATTATAAAATTTGGCCAAGATATCAATAAAGAATGAACTGAAAGTGAAAGTCGCTCAGTCATGTCCAACTCTTTGAGATCCCATGGACTATGGAATTCTCCAGGCCAGAATACTGGAGTGGGTAGCCTTTCCCTTCTCCAGGGTATCTTCCCAACCCAGGGATCGAACCCAGGTCTCCCACATTGCAGGTGGCTTCTTTACCAGCTGAGCCACAAGGGAAGCCCAAAAGAATAAGCTATCCATTGGAAAATTTGACAAGGCCAGCTGGGCAAAATTATTAGAAAAAATAGGATCATCTTATGTTTTAGACACACAAGTTTAGACTTGTGAGTAAACTGGTTATATATAGAAACTAAAATGGATAAACCACTGGTCTTGAATAGTAATCTATCCAGATGTACCACATATCCCTCTCTTTTATCAGCCCTGTCCTTGTAGTTGACCAACCAGTATAGAAATGCCAAGGACCCATCTAGCCATTGGTGAAACAGGAAAGAAGAGTGCAGAAAACAACCTTTAAAAGAATGACATGACCAAAGGACATGACAAAAATTGGTTAGAATTAACTAGATCCAAGACGGTGGAAGATTCAACTTTTAGTAGACCAATGAGTATACACTCATAGTAATACATTAGCAAATACTAAACAACACACTCATAAACATCATGACAGTTCTGAAATGAAAGCATTAGTCACTCAGTGGTGTCCAACTCTTTGCAACCCCTTGGACGGTAGCCCGCCAGGCTCTTCTGTCCATGGAATTCTCAAGGCAAGAATACTGGAGTGGGTAGCCATTCCTTTCTCCAGGAGATCTTCCCGAGGCCTATCATAAAAGGCCAAAAAGTAGGTGGTGGCCCAATTCTGGGAAATCCCTACCCCTTCCCTGAAATAGTTGGAATAATCCTCCAACTCATTAGCCTATGAAATTACCCACCCCATAAAAACTAATCATGCCATATTTCAGGGGCTCTTATCTTCTGAGATGGTCCACACTCTGTCTGTGGAGTGTGCTTCTTTCTAAATAAATCCACTTCTTACCTACCACTTTGTCTCTCACTGAATTCTTTCTGTGATGAGACGTGAAGAACCTGAGCTTCATTAAGCCCTAAGACCAGGTGTGTGATCTCAATGAAAAGACCATGGGTCAGGTCCCAATCTACATTGCATGGTTTTACTGGGATGACAGAAAGAGAACCAACTTTTCCTAGAAATTTCTGAAGAAGTGAAGAAAGATCATCATCAGTGATCTTCGAGGATGTGTTCACCTGCATCTGCCACTGCTAAATCACCCAGATCTGGACTAGTTGGTCTGTGAGCAGATGCCAAAGCTGACCTTGTGCTCGCTATGTGACACAATCCCCCATGACCCCATGTCTGTGAGGTTGCCATCTTGTTCCAAGTCTATCATTTGGAAGGATAAATGGAAGGAATGAAAGAATGAACAAAGGAAGGAAGGAGTAGATTATATCCACAAGAGTCAGAATATAGTTTAATTTGCCTTGAGCCTCTTTATCTAAATTTGAGTTGGGCAGGAGAAACAAGTAGTGACCTACTTCCTGGTTGTAATTATCAGTTCAGATCAGTTCAGTTGCTCAGTCGTGTCTGACTCTTTGCAACCCCATGGACTGCAGCACGCCAGGCCTCCCTGTCCATCACCAGCTCCCTGAGCTTGCTCAAACTTACTTCCATCAAGTCAGTGATGCCATCCATTGGTTGTAGTTATGTTTGCCATTATATCTGTTGCCACAAAGAAAACATCAGGGTCGTGGGGGGGGTTGGGGGGAGAGATGGAGGGTACATGGTGAAATCCAGTCAGATCGGCAGCCTGAGTCCTTGCTGGAGAATGCCTGGTTTCAAGCTCTGACAATTTCATTCATTAGCTATATGACCTTGACTTTTTGTTATCTCTCTCTGTTTACATTGTCTTATGAAAAGGTGGTGTCTACCTCATTGAGTTTCATGAGGCTTAGAGAAATAATCATATGTAAAACACATTATTAACACTGAATAAATGTTGGCTGTTGTCATAACAATGCTAATTACTATCATCTTAAAAAACACAGCGGCACAGAGTAGGGGTGGAAGTGAGAGCGGAGGGAAAGGGACGGGCTGGCTACTGTCACCAGTAAGTGAAAACCCAACACTGAGGGTCGAGTGAAGATAAACCAGCAGCCAAAGTCAGACTGAGAAATTTAACTGTGTCCCCCATGAGAGGTCCTGGCATTGGCGGAGAGTGAAGGCAGTGTCCAGTGCGGCCCGGGACAGGAGTGTCAGGGCTGAGTAGACTGGAGGGTACCCGGTGAGCATGAGAAGCTGCATTGTATTGGCTCCAAAGAACATAGAGCCACAGCCCAGGCCAAGGGGCTGTGGCCTGAAGCTCTGACACCTGCTCTGGAGGTGTGGAATCACCTTGGGCACAGGTGGTTCAGCCAGGAAAGAGGCTGTTCTTCTCTGGTTATTTGGGTCCAAGCACTCATAGTCATCTGCTCCAGCTGCCAGCTGATGGGTCCTGATGTCACAGCTTGGTAAGTGTTCCTTTCTGAACAGAAAATGGTTTAAATTCACCTATGGGAAATACATTGGCACCCCACTCCAGTACTCTTGCCTGGAAAATCCCATGGACGGAGGAGCCTGGTGGGCTGCAGTCCGTGGGGTTGCTAAGAGTCGGACACGACTGAGCGACTTCACTTTCACTTTTCACTTTCATGCATTGGAGAAGGAAATGGTAACCCACTCCAGTGTTCTTGCTTGGAGAATCCCAGGGACAGCGGAGCCTGGTGGGCTGCCGTCTATGGGGTCGCACAGAATCGGACACGACTGAAGCGACTTAGCAGAAGCAGCATGGGAAATACACACGCACTGTCAGAAATGAGGGGTTGAGGGTAATCGTTAGTTAAGAATAACAAGATATTTGGGCTTGACACAAAATTAGAGGACATTGGAAGTATAATAGGTTTTGAGAAAAGTACCCCAAATGAAAAGTCCTTTCCTTGGACAGTGCTACAAAATGAATACAGACACTCATGAGCTTAAATAACACAGTGTCCAATTTCTCCAACCCTATCCTCAGACAAACCTGGATTCGAATCTTGCACTCAGCTTGTCTTCCACTGCCTTCACGGACAAGGTACCACTGAGCAGACTTAGCAACAGGAAGTAGCCAGAGCACGCAGTGGAAAGGGTGGGGACAAGCAGGGAATCTGGCTTTTGTGGTTGAGATTGGACACGTTATAAATATCTCCAGTGCTCCTCCAGGAAGCTGACAAAGTGGGGAGTTTCATTTTAGTTTTGCGGACAGCTGAAAATGTCATTTCCCAAGAGCCACGCTTGGTACTGTTACATTCACTTGTGGGTTTTGACTCATGGTTTTCAAATGGGCGACAGCTACAGTTTCTTAAATAATGGCTAAGTGAGGGCTTCCCTGGTGACACAGTGGATAGGAATCTGCCCACCCACGCAGGGGACACGGGTTCAGTCCTAGTCTGGGAAGATCCCACATGCCTCAGAGTCACTAAGCCCACACGCCACAAGTACTGAGCCTGCACTCTACAGCGCCTGAGCTTCAGCTACCGAGCCTGTGTTACTGCAACTACAGAAGCCCCAGCTCCTAACCCATGCTCTGCAACAAGAAGTCACTCAATGAGAAGCTCTCACACCGCAGCGAAGAGCAGTCCTCGCTCACTAGAGAAAGCCCACACACAGCAATGAAGACCCATCACAACCAAAAACAAATAAACAGATTTAAAAACTAATGGCTGAGTTTTGAGAATGATAACTCACCTCTAAGTGTATTCATAGGCCAAAAAGAGAAATAGAGAATCGTATCAATATTACCTTATGCCAATAAGTGTAACCCTCATTTAGAGATGCCCTTGCTTACACAGTGGGGGGTCTTTTTGTTTCTGGCTGTGCCCCAAGCTCTCAGGAATATTAGCTCCTTGACCAGGAATGGAACCCAGGCTCCCAGCAGTGGAGGTGCAGAGTCATAACCACTGGGCCAGCAGGGAATCCCCACGATAGAGGGGCTTAAGAGAATGGTTGGGATGCTGTACTTTCCACTTGAGGCTACATTCTGCACGTGAAGCCCACAGAGCTCACCTCTTGAGAGCATTTTTTTTTTTTGCACTTTATTATTTTAAAAAATTGAGACATTTCCCATACCATAAAACTCACCATTTAAAAGTATGCAGTTCAGGGGCATTTAGTAAGTATACATGGCTGTACAACCAGCACATATGTATCCAAATATGGATATACCACATTTTGTTTATCCTTTCAGCTCCTGGTGGACATTGAGTCGTTTCCAGATTTTAGCCATTATGACTAAAGCTGCTATGAACATTTGTGTAGAAGTTTCATCTCTCTTGGGTATAGTCAAGAAATGGAATTTCTGGTCAAAGGATCACTCTATGTTTAACATTCTAAGGAACTGAAAAATTGTTTTTCAGTAGCTGCACCATGTCTAAGCATTCCAATCTCCTAAACAACACTTGTTATTATTAGCTCTGTGTGTATGTCAGACTACAGTCATCCATCTTTGTGGGTGTGAAATGGCACCTCACTATGGTTGTGATCATTTTTAAAAATTTTTTAAATTTTAAAATATATTTTTGCCATGCTGCATGGCATGTGGGATCACCATTCCCTGACCAGGGATGGACTCTGTGCCCCCTGCAGTGGAAGCATGGAGTCTTAACTGCTGGACCACCAGAGAAGTCTTGTATTTTTTTTTTCCCTAGGAATGTAGTTTATTGAATACGCACTGTAGTTTTAAAACAATACTCCCACACACGCTAGAGCTTTGATTTGCATATAGGAGTTCCCCTAGCCCATAGTCTATCAGATAAGCTTAACCATCCACTCATTCAACCAAGATCTGCCACATCTGCTGTGTTCCCAGCACTTCTGACAACACAAGGCAGAGAACAGCAGGCAGACCCGTTCAGAAGGCAGGGGGAGCAGGCAGACCTGTCCAGCCCTGGGGGAGCTTCTGTTTGGTAGGGACACTGAATAAACAGATGAAACAATGAACAACACAGCTGCATGTTGGTGTGGGCTTCTGCAGGACGTGAACAAAGACTGAGGAAAAGAACAAGGGTGTGTGTGTGCACAGAGGGTGTATGGGTCAGGGTTCTGCAGAAAAACAGGACCAATAGGATGTGTGCATACAGACAGAAGGGGTTCCCAGGTGGGCTAGTGGTAAAGAACCCACTTGCCAATGCAAGTTTGATGGGAGAGACACAGGTTCAGTCCCTGTGTTGGGAAGATCCCCTGGAGGTGAGCAAGGCAACCCACTCCAGTATTCTTGCCTGGAGAATCCCATGGACAGAGGAGCCTGGCAGGCTACAGTCCACAGGTTCACAAGAGTCAGACATGACTGAAGTGACTTAGCACACACATAGACAGAAAGAGACTTACTTTAAGGAATTGGCTAACCGAACTCTGAAGGCTTGGGGAGTCCAGAATCTAATGCAGTCAGGGGTCAGGGAGGAGCAGGCTGAAGACTCAGGAAAGACCTGCAATCTGAGTCTGCTCTAGAACTGGGAGGAGCTGATGATGCCAATGAAGTCTGGAGGCCGTCTGCTGGCAGAATTCCCCATTGCTCCTGGGAGGTCAGCCTTTGTCTCTACTCAAGCCTTTGACTGGTTGAGGTCCACCCGCATTAGGGAAGCCCATCTGCTTTAGTCATAGTCCACTGATCTAAATGTGCATCTCCTCTGAGAACACCCTCGCTGAACACATCCAGAATGGTGTTTGACCATATCTGGAGACCATGACCCACCATCGCTTGTCACGGGGATGTATCTATGGCAGACAGGCAATTGGGAAGTCCCCTGGGCAGGTGATATTTAAACCAGGCTCTAAAGGATGAGAAGAAATCAGGAAGAGGGACATTCCAGGCAGAGGAAACTGGCTTTAGTGTCACTTTCCCTCAAATTGTGTTTTTCTTTCTTCCTTCACCTGCCATTGAGGTCAGTATATAACAAAAGGGGAATAACAGCGGGTCCTGAAGTGGAACCAGGACTGTGGCATCAAACGACATGGAGATCATCTCTGCCTAAAAGCTATTCAGCTCGGTTTCAAAGAAGGGAATTTTATCCATTTCCCAAGCTGAACACCAAGGCAGATTACTAAGGAAAACAATGGGGGAGGGGGGAAATACTTCAAAAGTTTCAGAGAAGATCATGATTAGCACTGAAGATTCAACTTGGTCATTTCTTCAGAAAATGTCTAAAATTAGTAATTATATTTGCTGGTCAGAAATCTGACTCATTTCTGAAAAGGCAGTCTATTCTCACAGGGAGGCATCCCCAGATCCAGGTCATCTCTTCGAGAGCGGGTGGCTCCCTCCTCCCCCGGCCTTTGGTGCCTCCTCCACGCCTCCCAGAGCCTCTGGTTCTGGACACACCTGACTCTGGATTTGCCTTTTTCCATTCTCTTGAGGTTCCAGAGCTCAAGGAAAACCAAACCAAACCAAACCCTACCAAAAACATTTCCCGTCTTCCATGCGGCTCGGATGGGCCCGTGCCCAGCCCTTGCCGTGTGCTGGAGAACAGGGTACCCGGACGGGCTGTGTTCTTCTCAGCATGGTTCTTCATTCTGCAGGAAGGCCAGGCTGGCCTCTCCTTGACCACCCTGGTGGTCTGCACTTTTCAGGTTTCCTTTACCCTTGTAGGAGGCGCTGCTGGGCAACGTCCTCGCCAACCAAAGGCAGGTAATTATTTGTATTTCTAGTTTGTCTATATAGCAAAAACATGTGTCTTTTCCCTTTGGCTCCTACTCTAAGAGTCTCTCTCTCTTGATCTCTCTCTCTCTCTTGCTTTCAAGACTCTGTCTTCTTCATCTCGCAGGCTAGGAGTTGACTGAACCAGTAACTCAACTTTCCCGTATACATGTATTCACCAGCCAGACTGTAACACTTTCAAAATTGGTCCTAAAGCCTAAAGCTTGTTCCGTTTGAAAATACTTGTGTGAATACTTTAAATTCTCGCCAAAATTTTAGGTATGTGGATGGGTCCTAGGGAATTAATTCTGTCCTTGAATGTTAACTCATCTAAGGATAAAAGAAAATCAAGAAGGAGGTCATGGGACCTCTTTTACCTCTCCTGAAATAAAAGTAATAACCGCTAACCTATGTAGCACTTGTGCATGTGTGTGTGTGTGCTAAGTCACTTCAGAGCTAAGTGTGACCCCATGGACTGTAGCCTGCCAGGTTCCTCTGGCCACGGGATTCTCCAGGCAAGAATACTGAAGTGGGTTGCCTTGCCCTCCTCCAGGGTCTCTTCCTGAACCAGGGAATGAATCCATGTCTCCTGCTGCTCCCGCAATGCAGGCAGATTCTTTACCGCTGAGCCACATAGCATTCAATATGTGTCCAATACTGTTCTCAGGCTCTGCAAGATTAACCCACTCAGTCCTCACACAGGGACTTCTCTGACCATCCAGTAGTTAAACATCCACCTTCCAGCACAGGGGATGCAGGTTCAATGCCTGGTCAGGGAACTAAGATCCCACATGCCAGAGGGCAACTAAGCCTGCACGCTGCCATGAAGACCCAGCACTGCCAAACTAAATTAGAAGAGAAAAAAAAAAAAAAAAAGTCACATGGCCTCAGGAGGCAGGTACTATTATCCCCGTTTTCAGATGAGAAAACTGACCCAGGAGGTGCTTAAGAAACTTGGCCAAAGGAAATAGTGAAAACCCAGAGAGTTGTTTAGAGATCATGGCACAAAATTTTAAAGTAAGTACCAAAAATATAAAATTTCCCCTCCTGTGCCAAGAAATAGACTTAAGAGGGTCCCTGCCACTCTTGTCACTGTGGCCTAGAATGAGAGCTTTCTGAGCCTGCCAGGCCCTAAGGCAGGAGGCCCGTGGTCCCTTTTCTGTGTCTGGATTCAGCAAGAGCTTCTGAGGCACACAGAACTGGCCCCTCTCATCTGCAGCAAATAAGTCTTCTTTCAAACTGTTGGGCTTCCCATGTGGCACTAGTGGTAAAGAACACACCTGTTAATGCAGGAGATGTAAGAGACTCCTGTTTGATCCCTGGGTCGGGAAAATCCCCTGGAGGAGGGCATGGCAACCCGTTCCAGTATTCTTGCCTGAAGAATCCCATAGACAGAGGAGCCTGGCGGGCTACAGTCCATGGGGTTACAAAGTTCTGGACACGACTGAAGTGACTTAGCGTGCACACAGCACACAGTCCTGCCTTTGAACACATACCAACTTGTGCTATGCTTAGTTGCTCAATCATGTCCAACTCTGTGGGACCCCATGGACTGTAGCCCACCAGGCTCCTCTGTCCATGGGATTCTCCAGGCAAGAATACTGGGGTAGTTGCCATCCCCTCCTCCAGGGGATCTTCCCAACCCAGGTCTCCTGCATTGCAGCTGGATTATTTATTGTCTGAGCCACTGGGGAAGCCATATCTGACTCACCAGGGAGCCGCCATATCAACCCCATTCCTACTTATTGTCTCTGTTTTCACTCACAAAGGTTAGACATTTTTTGGTTTGGGAGGGTGCTGATTGAATTGCTGTTGCTTAATCACTTAGCCATGTCCAACTCTTTTTATGACAGTATGGACTACAGCCCACCAGAGCCCTCTCTCCACAGGATTTTGCAGTCAAGAACACTGAAGTGGGTTGCCAGTTCCTTCTCCAGCTGGCCGGAATGTGTCCACCCCCAAATTCACATGTTGAAGCCTAATACCCAGTGCCTCAGAACGTGATTGTGTTTGGAGATCGAGCCATTAACACTGTGATTAACTTAAAATGAGGTCATTAGAAAGGACCCTATCTGACTGAAGTCCTTGTAAGAGGAGAACTGGTTTATTTTCTTTAATGTTTTTCTCTTAATTTTTATTTTTAAAAATTTATTTCTTTTAATTCTGTTCGGATGTACCAGGTATTAGTTGTGGCATGCGGAATCTTCAATCCTAGTTGAGTCATGTGGAATCTAGTTCCCTAATCAGGGATCGAACCCAGGCCCCTTGCATTGAGAGTGTGGAGTCTTAGCCACTGGACCACCAGAGGAGTCCCAAGAAGAGGAAACGTGAATGCACACAGAGACAGCACAGTGAGTTCACAAAGAGAGAGAGGCCTCAGGAGAAACCAAGCCCATCCACACCTTCATCTTGGGCTTTCAGCCTCCAGAACTTTGAGAAAAAAAATTTCTGTTGTTTAAGCCACCATCTGTGGTATTCTAGTATGGCAGCCCTAAGAGATGAGCATGTGTGTGCATGTTAAGTCACTCAGTTGTGTCCGACTCTTTGCATCCCCATGGACCGTAGCCCACCAGGTTCCTCTGCCCATGGGATTCTCCAGGCAAGAATACGGGAGTGGGTTGTCATGCCTTCCTCCAGGGGATCTTCCTGACCCAGGGATTGAACCTGTGTCTCTTATGTCTCCTGTGTTGGTTCTTTACCATGGTGCCACCTGGGAAGCCCTAGACAGGAGTACAGTGGGTACCAATGATCTGAACCCCCTTCCCATGTCAAAGGAACTAGGTGCTGGGTGAATGTTGCTGGGAATCAGGGTTCCACCCACTAGTAGGCGACCTGAAAAGGCAGGTAGGTGCTTTTTCTGCTTCTTCAGCAGCCACCGAGGGGGCGCGTGGCCCAAGTCTGGCCCATGGTGGAGTGAGGTATGCGAGCAAGAGCAGCTTGGAATCAGCCCTGGTGGCAGTAGTGGTTCCCTTTGTCCAGGGCCCAGCAGCCCTTGGGCAGTAGGAGAGGCCAGTATCTGGTGGTGGCGGGGCTGGGGGGCAGGCCTGGGGTGCCATGGGGCATTCAGGGGCAGCAGCAGCAGCAGCTTCCTCTGGCCCAGGCTGTCCTGAATGACCCAGATGCAGTGAGTGGCTGGGTGCCCTCTGTTCCTTGCCCTACTTCCAAGTCTGGTTCTCCAGCCATCCTAACAATTCTCTCAGGTCCTCCAGGGGAGCTGGACTTCTGATAGATTCCCCTTCTGCTTAAGCTTCTAAAGTTGGTTTCTCTCTTTTGCAGTCGAGACAGTGGACTGGGACAGTCATAAAGATTTTGAGTAATTGGTCTCACTTTCAAGCTTAAACATTCTTCATCTGGAATTTCTTTTACTTGCCCACCTTTTATTGTCTTCCCCTAAGAAGCAGAGTGATGAGGTTTCCTATTTCCCATCTGTATTACTTCCAAGCAGACTCTGGGACTGTGGATCGCCTTGGTCCTCATAGGCTGCCTGACAGTAACCACTCTCTTCATTCACGCCGGGGTCCAGGGAACCATGGTTGGAAGCCAGGCCTGCATCTTAATCTTCAGCCTTAAATCAAATGTCTCACAATGGTTCCTCAGAGCAGTGTGTTTGTACTGAAAATGAAGAGGAAAACAAACCAGGTTTCCTCCAGTGGAGTTCATGCAGAGCTTTGGCAGCGGTAGAAGCCTCTGGTGTGATTGTGGAAATACGAAGTCGAGCCAATTGCCCCACTGACATCGGCATCCAGATCTCTAAAGTCCCACCCCCTACTCCAATGGCCCTCAGTCACCAGTTTTAAAATCTTCTACTGCAAAAGCTGTATTAATTAATTATCAGGCTTTTTTTATTCCAATGCCTGAGGTCCAGTCAGACCAATTAACTTGGCCTAGAAGCGTGACCTGGCATTGGCATTTTATTTTATTTATTTATTTAAGTTGCTAAGTTTTTAAAAAATGTATTTATTTGGCTGTATCCAGTCTTAGTTGCAACATGCAGAATTTTCTTTTCATCATATAGGATCTTTTGCTGTGGCACATGGACTCTCTAGTTGTGGCCTGTGGGCTTAGTTGCTCTGGGGTATGTGAAATCCTAGCTCCCCCACCAGGCATTGAACCCTAGTCCCCTGCATGGCAAGGTAGATTCTTAACCTCTGGACCACCAGGGAAGTCCCTTAATTGATTTTTTAAAATTGATCAAGACATGGCTACAGAGCTTTGAATGAATCTCTTAATCTCCCCAAAGCCTGTTCCATTATTTATGAGAACAGAGTCACGGGATCAACTTTACAGGGAGCTTTCAATTTACAGGATCCTAAGTTCTATCCACCACTGGGGGTCAGAAAAGGTCCGGCACATTTGGAAACCTGATAGACCGGCCCAGTAAAAATTTAATTTGCCAAGAGGCTTGACAAGCCTCGTCAGCAAGAATTCCCCAAGACCCAGGCAAGGAGAGCCTGCCCCAGTCACATGGACCACATCCATGGAAGGAGGTGTAATTTCCAATACAGTGCATGACGCTGCCTACCATGTCCAGATCTGATGGAATCAGGGATGAAGGCAGGACAGGAGGGGAGGTGGACACCAAGTGCCAACAGAAAGAACCGTTTCACTGAAAATGTTACGATATTGGGGGATGAACATCCTTGTTTGGTTTTCCTCTGAAGGAGTATGGGCTGCCCCGCTGGCTTAGTGGGTAAAGAATCTGCATGTAATGCAGGAGACACAGGAGTCTCAGGTTCAATCACTGGGTTGGGAAGATACCCCGGAGGAGGAAACGGCAACCCACTCCAATATTCTTGCCTGAAAAATCCCTTGGACCGAGGAGCCTGGCTGACTACAGTCCATGGGGTCTGTAAAGAGTATACAAAGAGTTGGACTGACTGAATGGCTAAGTATGCTAAAGAAGTATCAGTTCAGTTCAGTCACTCTGTCGTGTCCGACTCTTTGCGACCCCATGAATCGCAGCACGCCAGGCCTCCCTGTCCATCACCAACTCCTGGAGTTTACTCAAACTCATGTCCATTGAGTCGGTGATGCCATTCAGCCATCTCATCCTCTGTCGTCCCCTTCTCCTCCTGCCCCCAATCCCTCCCAGCATCAGGGTCTTTTCCAATGAGTCAACTCTTCTCATGAGGTGGCCAAAGTATTGGAGTTTCAACTTCAGCATCAGTCCGTATAGAAATAGACATATTCTCCACTTCTTGGCCACAGTCAACCATCCTGCTAAGCCCCTCAAAGTCAGGTGACCACTCCTGAAAGAAAAAGGCAAAGGTGTCCACCCTGGGCAGCTGGCCCCAAGGACGTGGCAATGACCAGCAGAGGGAGCTGAAACAGATGAAGAGACCAGAAGTGCAGAGAGCTGAGGGGACTTGAACCTCTGTGAGACATCCCCAGGGATTTCCTGGAAATACTTAGGTAGAAGGCTTTTCTCAGGATTGTGGTACAGAGTGAAGAGGTGGGATCATTAGTGAAACTTGGGTCATGTAGGAGTTAGGAGCAACAGAAGAAAAACTATGAGTTGGTGATTATTTTATGGAAGTTACTAGCCCATAGAATAGCCACAGAGATGGTGACTAACCATTAACCTTATCTGTTTAAGGAGATGACTGTTTTAATCTGGAAGGCGCAAGTGAGTGTTATAGCTTATATTAACATTAGCAATTTGGAAATATTGAAAATGGTTCTAGGACTCTTGCTTCTATTAATTTATTTATGTGGCCCCGCTGGGTCTTTGTTGCTATGTGGGCTTTTCTCTAGTTGTGGTGTATGGGGGCTACTCTCTAGCTGCAGTACTCCGGTTTCTCACTTCAGTGGCTTCTCCTGTTGCAGAACACAAGTGCATGGGCTCAGTTGCTCCATGGCATGTGGGATCTTCCCAGATCAGGGATTGAACCTGTGTCTCCTGCACTGGCAGGAAGGTTCTTTACTACTGAGCCACCAGGGAAGCCCAGGACTCTCGTTTCTATCTTAATGGACCCCTAGGGAAGGGGGAGGAGGTCATCAGGTCAGAGATCATGAAGGACGTGAGTGGACGAAGGCACATCCCCCTTCTCCTGTGCTGCAGGCTAACCAGTGACTCAAGGGGAACGTCAAATTCATGTGAGATGGGCAGTCGGCCCAGCCAAGGACCTTGGGAATGATTTATTTATTTACTTGGTGGTGGAGCCAGTGACCCGGTGAAGCCCTAGGAGACCTTGGGCTAAATAAAAAGACCCAAACACTTCAGAGTTAGGAACATAGGGTTGAGAAAAGGAAATAACACTGAATGTTGGGAAAATACTTGTGGGCTGTTAAGTGCTATTCTTGGACTCCTGGAAAAGATTAACACGCCACCTGTGAAGTGTTTACCACCAGATTGATCAACAAATGAGGATGAATTAAAAGAAATAGTGTTGCGGAGGAAAGTGAGATACCTGTAATTTTCCTTCCATCTCAGCTTTCTATAATCATGGTAATTTCTGTTGCCTTTGTGTTTAGGTAAACCCCTCAGTATACAGCTACTCAAGGCTTTGGTCCTCAAATTGAGCCAAACCTGTGGTTTAAAATGTTTTTAAGGATCCCAAAGGAGAAACCTATGTGCATTTCTCTCTGTTGATAAAATATCCAGGAGATGTGGCTGCAATATTGCAGTAAGGAGGGTTGGGAAGGAAAGGGGGATTGGAAGGGGCAGGTTCAAGGTCTTTTGACAAGATGTAATAGTCCAGTTAATTTCAGGGCCTGATGGAGGTGGGCAGAGATCAATTCTTTATCCTTTCTATTTTCTGGCTGCACTGAGTCTTTGATGCTGCCTGAGGGCTTCCTCTAATTGCTGCTAGTGGGGGCTGCTCTAGAGTCGCAGGACATGGACTTACAGTGGTGGCTTCTCTTGTTGCCCTGCATGGGCTCTAGGTGTGCGGGCTCAGTAGTTGTGGCGCATGGGCTTAATTGCCTTGTGGAATGTGGGACCTTCCCAGGCCAGGGATCAAATCCATGTCCCCTGCATTGGCAGGCAGATTCTTAACCACTGGACCACCAGGAAGGCCCTACTTCTTTATTCTTAACCCCATCCAATACTTTTCTTGTAACAATTTAGAAAAAGTCACAGGGAAGATTTTGCTAATCCATCTTCATCAGCAAACAAGATATCTAACCTCCAACTTTACTGAAAAGTCACAGAAAGTCTTTAAGGGAAATCAAAGACAAACAAGATGGTGATATAAGGACCTCTGAGCTCCCCTCCTCCCATAAATAGTTAATAATTCTTTATATGGCACATTGCCTGTTCAAATTCTGTCTCCAGATTGGACAGTGTATGATACACATACAGCTCACTGTTAGAGCATTGTAGGATGTGACCCTCATCCTTGTGGTCCAAGGCAGCACCACTATTCAAAACATCAACACAGAAGAAATGATAAAGAAGAGATAAAAAGTGGCCCCTTAACACTTCTATTTACATCCAGTCAGCCAGAACTAAGTCACAAGTCCACAGTTAGCTGCAAGAGAAGCTGGGAAATGTAGTCTTCATCCTGGTTGCACAGGTGCCCAGGAAGAATTTCTGTTACTATGGAAGAAGGTGAAATCAAGAAAAATAGGAGTCCTCATCATATGAGATGCTGCTGCTGCTGCTAAGTCGCTTCAGTTGTGTCTGACTCTGTGCGACTCCATAGACAGCAGCCCACCAGGCTCCACCATACCTGGGATTCTCCAGGCAAGAACACTGGACTGGGTTGCCATTTCCTTCCCCAATGCATGAAAGTGAAAAGTGAAAGTGAAGTCGCTCAGTCATATCCGACTCTTAGCGACCCCATGGACTGCAGCCTACCAGGCTCCTCCATCCATGGGATTTTCCAGGCAAGAGTATTGGAATGGGTTGCCATTGCCTTCTCTGCATGAGATATAAGATATGAGATAGAAGTGAACCAAAAGAATCAAGGCTAATTGCCTGGTTTTTGTCTGAGCAAAAAATGTAGATATCAGTGCCATTTACAAGGATGGATGAGACTGGGAGCTGAGCAGGTATCGGGTAGAGGATGGGTAGGGAAAGAATCAGAGATCCTGTTTTTGCCATATCAAAATTGCTATTCTCTTTAAAAATTTAAGTTAAACAATTGACCACAGAAACGTGGAACTCAGGGGAGTATAAGCACAGAGATGGCATTTAAAGCTCTATAATTGGATGGGATCATCTAGAAAACGAGCATAAAAAGAGATGTGAATAAAGTATGCAGCTTGAAGTTCCAACATTTAGAGGTTTGGTAGACAAGGGGATACAGCAAAGACAGCCAGTAAGGAGTTGTCATTGATATTTGATGATATGTTGTTCATTCTTTTCTCAAGTGCAATAACAATGGTTTGGTTATGTTTCTTATCATAGAGTCTTTATTTAGATAGACAGACCATCCCCATGGAAAAGAAATGCAAAAAGGTAAAATGGTTGTCTGAGGAGGCCTTACAAATAGCTGTGAAAAGAAGAGAAGTGAAAAGCAAAGGAGAAAAGGAAAGATATTCCCGTTTGAATGCAGAGTTCCAAAGAATAGCCAGGAGAGATAAGAAAGACTTCCTCAGCAATCAATGCAAAGAAATAGAGAAAAACAACAGAATGGGAAAGACTAGCAATCTCTTCAAGAAAATTAGAGATACCAAGGGAACATTTCACACAAAGATGGGTTTGATAAAGGACAGAAATGGTGTGGACCTAACAGAAGCAGAAGATATTAAGAAGAGGTGGCAAGAATACACAGAAGAACTACACAAAAAAGATCTTCATGACCCAGATAATCACAATGGTGTGATCACTCTCCTAGAGCCAGACATCCTGGAAGGTGAAGTCAAGTGGGCCTTGGAAAGCATCAGTATGAACAAAGCTAGTGGAGGTGATGGAGTTCCAGTTGAGCTATTTCAAATCCTGAAAGACGATGCTGTGAAAGTGCTGCACTCAATATGGCAGCAAATTTGGAAAACTCAGCAGTGGCCACAGGCCTGGAAAAGGTCCGTTTTCATTCCAATACCTAAGAAAGGCAATGCCAAAGAATGCTCAAACTACTGCACAATTGCACTCATCTCACACGCTAGTAAAGTAGTGCTCAAAATTCTCCAAACCAGGCTTCAGCAATACGTGAACCATGAACTTCCAGATGTTCAAACTGGTTTTGGAAAAGGCAGAGGAACCAGAGATCAAATTGCCAACATCCACTGGATCATCGAAAAAGCAAGAGAATTCCAGAAAAACATCTATTTCTACTTCATTGACTACACCAAAGCCTTCGACTGTGTGGATCACAAGAAACTGTGGAAAATTCTGAAGGAGATGGGAATACCAGACCACCCGACCTGCCTCTTGAGAAACCTGTATGCAGGTCAGGAAGCAACAGTTAGAACTGGACATGCAACAACAGACTGGTTCCAAATAGGAAAAGGAGTACATCAACGCTGTATATTGTCACCCTGCTTATTTAACTTCTATGCAGAGTACATCATGAGAAACGCTGGACTGGAAGAAGCTCAAGCTGGAATCAAGATTGCTGGGAGAAATATCAATAACCTCAGATATGCAGATGACACCACGCTTATGGCAGAAAGTGAAGAAGAACTAAAAACTCTCTTGATGAAAGTGAAAGAGGAGAGTGAAAAAGTTGGCTTAAAGCTCAACATTCAGAAAACTAAGATCATGGCATCTGGTCCCATCACTTCATGGGAAATAGTTGGGGAAACAGTGGAACAGTGTCAGACTTTATTTCTTTTGGGCTCCAAAATCACTGCAGATGGTGATTGCAGCCATAAAATTAAGACTCTTACTCCTTGGAAGGAAAGTTATGACCAACCTAGATAGCATATTAAAAAGCAGAGACATTACTCTGCCAACAAAGGTCCATCTGGTCAAGGCTATGGTTTTCCCAGTGGTCATGTATAGTTGTGAGAGTTGGACTGTGAAGAAAGCTGAGTGCCGAAGAATTGATGCTTTTGAACTGTGGTGTTGGAGAAGAGTTTTGAGAGTCCCTTGGACTGCAAGGAGATCCAACCAGTCCATCCTAAAGGAGATCAGTCCCGGGTATTCGTTGGAAGGACTGATGCTGAAGCTGAAACTCCAGTACTTTGGCCACCTCATGTGAAGAGTTGACTCATTGGAAAAGACCCTGATGCTGGGAGGGATTGGGGGCAGGAGGAGAAGGGGACGATGGAGGATGAGATGGTTGGATAGCATCACCGACTCGATGGACATGAGTTTTAGTAGACTCTGGGAGTTGGTGATGGACAGGGAGGCCTGGTGTGCTGTGATTCATGGGGTCACAAAGAGTTGGACACAACTGAGCGACTGAACTGTACTGAACTGAACTGAAATATTTAAGAATGAAATAATATGTCTGGGATTTGCAAATAATTTAGAAGGAGGAAGTGGGTGGGAGATAGATAAAACAAGACACATCATGCGTGCTACTGACTGATAATACCACGGGAATTCTTTAGACTCTTTTGTGTACTTTTATTTTTATTAACCTTTTTTTGTTTTGTATTACCATAGAGCCGATTAACACTGTTGTGATAGTTTCAGGTGGACAGCAAAGGGACTCAATCATACATGTATCTCTTCTGTTTACTTTTGTACATATTGAAAATTTTCTATAATAAAAAGTTTTAAAAAGTTGGGAGGGGACTTCCTTGGTGGTCCTGTGGCTAAGACTCCATGGTCCCAATGCAGGGGGCCCAGGTTCGATCCCTAGTCAGGGAACTAGACCCCACGTGCTGCAACTCAGAGTTTGCATGCTCCCCACTGAGAACCAGCACAGCCAGATATAGAAATAAATAATGCAGGTGCGTGGAGAGTGGGAAGTAGCCACACAAGTAGGATGACAACCAGTGTAAGAAAAGACCATGGTGCCGTGGAGCCTAGAGAGAATATGTCCATGAAGGAAACAATGGTCAATGGCCAGTGCTGCTGAGGGTGAACAAGATACGGACAGAGAACTGACCGCTGGATCTGATGAGAGAGCTGTCACTACTGATCTTCTTAAGAGTCATTCAGTGGGTTGATAAGGACAGAAGCCTGGCTGGAAGTGGGGTTGTGTAAGAGAATGGAGGACGAGAGGGTAGAATGAAAAATATAGACAGAGTCTTTGCTCTAAAGAAGAACAGAGAAATGGGCGAGTAGCCAGAAAGGTGTGGGGTCAAGAAATTCATTGAACCTGCCTGTAATGCTGGAGACCCCGGTTCAATCCCTGGGTTGGAAAGATCCCCTGGAGAAGGGAATGGCAATCCACTCCAGTATTCTTGCCTGGAGAACCCCATGGACGGAGGAGCCTGGAGGGCTACAGTCCATGGGGTTGCAAACATCAGATATGACTGATTAACACCTTCACTTCCACTATTAAAGCCTATCAATATGTTGATTGGAATGATGAGGAACTTGATGCTGTATGAACAGGGGCTTGAGTAGAGAGAGACGGTTGGAGGAGAGCACAGGAGAGAGCTGCTTTTGGACAGGAGTGCTCATCTGCACTCCCCGCTATCAATCAAGAAGGCAAAACGTGTGGTCCCAACACAGGGCCTGGGTTTGGTAGTGGGAAAATGAGGTAGTTCTCATCTGATTTATTTATTTTCTCCATAGAGTTTGAAATGAGGTTACAAGCTGAAAGTGAGGGGGAAAGTTTCTTGGAGGTTTGAAGATGGAGGAGAAGATGCCAAATAATCTGATTCAAGAGAAGGGACTGGATTCACATGGGGAAACAGAATGCCCAGGTAAGTTGCTGTTGTTGTCTAGCCGCTCAGTCATGTTCAATATTTTGGGACCCTATGGGCTATAGCCTGCCAGGTGCCTCTGTCCATGGGATTTCTGAGGCAAAAATACTGGAGTGGGTTGCCATTTCCTTCTCTAGGAGATCTTCCTGACCCAGGGATCAAACCCACTTCTCCTGTGTTGGCAAGTGGGTTCTTTACCACTGAGCCACCAGGGAAACCCACCCAGTTAAGACTATCATCAATTTAAAGTAGAACAAAAAAAGCAGTAGGATGTTTGCTTTTCTTCATCTGGTTTTGGCAGCCGGAGTGCCTATATGAGGTAGGCAGACAGTTGAGTTTAATTAGGGCTGGAGTTCTGCCAAGTGACTTCATTGGAATGAGAGAGACAGGAGACCAGGGCTGTTTGTAGGAGAGGGGCTAGAATGCTGAACTCTGAGCTGGGAAAGAAAGAGATGGAGAGAGTGGCTCTTTTGTATGCTGCCTGTGTGTCTGTGTGTGTGCGTGCGTGTGTACTGAGCATCAGGGCACCTCGTGATTTTGAAGGGTAACTGAAATGGGGGAACACGAATGAATGAGTCAGGAGCTGAGGAAGTGGTGGTCACGCATGAATAGGATGTTTGAAATAAAGGATTTGGAGACCATGTGGTTAATGGTGCAGATGGAGCTGAGGCTGCTCCCAGGGGATGGCTGAGACTGGGTGGAGAAAGGGAACATTGGAGTCAAGAAGCTAAGAGGCTGGAGTTCAGGCCCTTTCCGCTCCCACCAGGCCCTACATTCTATCAGTCCTTGGGAACTGTTGACTAAATGTTGGGCCAGATGCCAGGTACAGAGGGGAAGAGGGAGCAGGGATGGATTTAGTAATGACTGTGGAGGGAGGGGGAGGGGGGGAAGAAGGAATAGCAGTTTCTAAATCATCTCCTGTCCCCTTGGACCTGCCTAGAAAGCTGTCACTTGGGAGACTTTAATAGCCTCTAGCAGAGTAATCGGAGAAGGCAATGGCACCCCACTCCAGTACTCTTGCCTGGAGAATCCCATGGACGAAGGAGCCTGGTGCTGCAGTTCATGGGGTCGCTAAGAGTTGGACACGACTGGGCGACTTCACTTTCACTTTTCACTTTCCGTGCATTGGAGAAGGAAATGGCAACCCACTCCAGTGTTCTTGCCTGGAGAATCCCAGGGATGGGGGAGCCTGGTGGGCTGCCGTCTATGGGGTCGCACAGAGTCGGACACGACTGAAGTGACTTGGCAGCAGCAGCAGCAGAGTAATCTGAGGTCCATGGGAAGACATATTTGACTCCATTCAATTCAACCAATTTTACTGAGCATCTGTAGTGTTTCGAATGGCAGGTTCTATGCTGAGAATATCTAAGGAAGTTTATACCATAGTTGAAGAGAGGGCATAAACCAGGCGTTAGAATGTCGGGCAGCTTCAATGAAGTGCCAAACAGTAAATAAAAAGCCTTACACACTGTTGCTGGGCTTCCCAGGTGGCGCTAGAGGCAAAGAATCCACTCACCAACGCAGGAGACAAAAGATGAGGATTTGATCCCTGGGTGGGGAAGAGCCCCTGGAGAAGGAAGTGGCAACCCACTCCAGTATTCTTGCCTGGAGAATCCCATGAACAGAGGAGCCTGGAGGGCTATGGTCCATAGGATTGCAAAGTGTCAGACACAACCAAAGCAACTTGTCACGCACTGTTGACAGTGAAGTAAATTCCTTGAGAGGTTTGTTTGAAATTTTAGAATCTCTGGAAGGCCTGAGTACTTTTTTTTGTTTGTTTTGTTTTTTAATTTTATTTATTTGCCTGCACTAGGTCTTAGTTGCTGCATGTCGGATCTAGTTCCCTGTCTCGGGATTGAATCCAGGCCCCCTGCATTGCAAATGTGGAGTCTTCGCCACTGGACCACCAAGAAATTCCCCATGGAAGACAAGCTTTAATGCAATGTGGAACTGAGATTGAAGAGGCCCCAAATCAGAAACTTGCAAACAGAGAGTTGGCTTGATTGCTTGTTTATTATACACCCCAGTCTCGCTTCAAAAATGCTCTGAATTTGTAATCCCCAGAGAGAGCAGTTTTTAGCCTACTATCTTCCCTTGTATATCAATCTTACTTATTTCTCATACATTTATGTCAGATGTTATACTTATCAAGTTTTTTCCAGAGAAATCAAGCCAATGGGACAAAGGTACTCACAGCACACAGATGTTTATATTAAGGTACTGGTTCACATGAATGTAGGGTCAAGTTCCAAAACCAGAAAACAGACTAGTAGGCTGGGAATTCTAGTAAGATTTATGTTGTAGTCTTGAGTCCAAATCTCCCAGGGCAGTAGGCTGGAATCTCAGGCAGGGTTTCTGTGTTGCCATCTTGAAACTTCCTCCTACTCTGGGGAATCTTAGTCTTTGCTCTCAAGGCCTTCAACTAATAGGATGAGGCCCACAGACATGATACAGGATAATCAGCATTGCTCAAAGTCTGCTGATTTAATTGTTCATCTCATCTAAAAAAATACCATCACAGCAACATCCAGACTGGTGTTTGACTAAATAACTGAGCACCATAACTTAGCCAAGTTGATACATAAAATTAGCCATAATACCTGCCTAGAAGATAATTCAACATTAAGGAGTCTAAATTTAATCATCTCCTGTGCAGAACTTTCATATTCTACTTGGAGTATAATTTTTGTATAAGTGTCTTATCTGAACTACTAAACTTTGAACTGACTCATTGGAAAAGACTCTGATGCTGGGAAAGTTTGAGGACAGGAGGAGAAGAGAACAGCAGTGGATGAGATGGTTGGATGGCATCACCGATTCAGTGGACTTGAGTTTGAGCAAACTTGGGGATAGTGAAGGATGGGGGAGCCTGGTGTGCTACAGTCTATGGGGTTGCAAAGAGTTGGACAGGACTTAGCAACTGAACAAAAACAACCATGCCTTAGGAGACAGTGGGACTAGAGAGACACCTTGGGTGTTCTAATTCTGGCTCATAAGAGGAAACTAATTTTTTTTCTTTTCTATCACTTTACACAGAGAGAAAAACCATCAGCCTTACATCAAGCTGGTTCCTTAACACACCCTGCTAGGTTTCCTGGGGTTTCAGACTTCCAGGCTCCTAATTACAATACATGATCAAAACAGAAGAGTGTTTCTATGTGCACCAGCGGAAGGAATTTATAAACACTGACATCCTAGAGTGTGAGAAACTCAGAATGCCTTCCCCGGTGAATTCCCTGGTGATCCAGTGGTTAGGACTCCACGCTGTCACTGCTGAGGGCTTGAGTTCAATCCCTGATCATGGAACTAAGATCCCACAAGTCTTGTGGCGTTGCAAGCAAAAAAAAAAACAACAACAACAAGAGGAAAGCCTTCTCCACTGTGCATTTCCCATCTGTTTATCTGCAGCACCCACACCTTTGCCAAAACCACCTCCCTGCACGCCACCAGGATGGAGTCCAGGCTCTTTTCCTTCCACAGCATCAAGCTCCCCTGCTCCCCACCAGCACAGAGAGCAGCCTCTAATTGCACCCTGGTTTGTCGTCAACAGGAGCCTCCTGGCTCATCTAGGAGAAGCAAAGTGAATTGGCTGGTCTGGGCGGTTCCAAGGGCTGGGTACTTGAACATCCCTAATCACTTGGATGAAATAATACAATTTCCTGGGCTTTGCAGAGTTCTGAAGTCTCCAGCTATTACAGCAACTGCAAAGTACTCTTGAGATACTTTATGAAATATATAATTTTATTTATTTATTTGTTTAGGGCTGTGCTGGATCTTCACTTCTGGGTGGGTTTTTCTGTAGTTTGGGGGCTCTGGTTCTCACTACAGTGGCTTCTCCTGTTGTACAGCACAGGCCCCAAGGCACAGGGGCTTCAGCTGGAGAACGTGGGCTCAGTAGTTGAGGCTCCCAGACTCTAGAGCACAGGTTCAATAGTTATGGTCCATGAGCTTAGCTGCTGGCAGCACGTGGGATGTTCCCTGATCAGGGATTGAACCCGTCTCCTGCACTGGCAGTTGGATTCTTAACCACTGAGCCACCAGAGAAGGCCTCTTTTAGGTACTTAAATGCATGATACATGTTTTTTGTTTTATTTTGTTTTCTTAGCCCATCTATTCTGTTGCACATGCCCAGTTCCATTTTAGTTCGGCCTGTCCGAGAGGCCCTTGCTGCTCTTATCCTCAAAAAGTTAAGATGCACAGAAGCCTGCTTCACTGAGGAAACAATGGTGCCCGATGAATGTGAGTGTCACATAAATGCTCAGCAAGGCTAAGAGAAGCTATTGGTTCTGTTAGTAAGCAGAAATTCTCTAATATGGGCACGATGGGTTTATCACAGCCAAAGGAACTACAGTTGGTATTGTTAGTATTTGCTAATGATAGGAGGATACATGATTACTCAGGCTTCCCAGGCTAGAGGTAATGAACCCACCTGCCAATGCAGGAGACAAAAGAGACTCGGGTTCAATCCCTGGATGGGGAAGATCCCCTGGAGAAGGGAATGGCAACCCACTCCAGTATTCTTACCATGGAGAATCCCAGGTACTGAGGAGCCTGGCGGCCTACAGACCACGGGGTTGCAAAGAGTTGGACTGAAGTGACTTGGCACGCAGGCATGATTACTCAACTTTTCTGAAATGCAGGATCCTTATCATTTAGATATTATGAGATAGGACTGTATTTCACTGTCACTGCAATCGCTACATGAAATCTGGGTGTGGCAGTGCCTAGCACGGGCCTGGCACGGGCCTGGCACGTGAAGGGTGGCCAGTAGCTGACTGCTGGAGAAGTGAGTGTGGCAAACACATCCCTCAAAGACGAGGAGCTCGTTAGGGAAGCCCCTCCCTCAGCTTACCTGGACCTTGGTGACACAGTCACCAAAGACTAACCAGAAACACAGAAGCCATTCTGAATATTTAAAACAGGGAAGTTTTGGGGACTTCTCTAGCAGTCCAATGGTTAGGACTCCACACTTTCACTGCTCTGGGCCTGGGGTTCAATCCCTGGTCAGGGAACTAAGATCCCGCATACCACGTGGGGCAACCAAAAAATTTTTTTAAAAACAGGGAAGGTTTGCTCAGGTGATGCAAGAGCGGAGAGACCAAAAGAGGAAAAGACAGACTAGGGTAACTGAGACTAACAGCCCATGTGACCATCATGGGCTACGTTGACAGAGGGCACACGTGGCCTTCCCCAAGCTCAGGGGTCTCCTAGCAGAAGTCGGACCCATGGCAGGTTGGGGGCGGGGGGGTGGGGTCAGAAGCTGGAGCCACAGTAGAGACACAGCTGCCATCAGAAATGCCACCTGAGGGACTTTCCTGGTGGTCCAGTGGTTAAGACTCTGCACTTCCACTGCAGGGGGGTTGGGTTCAACCCCTGGCATGGCATGCAGCACTGCCAAAAAAAGAAAAAGAAAGAATGACGCCTGAGGAGCAGATGAGAAGAAATACCATGGCTTTTTTCCTCCCTTTCTTCCACTAGTTCCAAATCTAGTTGGAAGCTGGGTGGACCTGGGAATCTGAGCTGTGCTGCTTTTAGGGGGAGAGACTCACCACCACCACCCTCCTCCACCGCCCCACTAAGAGCAAGAACAGGGAGAGACAGGATCACAGATGTGAGTCAACCGGCTGAGGCCCTGGGCTAGACAGCTGGCTCCAGAGCCTGTGTGGCAGAGGAACCAAGTGAAGTGGTCTGGCTCCCAGCTCTTCATCTGGGGTGAGTTTGTTTCCAATCCATCTCCTCCTCTTCTGTCCTTGCCCCCAGTCGGCCCCAAGCCTCTCTTTCCCCGATGTCCCTAAGGTGTTCTGCTCAAGCTGGGTCATTCCTCCATCTACAGATGGGAAAGGAGAACAGACAGCAGGCCCACTTCACCATCAGGGCAGCACCACTGTCTAAATGTCAGTGCGCGTGCAAGGTCTGAGTGCCAAGCAACACGGAATTCTGGCAACACCACGCCCCTGCGGCACATGCGCTCTGCCCAGAATTGGAAAGAAGTAGGATTTTTCAGATCCCCGGGCGCTTGGACTCGGGGTGTCATATCAGGGGAGACTCCACTCCCCGAGCCACCTATATTAGCAGTTCTTAAAACCCTGGCCTCAGATTCAACTCAGGGAATGTGGAGAGCAGAACATTTTTAGGATTTTCTGGTGGCTCATTTGTCATTTATTTCAAGAGAGTTTCCATTATCTGCTGTGTTGAGCTTAATGTTTACAAACTCCCTCCTTACATTCTGTTATTGAAACTAACCTGGAGCCATCCACAGCTGTCTGTCACCTCAAATTTGGGGAAAGCTTCATGCATCAGGGGAAAATAGATAACAATGAAGACAGTTTATTCTCCCAACTGTACTGTCTTGTTGATGAGTTCAGTCATTAAAATGTGTATACTGACCTGGGAAGATCTGTTAAACTGTATGGTGAGGGAAAAGTGGAATGAAAATTTATGTCAAACACAGGAAGTGACAAATGAGCAAACAACATAGTAAAATGTCCAGAAGGCAGAGCAGGAAAATGCTGTGTTTGGGGGCTTTTTAGAATGATTGATGACGGGGTTCCCTGGTGGCTCACCCAGCAAAGATTCTGCCTACAATGCAGGAGACCTGAGTTTGCTCCCTGGGTTGGGAAGATCGCTTGGAGAAGGGAATGGTTACCCACTCCAGTATCCTTTCCCTGGGAAATCCCATGGACAAAGGACCCTGGCAGGTTCCCATCCTTGGGGTCGCAAAGAGTCAGACACAAATGAGTGACTGACATTACTACAACTAGTCGTAGGACTGATATTTGTGGAAGGAAACTAAATTTATCCTAGAAATCCTTGTGTTCAGTAGTAACTGGTCATACTTGCCTTTGTGTCCTCAATTTCTTCCCCTTGCCCCATGGAGGAGTTCCAGTGTGTTTCCAAAACCACACAACACAGCCTGAAGACATCGGACCAAACTATCTCTTGACTCTCTTTTCAGGGTTCTTATCTAGCCACCTGTCACCTCAGGCAAAGATGGGAATGAAGAAGGCAGTCAGCTGCTGGGACGGAAGTCACAGAGGGCAGAAAGAGACTTGAGAGCTGGTCAGGCTGGGCTCATGTTGTCATGGTTGGGATTTAGAGGAAACCAGAAGGCAACAATGAGCAATTCCAGATTTGAAACTAAACAAGTGAGTTTAGATTCTCTTCTGTACATGTGTTTTGTTCAGGCTCTAATTCTGTGGGCTTTTTCTAGAAAGCTATTATGTTCTAATACATTCTTAGGCCCTAATTTATCATAAGTGACTTTGTTTCCTCTAAAAGGTCTAGGATGGGCAACAAGAGACTTTCAGGGGCTCAGAGAGGGGAGCCTGAAAAGTAGCGGGGGGGTCTGATAAGGGAATGAAGAGTGGGAGGCCTTCTCCATCTTCGTGGGTTAGTCGCTCAGATGTGTCTGACTCTTTTCGACCCTATGGACTGTATGTAGCCTGTCAGGCTCCTCTGTTTACCCTCTTCACAAAGAAACCTCTGCGTAAACTCAATTGGACACATTATACTGAGGAAAACAAACTTGCTTCTTTGCCAAGACTGTCAGCTGGGCCCCTTAATGTCTAGACCTGGAGTCTCCTGACTCATTATCATGCAATATTCTGCAAGGAAAATTAACCTCCTGTTAGACTTCTCAACTCAGCAACGCATCACCAATTTGCTCAACGTGTTTTTAAATAGTGCTTTACAGGATTTCCCTGGTGGCTCAGTAGTAGAGAATCTGCCTGCCAATGCAGGAGACATGGGTTTGATCCCTACCCTGGGAAGATCCCACATGCCTCGGAGCAGTACCCTGTGCTCCACAACTACTGAGCCTGTGTTCTAGAGCCTGTACTCCTCAACAGGAGAAGCCACGGCAATGAGAAGCCCCCGAAGTGGGACTGGGGGGTAACCCCCTGCTCCTGGCAACTAGAGAACAGCCTGTGCAGCAAGGAAGACCCAGTACAGTTAAAGATGAATAAATAAATTTTTTTTAAAGTATTTTGCAATGGGATAAATGTGTATGTGTTGGGAGTGGGGGTGGGGGCGCTGTAATGTATCACGTGACTGACCAGCAGCATGGTTCTCCTCCATCTCCTTCTTCCTGCCCTCTGATTGGCTGGACTATAGTGGCTGTTAATGTTCACATTGGGGTTCCGAAGTGGTGCTTATGGTAAAGAACCTTCCTGGAGACACAAGAGACATGCAGTAGACCCAAGAGACTCCGGTTCAATCCCTGGGTGAGGAAGATCCCCTAGAGGACGTTGTGGCAACCCACTCCAGTATTCTTTTTTTTGTTGTTTTGTTTTCAGTACTTTCTTTATTTTTTTCTCCCATTTATTTTTATTAGTTGGAGGCTAATTACTTTACAATATTGTAGTGGTTTTTGTCATACATTGACATGAATCAACCATGGATTTACATGTATTCCCCATCCTGATCCCCCCTCCCACCTCCCTCTCCACCCGATCCCTCTGGGTCTTCCCAGTGCACCAGGTCCGAGCACTTGTCTCATGCATCCAGCCTGGGCTGGTGATCTGTTTCACCCTAGATAATATACATGTTTCGATGCTGTTCTCTCAAAACATCCCACCCTCGCCTTCTCCCACAGAGTCCAAAATTCTGTTCTGTACATCTGTCTCTCTTTTTCTGTTTTGCATATAGGCTTATCATTACCATCTTTCTAAATTCCATATATATGTGTTAGTATACTGTATTGGTCTTTATTTTTCTGGCTTACTTCACTCTGTATAATGGGCTCCAGTTTCATCCATCTCATTAGAACTGATTCAAATGAATTCTTTTTAATGGCTGAATAATATTCCGTGGTGTATATGTACCACAGCTTCCTTATCCATTCGTCTGCTGATGGGCATGTAGGTTGCTTCCATGTCCTGGCTATTATAAACAGTGCTGCAATGAACACTGGGGTGCGCGTGTCTCTTTCAGATCTCCCACTCCAGTATTCTTGTCTGGAGAATCCCATGGACAGAGGAGCCTGGATGGCTACAGTCTATGGGGTCACAAAGAGTCAGACTGGACTAAAGTGACTTAGCATAGCACGCAATGCTCCCTCCAGCCTCAGCATCTCTCCAGGGAGCCAGCCTCCTTGGGAAGCTAAGTTGTTCCTCTGAAGGGAGGATTAATCATGAAAGACTGAAAATAAAAATATTAACATAAGAGCATTTTTATCTTAATAAAAACAAAGTAAGTTCTCTATGGATTAAACTTTTGCATGGTTCATGGCAACCGGCCACTTTCTTCCTGAATTTTAGGTCCTTGAGGTTGGAGAAGGTAGGTGTATGAACTCCCTAAGGCTGTCATACAAGTTGCCATTAACTTGGCTTTAAACAACAAAATTTATTCTCTTACAGTTCCAGAACCACTTTTCTGACATCAAGGTGTTGGGAGAGCACCCTCCGGAGGTTCCAGGGGAATCCTTCCTTGTTTTTTCCAGCTTCTGTGGCTTCCAGTTGGAATCAAGGACAGTGGATCCACTCTGCCCGCTTCAGAGGGCCTTCTCCCCTGTGGAGTTCTGTCAGAAGTCCCTCAGCCCCTCTGTTATAACAATCCCTGTGATTGCATTTTGAGCCCACATGAGTAATCCAGGAGTGATTCCTCTTCTTGGGATCCTTATATCAGTCACAACTTTTGCCATATAAGGCAGTATTAGGTGATCTTTCCAAACATCAGAGAAGCCACACTGGAGAGGGTGAAGAACTTTTTGGCCATCTCATGTGGCCTATGGGATCTTAATTCCCCAACCAGGGATTCAATCTGCAACCCCTGCATTGGAAGTCTTAACCACCAGACCACCAGGGAAGTCCCAAGGATGAAGTACTTTAACTATTAAGTGTGCTTTCTTTTTGCTGCTTTTGTTTTTTAAATTTTAAGTTACTGGGACAAGCCCAGTCACTGCAATATTAAACTCTGGTAGTAGATTTTGTTCTACTTCAACATCAAGGGATGCCTGAAGAGTGGGCACTCAAGAGATGGCCTGGGAGGAAGGAGGTCCTAAAGAGTTTCTGTGGATTCCTCACTCGCCAATTGCTGGGTCACGGTCTCCTCACCACACTTTGCATCACAGTAAACCACACCAGCATTGCCTTTTGTAGAATTAATTGATGTTTATCAGGTATAACTAAGGAATAAACATCAAAACCAGTTAAGTGTTTTAACACTTATCCAAGACTTCTGATATGCAAAGAACTGAGCCATGCTGAACATAATTTAATCTGATTCGGAATAAATTTAGAACATCTCTCCAAAACATGTACAGATTCTGGGGTTAGGATGTGAACATATTTTTGGTGCCACTATTCAGTCCACTAACTGAGTAACTCTTTTCTCTTATCACAGAATGAGTCCAACTGCACATGAAGTTTGTGGTTTTCTAAATTGCATGAGTTTTCAAGTTTTGGTTTCATTTTTTTCCCTTTGTTAATTACCTAAGTTGGATTGAGAAAAGGCATAAGAAGCAGAGATCAAATTGGCAATATAGAAAAAGCAAGGGAATTCCAGAAAAACATCTACTTCTGCTTCATTAACTATGCTAAAACCTTTGACTGTATGGATCACAATGAACTGTGGTAAATTCTTCAAGAGATGGGAATACCAGACTACCTTACCTGTCTCCTGAGTAACCTGTATGCAGGTCAAGAAGTAACAGTTAGAAATGGACGTGGAACAGCAGACTGGTTCAAAATTGGGAAAGGAGTACATCAAGGCCGTATATTATCACCCTGCTTATTGAACTTCTATGCAGAGCAGAGTACATCATGAGAAATGGCAGGCTGGATGACTTGCAAGCTGAAATCAAGATTGTTGGGAGAAATATGATATGTAGATGATACCACTTTAATGGCAGAAAACAAAGAGGAACTAAAAAGCCTCTTTTTGAGGGTGAAAGAGGAGACTGAAAAAGCTGGCTTAAAACTCAACATTGAAAAAACAAAGATCATGGCATCTGGTCCCATCACTTCATGGCAAATAGATGGGGAAAAACTGGAAACAATGATAGATTTTATTTTCTTGGGCTCCAAAATCACTGAGGATGGTGACTGCAGCCATGAAATTAAAAGACGCTTGCTCCTTGGAAAAAAGCTATGACAAAACTAGACAGCATATTAAAAAGACATCATTTTGCCAACAAAGGTCTGTATTGTCAAAGCTATGTTTTTTCCAGTAGTCATGTATGGATGTGAAAGTGGGACCATAAAGAAGGAGGAGTGCTGAAGAATTGATGCTTTTGAGCTGTGGTATTGGAGAAGACTCTTGAGAGTCCCTTGGACAGCAAGGAGATCAATCAGTCAATCCTAAAGGAGATCAACCCAGAATATTCACAGGAAGCACTGATGCTGAGGCTGAAGCTCCAATACTTTGGCCAATACATGGTGCAATACATCGTGCAAAGAGCTGACTCGTTGCAAACGACCACCTGGTGGGGGGAAAAGCTGAAGGCGGGAGAAGACAGTGACAGAGGATGAGACGGTTGGCTGGCATCACCGACTCCATGGACATGAGTTTGAGCAAACTCCAGGAGATAGTGAAGGACAGGGAAGCCTGGGATGCTGCAGTCAATGGGGTCAAAAAGAGTTGGACACAACTTAGTGACTGAACAAAAATAAATGATGTAAAATAGAAACATGATTCCTATTTACTTCTTCCTCATGTTATGAAAATAAGCTACTCTCTCTGGTTCTAATTGTTTAAAATTCCCAGATTTGTGTTTGTGAGAACATACTTGCTAGAGTCAAGCTTGGTGGTGGTGGTGGTTTAGTTGATCACTTGTGTTCGACTCTTTTGTGGCCACCATAGACTGTAGCCTGCTGGGCTCCTCTGTCTATGGGATTCTCCAGGCAAGAATACTGAAGTGGATTGCCATTTCCTTCTCCAGGATATCTTCCACACCCAGGGATCAAACTCACGTCTCGAAGGCAGATTCTTTACCAACTGAGCCAAGCTTACGTCTAAAAGTCTGAGTCAACTACCCTGTGACTAGTGCTTTAGTGTAACCAGCAAGAAATTGGCCCCATTTCTCCTTTACTCACTTTGTCATCCAGGAATAAACTTAAAGATCTCCTTCAAAGTTAGAGTTGATTCTCATCTTTGGTGACTTCTTCAGGCCCTTTAGAGTCCCAGAGAAGTTCTCTGAGCACTGTGTATATTGAACATGCTGCCATTTTTGTTGTTGCTATTTATTTCTCAAGGTCATCAAAAGTAAGAAGTTGAAAAATGTGTTGATTCATTTCTTTGCTGTCTTAGGATTATCTTCTCTTTAAAGCCATGGACTCTTTCCCTGTCTACTCCAAACAAACAATTTCATTTTTCATCCTGGCAAATCTGATTAAAATGAGATTTTATTTCTATATGTCCTTAGATCAAGTTGTACAAGGAAAGAGTTTACAAAGGGTACCTTTCATCCTGTCTACATAACTATTTGAAATCCTAGGCTGTTCTAAAAATAAAATCTTGACGAGATTTCTCCTCTCCCTGAGGTTAACATGTTGAGAAGTAGGGAGGAAAAAAAATGAAGAAGAAACTTTTCTCTCCTTATCATTCTTAAAAAAGAGTCTTGTTCTGCTCCTTGAAAACCTGACATGCAGAGTTAGCTCTGGAAGTAGAGAGTTGAATTTCTTTTTAACTTTATTTTAATGAGATGTACATTAGTCAAGACTCTTGAGAGTCCTTTGGACAGCAAGGAGATCAAATCAGTCAATCCTAAAGGAAATCAATCCTGAATATTCATTGGAAGGATTGCTGCTGAAGCTGAAACTCCAATACTTTGGCCACATAATTCGAAGAACTGACTCATTGGAAAAGACCCCTATACTGGGAAAGATTGAAGGCAGGAGGAGAAAGGGATGACAGAGAATGAGATGGCTGGATGACGTCACCGACTTGATGGACGTGAGTTTGAGCAAACTCCAGGAGATAGTGAAGGACAGGGAAGCCTGGCGTGCTGCAGTCCATGGGGTTGCAAGAGTCAGACATGACTTAGTGACTGAACGAAATTAGTCAATCTATTGGACTTTTGTCCAAGGAATGAAAAGCTATAGTGGTCAATTATGAAATTATTTTTTCAAGCTTTTATTTTCCCCTAAGAGTAAGAACAGTAATGTTGTAATATTTGTACACTGTGAATTTCCACTTGAGTTAATTAAATATTAGAAATAGAGTCCCAGGCTCAGGAAGAATCTTGTTTTCAGAGCAACAGGCTTGGCCTCAGCCCCTTCTCCACAGATCCACGAGAAGCAGCACAGAGAACTACCTGCCCTCATACTCAGTTCTTCAGTGTGAAGATCAGACCACCATACTGTCCTGGCCACAGTCATGGCCATAGAGCAATGGGACATTCAGGCAACAGATCCAGGAGCCTCCTCCCTCTCCATCTTTGCAGCAGCAGCCCAGAGCTTTCAAGGAAGACCTATTTTTCATTGCCCCAAGTCTTCCCTGGTGGCTCAGATGGCAGAGTCTGCCTGCAATGTGGGAGACCTGGGTTCGATCCCTGGGTTGGGAAGATCCGCTAGAGAAGGAAATGGCAACCACTCCTGTATTCTTGCCTGGATAATCCCATGGACAGAGGGCCTAGTGGGCTACAGTCCTTGGGGTCACAAAGAGTCGGTCACGACTGAGCAACTAACACCACGTACCACTATGTACTATATAAGTCTCAAGCTTTTCGTCATTTCTGGGGAGGTACAGATTGGATGAGGAAGGTCAGGACCGGGGCTGGGAAGGACTGGGGCTGGGTGCGGAATTGACTGGTTTCCAGGAACGGAGGAGTCCAAGGATAAGCGTGTGTCCAGAGATAGCTTGTCTTTCCTATGGCCTCTAGGTCAACAGAGGGCAGAAGGGGAAGCAGGCATCATGGACTCTCAGCAGCTTTTCAGACGCCTGCTCTGGGGTCCAGGCCTAGAGGAATATATACTAACTGTGTGCAGGGACTGGGGAGGGGAGTGAAGGGCTCAGCAGGTCTGAGCCTCTGTTTCTTCACATGGATCATGATTTTTTTTTTCCCCAGATCTTTTATAGTTCCAGCGAATAAACTATAAACAAGCAAAACAACCAAAGCCTTCTTATGGTTCAAGGAAGGATTTGTTATTTATTTTTATCCAGCACAATAAACTCCTTACCATTTTGCACTCAGGCCTGAAAATAGTGCTTTTTATTTTGGGAGATGAACATAGTTCCGTTTGACTGAAGTGTGGGTAAGGAGCAAGAGGGCTCCTTAACAGGACACGTGACCAGAAAGAAAGGCTGAGGTGGGACCTTGAGGGCGGAACTTCTGGTAGCCTCAGGCATGGGGAGACACTGCCCTGGGTGTCAGGCTTTGGTCCACCCCGCTCTGGTTCTCTCCCAGCCCTTTCTGTCAGAAGGGGGCTGGGAGTCTGTGGGGCTGAAGGGTGTGCCCACCCCCTCGGCCCCCTTCCTGAGAATTCCCCAGTCAAATATTCCCAGGGGCTGTATGCTCTCTTCCCTGGTTGTGTTGGAGCATACATCTTGTGTACCTCTGTGGCCTAGGGGTGGCCAAGAGTGGCTGTTTGCAGGGGCAGTGAAACAGATGTGAAGGCTGGAGTGTCCACAGGCCTAAGTGTGGTCTTGGCAATCTTGTCAAAAAATGATTGTTTCTCAGCTCTCTATGCTGCACCAGGAAGCAATATGTCTGTCTTTCTGCTAACCCTAAACATTTTTTTATTACTGTAGTTTTGTAGTAAGTTTTGAAATCAGGAAGTGTTTGACCTCCAAATTTGTTCTCCTTTTTAAACATTGTTTTGGCCCTTTGGGGGTCCCTTTTTGAACGTTCAGGAAGAGCTGAAGCAAAGCTAATGAATCCCTGCAGTAGTAATTAGTAAAAGTTTATTGTGCACGTATTGAAAAGATTCTACAGACTGGGAGGATTCAAATCAAAACCTAGAATGAGGCACAAAAGTATATTGTTATAAAGTAGCTTCTATAGGGAGAAAGTAGTAACTGCTCATTCTTCATGTGATTGGTTCATTTTTCACAGCGATTGGTTATAATATTAGAATTTTCAGTGATTGGCTCATGCCAGTCTTGGGAAACAGTTCAAGTTTTGCTTATGATTTCCAGAAGCATAAACAGGAAATGACCCCAGCATGTTAGCCTTGCCAGTAAATGAAATTAAGCTTTATATAACTAAACTGGTTTTGTTTTTCAAGGCAGGTCTCCATTTATTTTTTATTTTAATTGTTGTTTAGTCACTAAGTCATGTCCAACTCTTGCTGACCCCATGGACTGCAGCACATCAGGATTCCCTGTCCTTCACCATCTCCCAAAGTTTGCTTAAATTCATGTCCACTGAGTTGGTGATGCCATCCAACCATCTCATCCTCTGTCGTCCCCTTCTCCTCCTACCCTCAGCCTTTCCCAGCATCAGGGCCTTTTCCAGTGAGTCTGCTCTTCACATCAGGGGGCCAAAGTATTGGAGCTTCAACTTAAGCATCAGTCCTTTCAATTTATATTCAGGGTTGAGTTCCTTTAAGATTGACTGATTTGATTTCCTTGCTGTCCAAAGGACTCTCAAGAGTCTTCTTCTGCACACAGTTCAAAAGCTTCCATTCTTCCATGCTCAGCCTTCTTTATGGTCCTTTTGGTCATTCTTTCAGAAGCCTGAGAGTATCACCAACTGATACAGCTTTACTCTTATTTACCTACTATTGATGGATAGTCAGGCCAAAGAATGGCATATTTGCTGTGTCCATTAGTTGAATCACAAGGCCAGAGGGCCATGTGGTCATCATCTTCATTATTTATCTTGTGGTTATTGATTTCACCCGGTTGTCTGATTGTGATGGATACCACGTTGCGTGAGAGTGGCTCTGACAGGCTTTAAAAATCCTCAAGAGAATGCAATGTCCTCAGGAGGTTAATATGATAACTACAAGGAAATTAATAACCAAGAATTGGAAAGTTTCCTGAAGCAGAGATCCCCAGGAGACAAGATTTGAGCAATTAAATAATTCAAATGGGTTATAATCAGATGCAAGTTTTACCTCTAAGTCTATCTACAATTTTTTGGATAACGTGTAACTGGGTTTAAATTTTTAAACTTATTTACATGGCCACAGCATGATGTAATAGCAAACACATATCTTCATATTCTCATGGTTGCAAGATGAACATGAGGATGTTGTAATCCAAGAGATGGTATTGAAGGTGAGTTTCCACTAAGATTAAGCTTCTCTAGGGTATAAGCTGGGCTTCCCCACTGGCCCAGCAGTAAAGAATCCACCTGCAATGAGGGAGATTTGCAGGAGATGTGGGTTCAATCCCTGGGTCGGGAAAATCCCCTGGAGAAGGAAATGGCAATCTACTCCTACTATTGTCTTGCCTGGAGAATCCCATGGACAGAGGAGCCTGGCAAGTTACAGTCCATGAGGTCACAAAGAGCTGGACACGACTGAAGTGACTGAGCATACAACACAGAGTGTGAGCAACCAGGTAATTTAATGAGAGTAGTTTCCATGGAAACAAAAGAAAAATAAAGGTTAATATAAAATTATAAATTCCACTTCTGAGCAAATTATAAATTCAGTTTCTGAGTTTGGAGAGCAGCCAGTTGGGAAAATTTCCAGATGTTGAGTTTGCCCTTCTTCAGGTGGAAGGCGGGCAAGCAGCAGCAATCAGATAGATAGGTTTCCCTGGTTTGCAGTGTAAATATCTCAGGTGATTTTTCTAAGTGATCAAATAGCAACAGGAACAAAATGGGCCACACATGAGCTGTTGTGATGGTTCCTCTGAAGTTTATTTTAACTTGTCCAGCTTTGGCTGCTTGCATGACTTTGGGAAATAGGACAGTTTTTGTTTATAAGTCAAAATGGGAAAAAAATCTGAAATGTTTATTTGGAATGTTCTGGCCAAATATTGGAAGAAACTAGAAGAATTCAGTTTTCAGTCCAGTGACTAGGTAGAAAACAAAACCTTAAAGATGACAGCACTAGAATCTGATATCCAAAAAGGTGTATTAATAAAATACAATTTTTTTCTCTCTATAACCTTCCCCTCTTTTTTAAATCACAACTGATTACAGTAAGACTAATTTGTTTGCAAATTAAGCTTAGTTTCAATAAACTTGACCTGATTATTTATATAAGTGCCGTATGAATAGTGATTGACTATATTATTTTAAATCTCTGCTAGAACTTTAGTCAGAAATCTCAGCTTGAACTTTCAAAAGACTCTCAAAATAAATAAATAATAAATAAAAGCAAAGATGGGAAAAAAAGAAAGCCTCTCAAGGCTACCAAGTCAAAGTAAGAACTTGTCCAATTGTGTCCTGGCTCAGTGGTAAATAATTTACTTGCCTATTCAGGAGACTTGGGTTCGATCCCTGATCCATGAAGATCTCCTGGAGAAGGAAATGGCAACCCACTCCAGTGTTCTTGTCTGGGAAGTCCCATGGACAGAGGAGCCTGACAGGATACAGTCCATGGGGTTGCAAAAGAGTTGGACATGACTTAGCCACTAAACAACAACAACAGATTGGATTCCTATTGAGCACAAATTAGATTAGCACAGATTCCTATTGAGCACAGACAAATTCAGACATTGTCATGAAAAATAAAAATATTTAATAAGAAATTCAAAATTCTGGAGGGATCAGGTAAGGAGAAAAACGTAAATATGCTAACTTTTGTTGCAAGGATACCCTTTACCAAATTATCATAAGTTATTGGTAGATTGCTTTAAAGAGAGGAGAAAAGGGAGTCCTTTGAATCCCAGAAGTAAAACATTAAAGAAACAGCAGTATTATATGAAGTCATAAAAATTATAGTCATCCTCATCAGTTCATTTAGTAGCCTGTAATTAATTCTTATTTATCTTGATCCTCTGTTAGCAGTTTTATAAATTCATCAGTTTTCCATCAGAGTTTCAGAAATTCTTACTTTGTTTACTGTTATGATCTTCAAGTTATCAGAAAACCTCATTCTAAAGCACTTTCAGGGTCTTCTCCATGAATTTCTTCAAAGATATCTTGTAATATCTCTGAAGCAATTTTGCAAGAACACTTTTGCAAAAGCATCAGAGTAACGCAATAACCATTGACAAATAACAAAAGACTGAAAAACAGCCATGGTTATAGATCGAGTGAAAGGTCACAGACACACACACAAATAATGACAATTGACAAATAAATTTAGTTATTTCTGTGACATATATTTAAAAATTCTGATTGATAACATTATGTTGACCAAAAAAGATGTACAACTTGAGAGTTGTGAGTTAAGTTTTATTTGGGGCAAAATGAAGACTATAGCCCAGGAGGCAGCATCTCAGATAGCTCTGAGAGACCGCTCCAAAGCTGCAGTGGGGGAAGGTCAATATATAAGGTTTTGGTGAAGTGAGTTCAATACAATTTTACAAAGGTTTTTTGTTAGTCATGAGTATCTGTTGTCACCATGAAGGGATTTAGTGCTTCTCTAGATATGAGGAGATGCAAGGATTGAGAGCATAAAATCTGTTCCTAAAAACACCCAACTGTCTAAAGTCCTGTCCCACCAGATTCCCTGGGACACAGAGTGCCTCACTCCCCTCTGAACTCCCTCAGTGGGTGTTGAAGGTCAACAGCTATAGCAGCATGGGGTTCAATCTCCATGGCAGATGGCAAATGCCTTTGTTGTTCAGTCACTGGCAATGCTCTTGGTAAGTGCCAATTTGTAGTTGACAATTGTATCAGAATTTTAGGAAGTTTATATTATTAAATTTCTAGAACATGTTGTTGCTGTTCAGTTGCTCAGTCATGCCCAACTTTTTGTGACCCCACAGACTGCAGCATGCCAGGCTTCCCTCAGTTCAGTTCAGTTCAGTCACTCAGTCGTGTCCAACTCTTTGCAACTCCATGGATTGCAGCACACCAGGCCTCCCTGTCCATCACCAACTCCCAGAGTTTACTCAAACTCATGTCCACTGTGTCAATGATGCCATCCAACCATCTCATCCTCTGTCTTCCCCTTCTCCTCCAGCCTTCAATCTTTCCCAGCATCAGAGTCTTTTCAAATGAGTCAGTTCTTCGCATCAGGTGGTCAAAGTACTGGAGTTTCAGCTTCAGTATCAGTCCTTCCAATGAATATTCAGGACTGAATTCCTTTAGGATGGACAGGTTGGATCTCCTTGCAGAACAAGGGACTCTCAAGAATCTTCTCCAACACCACAGTTCAAAAGCATCAATTCTTCAGCACTCAGCTTTCTTTCTAGTCCAACTCACATCCATACATGACTACTGGAAAAACCATAGCCTTGACTAGATGGACCTTTGTTGGCAAAGTAATGTCTCTGCTTTTTATATGCTTTCTAGGTTGGTCATAACTTTTTTTTTTCATTTATTTTTATTAGTTGGAGGCTAATTACTTCACAACATTGCAGTGGGTTTTGTCATACATTGACATGAATCAGCCATGGGGTTACATGTATTCCCCATCCCAATCCCCCCTCCCACCTCCCTCTCCACCCGATTCCTCTGGGTCTTCCCAGTGCACCAGGCCCGAGCCCTTGTCTCATGCATCCCACCTGGGCTGGTGATCTGTTTCACTATAGATAATATACATGCTGTTCTCTTGAAACATCCCACCCTCACCTTCTCCCACAGAGTCCAAAAGTCTGTTCTGTACATCTGTGTCTCTTTTTCCGTTTTGCATATAGGGTTATCATTACCATCTCTCTAAATTCCATATATATGTGTTAGTATGCTGTAGTGTGGAGATTTCTTAAAAAACTGGAAATAGAACTGCCATATGACCCAGCAATACCACTTCTGGGCATACACACTGAGGAAACCAGATCTGAAAGAGACATGTGCACTCCAATGTTCATCGCAGCGCTGTTTATAATAGCCAGGACATGGAAGCAACCTAGATGCCCATCAGCAGACGAATGGATAAGGAAGCTGTGGTACATATACACCAGGGAATATTACTCAGCCGTTAAAAAGAATTCATTTGAATCAGTTCTAATGAGATGGGTGAAACTGGAGCCCATTATACAGAGTGAAGTAAGCCAGAAACATAACTTTCTTTCCAAGGAGTAAACGTCTTTTTATTTCATGGCTGCAGTCACCATCTGCAGTGATTTTGGAGCCCAAAAAAATAAAGTCTGACACTGTTTCCACTGTTTCCCCATCTGTTTACCATGAAGTGATGGGACCAGATGCCATGATCTTAGTTTTCTGAATGTTGAGCTTTAAGCCAACTTTTTCACTCTCCTCTTTCACTTTCATCAAGAGGCTCTTTAGTCCCTCTTCACTTTCTGCCATAAGGGTGGTGTCATCTGCATATCTAAGGTTATTGATATTTCTCCCAGCAATCTTGATTGCAGCTTGTGCTTCCTCCAGCCCAGCGTTTCTCATGATGTACTCTGCATAGAAGTTAAATAAGCAGGGTGACAATATACAGCCTTGATGTACTCCTTTTCCTATTTGGAACCAGTCTGCTGTTCCATGTCCAGTTCTAACTGCTGCTTCCTGACCTGCATACAGGTTTCTCAAGAGGCAGGTCGGGTGGTCTGGTATTCCCATCTCTTGAAGAATTTTCCACAGTTTGTTGTGATCCACACAGTCAAAGGCTTTGGCATAGTCAATCAAGCAGAAATAGGTGTTTTTCTGGAACTCTCTTGGTTTTTCAATGATCCAGTGGATGTTGGCAATTTGATCTCTGGTTCCTCTGCCTTTTCTAAATCCAGCTTGAACATCTGGAAGTTCATGGTTCACATACTGTTGAAGCCTGGTTTGGAGAATTTTGAGCATTACTTTGCTACCGTGTGAGATAAGTGGAATTGTGCAGTAGTTTGAGCATTCTTTGGCATTGCCTTTCTTTGGGTTTGGAATGAAAACTGACCTTTTCCAAGCCTGTGGCCACTGCTGAGTTTTCCAAATTTGCTGCCATATTGAGTGCAGCATTTTCACAGTATCATCTTTTAGGCTTTGAAATAGCTCAACTGGAATTCCATCACCTCCACTAGCTTTGTTCATAGTGATGCTTCCTAAGGCCCACTTGACTTCACATTCCAGGATGTGTGGCTCTAGGTGAGTGATCACACCATCATGATTATCTGGGTCATGAAGACCTTTTTTGTATAGTTCTGTGTATTCTTGCCACCTCTTCTTAATATCTTCTGCTTCTGTTAGGTCCATACAATCTGTCCTTTACTGAGCCCATCTTTGCATGAAATGTTCCCTTGATATCTCTAATTTTCTTGAGATCTCTTGTCTTTCCCGTTCTGTTGTTTTCCTCTATTTCTTCGCACTGATCACTGAGGAAGCCTTTCTTATCTCTCCTTGATATTCTTTGAAATTCTGCATTCAAATGGGAAAATCTTTCCTTTTCTCCTTTGCTTTTCACTTCTCTTCTTTTCACAGCTATTTGTAAGGCCTCCTCAGACCACCATTTTGCTTTTTTGCATTTCTTGTTCTTGGGGATGTGCCGGGACCTGTTGTGGGAGATCCTACCCATGACGAGGTCATGAAGAAAATACCTGACAGGCAAGGCCGTTCAGGATACAAGGGACCCTCCAGGTTGGCCTCGGCCTCTACCCCACCCTGTATCCTCCCCACTTTTCTGTTGTTGTTCTTGTTTGCCCTGCTGCAGATTCTTGTGTTGCCTGCTGAGAGTTCTCCTGCTCCTCTTTCACTGAATAAAGACCAACTTAAAACGCTAATTAATAAATCTCCTGGACGCTGGTACCCTATGAAGGGGCCAGGGATGAAAGAAATGCTTCAATTCAAACCCTTTTGCTGGCATTCTGGCTTGTTTGATAAATGTGTGCTCTCATTGCACAAAATGCTCAGGATTGTTCTAAACATCCTAAGCATAGTACGCTAACAAAGGAAACTATTAAGCATAGGTCCCTCCGTGGGGTGAGAAAAGCTCCACAAATATAATAGCCACAAATGTGCCTAATAGAAAATGCTTTAGATAGAGATTAGCTGGTGACTTCTTGCAGGTAGTTAACTTTTAGACTAAGAGCTGTTTTGTGCTTTATCTGCTGTTTTTGCAATCCTTTGCATTTCTGTTCTGTAAAAATGTAAGCCTGTGTAGTTCCCATGGAGATGACGCCTATTAGAAAGAAAATAGATTATTCACAAGAAAAACAGGGTCGGCTACTGAAGTTGCTTAAGTCACACCAGGTGCAAGCCACAAATTGTCAACAGGCCTGAAAGCCAAAAGATATTATACATAGAGATTAACCATAAAAAAGGCCCTAATAGGCACAGAGCCCTTTGTGGGGTGAGGAAGCCCTATTAGAGAATACAAAAAATATTGTTTTAAAAGTGGTTATTGGATCAACGTTTGATTGATGTTAATGTGCTGAGGTTGTGCAGTGGAAACTATTGTTAATATAGTTGGAGATCTAGAAAAATAAGAGTTTAGCCTTAGTGTAAAAACAATAAGATAACTGTTAATTTTAACCGGGAGTGCTAAACAGGGGCTGCCTCACCTGAGCCGCAGAGTCTTTGTGTGCTAAACGTTTTAGATAAATTTAGCTGAGAACTTCTGCAAAAAGACTGAGTTTTGTGTTAACAGGATTGTATTTCTATTATGTTGCAACCTGCTGTACCATGAGACTGCCACTTTGCTGTTTTCTGCTAAGCTCAAGGCCAAAAGATAATGTACAAAAAATCTGTGGGAAAAGACTCTCATAAACAAAAATATACAGAGCACACCTGGTTTCATGAAGGACAAGCTGATGTAATGTTAAACTAAGTCTGTATGCTTATCTGCCCCTTAGAAACGTACCAACTTAGGGTATAAAGGCTACGGTGAAAAATAAAGCAACTGCCAGACTCTGCTGCACATCCCGGTTTGGTCTCTCTCTTTCTTTCTCTCTCTCTCTCTCTCTCATTCGCCGACACCGTTCATCCTGAGGGTTCCCCTGGATCCTGCTGGGGCCGGACCCCAACAGGTGGCGCCACGAACAGGAACCCAAAGGTAAGTCTCTCATTGTCCGGTTTTTGGAACAGCTGGGACCCCACCAGGGTGCCGCGGGCCCCCCTGCATAAGACAGGTAGGTTAAGGAGGGTGGGTAGGAACCCACTAGGGCACTACAGGCCCTCCCCCCTACATAAGAAAGGTAGGGCAAAAAATGTGGGTAGGTTTGAGGTAGGACCCCACTAGGGCATTATAGGCCCCCTACATAAGAAAGGTAGGGTAAAAAGGTGGGTAGGTTTCAGCTTCCTTCTTTTCTAAGTTTAAGACCCTCTCCTTTTTCTTCTTCTAATTAGTAACAAAAATGGGTAACAGTGAGTCAAAAGAAAGGCAGCTTTTTATTGGAGTCATAATGCAACTTCTTAACCGTAGAGGAATTAAAATTAAAAAGACCAGTGTTCAGTCCTTTTTTACGTTTGTCCAAGAGCGATGTCCTTGGTTCCTAGAAGAGAGCACTGTAAACCTGGAAACATAGGAAAAGGTAGGAAAACAACTCAAAGCTTACTATACACTGCATGGCCCCGAGAAAGTGCCGGCTGACACCTTTTCTTTGTGCAATATGATTAGAGATGCTTTAGATCCCCTTCATGAATCTGAAATAGTGAAAATTAAAGAGGAGGAAGAAGATACTGATTCCAAACCTAGTTATCGACAGCTAAGGGAGAAGCTAGCTGCCATGAACACCAATAGTCATTTAGAAAGCGGGGATAAAAAGAAGAACAGCTTTTGCCCCAAGATGAACAAAATTTAGAAGAAGCATCAGCTTGCTATCATTCTAATGAGGATTGGTCCTTTTTTGCCGAAGACGCTCCTAAAAGTCTAAGAGATATATCTCCAATTGGGCCCCTGCCCCCACAAACCTTCGGTCTTTCACTTGGCCAATCTAGTTTGACTTAACAGGCAGGAAGGCCAGGGGTCTCCAAATACAGAAAATAGGCTGCAAGTGTCAGACATCTTTATCTCTCTTAAGCAGTAAGAGGAAACAAACTAGTGATATTTCTTTTTTCTTTTTTTCTTTTTCCTTCTCTATACAAATTTAAAAAGAGGTTTCTCTTAAAATTCCATGTTGCCATAACCACACCTGGTTCCACCTGAACTTAACTTTTCTCAAACCTTGAGCTAACCAATGCGTTTTTCTTATGCAAATGTTCTCTTCAGCTATGTCAATGAAACTGTATTTGCTTGGAAACCTGCCTTTCTTCAAGATTCCTGTCAATCATTTTGTGGCCCGGGACAACACACCTGGTGCCAAGGTTATCTCAAAATGCATGTTGTGGGTGAGGGGCCTAGTGCTATTCTCTGAGTTTTGAGACATTTCCTTCCTCTAATTAGCAGACTGCTGGTAGTTATATGACACCTGGCTAAAGACTAGCAGGGGGGCACCCTTTCTGCCCTCTTCTGATGCCTATGTCAGAAGCTTTCTCTATTTCCCTTATACTTTAATAAAACTTTATTCAATTTGAGAACACATTACAAACTTCTACCAATTTCCAGTTACCTTTTCTAAAATATTTTAGAAAAATTTCATTTCATTATCCTTCTGGTAAGCTGTGAAATTTCTTCAAAAACACTGAATTTATTATTTCTCACATTTCTTTTACATAGATTGGACTAAAAATACCAAAGCTTCATTCTGGTCTCTTAAAAGATATAAAGTCTTTTATACTAAATTCCATTCTGCTCAACAAAATAAATTATATGCTCTTATTCAAGTTATTTGCCTATATCCTTACCCCAGTAATATAGTCTCTGATTCTAAATATTCAGTTTTTGTGTAAAAACCTCCACCATAAACTCCTAGTTCTATTAAAACAGACAATGGCCCTGCCTATATTTCTAGACACTTTAAACAATTTTTACCATCTTTTTCTATTAAACACATTACAGGTATTCCTTATAATACACAGGTACACTACTGTCTTCCTTATCTAAAGCTGACTTTGCTAGAGTCCAACATAAGATATTTTCTAAGCCTATAACTAATGTTAATACAGCTTTATTTGTTTTAAATTTTTTAAACCTACCACAGGGAAATATTTTAACAAGAGCAGAAAGACATTTCAAAAAATTGAAAGACACTTCTCTTCCTCTGCCCATTTGGTACCAAGACGGGTTCAATAATCAATAAAAATCTGGGAAATTAATCTTACGGGGAAAGGGGTATGCTTATATTTCCCCAGATGGATCCAACAAACTTTTTCCTCAGAAAATTTGACCCAAGGGGGCCCCCTACATTCAAAATGGAGAGAAAACAACAAGAACCCTGGGAGGAAGAAAATTCCAATACAGGCCGTGGCGGCTCTAAAGATCTCCAGAAAGTACCGCACTTGGCGACATCAACCCTATGACCTCCCCTCTTGGGGACAGATGAAAACCCTCACTAGTAAAGCTAAAAATGTGGTCTCTCAACAGGAAATGCCTCGGAGTCCTGAATACATTTTCCTGTTAGCCTGTGTCTCCCAAACTTAACTGGGATTACTTACCCAACCCCCCCCCCCCACCCTTATTACAGGTCGTAAAATAGACGGAAAAAAGATGGATCATATCAACCAGTGACTCCACCCATATGCCCTCTCCCTGAAACCCTCACACCCTGTGGAGGAAAAAAAAAAACTAATTAACATTTCTTTAGGCTATGAAGTCCTTCCATTGCCTGGGCCCAGAAAAATTATGCACAAACGTCAGTCGACAAACTTGGGCTTTCGTCCTACCTCCAAAAAAAGGCTTTCAGACATTGCAGCCCTTTCTCTGTCTATGAACCATGTTTATACTACTAAAACTTTAGGGAAAGAGTTAGGGAAAGAACAAAAAACATTATATATTATGCTGCTTAAGTGGCTTAAAAGGTTACTAACACTATGTTGAAACACTACCATGACAAAGGACTTCTTGGCTGGCTTGACAGTGGAATGACACCCTCCTCCTACTCCTGGAATCCTCCTTGATAAACAAATTGGGCCTGAACTATGAGACATATAAAACATAAAAACTTGCTGCCAACACCAGAAAACTTGAGACTCGGACCGGACATTTCACAGGGACCAGTCGTGGTCATAGTAACTATTTCTTTCACTATAATCAGTCATATTTTATACAGGCCTATGTCCCACTTACAATTTAATCTGTAACTTGTATTCATTGCCAATTTTGTGTTACTCCTGTTCAATTCAACCATTGTACCTACAACTGGGAACAAATCAAATTTCATTTACATGATAATGCCTCTCTGAATGTACTATTACTGCAAAAGAAAATCCTTGAAACTTTTTCTAAACGTCCTCCCTCTTCCACTAATTTGGAAACTTTAGCTGAACAAATCATCCAGGCTAAACCCTCAAGGATGGTTTTAAAGTATTACCCACAACATCGGGTCTAGAACTGTAACTTTGGTGATTGTCTTGATAATTGTATTTGTTGTTCATCGTTGCCTTTCTATAAGGTTGGTTAATACTAACCAAACTCATTTGGTCAGGACTTTTTTTACAAATATAATAAAATAGAAAAAATTGTCAGGAAGCATTTAACAGGAGGCTTCCTGTGTGCTGTTACAGATCTGTCAGGAAACCTTTGGACATTATTAATTCCTGAATATTCAAGAATTAAGAGGAGAGGCACGCCTTTCCGGGGGCTGAGAAATCCAGGCATTTCCTTCGTTAGTTTCTCATTATGGTGATAAGTACCCTCTTCTCTCTTTAATAGAGATCGCCTTGTGTTCTTTAAGTCTGAGATTTTAATCTTTATCTTTGCTGAGAATAACTTCAGTATATATGCCCACGCCATGTTGATTAAAACACCTTTGCTCCATCAGAGCTTTGGTCCCCGTAGAATAGCTCCAGCAAAAGTTTAAATTTAGACAGACTGCATGGACAGATTAGAACAATCGAGCATTCCCGATTAAATTTTACTGCCGCTGGAGCTGCCAGTGATTTCTTTAAAACCTTCTTCAACTTTACCTCTGCCAAAAGTATTTTGTCTACTGTTCTGTTACATTGCTGTAATAGCACTGATCATTATTATTATTGTCATCCTCCCTTGTATCATCAGAGCTCTTCGGCAGAGCACTCAGAACCTCGCAACTGAGATCCATCTGGCTGTTTTAAAAAATAAAAAAGGGGGAGATGCTGGGAGCCATTGTGGGAGATCCCACCCATGACGAGGTCATGAAGAAAATACCTGACAGGCAAGGCCGTTCAGGATACAAGGGACCCTCCAGGTTGGCCTCGGCCTCTACCCCACCCTGTATCCTCCCCACTTTTCTGTTGTTGTTCTTGTTTGCCCTGCTGCAGATTCTTGTGTTGCCTGCTGAGAGTTCTCCTGCTCCTCTTTCACTGAATAAAGACCAACTTAAAACGCTAATTAATAAATCTCCTGGATGCTGGTACCCTATGAAGGGGCCAGGGATGAAAGAAATGCTTCAATTCAAACCCTTTTGCTGGCATTCTGGCTTGTTTGATAAATGTGTGCTCTCATTGCACAAAATGCTCAGGATTGTTCTAAACATCCTAAGCATAGTACGCTAACAAAGGAAACTATTAAGCATAGGTCCCTCCGTGGGGTGAGAAAAGCTCCACAAATATAATAGCCACAAATGTGCCTAATAGAAAATGCTTTAGATAGAGATTAGCTGGTGACTTCTTGCAGGTAGTTAACTTTTAGACTAAGAGCTGTTTTGTGCTTTATCTGCTGTTTTTGCAATCCTTTGCATTTCTGTTCTGTAAAAATGTAAGCCTGTGTAGTTCCCATGGAGATGACGCCTATTAGAAAGAAAATAGATTAATCACAAGAAAAACAGGGTCGGCTACTGAAGTTGCTTAAGTCACACCAGGTGCAAGCCATAAAATGCTAGCAGGCCTGAAGGCCAAATGATAAGAAAGACTCTTGTGAACGAAAAGTATGTGGGTGACATCCTGTTTCTGTTGAAGGTCAAGTTGCTGTAATGTTTTGAGATGACCTGAGTGTAAGCAATATGCACTTCCCCCAAAAAGATGTTGTTAAGGATTTGAAGGGGCCGTGCGAAAATAAACTTCAGACTTAGCCCCCGAGCTTTGTCTCACTGTGTGTCTCTCTCCCCGACACCATTCATCCTGAGGGTACCCTTGGATCCTGCTGGGGCAAGGACCCCGGCAGGGATGATCTTGATCCCTGTGTCCTATACAACGTCATGAACCTCCGTCCATAGCTCATCAGGCTTCCCTGTCCTTCACTATCTCCTGGAGTTTGCTCAAACTCATGTCTATTGTGTCTATGATGCCATCCAGCTGTCTCATCCTCTGGTGCCCCCTTTTCCTAGAACACATAACATGTAACTATACAGACACAACATAAAGAAAGCTTAGTATCACTTAATTGACAATGATTCTCATAAAATTTGATATTAAATAAACTTAATCAGTTTAACTTATCTCCTTCAAAAGACAAGATGACTCTTTTGCAATGTTGTAGGGGCCTTCTACAAAATCTCAACTTGCTTCCAGGTCCAAAAGACTCCAGTTCACAATATGTTGTTGGGAAGTTTGTCAAAACGATTTTACTGAGGTTAAGTTTGTCTTGGAAAATAAAATAGGCTTAGTTAAAATTATTTTAGGTTAGCTTTAGTTGTGCAATCTGGTTTTGTTTGCTGTTGGAATTTTCTAGGAATTTTTTTCACAGCATGAATTTTAGGATGGATTTTTTTCTGTTTCTCTAAAAAGCATCATTGATAGGGAATGTGCTGAATCTGTAGGTCAGTTTAGGTAGTATATTAATAATATGAAGCTTTCCAATTCATAAGCATGGGATATCTTTCCACTTATTTATGTCTTTCATATTTTTCAGCCATGTTTTATTTTCAGTGTACAAATCTTTAACCTCCTTGGTTAAGTTGATTCCTATGGGAATTTTTTGATGCTATTATAAATGAAATTTCCTTGTTGGATTGATCATTGTTAGTGCATGGGAATGCAATTGATTCTTGTGTATCCTGCCATTTTGCAAAAATTTTGTATTAGTTCTGTCAGGTCTCTGAGTGTGTGTAGTCTTTAGTGTCTTCTACATGTAGGATCATATCATCTATGAACAGACATAATTTTACTTCTTTCTTTCCAATTTGGATGCCTTTTGCTGTGCTTAGTCACTCAGTCATGTCTGATTCTCTGCAACCCCATGGATTTTGTGGCCCGTCAGGATCCTCTGTCCATGGAGATTCTCTGGGCAAGAATACTGGTGTGGGTTTCATTTCTTACCTAATGTTGGCTTAAAGATCAACATTCAGTAAACTAAGATCATGGCAGCTGGTCCCATCACTTCATGGGAAATAGATGGGGAGACAGTGGAAACAGTGTCAGACTTTATTTTTGGGGGCTCCAAAATCACTGAAGATGGTGATTTCAGCCATGAAATTAAAAGACACTTACTCCTTGGAAGGAAAGTTATGACCAACCTAGATAGCATGTTAAAAAGCAGAGACATTATTTTGCCAACAAAGGTCCGTCTGGTCAAGGCTGTGGTTTTTCCAGTAGTCATGTATGGATGTGAGAGTTGGACTATAAGGAAAGCTGAGCACCAAAAAATTGATGCTTTTGAACTGTGCTGTTGGAGAACTCTTGAGAGTCCCTTGGACTGGAAGGAGATCCAACCAGTCCATCCTAAAGGAGATCAGTCCTGGGTGTTCATCGGAAGGACTGATGCTGAAGCTGAAACTCCAATACTTTGGCCACCTCATGTGAAGAGTTGACTCGTTGGAAAAGACCCTGATGCTGGGAGGGATTGGGGGCAGGAGGAGAAGGGGACGACAGAGGATGAGATGGCTGGATGGCATCACCGACTCGATGGGCATGAGTTTGAGTAAACTCTGGGAGTTGGTGATGGACAGGGAGGCCTGATGTGCTGCGATTCATGGGGTCGCAAAGAGTTGGACACGACTGAGCGACTAAACTGAACTAAACTGAATGTTATTGCAGCATTAATGCTGAAGATATTAATGAAATGGGGAAAGTGAAAAATGGTTAGACTTAGAACATATATTGCAGGTAGAACAAATGGAATTGTTGGCTTGCATGTTGGCTGTGGGAGAAAGAGAGAAGTTAAGGATTTATGGTGAGAAACTAGGTTTATGGTGAGATTGACTGGCTGAATCACTGTGGTGCCATTTCATTAGATTGGGTAAATGAGAGAGTGCGCACTTGGGTGGGGAAGAGAAAAGCTCTGTTTGGCCACATTACATCCATGAATGTGGATAATACAGGCTTCCCAAGTGGCTCAGTAGTAAAGAATCTGCCTACCAATTCAGGAGACACAGAGATGCAGGTTCGATTCCTGGGTCAAGAAGATCCCCTGGAGGAGGAAATGGGAACCCACTGAAGTGTTCTTGCTGGGATAATCCCATGGACAGAGGACCTGGCAGGCCACAGTTCTTGGGGTTGCAAGTCAAACACGACGGAGTGACTGAGCATGCATCCAGGTGGGTAATATAGATAAAAGCAGAATATGATGAGAAGAGATCAGAAGACAGACTGTTGTGTCTTCTGGTCTTGTAGCCCATTTCTAAAAGCTCACATTTAGAAAAAGGAGAGAAGAAGAATCAGAAAGGAAGCAAAGAAGAAATAATCCAAGGAATAGAATAGGAACCAAGAGAGTCAGAGAAACAAGGAAGAGAAAGTTTCAAGAAACTGACTGTGGTTAACTGTGCAAAACAAATTGAGGAAGGAAGATGAGGGCTAAAAAAGGACCTTTAAGGTGAGCAACGAGGATACCATGGATACCTTTTGACAGCATTTTCACCAGACTGGATAACATCTCTGCCTATGTACAAGTAAGTTGAAAAAGCAAGAGGGCGTTGGAATTGCCCTGAACAGCTTTGAAGTGCTATACTAATAGGGTGGTGATGATTTGCATGTTGTCATAGAAACAAAAAACATGTAGGAGAACTAAAGCCACTTAAAACTCCTGACTCCAGCCCATCACGTCCTCTTGATTTGTTGTGAAAGATGCCAATAAAAACAATGAGAGGGGCAGAGCTAATACAGATTTCTTCCTTTAGTTGTGGTCCCTAAGTAGAAATCTTACACTCTTTATCTTGAGAAGGAAGCCAGCACCAGCTCTGACACCAAAGTTCCTTACAGCACAAATGGCTATCTGACCAGAGTGCCTTCTCTTGCCATTGGCTGACACTTCATAAAATACAATTTGCTGTTTTGCTTTTTTTTTTTTGAACAAGCAAACTGAATTACTTGGAGGAGGAAGACAGCAGAGACAGAGACAGAGCCAAGGCAGCTGAAAGAAAGAAAACTGAGGTGAGCATTTTTGTCTTTGCCCTGTTAGTTGTTGTTAAAAATTATGCTTTGCTATGCTTCATAGGAAGAGGAATAATTTTTAAAAGTAAGTTTATTTTGTTCTACTATAAACTTTATTCTACTACATGGTACTTTAAAAAATATTGGGAAAGTACAAAAATAGTAGCAGGAAGCAAAAACCACCCCTGAGATAGCTGCTATTGATATTTTGGGGGTTGTTTCTTTCCATTGACTATGTGTGTCTACATATGATTTTAGTTAATTTTCATAGTCATGCTTGTACACAACGGATACGTTTATATTCCTTTTTTCCATTAGAGCATACATTTTCCCACATTGCTGTAAATGCTTTATGATCATAATTTAAAATTGCTGCATGGTATTACACGGAGGAAATTTTCTGTTCTTTGCCCAAGCATTCCCCTATATGGGGTCATGTAGCGTCTTTCCTTTTTTCATGGAGTGGGTCATTTGATAACATAAGATATATATTTTTTCCTTTCAGAGTCTTGTTTTTTGAGGAGAGGAGGTTGAACTTGAGAATGTAGATTTCAGCTCTCAGCTCTCCTGAGTTTCAGTTTTACTGAGAGGCACAGTGAGAGGGAAGGCGTGTATGAGACCATGTGCTTATAATCTGCTTGTTGCCCTTTGGGGACCTCAGCCAGTGGTTCTCAGCTCTGGCTGTACATTCCATCGGAATCATTTGATTCTGGGGAGATTAGAAAATTATATTTAGAATAATTGAAAATTAACTTCGGTGAGGAGCCACTCATCTGTTGTTGTTGCTGTTGTTTTAACTTTTAAAAATTTCTCAGGTGGCTCTGACGGGTGAGAAGCATAATAACAACCAACCTAGGTTATCTGTAATATTTCTCTCTCTCTGACCCATACCTAAAAGCTATACATTTTAAGGGAAAGGGGATACACTATCAAGCAAGCTGTCTAAGTCTCCCTTTCAACACTGCCTTCACTGTTTACGAAATTCCTTCACATACAGTCATTCATTTGATTCACATGAGTGCTGGAATGTGTAACTCTTACTTTAAAATAAGAAAGTGAGACCAAGAGGACACAGGATCTTTCCTAGGGTCGAACCAGAACTGGCCCAATCTGGTTCAGTTTCGGGCACATACATCTTGAGTAATGGTTATTATAGAAAAAATTGTTCAAATTTTGCTATGTCTATATAATTGAATATTCTTTTGGCTCTTTACATGACATTGACATGTAATAGTTATTTACATGACAATGATCATGATTTAGCAAGAAGAAAAAAGCAAGGTTACAAAATATCATTAAAATATGGACTCATTTTTGTTTGAAAATATGTATATTTGAAGAAAAGTGAAAGGAAGTAAAGGCACAAAACATTTGTATGTGTCTGGTTGGTAGTAAATCTTATAGTTTAAGTTTATTTCAGCTGGTATTACTTTATTTTTTTTTTAACCACATTCATTGCTTGTGTAATAAAGATGTGAAGTAATTGAATGGAATTGTTCTTACCTTTCTGGTTAGCTCTTCTCTAGATGAAATGGTACCAACTCATTTTACTTGGCCATAAAGAAGCCTTTCTTTTAATTCTTGATGAGTTTTGTTCATACTTATCACAAATATTTCTGTTATTGTTAGCTAGCATCGCCTGGAAACTTACCAAGTGTCAGGGATTGAATTAATTGTATCAGTTTTCCTCATCAATGCCCAGTCTTCCCTCTGCAGATGAAGGTCTTGAAACACAGGAATAAGAGTGATTAAGAGGCAGAGCTGAGGCTCAAACCTAGGTCCCCTCTAACTCAAAACACATGTTTTCATTCGTTATACCATCTTTCCTCCCTGACCTGAGGTCATCAAGGGTACCCACATCATGTACACATCACTCATTTGGGAAGAAAGTGATATATTTTTTGTGGTGTACTCATTGCATTGGAAAAGACCCTGATGCTGAGAAAGATTGAAGGCAAAAGGAGAAGAGGGCGACAGAGGATGAGATGATTGGATGGCATCACTGACTCAACGGACATGAGTTTGAGCAAACTCTGGGAGATAGTGAAGGACAGGGAAGCCTGGCGTGCTGCAGTCCATGGGGTTGCAAAGAGTCGGACATGATTAGTGACTGAACAACAACAACATTGCTATATGTCAGGATCACCTTGGGCATTTGAGTATCTCACGTGTGCTCCAGACTCAGGGACTCCTGCTTTCCTAGTTTGTCTTGCTCACCGGACATCTGAGGCATGCTAATTCCCCCAAGGCTAAATCTGGAAGGTAGAAGCCTAACCAGGGATTGTGCAATGACCCAGTGAGCTCCGGTTAATACAGCAGCCAAGCTGGGCAATGTTGAGAAAGTCAAGAATTGGCCTGGGTTTATCAGCTTTTCTGTAGAGCCTTATCAAGTCCACAACAGAACCCACAGCACTGCATCTATGGCGTTCTCACCGAACTGCCCACTATTCTTTGCATTGGAATTACTTATGTGTGAGTCTCATTCCTTCTGCTGGATGAAGAACGGCTGAAGATGGAGTCTCTGCAGACAGCCCAGTACACGGGCTCCATTAAGAACAAATGTTGTTTATCGCTAAGTCGTGTCCGGCTCCTTTGCGTGCCATGGACTGCAGCCCACAAGGCTCCTCTGTCCAGTGGATTTCCCAGGGGAGAATACTGGAGTGAGTTGCCATTTCCTGCTCCAGAGGATCTTCCCAACCCAGGGATCGAGCCTATGTCTCCTGCATTGGCAGGCAAATTCTTTATCACTGAGTCACCTGGGAAGCCCTAAGAATAAATGGGCAGGTGTAAATACATTAATTCATCAATGAATATGAACTTTAGTTAACAGCTTCTTTTTATCTCTATTGAACCTATTAACCTCTTTATGTGAACTGACCAATGGAGAAAGTGATATAGTCTTGGACAATCTTTAAAGAAAATCTTCTCCTATGGCTTGGTGGCAATAAGGGCTGACCCCTTGGACAGAGAAAGTAATGGAAGCTGGAAGAGCAGCCTGGAACCAAAGAATCTTAAAGTTGGAGCATCCTCAGGAAGAGCCAGGGTTAGTGCAGAAGCTTTTTACGTCTTTCAAGAAGAGGTTTTAAAGAAGCAAGCAGATCTGAGGAAGAACAAGAAGAAGGGGGGATATGTGGATAAGTCAGGGGAGGAGCAGCGAAAGGAAGAGAGAGGAATATGGGGTAGGATGGGGAGTCTATTTGCTCCGGACGTTCATCAAACTGGGAGAACTGAAAAGGGTCCAGTCCACAGTTATTATTTCTATTGCATGTTATGAAAACAAGAATATGTTTACCTTGGAAAAAACAAAACACCATTCCCCAAGTAAGTGTCTTCCTGTGGGACTATAGTTTTATCTTGTTTGTTCCTCTAGTACAGGAAACACAGTCATCTACAAAATGCTTGAGAGCATCACAGATTCTTTGAAGTTTGTTTCTTTTTATTTTGAATCTTAGCTCAACTAGAACTTTGTTCTCTTGCAAATTCTGAGAGGTTTGCAAGCAACTCCCCTTGTTAGTTGCAGTGGAAGTTATTGGCCCAGAGCCAGAAAGACAATTTGCAACCCTCAGAGATAAAAAGACAGTCACCGCCTATGATGTCTGGGTGTCTTTTGCTACCTTCCTCTGGCCTCTAGACCATTGACCTGATATATTCCTGTCCCCAATGGCTCAGCAGGTAAAGAATCCACCTGCAATGCAGGGGACACAGAAGACGTGTGCTTGATCCCTGGATGAGCAAGATCCTCTGGAGGAGGAAATGGCAACCTACTCCGGTATTCTTGCCTAAAAACCCCATGGACAGAGGAGCCTGGCGGGCTACAGTCCAAAGGGTCACAAAGAGTTAGACACACAACTGAGTGGCTAAGCACTCACATGCATTCCTGTCCCCAGATCTTAGATTTGAACTTCAGAGACGAAAAGTTTGTGAGGAAAAATGCCTGGACATCAGTTCAGTTCAGTAGCTCAGTCGGGTCCAACTCTTTGTGACCCCATGGACTGCAGCTCGCCAGGCTTCCCTGTCCATCACCAACTCCCGGAGCTTACAAACCATGTCCATTGAGTCAGTGATGCCATCCAACCATCTCATCCTCTGTTGTCCCCTTCTCCTCCCGCCTTCAATCTTTCCCAGCATCAGGGTCTTTTCCAATGAGTCAGTTCTTCAATTCTGTTGTAAAAGACCATCAAGAATTTTTCTTCCCTGGAAGATATCTATCATGAAGCATAAAATGAGCAGGGAGAGGGTGAATCATAGCTTCATTCACTCACTCACTGGTTATATCTTTGTGCACATTTATGGCCACGAGCTATGCCAGGGCCCAGGATACAGCAGTGACAAGTAAGGTGTTCTTGCTTTGGTGAGTGAACATTCTGCAGAGTAGGGATAAGCAGGAGCTAGTGGCTGCCCCATGGGTGGTGTGAAGACAGGAAGCACTAGAACAGCCAAGACAGGGAGAGCTCAGAGAATGCTCTTTCTAGAAGTGATTCTGGGCAGAAACTTGAGGCTGGTAAGAAAGAGCCTGGAGTAGGAAATGGCAGCCCACCCCAGTATTCTTGCCTGGAAAATTCCATGGACAGAGGAGCCTGGCAGGCTACATACAGTCCATAGGGTTGCAAAGAGTCAGACATGACTGAACACACACACACACACAAATTAAGGGCCAGGTGAGGAACTGGAGCTCAGATTAAGTAGGTAAGACAGAGTCTGGTATATTCAGAGCATTGAGCTAAGTTATGAGGCTGGAGTGGATTTTACTGAGGACAGCAGTGGAGAGATGACAGCTGGCTGGAAAGGGGGGCTGGTGGGAACCTTGGGTAACAAGGGCAGGACTTCCTTGAAGGAGACTGAGTAGCAGGATGATCTGGGGCTGTGCGCTGAGGGCTGGGGGAGCCAGCGGTGCGCTTGTCCTTTGACCTCTCCTTTTTGGGTCACCCACGTCCACTGTCCTCCAGGCTCCTGGCAGCTGGTTAGGACACCTTCCTGGACAATTCTCCTGATTTTCAATTTTTTTGAGATCTAGGAAAACATTTTCTTCTTATCCTTTACAGGTTTCTTACTTTCCTTTGCAGCAGGGGTAACCCTAACCTCCTAACCTCCAATATCTAATGCCTGATGATCTGAGGTGAAGCTGATGTAATAATAATAATAGAAATAAAGTGCACAGTCAATGTGATGTGCTTGAATCAACCTGAAACCATCACTTCCCACCCTGATCCACAGAAAAATGATCTTCCATGAAACCCATCCCTGGTGCAGAAAAGACTGGGAATCACTGTCTTACAGTTTTCTTAGCATTCTTTACAGGTATCCTGCACCTGGCGTACTATTTTCCCCTGACAGTAGCCAGGCTTGCACGGGCTGCTGATGCCTTGAAAGTGTGTGATGTGCAGGCTCCATGCAGCTGTGGGGGTCTTTCACCGTTTTGTCTCCCTGGTCCTCTCAATGATGCCGAAAGGCTGAGTACTTGCTGATAATGCTCAGGCCACCGTTAAGGGCTAGAGCCAGGGTTTGGATCCTGTTGGGATTTACTCCCCCAATTGTTCTATGGCTTCATCCCACCGCTGTATCCTGCCAGGAATCATATGATGCTTAACTGCCTACCTTAGTCAATAATTCCTTAGCTCCAAGAAGCAAATTTAATAATGGAAGGTGACATGCTAAGCTGGAAGGGGAAAGACAGAGAGGGAGTTTTCATTTGAATAAGTGGGCTTTAGGGGAGCCCGAACCCCTGACTCATGTCTCGTAGTCACTTGGGTTGTGGACAGTGAGAGTCCTGATGCTGACACGACCCCTGTGAAATTACTAAGGTGAGTAGGGCAATGGCCTCTGAGATCACATTTGCTGGTTTTCTGTCTTTGGAATCAGAAGACTTGGATATCAGAGGCTCAGCTGCAGAATGAGTCTATTATCTTTCTTGGATGTTTCTTGATGTTTCTTGGAACAGAAATTGGGTTAATAACAGATACTTCCAATCTTCATAGAAGTGCATTAGGAAACAATTTTTTAAATGTTCAGATTCTTTATGAAATTAAATCCATAATCAGCTTTGTTGCTGTTGTTGTTGTTCAGTCACTCAGTCATATCCAACAGTTTGCAACCCCATGGATTGCAACACACCAGACCTCCCTGTCCCTCTCTCTTTCCCGGAGTTTGCCAAAGTTAGTGTCCATTGAGTCAGTCCACTGATGTGAGCCATGCATCTCGCTCTCAGAGGCAGAAATGCCCCTTCACTGGCTTGGGTGTTAACCCTCCCCTAGGGTTCAGTCCCCTGGGATAAGGTGTTCTCTGGGAGCATTTTTCTCCTCCAAATAGCACATCAAATAACAAAATTGTGCAGAGACCCCAGTTCTAAGGTGTAGTTCTCCCCACATATGTCCATAACCCACAGGCACCTTTTGGCACAGGGAAATTCTCGAGAATCGAATTTCAGAAGAGAATGTGCAAACTGACCGATCAAGTGAACAGTGGGGGGACAACTGCTTGGCAAAAGAGAGAAAAAGGGCAGCTATTGCTAAACCATCAGCAAGACGCTGCGACTCAAAGGAGCTGACATTTTGACAACGCCAGTGCTTTCCAAATTGTCACCTTTCATGTATCCGTGCTGATCTTTGCCCTGATGGTGGCCCTGGCAACATGCTTCTTCTCGAGGTTCTTCTTCCTGTGTCTGCCCGCGTGCATTTGCGGTGGTGAATGTCATTGACCGCACACTCTGCATCTGAGTCAAGTTCTCCTTTTGGTGGCAGCAGGCCATAGCTGCTGTGCACTGCATGTGCACCCCACCCCAATGGGGCCTGACAGGCAGGATTTCAAGCAGCCTGAGGCTGAGTCCAGGCAAGGAAGGTTCTGGTGGCTCCCAGGGCTTCCATCCCTAGGTCAGGAAGATACCCTGGAGTGGGGCATGGCAACCCACTCCATTATTCTTGCCTGGAGAATTCTACAGACAGAGGAGCCTGGCAGGCTATATAGTCCATAGGGTTGCGAAGAGTCAGAAACACAACTGAGTGACTAACACTTTCCCCCTTCCTGCTTGCCAAATCCTGTTGGGTTCCTGAGAAATCTGCAGAGAGATGAAGGCAGGCCAGGCAGCTTCCTTACGAAAGAAGCCAGTGAGAGGAGGCAATTATGAGCAGGGAACTACTCAGGGCATTCGGTCTCCCACAGGGGCCCTCTGCCACAAGGATTCCCACCCTTGCTGCAAAGACTCACTCAATTCTGCCCCTGATGACAAAGAGACTTAGGTCCAAAGACTGTTCGTTGGGTCTTCAGGCTCCCCAGGAGCTCCTGGGAATTTCAGGAAGAGCACAGTGACTTTTCTGTCTGCTGAGCCCTGGAGTGAGTCTGCTACAGTTTGGTTGGGATCTGGGAGGAGAGGTTGGGCCTTATGAGCTTTGTAACTTGCGCACATGAACTCCTAGGCAGAGGACAGATAGGAGACAATGAAAGTCTACAGTGAAAGCCATAGGCCCTGGAGGGGAAGCTTCAAGGTCATCCTATCAGGCCCAGGACTCTGGTTGAGGGGTCCCTCTGGGTCCCAGATCTGTTAAAGAGATCTTGGCAGCACAGACTGGAGAATTTGCTCCTGGGGGAACTTCCCAAGCCCTAAATGCTATTTAACACCTACTGGTATACAGCAGATCCACTAGCACCTCTTTCACTGACAGGCTGATGTCATAGCCATGAAGTGTGGGAGGAAAATGGCATTTGGCAGGCAAAGGACCATTAGGCTGGTGGTATGGGAAAGGATGGGAGGCATTGGCACTGTGGGACAGATGAGGCAGAGGATCTGAGTGGCAGAACGCTCCAAAATGCTGACTCCATAGAACAGGGCTCTGAGTGGTTCACTTCTCTGTCCCCTGTTTATTTTAGAAGCCCAGAGACAAGCTCAGTTCCTCATTCAAAAGATGGTAATCTCGGATCTGTTCGTTTGTATTTCTGTTTTGATCTGTAAGTGTCTAATTCACGTTAGCCCTTGAAAAACTCTAAGAGTATTAATACAAGACTGTTTCAGGGAGGCTAAAGAAGTGTCCCAAGCTATACATTTCCACCTGGACATTTGGAGCCTGTTACAACTGAGGGCTGAGCTAGCAGGGCTGGATTTCAAGAACAAGGCACTCATTGATACTTCTTTGTTTTGGAGGGCATATTAGCTACCACTCTGGGGCCTCTGGGATTTTGAGGCTGTAAAACCTTGAATCCAGAGGGTTGAGTCCTCTCTGCACAACTTCAGGGAGCTAAGTCTGTGAACTTTTGCAGTAATAACAGTAATGATACAGAAGGGCTTTCCAGGTAGCTCAGATGGTAAACAATCTACTTGTGAATGCAGGAGACCCATGTTTAATCCCTGAGTCGGGAAGACTCCCTGGAGAAGAAATGGTTACCCACTCCAGTATTCTTGCCTGGAGAATTCCATGGACAGAGGAGCCTAGTGGACTACAGTCCATGGGTTTGCAAAGAGTTGGATATGACTGAGCTACTAACACTTTTAATTCTTTAATTCTTCCCTGGTCGCTCAGACAGTAAAGAATCTACCTCAATGCAGGGGCCCTGGTTTAGATTCCTGGGTTGGGAGGCTACCCTGGAGAAGGGAATGGCTACCCACTCCAGTATTCTTGATGGTGAAATGATGCTGAAAGCTCAACATCTGTGCACTGGTGCTGAACTGAATCTTGGAGACAAAGTTTGGGGTGAAGTAGAAAAGAATAGCTTTATTGCTTTGCCAGGCAAAGGGGGGCTAATGGGCTCCTGCCCTCAAAACTATGTTTCCCAACCCAGAAGGATTTGATGAGGAGTTTTATAGCAAATGATTCAAGGGTAGGAGTGCTAATAAGATTAGCGTGTGTTCAGAGGCTACACTCCTCTAACCTGGTCTCAGTTCAGTTCAGTTCAGTCCCTCAGTCGTGTCCAACTTTTTGTGAACCTATGGACTGCAGCACATCAGGCCTCCCTGTCCATTGACAACTCCCGGAGTTTATTCAAACTCATGTCCACTGAGTCAATGATGCCATCCAACCATCTCATCCTCTGTCGTTCCTTTCTCCTACCACTTTCAATCTTTCCCAGCACCAGAGTCTTTTCCAATGAGTCAGTTCTTCTCATCAGGTGGTCAAAGCATTGGAGTCCAATGAACACCCAGGACTGATTTCCTTTAGGATGGACTGGTTGGATCTCCTTGCAGTCCAAGGGACTCTTAAGAGTCTTTTCCAACATCACAGTTCAAAAGCATCAATTCTTTGGCACTCAGCTTTCTTTATAGTCCAACTCTCACATCCATCCATCACTACTGGTAAAACCATAGCCTTGACTGGATGGACCTTTATTGGCAAAGTAATGTCTCTGCTTTTTAATATGCTATCTAGGTTGGTCATAACTTTTCTCCCAAGGAGTAAGTGTCTTTTTATTTCATGGCTGCAGTCACCATCTGCAGTGATTTTGGAGCCCAAAAAAATAAAGTCTGACACTGTTTCCACTGTTCCCCCATCTATTTGCCATGAAGTGATGGGACCAGATGCCATGATCTTAGTTTTCTGAATGTTGAGCTTTAAGCCAACTTTTTCACTCTCCTCTTTCACTTTCATCAAGAGGATCTTTAGTTCTTCTTCACTTTCTGCCATAAGGGTGGTGTCATCTGCATATCTGAGGTTATTGATATTTCTCCCAGCAATCTTAATTCCAGCTTGTGCTTCTTCCAGCCCAGCGTTTCTCATGATGTACTCTGCATATAAGTTAAATAAGCAGGGTGACAATATACAGGTGATTTACTCCTTTTCCTATTTGGAACCAGTCTGTTGTTCCATGTCCAGTTCTAACTGTTGCTTCCTGTCCTGCATACAGATTTCTCAAGAGGAAGGTCAGGTGGTCTGCTATTCCCATCTCTTTCAGAATTTTCCACAGTTTATTGTGATCCACACAGTGAAAGTCTTTGGCATAGGCAATCAAGCAGAAATGGGTGTTTTTCTGGAACTCTCTTGCCTTTTCAATGATCCAATGGATGTTGGCAATTTGATCTCCGGTTCCTCTGTGTTTTCTAAGACCAGCTTTGGAACTTAGGGAAGGTTATGGGGGCTAGAATCTGTTTCCTACAAGAAACAGAATGGCAGAAAGGCTTTCATGCCCAGGAGCCCCACTGGGGGCTCGGTTTCACTAACACTTGTTGCTTTCTCCAGGGTTTCCTCTCATCCAGGTTCTAACCTCATGGGTTGTCTTGCTTAATTCTCACAGCAACCCAGACAAGTAAGGACTATTGTTTTCATTATCTCCATTTTATTGATAAGGAACTGAGGCTCAATGAGATAAGGTCCAATGTCACAGAGCTGGTGAGTGAAAGAACCAGGTTTCAAACCAAAGTTTTAACTCTCACCTGCTCCTCTAGTACTGCTTGCCTGCAGCAGAGGGGAACCTCTGTCATCCTTTCACCATCTTTATCATTAAATCACCTCTCAGCCTTTCATATTTTTACTAATGCTCTGAGATCCTTTTCATCTCTTTATCATGGGTCTAAGCCCACACTTTGAGATTTACTCCTGGTAGTTGATGTCATTGAGTGCTCACCTGTAAAGTGTGAAACACTTTAAAGTCATCATGCCATTCATGTCAATGTATGGCAAAAACCACTACAATATTGTGAAGTAATTAGCCTCCAACTAATAAAAATAAATGAAAAAAAATAAAGTCATCATGCCACTTACAGATGAGGAAACTGAGACTCTGAGAAGATAAATAGTGCAAGATTCCCATGCTTGTAAGTGGCAGATTTGGCTCTATGACCTTACACTGACATTTCTGTGAACGTTAACAAGGATGTTACAAGAGCTGCAGGACTGATGAGAGAGACCTGTGCAAAACGTCAGTTGGGTAAGGTGACATGCAGAAGGTGATGCAGGTGTTGAAGAAGATTTGGTTTGACTAGAGTTGGGCTTCCCTGTTGGCTCAGTCAGTAAAGAATCTGCCTGCAATGCAGGAGACCTGGGTTTGGTCCCTGAGTTGGGAAGATCCCCTGGAGAAGGGCAAGGAAACCCATTCCAGTATTCTTGCCTGGAGAGTCCCCATGGACAGAGGAGCCTGGTGGGCTACAGTCCATGGCGTCACAAAGAGTTGGACAGGACTGAGTGACTAAGCACTCACACACACAGAATTGGGTGTCTTGCTTACTGGGGAGGAGGGAGATGGAGAAGAGGGGAAAAGGTGGAGATAAAAGAGAACAGAGTAGACAGTCCAGTGTTCAGGACTCCATGCTTCAAATGCAAGGGCCACAGGTTTGATTCCTGATTGTGAAACTAACATCTCACATGCTGCAGGACATGGCCAGGGAAAAAAAGAAGGAGCAGAGTGAACAGCATGGGTACATACCTGAAGAAGTGCAAATCCAGTCCCCAGCTTCCTGGCATTAAGGAGCAGCAAAATAATAGCAATAATGCCAGCTTCATGGTTTTCAAAGTGCTTTACCAGTTCTTTTCAGTTACAGCATCAGTGGAGAGCATTAGCCTCATTTCATAGATACTCTTCCCCAAATAAGCTAAGTGATGTGTTAACCAAGGCCACATGTATCTAGAAACCGACAGAGCAGGACCCAGACTTCTGTGCTTTTCCCACTGTCTGTGGCCTTGTGGCATGGCTCCATTAGCGGACTCTCATTTATAAAAATACGGGTATAACTGTGACCAGTGGTGCAAGGTCTTAACAGCTAGAAATTGGGAGAGCTGGGAGTCACATTTCAAGTTCAGTGTCCATTCTACTCTAGCTTGGTTCAGGTGTATGAAGTTTGAGGAGATAGGATGAGAAATGAATGGAAGAAGAAATGGAAGCCCATTTGGAGATGGGCTGAGAGATAAGAGGGTGTCTGCAGAGAAAAGAATGCCTCTTTCCTCCCTGACTTCCTCCAGCAACAAACACTTCACAGAAGCTGACTGAGACGTTCTCACCTCTCAGAGTGGTCACTTACTTAACCCCTGCTCCTTTATCAGCTCTCTGGCCTTGGGCTCCCAAGCCACCACACCTGCTCTCGCCCAGGAGCCGTGATAAGCTTACTGTGAAATCTTTCAGCGCTTTTTATCCTCCATGGCCACTCCCTCCTCCTTAAACTCCTTAAAGCAGTGTTCGCCTCCCTGAAGTTGCATTCTCTGTCTGTTTTAAGTTCTCTGATTTTTTTTTTTTTGGGGGGGGGGGGTTTCCTGCACTAGGTCTTAGCTGTGGCATGCGAGATCTAGTTCCCTGACCAAGCACTGAACCCAGGTGCCCTGCATTGGCAGTATGAAATCTTAGCCACTAGACCACCAGGACTGTCCCAGAGTTGCATTTCTGACTCATCTCTTACATTCAATCACTTTCTCGGTTGCCTCTCCAGGTTCCCGTTCTCTCTTCCTGTTCCTTGATTGTTGATGTTCCCCGAGGTTCTGTCCCTGATCCTCTTCCATCTCTGCTGCCACACCCCTGCAGGAGCGTGTCCACTCCTCTGGCTTCAATTACCAAGTGCTGATGGCCCCTAAACCCAACAGGCTTGCCTGTCTCCCCTTCCCCGGCTCTAGACTGCGATTGGACACTTCTTGTGTATGTTTCATAAATGCTTCAAATTCAAAATGCTCAGTTGAACTCATTTTACATGCCCCTTCCCAAATAGCAACTTCCTCTTATTCCTTTCATGCTCTTTTTATTAACATAAGGCACCATTCTCTCACAAAGTAAGAGATTATTGACCATCTCCTACCCCAACTTTTCCTGACCTCCCAACCTCCCATAATTAATCCCTGCCCAACTCCAGTCAACTCTCATTTCTTTACATTCTCAGTCTCATTCTCAGATATGTTCACACGCACGTGCACACACACACACACACCACACCCCGACTTTCCTGGACAATCGCAAGAGCGTCCCCAGGAGTCTCTCAGGACCTAGGCTTGTTCTCCATCACACCTGTAAAATGCAAATCCACTTTCCAGCATTCAAGGGCTCCCATTGCCCTCAAGGTAAAACCCAAACCTCATCCTCTGCCCCCCTGGTCCTCCCTTTCATGCCTCACCTGGACTATAATGCTTGCACTTCCTCAGACTAGGTCACTGTGTCCTAGGGCCTCTGTCTTTGGGGTCCGCAGCCAGGTCACAGGCTCGTACCTGAGACACAAAGGTAATCACACCTGTGGGCTCCCCATCCTGGTCAGCGCTGAGAGTGCGGACAGGAGGCGTGACAGGTCTATCAGGCTCCCGGCAAAGCACTGAAAAATTCTGAGATGGGGACCTCCCTGTCGGTCCAGTGGTAAGACTCCACACTTCCACTGCAGATCCCTGGTTGGGGAACTAAGATTCTGCAAGTTGTGAGGTGCAGTTTGGCCAATAAAGAAAAAAGAAATAGAAGATTTTTTTTCTAAGAATAAATAAAAATAAACTTCTGCGAGGTTTTGAAGAGTTGCAGCTTTGCAGTGACCATGAAGACATTTAATCATCCAGGTAAGCTCTTTGTCCTCAACATTGGACATGCAGCATGTTTAGTTTAACTGAGCATGCAGCATGTTTAGTTTTCTTCATAACTGCAACACGGAAGCTCCATCTGCTGCTGCTTTGCACTCTTTCTTCTTTGTCGTTTTAGTACCATTAAAGCTACAGGAGACAAAGACTCAACTCTTTCCTTGTTCTGAGGCCCCTATCAGTCCAGGAAGCTATGCGCATCCTCAAGCTCTCCTTCTCTGCGTGCACGCGTGTTAAGTCACTTCAGTCGTGTCCGACTCTGTGACCTTATGGTTCCTTTGTCCATGGGATTCTCCAGGCAACCATACTGGAGTGGTAGCCAAGCTCGCCTCCAGGGGGTCTTCCCAACCCAGGAATCAAACCCGCGTCTCTTACATCTCCTGCATTGGCAGGCAGGTTATTTACCACTAGCGCCACCTGGGAAGCCTCTCCTATCTCTCTAAGGCAGTGCAAATTATGCTGTCAATCTATTTCCTAATTTTCCTTGAATTTGCCTCTTCTCAGCTTCCTGTCATATACTTAATTGGTCTGGCTGATTTTTATAGCCACATCTAGTAGGTGACTTTCTTTTCCTTTCCTTTTTTTTTTTTTTAACAGTCTAATGAAAGGTTCCAACATAGTATAGTCAAGTGCATTTTTTTACAGGCAGTAAAGAACAAAGTGTTTTAGAGATTTCTCAAAGGAAAGCCATGCGCTGAATGGAATTTTGGATTTGAGCTGGCCCTGCTTTTAACCTGTGGCTGTTAGTTAGGTGAGGCTTCTAGGAAGGGTTGTTGTTTGGTTGCTCAGTTGTGTCTGACTTTTTTGTGACCCCATGGACTGTAGCCCGCCAGACTCCTCTGTCCATGGGATTTCCCAAGCGAAAATACTGGAGTGGGGCTGCCGTTTCCTTCTCCAGGGTATCTTCCCAATCCAAGGATTGAACCCACATTTCCTGTTTTCGGGCAGATTCTTTACTGCTAAGCCATCAGAGAAGACCCTCTAGGTTGGGGGGGGGGTTGTGTTTTTCTTTCTTTAGATTTCCAAGGATGACGATGCTCTTAGAATCAAAGCCCTGGCTTCTGTAGCCTCAGCCCCTTTCCCTTCCACTGGGTCAGTTCGACAGCCTTGGACCACGCCTACTCCCACCTGCCTCCAGAGGGCCCAGAACACATCCCAATCCGAGGCAGAGGACTTGAACTAACTCTGGGCCTCAGTGTTCCTTACCCTTGGGGTTGATCTCATCCTGATCTGGTGCCCTGATTCTAAAACTGAGCATCTCTCTCATTCCTAAGATTTGGTCCTCTTCTCAACAAAGGCAAAGGGCCCCTCTCTTGGCACCCCTGGCCCAAATCTCTGCGCCCAAGGTGTTGTCCAACATTCAGGTTCTCTTGCAGTGACTGGGACCTGCCTGCAATGGCCAGGCCTCCTCTCAGGTTCAGGGTCCTCTCTCCATCGTGGCCTGGCAGTACAAGCGCCTCGCTGCCTGCCGACGGACCTTCCCTCCTGAGTTCTGCCTTCTTCCCCAGTTGCTCAAAAAGTTCCTCTTGCCAGGGGCTCTTGTTGGTTCCCTCACACCCATCAATATCCTGGGGAGCAACTGTTACCATCTTTTTTATGCTCTGCTGTCCACGCTCATACCTGTTGGGTCCCATGCTCTGCCTGGGATAAGCGACTCTCCCAGCATCTGCCGCTCTCCTTGCAGGCTGACCGCCCCCAGTGATGGAGAGGACAGGGTGGAGGGCCAGACTGCCCTCCTTGTTGCAAGTCACAGGGACCCTGTTGGTCTTGAGATGGGAGAAGCAGTTTAAAGGTCTTTATGGTCAAAACGTTTAAGGACTTGATTGCTTTCAAGTCTTTTTTTTACATTTTTAGATCCTTTCCTGATAAAAGCTTTTCCTAAGATTCTATCCAAATCCTGGCTCTGAAGTCAGGGCCACATGGGCAGGACTCTGTCCTTTTCTAAAAAGGCTGTTGATAATAGAACACATGGGCTTCCCAGGTGGCTCAATGGTAAAGAATTCGCCTGCCAATACAGGAGAGGTGGGTTTGATCCCTGGTCAGGAAGATTCCCTGGAGAAGGAAATGGCAGACCACTCCAGTACTCTTGCCTGGAGAATCCCATGGACAGAGGAGCCTGGTGGGCTACAGTCCATGGGGTCTCAGGAGTGTTAGGCAAGACTTAGTGACTAAATAACAACAACCCATGTAGGACATCACAGTGCATTAGAGTTCCCTGTGCTACACACTGTGTTCCCAACAGTTGTGTATTTTGTACACTGTATTGATAGTGTGTATGGATCAATTCCAGTCTCCCAATTTCTCCCACTCCACTCCTTTCCTCCTGGTGTGTGCGTGCTCAGCCGTGTTTGATTCTTTTCAGCCTCATGAACTGCAGCCCACCAGTCTCCTCTGTCCATGGAATTTTCCAGGTAAGAATGCTGGAGTGGGTTACCATTTCCTTCTCCAGGGGATCTTCCTAATCCAGTGATAGAACCCATGTCTCCTGCATTGATAGTAGTAGTAGTGGTGTTAGTCGTTCAGTCGTGTCTAACTCTTTGCAACCCCATGGACCGTAGCCCACCAGGCTCCTCTGTCCATGGGATTCTCCAGGCAAGAATTGCCATTCCCTTCTCCAGAGGATCTTCCCGACCCAGGGATCGAACCCAGGTCTCCTGCATTGCAGGCAGATTCTTTACCGTCTGAGCTACAGGGAAGATCACTGATAGGCACATTCTTTACCACTGAGCCACCAGCAAAGCCCCGTGTGTATGTTTTTTGTTTGTATGTTTGTTTGTTTGTTTTGACTGCACCCCATGGCTTTGGGGGTTGAATCTGCAACACAGCAGTGAAAGCGCTGAATTGTAACTACTAGACCACCAGAGAATGCCCTCTGGTACTTTATTAAAGAGCCCAAGGAAACTAATACAACTCTCATTTCACAAAGTGAGGGATGCTTAGAAATGTTCATTCCCCCAGTAGTAAGTGATTAGAGCCCTTTAATTCCAGATACTTGAATCCTGGCTTGCTGATCTGGCCCATTAAGTAGGGATCCTCTTCATCTTCTATCAAAATCATATTCTAGATAAATTATATAATAACATCAGCATTGCGCAGGGAAGATTTTATAGAACATTAGTTCTGTGGAATAGTAGAATGTTTCAATGTGCAAAAACGTTTCCAGAGTTAAAAAATAAATAAATAAAGAGGGACACCCTGTATTAATCAGACTTTTTTTTTCTTGTAGGACCTCCTAGAGCTTTGACATGTGTTATGAATCTCCAAGAGAGGGATATTAAAGCTTGCTGTGTCTCTCAGGCTGATTTGAACACAGAAGCCTTTTCTTACACAGAACATCTCATGGAATTCGTAGTTTGTGGAAGATAATTTGGGAAGTGCTGAACTAAAGAAAAGACTTTTTTTTCTTTTACATCATTTACATACCAACCATGTTTTCTGAATTGCATCTTCACATCAGTCTCTGAAGGAGAATTGAAAAACATATTCGTCATATCGGAAATACATTTGCAAAGCATCCATTTGGGTAGGTTAATTTAACTAACATTTTACCATACTTCTTTTAGTCTTTAGATCATTCTGTGAATTCTCAGAGTCAGTGTCTTCTAGTCAAAGGCCTTTGGGAACACCCCTGTAGTCGAAGACCATTGTGTTTATTGACTTGTTGTATCAAGGAGAATGCACACCGTGGGAAATCAGAATATCTCAGGAAGAGGGTGTTGGAAAAGAATTATTGTAGGAATTGTGCTTGTGTTAGGTAATTTGGGGGTTAGATTAAAAAATGGAGGACTTTGCAGAAACAAAAATGGTTATTAGTTCTTATAAAAAAACTCTGTAAAATAGGGACCCAGACTACCATACCCAGACAATGAAAATATGTCCCACCAAGTCACCTGTTTTTTTCCATAGACATCTAGAACTCTGCCCCTACCTCTGCAGTTATGGGCTGTCCTGTAGTATTTACATAGGTAAGGCAAGAAGTGTTTAGTATAAATTTCTCTTTGACTAGAAAAGAAGAAATTAAGAACCATGTGATTATCCATGACAACTATGCCTAGTAAATTTACATTTAAACCAATGCTTTGTCAAAGATAAACAAACCTGCACACTTCTAAGAGTGGTAAGACAGATTTTATTCAATAATATACTATTGTAATTTTTTCAATAATATACTAGTCCAACATGAACTGAACTCAGAAGTAACTGGATGTTTTATTTTATTTATTTATTTTTTAAAAAATACTTACTTATTCATTTATTTGGCTATATCGGGTCTCAGTTGCAACACACAGGATCCTTGTTGGATCACATGGGATCTCTCACTGCTGCGCTTGGACTCTCCAGTCATGGCATGTATGCTCAGTAGTTGCAGCGCACAAGCTCAGTTGCTCCATGGCATGCAGAATCTTAGTTCCCTGACCAGGAATCAAACCCACATTCCCTGCACTGCAAGGAATATTCTTGCCCATTGGACCACAATGGAAGTCCCTGGGTATTTTAAAAAGAGAATGAGAGAAAGGAGAGGGGAGGGAGTGAGCAGGAGCTCAGTAGAGTCAGGGAATTTAAAAAATTACAAATAGGAAGGAGGGGTTGGGTCCAAGTGGAAAATATCTGGGTTTTCTAACTGGTGCTTAAGAGATTAGGCTCCTACCCTCCCACAGAGGCTTGAGGCAGAGGCCCTGTGTCCAGGTGTTGGCTGGAACAAACACTGAATTCTTTTGGCTGTCTTGGGTTGTCTCAGGCTATGCAAGAAGGGGAGGTTATGGTCATCCTAGAGATGCAGCCTTGAGCTGTTCAAAACTATGTTAGTGCTTTTATGTTAGTTGTTATTCAAGTCAGCATAAGCCAAGGTTGACACCTGGTTGACAAGAAGACTCAGAGGAGCCTGGCTAGAGTTTGATCAAGAAGAGAATCTTTGTCAGCTTCCAGAGCAGAAGATGTGTAATTGATGACTTTCTCCAGGGTCAGAGACAAGCTTTAGATGATCTTCATCTGGACACTGAGCAAGAGTTCCCCTAGTTTGAGACTTTAGCTTCACTCAGATAAATGAATGGCATTCTAGAAGTTTATCATGAAATGAAATGAAACATATAGTAAAGACAGATGGTAAAAGTGTAAGCCCATGGTAAGACATAGCCAATATTTTTTGATTCAAGTTTCAAAGAAAAGCTAGTATTTCTCTCTGTTTCATTAAAACCTGGATAAATGTAAGCAGTGAGCAGGAAGCAACTTTTTGTATCTGTTTCCTTTTGATTCAGCATGGAAAGAGAACTTGTGTCCTTATCTCCATCCTTCTCTGCATCAGAAATGGAAACCAACAGCACCTTCAGCGATCTCCATAGCGACAGGAACTGCACAGCTGAATACTTTAAGAGAGAATTTTACCCCATCGTGTACCTGGTAATATTTATCTGGGGAGCCTTGGGAAATGGCTTTTCCATATATGTTTTCCTGCAGCCTTATAGGAAGTCCACATCTGTGAACATTTTCATGCTCAATCTGGCTACTTCAGATCTCTTGTTCACAGCCACACTGCCCTTCAGGGTGGACTATTACCTCAGAGGGTCCAATTGGATATTTGGGGACCTGACTTGCAGGATTATGTCTTACTCTATGTATGTCAACATGTACAGCAGCATTTATTTCCTGACTGTGTTGAGTGTTGTGCGTTTCCTGGCAACCGTTCACCCCTTCCGGCTCCTTCATACCACCAGCATCAAGAATGCCTGGATTCTTTGTGGGGTCATATGGATCTTTATCATGTCGGCCTCAATAATGCTTCTGAAAAATGGCTCTGAGCTGAAGGGCAATGTCACATTGTGCTTGGAGCTGAATCGTAATAAAGCTAATAAACTGAAGACCATGAACTACATTGCCTTGGTGGTGGGCTTTCTGCTGCCCTTCTGCACGCTCAGCATCTGCTACCTGCTGATCATTCGAGCTCTGTTGAAGGTGGAGGTCCCAGAATCAGGGCTGCGGCTTTCTCACAGGAAGGCACTGACCACCATCATCATTGCCTTGATCATCTTCCTCCTGTGTTTCTTGCCCTATCATATACTGAGAACCCTCCACCTGCTCCAGTGGAAGGCGGATACATGCAGAGACCCGCTGCATAAAGCTGTGGCCGTCACACTGGCTTTGGCGGCAGCCAACAGCTGCTTCAACCCTTTGCTTTATTACTTTGCTGGGGAGAATTTTAAGGACAGACTAAAGTCTGCACTCAGGAAAGATCATCTACAGGAACCAAAGTGCAGCTTTCCTTTCTGTGTGTGGCTGGAAAATGAAACAAGAGTGTAAGGGGTTCGTAGGCTGTTCCTATGTCTTGTGTCCACCTTCATTCACACGTGGTCTCCAAAAAACCAAGCATTTACACCATTCCCAACAAAGGTAGATTCCCAAGATTTAATTGACCATGATTTTATTAGAAGACCTACTTCAAATTTTTCATTAGGTGTATCTTCAGTGTTTGAGCCTGAATAAGGAGTACAGCAGAAAAAATCCCCTTTAGAGTCTTGTAACCAGAAATGTCAGACTGGGAGAAAATGCTGAGCACAGTGACTGCTGCTTCTCATCAAATTCTGTTATCAGTAAGCTCTCTGGCCCACTAGGCATTCTAAATGCTTAGTTTTAAGACAACCCCGACGTTTCCAGCTTCTCTTGTTCCTCGTCCTTCTTCAATCTCCTGTTGTTATTGTTCAGTCACTAAGTTGTGTCTGACTCTTTGCGACCCCATGGACTGCAGCACGCCAGGCTTCCCTGTCCTTCACCGTCTCCCAGAGTTTGCTCAAACTCATGTCCATTGAATCGGTGATGATAACCATCTCATTCTCCTGAGATACAGCCAATTAACAAAGCTACTGGAGCCCCCAGGACAGATAAGAAAAGCATCCTTAGAAATCAGGAGAAAGACTGTGAAGAGGAAGATTGCCCTCTCACAAAGCAGAGTCAAGGTCCCCAACAAGAACAGGGGGAGAAAAACAGAGAGAAGCCCTGGGACAAGAGAGAAAGGGGAAACAGAATTTTGTTTTGCACTAAGAGAGGATTTCTAGTGCAAAATGAAAATCCAAAGGCAAAAGCTATGCCTTTCTCTTGTCAGGGGCTTAAGAAAGACAGGAAGATTAGGAGAAGGATGCAAGGCATTTCCCTAGAGGTGGAGGGATTATGTGCAGAACAGGAAAGAAGAGGGTCAATTTTACTCTTGAGATTTGGGTTCGGGCTGTTCACTACAGTTCTCATCCTACAAGTTAATCCACTTGGATGGGGAAAATCTCCAGAATAAAGGAGATGATGTTAAGGGTTTGATTGGGCATCCAGAGAGAGGGTGAGCTGGAAGGCAAGTTGCAAAGATTGTGGTACCCCTGAAATTCTATGAAATTTGATGAACATTTTGACAGAACATGAGAAGGGTGGCTTTCTTCTGAGAGAGTGTAGAAAAGCACTGGTTTGAGGGAGGGAGGGTCCTGTCTGCCCACTGAGGCAAAACCAATTAGACTATCTACCGCTACCACCGTGCCCACTGTACTGTCAACGATCGCGTGCCCTATCTGTGCTGGGCCACTGTGCAAGGCACTGTGCTGTGCTGTGCTTAGTCACTTAGTCGTGTCTGACTATTTGTGACCCCACAGACTCTAGCTCACCAGGCTCCTCTGTCTTTGGGGATTTTCCAACAAGAATACTGGAGTGGATTGCCATGCCCTCCTCCAGGGGATCTTCCCAACCCAGGGACTGAACCCAGATCTCCCACACTGCAGGTGGATTCTTTACCATCTGAGTGACGAGAGAAGCCTGTGCAAGGCACTACTCATCCATTAATCCCACTTAACCCTCACACCAAAGCCCTGTATTTTCATTTTACAGATGAAGGGACTAAAGCCCAGAGAAATTAAGAATTTTGTTCAAGTTCATACAGCTCCACCAGAATTTTAAAAACATCTGTGCAGAGGGGCTGATTGGGTGCTTCACCCACCGCTCCCCTTGCAAACCTCCAGGGACATTACTTGAACATCTAAGTGAGAGTTTTCTTCCCTCATCAGGTACCTACCCCTTCTTACTCTCATGAAAAGACTGAAGGCTGAAGTTTCTCTCTTTGAAATTGTCAGCCCCAAGATAGAGTGGAGGGTGGGAAGGAGGTAGTGTTCTGAAAGTAGAAAGAGACTGAGGGAAAGTCCTCATAGTGAACAGGAGCCTCAGATTTGTTCAGTCACTCAGCTGCCAGAATGCTGACAGACTCATACCTTGTCAAGACAGATGCCTGGAGGACCCTCCTATAGGACAGCAGTCAATGACTACTACACATCAGAGAAAAGGGCCAGAACATGAAAAAGCAACAATAAATGAGAGGGGAGATAGAAACATTTTCAGTATGAAAGGTCTCAACATTTTCAACAACTTCGCATTTTTTAACAGAAACCTACAGGAGAATTTGCTTCTCCAAAATAAGAGAGTAAACCAAGATAAAGGAAAACATGACATCTAGAAAGCAGAGACTCCAACAGAGGATAAAGATGAAGGAAATTCCTAGGACATTGGTGTGTAGCAGAAAAACAAGAAACTGATTGATTTACATGTGTTGGAGAGATTTATGTCTTTCTTGGATAGTGTGGAATGAACTGGTAAAAATACACAGGAAAATAAGCAAGTTAAAAGACAAGGCAATTATTAAATACTAGGGGGAAAGAAACTGATGTTCAACAATGGGAATAAAACCATAGTACACTACATGGTTCAGCTGTGAACAATATTGACATAGAGAATGTAAATAGCAAACTACTGTGATATAATTTTTTTTCAGGAAATGAGGGAGATAGGTTGTGTATGTGGGGGGAGGGGTATAAGAAATCTATGTCCCTATTTTTTTTATCACAGAAAATGCATAATAACTAAAGCTAAAGAATGATAAATACCTGTATAAAAGTATTATTTAACAATAGAAGCTAAAGCCCAAAATAAACAGTAAAAGTGATTGATAGGATTGCCTCTGGAGAGAAGTTGGGTGTGGGAAGATCGCATGGGGATTTCTCTTTTCCTTTTAATAACTATTTAACTGTCTAACTTGTGAATATGTACTGCTGAAATAAAATAAAAATTACATCAAATGAAATTTTTAAATTCAAATTAATTCTGCCTTAAAAAATTAAAAAGACAAGGAAGGAAATAAAGGCCACCAGAAATGGAAATTGAACACTGAGAGAAGAAAAGAAAGCAGAAAAGGAGTACATTTGGATCTGGGCCCCTGAGGGTAGCCCACCCAGCCTTGCCATGGAAAGGAAGGTCCATTTTGAGGTGAGGGGATTCTGAGGTCAGGGGTGATTTGGCATGATATAATTTTTTTTTTAGTTGCAAGTAACAGAAAACCCAACTACAAGGGGCTTAAACAGTCACTATATCACATAACTGAGCCATACAAAGGAAAGCTGGGCTTCAGCTCCTATTCAGCCAGGATGTCTATGAGGCTTCCTCTTCAGGTTTGGGCTTGGTCCCAAGGCTTAATCACCTCATGGAAATAAGTTGATTGCAAAATAGCCAGGGGCTGCATGCTTCCTTACTTGTATCCAGGAAAAGAAATAGTATCTCCTGCCTACCTCATCTAACAAAATCACCAGCTTCCTTCTGATAGACCTACTCAGATTACATGGGCTTCCCTGGTGGTTCCATGATAAAGAACACTCCTGCCAATACAGGAGACCCAGGTTTGATTCCTGGGTTGGGAAGTTCCCCTGGAGAAGGAAATGGAAACCTACTCTAATATTTTTGCCTGGAAATCCCTTGGACAGAGGAGCCTGGTGGGCTACAGTCCATGGGCTCAAAAACAAGTCAGACATGACTTAGTGACTAAACAACTCAGATTACACACCAGCTCCTTAATAAGCCAAGAAACAAGGGATTGCTCTGACTGAGTGAGGATGAACAGAGTCTACACCTCAGGAGGGAGTTGAGGGGAGGAGATCAAAATGGCGGAGTAGGAGGATGCAGACCTCACTTCCCCCCACAAACACATCCAAAATTCATCCACACGTGGAACAATTCTGACTGAAAACTAACTGGAGACGGCAGGAACACTCGTCTGCAATCAAAGCTATAAGAAAGATCCACACGGAATCAGGTAGCAAGGGAAGAGAAACTACTGGGACTCAGAAGAGAAGGGAGATTACATGGGTGGAGACCCTCCCTGGGGAGTGAGCGGTTAGAACCACATATTAAGCACCCCTGCCCTGGGGTTGGACACCAGGAAGACGAAGCCCTTTGGCCGCTTGGAGGCCTGGTAAGACTAAGAGAAGGGCTGTGGGAAGACAGGACTCCACTCGTGAGAAACATGTACACAATATCTTATTCCTCAAACAGGGCGGAGAGGGTGGAGTGAAACTGCACGGGTGACTGGGTGGTTTTCCACAGTTGCCCCCGCCTGAACCTCGGAACTGCTCCGGCCCCGCTTGCTTCACAACGCAGCTCCACGCTGGGGCAGGGGCCGCTGCAGGGCGGCCGCAGGGTGGCCAAGGTCAAGGGAGAGCTAGGCTGTGAGGGACAAAGGAGGCTCAGACCCCAGTGGTATCTGAGTCGGGGCGGGGAGGGCAGCCATTCTTTCCCCAGGCAGCTCATCAGAAGCAGAAGCACGTGGATCCCACAGCCCAGGCCGCCAGCCACGCTGAGCGCCCGCACAAGCCCTTGTTGCTCCAGCACTGCTCCCTTCTGGGGTGGGGTGCTAGTTCTGGGAGCCTGGAGAGCAGCCGCTTACTGGGAGTAGAGCCAGCTTAGATGCGACCCTCAGGGCTTCCGCTCGAGCAACCTGGGACCCACCCCCACCTCCAATAGGGAAGTGACAGCCACTGAGCAGAGAAGAACCCCCCCCCCCGTCTCACACACACACACACACACACACACACACACACACACACGCACGCACGCACGCACGCACACACCTGGCTCTGACTCTCACCCCTCCACCTCCAGCCCCACCTCCTACCAAGACGACGGCTGCCAGCACATCCCGAGGAAGATGGAACTTGTGTTCAGATCCCCAGGAGGAGGGCACTGGCAACCCACTCCAGTATTCTTGCCTGGAGAATTCCATGAACAGGGGAGCCTGGTGGGCTGGTACAATCCACAGGGTCGCACAGAGTAGGACATTACTGAAGCAACTTAGCATGCTCGTGTTCAGATCCAGGTCTCCCACCAAAGCCAGTGGCACATGCAGTGGGTACAGGGGTGACCCAACACTAGGATATCCCTTCAAGACCCCTTCATATAGGTAACAGTTTCTCCTAATTTCACAGAGACAGAGAAAGTTAAGCGAAAGGAAAAGAGAGAAATGTGTTTCAATTGAAAGAGCAAGAGAAAACCCCTGAAAAAAACAACTGATGAAACAAACAGAGTAGTAATAAGTATGGTAACTGGATTACGGAACAGAACAGATGAAAACAGTGAGAATGTTAACAAGGAAACAGAAACTATAGGAAAAAGTCAGTTAGAAATGAAGAACATAATAACTGAAATGAAAAACACACTAGCAGGAATTACGAGTAGACTATGTGATACAGAAGAATGAATGCATAAACCACCCAATCAGAACAGCAAAAAGAAAAATAAATTTAAAAAATGAGGACACTCTGAGACAGCATCAAGTGTACTAATATTCACATTATAATGGTTCCAGAAAGAAATGAGGGAAAGAGTTTGAAAATGTATTTGATGAAATAATGGCTGAAAAATTCCCAAAACTGAAGAAGGAAACAGATACCTGGGAACAGGAAGCATAGAAGGTTCCAAACAAGATGGTCCCAAACAGACCCACACCAAGACATATAATAATTAAAATCGCAAAAGTTAAAAGATAAAGAGAGAATTCCAAAGGCAGCAAGAAAAAAACAGAATCATGTACAAGAGAAACCCTAAAGGCTATAAGCTGATTTTTCAGGAGAAACTTCACAGGCCAGAGGGAGTGGAATGATATATTTAAAGTGTTGAAGGGAAAATCCTGCAACACAGTATAATCTACCCAGCAAGATCATCATTTGGAATAGAAGGAGAGACTTCCCTAGTGGTCCAGTGTTGAGGTCCTTTAATGGACCCGAACCTGGTGGTACGGAGTCGACAATAAGAAAGTAAAAGAGAGAAAGAGAGAGAGAGACAAAAAAAGACCCGGGGACCTAAGCTCTGATGGAGCAAAGGTGGTTTAATGATTTTTCTATGAGTATCTATAGGCTGTGGTACAAGAAACTTCTTTCGGGAATGATAGAGATCAAAAAACCAAACGTACAGCAACTGTTACCAAGGAAACAAGGGGTAATGTTAGTCACAAGGTCAGGAGACAATCCATATCTCAAGAAAGGGGAATGAGACTAAGCAGTTTTGTCCTAAAGAGAAAGTTTACTAAAGGAGACCCAAGCCTGCCTCACACAATGACCTCAGTCCCTGGGAGCAGCGTGCTGTTCCGCTTGAAGAGAGACAAAGGACTCATAAGAGACAGCACGTAGGAATCCTCCCGTCAAACATTCCCTGACAATTCCCCCTTATTTATTTATAATATTTGTAAGAAGAGTTTTGACCATCAGAGTTTGTCCAGTTTTGACAATCTTTGCATGAAGCCAACGGTAGACAACAAATATAATTGTTAAGACAATCACCAAAATTATAGTTCTAGACCCAATGCTATGAGTAAGGCTTTGAAACCATCTATGTGGGTCTAGCCCAGATAATTGATCAGCTAATTGTTTAGCTAAAGTTCCCATACTAGTGGAAGAGGGCAGATTATTAGAAAAGGTTTCACATATTTCTTTTTTGTAATAACTGTACATTCAGAAAGGCATTATCATATATGTTTTGTAAATGAAACTTGATTTGTTTCCAGTTGTAGCCACTATTATAGAAATGAACAGGAGTAACATGAAATTGAGTAGAATTTCAATCACATTTTAGCATCATCTGTTTTTGTACATCTGTTCATTGATCTCCAACCCATTTGATGGCTGTTCTCAGTTCCTGTATTTCTTTTTGAATATCCTCATCTATTTGAGCCTGAGTGGCCCACATAGTATGAGCATCTTTAGTCCAATTTTGGATAAAATTATGTTTTTGAATTGAGGTTTGTAAAGTAATGTTAGTGATGGCAGCAATGGTGCAAATAGTTATTAATCCTATAATGCCAAAAATCAGCCATCCAATGAATTGTTTAGATCACTAGAGCAATTTAGTAAATAACTGGGAAGCAAGTCTAGCCTTGGGACCTTCTTCCCAGGGCCATTGGAGATTTATTGGTAACCATAGATTATGTCAAGATCAAAGAATCAAAAGGGAGTCGTTTTTTAAGGAAATAGAGGCGTTAAGACAAGTATATAATTTACAATTTATGCAAGTTACAGAATGTAAAGTTCTATTGAATTGTAAATTTCCTATAGCTACAACAAAAGGAAGTGGAACATAGGCTTGCATAAAATATGATTGATTATAGTGAAAGAAATAATTGCTATAGCTATGATTGGTCCCTGTGAAATGTCTGTGAAATGTCTGAAAGGCATAATAAAAGTATTATACAATGTTGATGACTTAAGACATGTCTTAATTAGATTAACAGTCCAGTGGCTAAGACTCCACACTCCCAATGCAGGGAGCCCCAGGTTCAATCCCTGGTCAGGGAACTAGATTCTGCATGCCACAGTTAAGACCCAATGCAGCAAAATAAATAAATAATAAAATAGAATAGAAGGAGAGATACAGATTTCTCAGGTGAGCAAAAGCGAATATCGATCATCAATGCTAAACCTACCCTACAAGAAATTAAGGGGTCTTATCTACGTGGAAACCACAAATCAATCACAAGTATTTAACAAAACAGAAACCAACTCATGGTATAGACAGCAAACTAGTGATTACCAGTGGGGAGAGGGAAGGGTGGAGGGGTGAGATAGAAATAAGGGGATGTTACATATAGAAGCTGGAATCAAGATTGCCAGGAGAAGTATCAATAACCTCAGATATGCAGGTGACACCACCCTTATGGCAGAAAGTGAAGAAGAATTAAAAAGCCTCTTGATGAAAGTGAAAGAGGAGAGTGAAAAAGTTGGCTTAAAGCTCAACATTCAGAAAACTAAGATCATGGCATCCAGTCCCATCACTTCGTGGCAAATAGATGGAGAAACAGTGGAAACAGTGGCTGACTTTATTTTTGGGGGCTCCATAATCACTGCAGATGGTGTTGCAGCCATGAAATTAAAAGATGCTTACTCCTTGGAAGGAAAGTTATGACCAACCTAGACAGCATATTGAAAAGCAGAGACATTACTTTGCCAACAAAGGTCCATCTAGTCAAGGCTATGGTTTTCCCAGTAGTCATGTGTGGATGTGAGAGTTGGACTATAAAGAAAGCTGAGTGCTGAAGAACTGATGCTTTTGAACTGTGGAGTTAGAGAAGACTCTTGAGAGTCTCTTGTTCTGCAAGGAGATCCAACCAGTCCATCCTAAAGGAAATCAGTCCTGAGTGTTCACTGGAAGGACTGATGTTGAAGCTGAAACTCCAATACTTTGGCCACCTGATTAGAAGAACTGACTCATTGGAAAAGACCCTGATGCTGGGAAAGATTGAAGGTGGGAGGAGAAGGGGACGACAGAGGATGAGATGGTTGGATGGCATCACCAACTCAATAGACATGGATTTGGGTGGACTCTGGGAGTTGATGATGGACAGGGAGGCCTGGAGTGCTGCGGTTCATGGGGTCAGAAAGAGTCGGACATGACTGAGCAACTAAACTGAACTGAACGTATAAAATAAATAATCAGCAAGGATGTATTATTCAGCAAAGGGAAATATAACCATTATTTTGTAACAACTTTAAATTGAGTATAATAAATAAAAATAATGAATGACTATGCTGTACATCTGAAACTATACAATACTGTAAATCAACTATACTTCAATAAAAATAAATAAATAGAGAGATGGATGGAAAAAGAAAGAGGGATTAGGGTTGCGTGCATGCTAAGTCGCTTCAGTCATGTCCAACTCTTTGTGACCCTAAGGACTGTAACCTGCCAGGCTCCTCTGTCCAAGTGATTCTCCAGACAAGAATACTGGAGTGGGTTGTCATGCCCTCCTACAGAGGATCTTCCTGACCCAGGGATCAAACCAGAGTTTCCTTCATTGCACGCAGATACTGCTGAGCCATAGCAGAAGGCTATGGTTAAACCCATTGAAATCTCAGCAGGGAACAGGTTGAAATGGTGCTTACAGAGACCACATATTCTGTTTTGTAAGTGAAGTGGAAAGAGAACCCCCAGCCAGCCAGCCATCTATAATGGACATAATCTGTATCCATTCGACAGACCCAGCAACTGAGCAGGGTGGAAGGAATGATGTTCTCAAAGAAGGGTGAAAGCTAAAAGATGTGTTTTTATTTTACAGTCTTAGAGATTTTTAAATGGCAATTAGAAATCTCAGTGGTGGCTTCCCAGGTGGCTCAGCAGTAAAGAATCCACCTGCAATGCAGGAATCGCAGGAGACATGGGTTTGATCCCCTCATCGAGAAGATGCCCTGGAGGAGGGCATGGCAACCCACTCCAGCACTCTTGCCTGGAGAATCCCATGGACAGAGAAGCCTGGTGGGCTACAGTTTATGGGGTCTCAAAGAGTCAGACATGTCTAACACAGCACAACACAGCACAGAAATCTCAATAACTTTACAAGGGTCAGCCTAAATAAAGCCAGGAATACTGGCAGCAACCAAGGATCCTTGGGATGAGTATTAACGAAAGAGTTGTGAGTTAGTATCTTTAAGTCTATGGTGTGTGTGTGTTTATAAGGGAGAGGAACTTAATGATTTACTTTTCTTTTTTCCAAAGACTTCCTTTTCCCAGTGGGGTGAAGAACGTTGTCCTTGAACAGTAAAACAAAAGGGAGCTCTTCATTTACCAAAGTGAAAGCCAAGAGTGTCTGGGGTTTTAGATACAGTTCTTTTTATTTGAGAGTTTAGGTATTTCCTCAAAAAAGTACATATATTGTTCAACGGAGAGAAAAGATTTTTGTTGTGTAAACGTTAGTAGAATTGATACTGGGACTGTGCTTTTACCATGGGACCTAAAAGGCAAATGCCATTCTATTTTGTAACTATTTTAAATGACCAATTCTCTGTTTTTTATTTAGTTAAGCTGACCTGTAATTTATTCTGAAGTAGTGATGTGATAGTCTCTCAGTCATGTCCAACTCTTTGAGACCTCATGGACTGTAGTCTACCAGGATCCTCTATCCATGGAATTCTCCAGGCAAGAATGCTGGAATGGGTAACCATTCCCTTCTCCAGGGGATCCTCCCATTCCAGGGATTGAACCTGGGTCTCGCTCAATGCAAGCAGATTCTTTACTATCTGAGCCACCAGGAACTGGAGTAGAGATCATATCAAACTGGTCAAAGATGTGTTCGGAGGACTATCAGTAAGGGAGATGGTTTTTTATAGAGAATTCATTTTTCTTCTTGGAAAAGATGTTGAAAATAGAGGTCCTATTTGTACAGAATGGGAGTGGGGAGGGAGTAATCTGGGGGATTTAGTGACCATGGGCTCCTATACTTTGGACTTTGATCAGTGAAAAAATTTTGAGGCTCATGCTGACTTTCCTCCTTAGAGATTTTGCCTTTATTTTCTGCCAGGTTCTTGAATGCATTGCAATCCTATGACCACATTAGATTAAATTCATTACTGGATTTCTTTTTTACACCACACAAATAATGAAAATTCTGACCATAATTCCCCAAGAACTGGCTTGTGATTCAAATTTTCCACCTGCACCTCAGGGGTCCACACAGACAAAGTCTATTACTTCTGTCTGATGTCTGTTTCTCATTTGCTCTTACACTGAGAATGGAGTTTATGAAACCAAGTAGGACCCTATGGGCATGAAAGCCTTTCTGTGTCCCCCGTTTCTTGTTTGCAGGGAATAGGCTTCAGTCTCCATGACCTTCCCTGAGTTCCAAAGAGCAGGTTCAAACAGCTGCTAATTAGGGAAGGAAGGCAATGCAGAAACAAGGGAGGAGCAGTCAAGAAACAGTACAGCCCTGGGACAGGATCCTGATCCCATCTCAAAGGATAAATATAACAATATCTTTGAGCTCTTCTGCAAAACTAAAACCCCCAACAAATGGAAGATGTTAACTGCTTGATGAAGCACTCTTCATTCCAGAGGGAAGGTCACAGTCTGATAATCCTGAAAACCACAGAAGCTCTTCAGGAGACCACCTAAACCCAGATTAAAGGAATGTAGGCCCTGCATACACCCTGACCCTTATCAGCAACTCCCCCTTGAACCATTGCTATAAAGCACCTCACCAAATCCCCCATGTTAGGACACACAGTTTTGAGGGCATTAAGTATGTTCTCCTTTTCCTGGCAAAGCAATAAAGCTACTGTTTTCTACTTCCACCTAAAACTCTGTCTCTGAGATTCAATTTGGCACCCGTACACAGAGTCCAAGTTTTGGCATCACTTACAGCAGTGTTCTAGCTTTATTCCAAAGGTACTGTAGACCTCCAGAAAGGTCACCATTGAGCCCTTCTCGATCTGTAATTTCTTAGCGTTCATCACATCACAAAGTGGAATCTAATTTCCTGTCTCTTGAATCTGGTCTGTGCTAAGTAACTTGCTTGGACAACAGGATACAGCAGAAGTGACATTCTGGGACTTACAAGACTTGGTCATGACAAGCCTTGAGGCTTCTGCCTGAGTCTTTTGGACAATTGCCCTTAAGATGCTCACTCTTAGAATGTGACTGTCATTCTGTGAGAAGACCAAACTACCTGGAGAGATAACATGAAGATGTTTTGGTTAGCAGCCCTGGCCAAGTTCCAACCAAGAGCCAATCAACCACCAGCCACATGAGTGAGCCCTCCCCAGTGGACAGCTAAGCTTTCAGATGACTCCAGCCCCAGCTTCCCTCCAGCTGCCACCCCAGGAAACTCCCCAAGTGAGAACTTCCCAGCTGAGTCCAGTCAACCCACAGACAGAAATTAGCAGGCAGACACTGAGGAACAGAAAAGTAAAGGGAATTTTAATTGAGGGACATGGATAAAGACACAAATAAAATCTAGTGCTTTTTGAAAACTGTAAGCACTCTAATGTGGACTGGTGGACTTACAGGTATTTAGGGGGCCATGGGAGACCATGACAAACTTCTGAGAGAAGTAGTATTAATTAATATAATGACTAAGCCATCTGTGTGTGAGAACCATCACTTTAGAAGTAGCTTATATGCTAGATCTTCAGCATAAATATAGAACCATGTTCTAAAGCTAAAAGAACTTATTCTTGATTGTCTTCAATTATAAATGATTCATTCTTCTCTGCTAGAGGAGTTAAAAGCAAATTAATTTTATTAAGTTTTCCTGCAAGGAAGTGGCATAAATCTATGAGCATAGGAGCCACTCACTTTGAAAATCTCAGTCTTTTCAGCTATCCTCAGATTTCCTCACTCTGGCCACATTTGAACTTGTGCTTTTTAGTTGTGGCTGACTTGCCTCTTTAAAGAAAAACAAACAAACCCACACCTGAAAATTCTTATTGAGTATAATTGTAGTCCAGGATGATCAACTTTTTCATTTTTTTGAAGCTTCATCATGATGAAGTATATTTTTAGATCCTCTTTTCAGAACCACACAGATTTCCAGTTACTTTCTTTGGAAGAAGTCAAATCATTTTTTATAAACAGTTCTCCATTTCAAATATAAATATACTCCAAAATAGCTCTTAAATATCTGAGTTCTGCTTCAAAGGGGAAAGTAACTCTAAAAAAGAAGTGTGCTTATAAAGGAAAAAGTGTTTTAACAAAGAGTCCCATAAGCTGGGGTCTAACCACGTCTCAGACATTTTTCAGCTCTGTGACCTCAGGCCAAGGACTTAGCTCTCTTGGCTTGGTTTTCTCATCTGTAACACTGGAATGACAATACTCACCCTGATGACAAAATAAAATATGAAAACCTACACCAAATCCTTTTGAAATCCACCAGCCCCCGCAGAAATGTCAGCTATTCTATGCTACAAGACGTTTTGCATAAACAGAGTTCATATTAATCAACTTACATGTTAAATGCCTTTGGGGAGTCTGCCCCTTAAATGAAATCAGGCAGTGAATCTTTCCTTAAAGCAAATAATTAATTTGTGATGTTAGTCCCTGATTTTTCTATTCTTTGAATTTTGCTATTTTGAGCGTTCTGAAAATAGGGAGCACTCGTGTTCCTACTTAAAAGATTGTGGTGATTATGCTGAGCCTAATGCAGCGCTGGACAGAGGGAGCTCTGATGTTGGCATCAGCTCACGTGATGAGCGACCAGCAAGCCTCCAGGAACGCCTCAACGTGCCCTGCAAGGGCTCCTGGAACATGACTTCGGTCCTCTTTACCTAAGAAGTGATGTCACGGGAGCCTAATTTACTATAACTCAAAGCCACTCTGAGTCTCCTTAACCTCTTCTCAAATGCAGGCATCTATAAACAGCTTATTTCATAAATATAGTTAGCCATTTCCAGAATTATGGCAATAGAGCCATAATCTCAAAAGAGAAAGGTTAGACTCTCAAAGCTGTGTGCTAGAAATCGAGAGTGATCCAAAGCTGGTTGAATTCAGTCCTGACTATTGGTTCTTTAGGGAAGCTTGAAATGCATAACCTTAAACCAGAGGTTATGGGGTTTATTTTGTGTTGCTTTTTTTTTTTCATTTTACCACAAGGCTGCACTCAGAATAGTGAGGACTAGGCTATGGGTCACATGCAAGACTCAAAGCTAAGGTTCTCAAAAACAGTTTAGTGGGGGTGCGGGGGAGTGGGGGGAGGTGGGTGGAGTGGGGGAGTGGTGGGGTGGAGGAGTTGGGAGTGGGGATGGGGAGGGAGGTTGTGGACTCACAGTCTGGGAGACCAGCATTTGAACTGTGGCTCTGGATTCACAGGCAAGGAAAGCAATCTCTAGAACCTTTGATTTTCTAATCTGTAAAACTGAAAATATTGAAATCTCACAGTGTTGTGAAGATGATAACGCAAAGTACTGGGTACAGAGGAGGCATTCAATGAGTCGTGCTTATTTTAGTAGAGTAAACCTATAGGTGAGAAAAGAGAGTTTTTTAATTAAACTGATGAAGATGGATGCAGTAAAATAAGAAATCTATTTGTTCTTTGTCTCCAGGTCCTAGCTTGAAAGAAAAGTGAAAGTAAAAGTCACTCAGTTGCTTTGAGACCCCATGGACTGGATAATCCATGGAATTCTCCAGGCCAGAATACTGGAGTGGGTAGCCTTTCCCTTCTCCAGTGGATCTTGCCAACCCAGGAATCGAACTGGGATCTCTTGCCACTTCCTGAGCTATAGGAGTGTGTTTCTCACAAGTACCCTTTTCAAGGATGCAGAGTTTATGCTAATGAGGTGCCTTAGAGTAGGATCCCTAGATAGCCTTGGGGTGACTGGGAGGGAGGCAGAGGGGAGTCACTAGAAAGACAAAGTCATTAAGGGTTGGAACTTTCAGCACCATCCGCTAGACTCGGGGATAGGGTGGGTGGGGCTACAGATGAAACTCTGGAAATGCCCTTGAACAGTGAAAGCTGATGAGCGTCTGTGGTGCTCATGCTGAGCAGGAGCAGACACGTGCTGAGAGGATGCTGAGAGGACCGTGCACACAGCTCCATGGAGACAGAAGCTTTGCACCTGGGACCCTTCTGGACCCCTCTGTACCTCTTCATCTGGCCGTTCATCTGTATCCTTTAATATTCTTCTTTTTTTCCCCCCAAATGATCAGAAATCTGTCTTTTTTTTGTTTTTTGGCTGCCCTGTCAGGCTTGTGGGATCATAGTTACCTGACCAGGGATCAAATCTGGGCCCCTGCAGCGAAAGCTCAGAGTCTTAACCACTAGGATGACCCGGGAATTCCCTAATAAACTCTTTGCTCTTATTGTTTAGTCTCAAAGCCCTGTCCAACTCTTCTGTGACCCCATGGGCTGTAGCCCACCAGGCTCCTCTGCCCATGGCATTTCCCAGGCAAGAATACTGGAGTGGGTTGTTATTTTCTTCTCAAAGGGATCTTCCTGACCCAGGCATCAAACCCAGGTCTCCTGCATTGGCAGGCAGATTCTTTACCACTGAGACACCAGAGAAACTCAATAAACTGGTAAATGTAAGTAAATGCTTCTCCTAGTTTTGTGAGCCACTATGGGCTTCCCAGGTGGCACTAGGGCTAAAGAACCCACCTGCCAATGCAGGAGGCATGAGAGACGCAGGCTCCATCCCTGGGTCAAGAAGATCCCCCTGGAGAAGGGCATAGCAACCCACTCCAGGCAATGTTCTTTCTTGGAGTAGCCCATGGACAGAGGAGCCTGGTGAGCTATGGTCCACAGAGTTAAACAGAGTCAGACATGACTGAAGCGACTTACTTTAGCTAAGTCTTTAGTCAGTCTTAGCTAACACTTTAGCAACTTAACCAAACTGAAGGAGGCGATCAGGGGACCCTCCAATGTATAGCCGTTTGGTCAGAAGCACAGGTAACAACTTGGATTTGCAATTGACATCTCACATGGGGTGGAGGAGGGCAGTCTTGAGAGACTGAGCCCTTAATCTGGGAATATGATGCTCTCTCCAGGTAGATAAAGGTCTGTATAGTCAAAGCTATGGTTTTTCCAATCGTCATGTATGGAGGTGAGAGTTGGACCATAAAAAATGCTGATCGCTGAAGAATTGATGCTTTGGAAATGTGGTGTTTGAGAAGACTCTTGAGAGTCCCTTGGACTGCAAGGAGATCCAACCAGTCCATCCTAAAGAAAATCAGGCCTGATATCACTGGAAGGATTGATGCTGAAGCTGAAGCTCCAACACTTTGCCCACCTGATGCGAAGAGCCGACTTATTGGAAAAGACCCTGAAGCTGGGAAAGATAGAAGCCAGGAGGAGAAGGGGATGACAGAGGATGAGATGGTTGGATGGCATCACCAACTTAATGGACATGAATTTGAGCAAACTCCGGGAGATGGTGATGGAAAGGGAAGCCTGGTGTGCTGCAGTCCTTAGGGTCACAAAGAATTAGACCTGACTGAGCAACTGAAGAACAACCAGGTAGAGAGGGTTAGAACTGAGTTAACTGCTTTGTAGTATTGGGAAAACACACATTAGAACAGATAAACAAGAAAGAGCATATACATAATTATTTAATATAACTATTACATGTCACAGGAAATGAAGGAAATGAAGACCTGGAAGAAACATTTAGACCTGAGTGTTTTTATGCTAGGTTTGAGAAAGAGCTAGCAGAAATATGACAGGTTAAGGAATATGAGATGAGTGGAGTAAAGTGGGAGAAAGCTGGCAAGTCCTATTCAGATTCTTCTTGGAGTCCCTTTATCTTTGGAGATAGGAATGCCTCTTTCCTCTGGGTATAAGAAGGACACCCCTAACATGAAAGTTTTCTGAGGAGTTTTGAGGAAGAGGGCTCAAGGAAAGCATTGGAGTGAAACTTCCTGCTTTTGCTGCTCTTTCAAATTTTCTCAGCCCCAAATATTCAGTATGCCAAGATGCCATATTTTGATATATTGTGTCCTGAATTCCATCAAACCACAGGGTCAGAAAATTTGAACTTTCATAGTATTGCAAGATAGTAATGAAAGAGGGAACCATAAAGAATCCCAGCACAATGTGTGTGTGTGTGTGTGTGTGTTTGTGCGTGAGGTCATTTTGTAGGTCAAAAGGGAAACATTGCAAGCATTGGATGAAAGTTCCAGCCTTTGTGGTTTTTGTGAAATGCTCTGATCTAAATACTATCATCCTCTATCTATAAATCAACTTGGACACAGTCATTTTGCAGGAATTTTAGGTTTAGGCCGTTTGTGGTGGTAGTGGTAGCTTAGTCCCTAAGTCATGTCTGACTCTTTTTCAAACCCATGGGCTGTAGCCTCCAGGCTCCTCTGTCCACAGGATTTTCCAGGCAAGAATATTGGAATGAGTTGCCATTTCCTCCTCCAGGGGAACTTCCTGACCCAGGGATCCAATCTGAGTGTCCTGCATCTTCTGCATTGGCAGGTGGATTCTTTACCATACCACTGTGCCACCTGGGAAGCCTGAAATGATCTTACACATGCAATTTGTTAAATGATTACCATTTATTTGAATGCTAAATAATCAACAACCCTCTAAATATTCCCAGACTAATTACATAACTAATAAATCAAATATATAAATTTAATAAAGTGAGTTATTTCAAATATTTAGACATTGCAAATCTATCTAATCTAATACTTCTAAATGTTAAATTGAAGTCACAAATATATTAGATGTGTAAATGTTTTAACACCTTAAGAGGCAATATTTAAAATATTATAATGATTAAAAATCAATTAAGTTTACACTAAGCAAGTAATAAGATTGTTAACTGTGAGGCTGTCACGGCTAACACCATGACAGGCAGCCTAGATTAGGAGTAGGCCTGGTTTCCCGGAGTAACATAATTATCAGGCCACCTGGAGCCAGCCAATCAACATGTGCCTAGCAAGAAAAAGGGAACCTATCAGGGGAAAGCTGAAAGCCCACAAGGATTGGGCCAACAAAAATTGCCTTGCAACTGTGTAACCAATCCACTTGCGCCAACTACCTACTGTGTAACCAATCCGCTTGCGCCAACTACCTACTGTGTAACCAATCCACTTGCGCCAACTAACCTGCTGCTTACATTTGAATAATTGTACGCAATAAATACCCAAGAGAACTGGGGCTCGAGGCCTTTTCATCCTCATACCCTTGGTGAGGGTGGGAGGCCCTGGCTTGAGTCAGTAATAAATTCCCCTATTGCAAGTTACATTGTCTCGAAGAGTCTTCTTTCCCGATCAGAGATCCGGACTACGGGCAGAACATTAACATTATGGAAAAAAAATCCTCCTCTTCTAAAAATGTCAAAAAATAATTCTGTTAGTCTCAAAAACATATAAGCACCTCATGCAACTTAATACCAGAAAAATAAATGACCCAATCAAAAAACAGGCCAAAGAAGTAAACAGACATTTCTTCAAAAAAGACATACAGATGGCTAACAAACACATGAAAAGATGTTCAACATCACTCATTATCAGAGAAATGCAAATCAAAACCTCAGTGAGGAACCATCTCATGCCAGTCAGAAAGGCTGCTATCAAAAAGTCTACAAGCAATAAATGCTGGAGAGGGTGTGGGGAAAAGGAACCCTCTTACACTGTTGGTGGGGATGCAAACTAGTACAGTCACTATGGAGAACAGTGTGGAGATTTCCTTGAAAAACTGGAAATAGAACTGCCATATGACTCAGCAATCCCACTGCTGGGCATACACACCGAGGAAACCAGAATTGAAAGAGACACATGTACCCCAACGTTCATCAAAGCACTGTTTACAATAGGTAGGACATGGAAGCAACCTAGATGTCCATCGGCAGGCAAATAGATAAGAAACTTGTGGTACATATACACAATGGAATATTATTCAGCTATTAAAAAGAATGCATTTGAATCAGTTCTAATGAGGTGGATGAAACTAGAGCCTATTATACAAAGTGAAGTAAGTCAGAAAGAAAAACAGCAATACAGTAAATTAATGCATATATATGGAACTTAGAAAGATGGTAACAATGACCCTATATGTGAGACAGCAAAAGAGACACAGATACAAAGAACAGACTTTTGGACTCTGTGGGAGAAGGTGAGGGTGGGATGATTTGAGAGAATAACATTGAAACATGTATATTACCATATGTTAAATAGATCAACAGTCCAAGTTCGATGCATGAAACAGGGCACTCAAAGCTGGTGCACTGGGATGACCCAGAGGGATGGGATGGGGGGGAGGTGGGAGGGGGGTTCAGGATGAGGGAAACATGTACACCAGTGCCTGATTCATGTCAATGTGTGGCAAAAAAACCACCACAATATTGTAAAGTAATTAGCCTCCGATTAAAACAAATAAATTAATTTTAAAAAATAATTCTACAGCTATTGAACAATGCACCTTACTATCAAGAAAAATGTCCCACAAGTGAACGTACATATTTACCCTTACATCCTTCCCAGCACAAGACCTTATGCATAAATGATGTCAACAGCTATTTATTCAACTGAATTTTATATTTAGAACTTTCCTCAAAGCACTGGTATTATCTTCTCCAGTTTTACAGATGAAGAAATAGAAGCATAAACAAGTTATAGCATCTTGGATTCCAAACAGCCCTTTGCTCAGCCCTCCTGCAAGCAAAGTTGCATTTCCTAGAAGTCAGAGGGTGCCTTCTTCTCTAATCTAATGGAGAGGTAAGCCATTGCCAGGCCTGCCAGAGGTCAAACGATGCATAATAAACAGAATACACAAATAAATCACTGGGATGTGTATAAGCTAAAGCAGCCATAACAAAATTCCACAGACTGGGTGGCTTAAACTACATTTTCTTACAGTTTTGGAAGATAGAAGTCCAAGATCAAGGTGCCATCAAGGTGGGTTCCTGGTATCAACTTTAAATTCTCAGGAGGCAATGATCAATCAAACTGTTTATCTGGGATCAAAGAATTGCAATTCAGGGTGCACAGATTTGATTAGCAACCTAAAGAGTATCCCATTAGGGAGTGACAGTCAGGGGATTTTTAAAGACAAAAGGAAATGCTTGTATAAGTTGTTTACAAAAAATTTTGATTGGTGTTGGTGCAGAAAGCTTGCCTTGGCTACACAAGATTTGGTTGCTAAGGTGGTCACTACACAGAAGCCTGTTACTGGAGCAAGTTGCAGGTATTCTTGCAGAGTTGTTGGAATATTTGCAACTTGGCCCAGTTCAAAAGTTCGCAGTCCCACCAAGTGAGGACATGCATTAGGCCCACCTTGATGTCCTCCCAGCTCCACTGAAAGCCCCTTAATATAAGTGATCCCATTTTATTTCACCTTTCACACTGGTGAGGTCTGTCTTCCTGACTTGTAGACGACTGCCTGCTCCCTGTGTCCTCACATGGCCTTTTCTGTTTGCACAGAGCAGGAGGGAGTGGGGGGAATAGGGTGGGAAGGGGGCTCTGCTCTCTTCTTCTTCTTATAAGGACACCAGTCATATCAGATTTGGGCCCACCCTTAGGGCCTTAATTACCTCCTTAAGGTCTCCAAGTACAGTCATATTGGCATTAGGGCTTCAACATATGAATTTTGGTGTTGACATAGTTCATCCATAGGAGAATGCAACAACTCACTGGAGACCAAGCCGCTGAAGGTAACAGGACCCTCCTCAGCCCAATGGTTCTGGACACTTCTTGATGGCAGATCCCACTCTCCTCGTGGGCTATATGAACTCAGAGCTTGGGATATGCCTCTACGAAGACTAAGAAAGGTGTTAGGAAGCCTTGTTCTTTGTATTTTTGATCTGTGCATAACTTTCACTCCAATTATTGGTTGGTTTGCAAGTAAACTGAAGGGAAGAAAATATAGAGAGTCCAAAGCATCATTTCTGCTGATCTTCAAAGCCAGACTCTCTCTTATGACAACTTTTTTTTTTTGGCCTCACCACAAGACATGCGGGATCTTAGTTCCCTAACTAGGGATCAAACCCATGGCCCCTGCATTGGAAGAGCTGTGTCCCAATCACTTGACTTCCAGGGAAGTCCCATGATAACTTCTTGCAGAGGCAGCGTGGCACAGTGTAAAGAGCCCTCTACCTGGGAACAGAGGTCCTGGGCTCAAATCCTAACAGCCTTCCGTAACTCATAAGCCCCTCCATGGTTGGGGCTCTGGCTCCGTGACCCTCCCTCACCCTCACTCCTGACCCCTCTTCTCTCTAACTCCCTCTAGCAATGCTGGTCTCCTGCTTCCTTCCACATGAGGCCAACAAGCACGCTCCCACCTCAGGGACTTTGCAACAGCTATTTCCTCTGCCTGGAATATTCTCCATCAGGTAGGTATTCATGTGGACCACTCTCTTGCTTCATTTGTTGTTGTTGAGTCTCTAAATCATGTCTAACTCTTTGTGACCCCATGGACTACAGCACACCAGGCTTCCCTGCCCTTTACCATCTCCGAGAGTTTGCTCAAACTCATGTCCATTCAGTAGATGATGCCATCAAACCATCTCATCCTCTGTCAGCCCCCATCTCTTCCTGTCCTCAATCCTTCCCAGCATCATGGTCTTTTCCAATGAGTCAGCTCTTTGCATCAGGAGGCCAAAGTATTGGAATTTCAGGTTCAGCATCAGTCCTTCCAATGAATCTCCTTTGGGATGGACTGGCTTGATCTCCTTGCAGTCCAAGGGACTCTCAAGAGTCTTCTCCAGCACCACAATTCGAATGCATCAATTCTTTGCTGCTCAGCTTTCTTCATGTATTACTTCACTTACATGCCACCTCTCCCCCCAAGAAAGGTTCTTCTCTTACGACACTACCCAAAACAACACCCTCCCCTCATGTCCATCAGCTCTGTCCCCACAAACTGCTTCATTTCTCCTTGTATTTATCACACCTGACACTCTTTGTATATATTTATTGGTTTATGGTTTGTCTTCCCCAGTATACTATAAACTTTCCAAAGGCAGATTCGTTGGTTCTCTTCATTGTTGTAGCCCAGGCCTAGAAGAGTCCCTGAAACAAAGAAGGCACTGAATGAATGAATGAGGCACTTAACCTGTTTCCTGCTTCCTGAGCTGGCTCTTCCTCACTTAGGGGCTGCTCTCAGGGGCCTCTGACCTGCCCTTGGCCTCACGGAGCTCTCCCATCTCAGACTGACCTTGACCAGCATCAGTCCACAGCCTCTAGGGCCATGTCAGCTTCCTGCTTTCTGCAAACAATGGATGGCGGGCTACTGTGAGTTGTGTGAGGAGTTCCAGAAAGTCCAGATTCCCCGAAATGGTGGCTTTCCCCTGAAATGGTAGGGGACAGGGGGATGGATGAGGAAAAGCAGGGGGCTCAGGGCCAGCTGACCTCCTAAAGGCCGGGAACCAAACCGGCAATGGCAGGCGTTGCCTTACAAGGAGTTTGCGAAAGACGCAGCACAAAGCAATCCGTTGTCCTGTCCATATGTGCCCAGGATAAAAGTGCCTCCAGAATAAAGGCAGAAGACAGCAGATGAAGCAAAAGTACACGAGTTAACCCCAGGGTCAGTGCAAAAAGGAAGAGAGTGGAAGCTCTGTGAGAGAAGGCCTGCTCACCACTCTCTCCCACGTCCTAGGGCAATTCCTGGCACATCACACGGACTCCACCAACTTGTAGTCTAGTGGAAGATTTGTTCAGAGGGCACCTGGTAGGTGTGTGTGAGATGAGACCTATCAAAGGTAGCACATGGCAAAGACACAGAAGGTGGACAGTGCCCAAACGATAGAGCTATTTAAAAGAGGCATCAGTGATGAAATGGAAAGTCAGGCAGTCACAGAGTCACAGCTTGGTCCCAGTGGTAACGGCCATAGGAACCTGGTTGTTGTTATTTAGTTGCTCAGTTATGTCTGATTCTTTGCAACCCCATGGGCTGCAGCACGCCAGGCTTCCCTAACCTTCACTATCTCCCAGAGTTTGCTCCAACTCCTGTCCATCGAGTTGGTGATGTCATCCAACCATCTCATCCTTTGTCACCTCCTGCTCCTCCTGCCCTCAATACTTCCCAGCGTCAGGGTCTTTTCCAATGAGTCAGTTCTTTGCATCAGGTGGCCAAAGAATTGGAGCTTCAGCTTTAGCATCAGTCCTTCCAATGAGTATTCGGGGTAGATTTCCTTTAGGATTAACTGGTTTGATCTCCTTGCTGTCCAAGGGACTCTCGAGAGTCTTCTCCAGCACCACAATTTGAAAGCATCAATTCTTCAGCACTCAACCTTCTTTATGGGCCAACTCTCACATCCAAACACGACTACTGGAAAAACCATAGCTTTGACGAAGTAATCTGGGCAAGTTACTTAATTCCTTTGTGCCTTATTTTTCTGGTCTGGAAAATGGATACAAATACTACTCACTTTGCATCTTAATTACTGTATATGCAAGAGCCCAGCATGGCCCTGGCATGAGAAGGGCAGTCTACTGCAAGCAGAAGAGAGAGAAGGGGGTAAGAAGGGCTTAAGTGGAGAGGTGGGGCTGGACAGGGAGAAAGCCAGAAGTTGGTGGAGAGGATTCAGGCTGGGGTCCCCCCACACACACACCCACCATGCAAACACAGGAAAGGCCATATGAGGACACAGTGAGAAGGTAGTTGTCTACAAGTCAGGAAGGCAGATCTCACCCGTGTGAAAGATGAAATAAAATGAGGTTGCTTAGGTCAAGGGGTTTTTCAACGGAGCTGGGAGGATGTTAAGGAGGTGGGCCTGATACATGTCCTCACTAGGTGAGAAATGAGGTTATAGAGGGGACTAACAGAGTGCAAAGGATCAAGGAGAGGGAGTTTCATTACAGGATGGCCAGGAGTGGGGAGGAGGGGAGGAAGAGGAATCTGGCAGCCGAGGTAAGCGGGACCTTGACAGAGACCCAGGACATCGCCACTGAAGCCTGGCTCCACTGGCTGGTGTGGAAGGCAGCTTCGTGGAAGGCAGCCAGGGAAACCCTCGCGCCCACCTGGGCAGACCCACGATTTGGGCCCACGGAAGTCACAGAGGTCTCAGCAGGAGTCAGAAGTTCATTAACATGGGACTTACCAGGCTGGGATGCCTGCTGGGGAGGAGACACAGCAAATCGATCTCATCATTCAAAGCAGCAAGGAAATGAAACATTTTGGAAGTCGTTGACAGGCAGATTTTATGTTAATTGGAATTAAATGTTCGGTTAACCAGTTGCTCTCTGACTTCTTTTTTTAAATTGAAGACGAGTGACAAAGAAGCAACACAATGAAGCGACTTAGCATCGCGCACATAGTTGACTTACTGTGCTGTAAACGTACCTTTGTTGCTTCTCTAGTAATATTTTATACGTAGTAGTTTTGTATCTCTTAATTCCAGGCTTCTAAGTTTTCTCTCCTCACCTTCCTCTTCCCTTTGGTAACCACTAGCTTGTTTTCTGTATCTGTGACTGTTTCTGCTTTGCACGTTTATTCACCTAATATCTTTTAGATTCCACATATAAGTGATAGACAGCAAACACTGTCTGACTTATTTCACTAAACATAATATTCTGTAGATCCACTCATGGTGCTGCAAATGGCAGTATTTCATTCTTTTTATGGCTGAGTAATAGTCCAACACACACACACACACTACATCTTTTTAATCCAATCATCTTTCAGTGGACACTTCAATTGCTTCCATGTCTTGGCTATTATAAATAGTGTTGCTTTAAACACTGAGATGTTTGTATCTTTTGGAATGACAGTAGTTCTCATTTTTTTTCCAAATATATAACCAGGAGTAGAATTGCTGAGTCATATGGTAGTTTCATTTTTAGCATTTGTCCTTTTCTGTCTGACTTATTTCACTAAACTTAATATTCTCTAGGTCCAAACACATAGGTGCAAATGGCAGAATTTCTTCCTTTTTTTATGACTTCTGGACTTTGTAAGTTCAAGATAGATATCACCTTGGCACTCACTGGGAGCACCGTTGAGCTCAGGCTTATTCCAACTGTGCAGGATCTTAGTCGTTTCATCCATGACTTAATTTCTCATCAGGCTCTTTGCATGCTGAGTGAAAACTCTCATAACCCTTGTCTCAGACATTTTCTCCAAGGACCAGCTTACCCCCTGTTTACAGAGTTTCCTGTGTTACATGCTGGAGCAGTCACCCCAAATTGGGATGAACTCTTTTGGGGAAGGTCAACTACAAATTGGCACTTGCCAAGAGCATTTGCCAGTGACTGAACAATAGCAACAAGGGCATTTGCCACCTGCCTCTGCGGAGATTGAACCCCGTGCTGCTGCTGTTGACCTTTAACACCCCTGAGGGGGTTCAGGGTGGAGTGAGGCACTCTGCGCCAGGGAATCTGGTGGGACAGGTCTTTAGATAGTCAAATATTTTCAGGGACTGATTTCAAGATCCCAATCTTTGCATGTCTTCACATCTAGAAAAACACTAAATCCCTGCATGATGACATCAGATCCTCGTGACTAGCAGAAAAGCTCTTGTAAAGTAAGTGCTTGATTACCCTGAACACTCCTTTCACCAAAATCTTATATATTGACCATTCCCTACTACCTGTTTGGAGCAGGCTCTCAGAACTGAGGTGCTCTCTCCCAGGTTGCAGTCCTCATTTTGCCCCAAACAAGACTTAACTTGAAACTCTCAAGTTATGCATCTTTTTTTAGTTCACAGGAACAATGTGATCACTATCACTCATGAGTACCTGGATCAAAACCATTTCCACAGAAAGTATATGTTCGTACTAAGTCACTTTGGTTGTTTGTTTCTGACTCTTTGCCACCCTATAAACTGTAGCCCACCAGGCTTCTCTGTCCATGGGATTCTCCAGGCAAGAATACTGGGGTGGGTTGCCATGCCCTTTTCCAGGGGATCTTCCCGATCTAGGGATGGCACTGACATCTCTTCTGTCTCCTGCATTGGCAAGTGGGTTCTTTACCACTAGCACCACCTGGCAAGCCCTCACTAGGATGTTATTTGCATTTTCACTCCCATTGTTTCACTAGTCTACAATAAGTTTTTCTAGAGATTACTGACCTGTGCCATCACAACAGTCTTCGTGGACAACATATGTGTGAATGTCAGACATTAAAGACATTTGCAGAAATGGAAAACATCTCTCTTCTATTTTTTATTTTGAAAATATAGTTATTTTTCATAAAAACATTTTTAAGTCAGCATATGATGGGCTAATTGATATATATTTTTGTTTACTTTAAAAATTGATACATATTTTTTAAATTGATATATAGATACATGTTTTGGGTTCCTCTTTTTAAAATATTTGCTTTACAATTTTTCTTGCTAAATTGATATTTTTTCCTAATGAAATAGATATTTTAATGAGAAATTTAATTGAAATGTGAATCTTAGTTTTTACTGTAGTAAATATGATAGAAGCCTGGCGTGCTGCAGTTCATGGGGTCACAAAGAGTCGGACACAACTTAGCAAATGAACAACAACAACAAAATATGATAGAACCCACATAAACGAAAGGTCTTTGAGGAAATTCCGTGGCAGTCCAGTGGTTAGGTCCCACGCTTTCACTGCAGTGCACCTGGGTTTGATCCCTGGTTAGGGAACTAAGAGGCCTGCAAGCCTCACAGCCCGGCAAAAGAAAAAGAAAGAAAGAAAAAAGCTCTTTGAGTGTTTGATAACCTTTTAAGACTATAAAGAGGTCATAAGACCAAAATGATTGCAAACTGAGTGAGGCTGAGTACTTCTATGCCTTCCCTTTAGCCTTCAGAACAGACCTGTAAGACAAAGCCTTTGCTCTCCAGCTTACAGAAGACACAAAAGAGGTTCACAGAAAACCCTGACTTCTAACAAGAGGCAGATCCGGCATAGGACATGCCCGCAGTCTCTGTTCCACCCACTTTTCTGCAGTATTTGCTAACCTCCATTGTGGCAAAAGGAAGTCTTCTCTTACGGAAGAGAAAGAAACCCACAACATTTAGCAATTTTGCAAGAGGCAAACTTCACTCTCAAAAGATTTCTGAAAAATATGCTGTGCGTTATTTTGTCTCAAAAGAAAGAAACAAATTCAGTTCAAAATGACCTCTCTCCACTGGGCACCCGCTGCGTCTGAACTGGGCAGGGTCCTGTGGTTCGGACGTGAGCTCACCGTGTCTGCACAGCGCCCTCTGCCGGCCCGTCTCCGCTCCAGCATGGCTTGGTGTCATGCGGCGGCCTTGGACCCAGGTTCCCGCTTCCCGCGAGAGCCCCCAGGGACCCCCGGGATCTTCCAAGGGAGGGGAATTCTTCCAGTAGCAACCAGACTTTTATACGAATATGAAAGGCAGCCTTCAGCATTGAACCCCGCCCTTGGGGCCGCTCCTGCTTTGCAGGTCCATTTTTCTGCCCGTTTTCCACATCCAGAGCACAGAACACTCACAGAGGACTGCCTTCTCCTCTCTAGTGACTAGAGGGGGAAGCCTGGCATAAGCGTTGGACCCACAAAAACCTATGTTTGCATCCAGGCCCTCCGACCCGTAGCTTGGCAAGTTACTTAATCTTTCCAAGCCCTGCTCTTCTCATTTTAAAAATGGAGATGTTAATATTTCCCTTGTAGTGTTCTTGTGAGCCTGAAGGGGGACAGTTCAGATGTGCTTGACAAGGCGCTGAACACTGCTTAACTCTGGTTCCCTGCTTCTGCTCTGGGCTGACAGTGATGGTGACCTGGAGTTGCATGAAACTTCACCACACCCTGGTAGCCCTAAGGTCTCGGTAGTAGATTCAGCTCCCAGCAGGGGCAGGATTTTGTGTAGCTCTCAGGATATAAAGTTGAAATAAGGTAGGTTTAATGCAGTACCTTCTAATCTTTTCACAAACATCACACAGCTCATTCTTATCTTAAAAGACTTTAAAAAAAAAAAGTTGTTTTGTTTTTGGTTTTTTTTTTTTTTTTAGCCACACTACTTGCTTGCAAGATCTTAGTTTCCAAACCAGCGATCAAACCTGTGCCCCCTGCAATGGAAGGGTGGAATCCTAAGCACTGCACCACCAGGGAACTCCCAAGATTTTAGTTTATTTTTCAAAGTTTTTTTTTTTTTTTTTTAATGTGAACCATTTTTCAAGTCTTTATCGAATTTGTTGCAATATTCCTTTTGTTTTTTTGGCCAGGAGGCAGATGCAATCTTAGCTCCACCCACCGCTTGCATTGGAAGGTGAAGTCTTAACCTCTGGACTTCCAGGGAAGTCCTGATATCTTACGGTGAACGATGTTGGATTCGTGATCCCTGAAGATTTAGCTTCGGGACCAGAGACCAGACTTGACCACTCAGGGCTCCTGTGTGGGAAAAGTTTTGTTACAGTGAAAAGGGACAGAGAATGCTTCTGACACAGATAGGGGGTGGAGAGTGCCCCACTTGCTAATCTCAGCAAGGGAGCTGTATACTTTTTAAATTAGTTATTACAATAAACAGCAGGCTGGTTCCAAATAGGGAAAGGAGTATGTCAAGGCTGTATATTGTCACCTGCTTATTTAACTTCTATGCAGAGTACATCATGAGAAACGCTGGGCTGGAAGAAGCACAAGCTGGCCTCAAGATTGCCTGGAGAAATATCAATAACCTCAGATATGCAGATGACACCACCCTTATGGCAGAGAGTGAAGAGGAACTAAAAAGCCTCTTGATGAAAGTGAAAGGGGAGAGTGAAAAAGTTGGCTTAAAACTCATCATTCAGAAGATTAAGATCATGGCACCTGGTCCCATCACTTCATGGCAAATAGATGGGGAAACAGTGGAAACAGTGAGAGACTTTCTTTTCTTGGGCTCCAAAATCACTGCAGATGGTGACTGCAGCCATGAAATTAAAAGACGCTTAGTCCTTGGGAGAAAAGTTATGACCAACCTAGACAGCATATTAAAAAAGCAGAGACATTACTTTGCCAACAAAGGTCCATCTAATCAAGACTATGGTTTTTCCAGTGGTCATGTAGGGATGTGAGAGTTGGACTGTAAAGAAAGCTGAATGCCAAAGAATTGATGCTTTTGAACTGTGGTGTTGGAGAAGACTCGAGAGTCCCTTAGACTTCAAGGGGATCCAACCAGTCCTTCCTAAAGGAAATCAGTCCTATATATTCACTGCAAGGACTGATGCTGAAGCTGAAACTCCAATACTTTGGTTGCCTAATTCAAAGAACTGACTCATTGGAAAAGACCCTGATGCTGGAAAAGATTGAAGGCAGGAGGAGAAGGGGACGACAGAGGCTGAGATGGTTGAATGGCATCACCGACTCAATGGACATGAGTTTGGGTAAACTCCAAGAGTTGGTGATGGACAGGGAAGCCTGGCGTGCTGCAGTCCGTGAGGTCACAAAGAGTCAGACACAACTGAGCAACTGAACTGAACTGAACCAAACCCACTCCCATAACATACATTTTTAAGATAACAGGAAGGAGAAACTGTCCTCAAGCAGGATACATTGTTGCTATATAACCCTTATACAGAGTTTAAGCTGAGTTGTGTTGTTGTGTAATCATTAGTTCTGGGTTTAAAGAAAAAACATTTTCTGTGACTAAAACTCAGGAATGTAGAGGGGGAAAAAAAAAATGTTTGTCCTTTCCTCCTCCTTGAGAATTCCTGACTACTATCTTCTCTTCGAGAGCCCCAGGCCCCTCTTTCCTCCTCAGGGACCCCAGACTTCTTATCAATCTACCTAGAAAAGGACTGTTTCAGTCCCAAGATTTAATTTTTAAAGCGGTTTTAGGGTTCATTGCAAATACTGAGCAGAAGGCGCAGGTATACCCTATGTACTTCCTTTCCCCAGACACCCGCAGCCGCCTCCGCCATCAACATCTCCCACCAGATGGTACATTCGTTACAACTGAGGAACCTCCATGGACACATCACGGCCATCCCAATTCACAGCTCACCTGAGGGTTCACTCGGTGCTGTACTCCTACAGGCCCTGACAAATGTGTGTGAGCTCAATGCGTGTGTGCTCCACCGAAGGCAGGAACCGCAGGGAGAGAAATACGAAGCTGCTGGCTTGGAAGATGGCGGAGGGGGCCGTTCGCCAGGAATGTCCGTGGCTTCCAGAAGCTGGAAAAGGCAAGGAAGCGGATTCTCCCCTAGAATCTCCAAAAGAAAGACAACCCTGCCAACACCTTTGATTTTAGCCCAGTGGGACCCATATTGGACTTCTGATCTATGGACCTGAAAGAGAACAAAAGTGAAAACTGTTTGAAGCCACTAGGTTCCTGGTAATTTGTTACAGCAGCAAGGGGACATGAATACTGGAAGGGGGATACACCTCTGGGAGATCAGAACACTTTTAGTTGGTGGAAAGTAAGAACCCACCCAGTGGTCAGAAGCAAGAGTCCTGTTGGTTTGAGGCCTGAGTCCTCAGGCCTCACTTCATTATCATGTGTACCATTCTCTTCAAAACTTGGATAGTTTTGCATTTCAGCAATCCTCAAAATCATCCCCCAAATTGAAATGTTTGTTTCCCTTATGTGAAGGATTATTTATCGAATTAGCCTGTTGAAGTGATTATTCTCATTCATCAAATTGAATTTAATTAATTTTCATATTTCAAGGGCTTGATAGCTGCTAACTATATCCGCTTGGCCAATCGCTCCATAAAACAATCTATGTTTTCCCCCTTTGCACTTCTTTGCATCCTAAAAGACTGTGTTTGCTTCTCTAGAGTAAAATTGTGAGGGGTGCCAGGCCAGACGAGCAAATTCTCTGGAGGGAAGAGAATCCATTAGTAAAACACAGCCCAAGGATTGGTGGTAAACTGATGAATGCTAAGCGCATTGCTATGGCAGATGGAAGAGGGTAGAAGAGAGAGGTGCTTTTCTTTTAGACTCTGTGAGGATCCTGAAAGAGGGGCTGGGTTGCGGGACACCCCCACCCCCCAAGCCCCAGCCTCTGCCCGCAGTCTGGGAAGGCTTTCAAACGGCTTTTTCAGAGTTGGCTTCTGGTTGCCTCACAGGAGGCCCACGTCTGCGAACGTGTTCGTACCCATCCTGGCTTTTCAGATCTGTTCGGGGACAGGCTGCCTTCAGAGCTGGCTGTGTCCTCAGGGCTCCGTCTGAGTGTCTGTCTGGTGGCCCAGCTTTGCAGCGTCAGGCTGTATTTTTGAGTCAACATGTACCGCAGCACTTATTCCCAGACTGGCCCGAGGGCAGTGCTAGAAAGGACTTCAAAAGAAAAGGACAAACAAGACAGAGAAGGAGAAATACGGTATGACATCCCTTATATGCGGAGTCTAAAAAGAAATGATACGAATGAACTTACTTACAAAACAGAAAGAGACTCACAGACTTAGAAAATGAATTCACGGTTGCCAGGGGGAAGGGATAGTTAGGGAGTTTGGGATGGACATGTACACACTGCTATATTTAAAATAGGTAACTAACAAGGACCTGCTCATGGAACTCATGGAACTCATGGAACATGGAACTCTGCTCAATGTTATACAGCAGCCTGGATGGGAGGGGGTTTGGGGGAGAATGGATACATGTATGTGTGTGACTGAGTCCCTTCACTGGTCACCTGAAACTATCACAACATTGTAAATCAGCTATACCCCAATACAAAATAAAAAGTTCAAAAGAAAAGGACAAACTATTGCTGGATTTACGTGATGTATAATCAAACTGATACCATTGCTCAACTTATTATTACATGTCTATGCAATTTACGTGTCTATTTATATATATACACACTAATAGAGACAAAGCATTAAAGCAAAATTTCTTTACATCTCAAGCAAGATTCTGCCATCAACATTCTATGACCTCTAGTTAGTGCTCTGGTCAATAAGGTTATAACCATAAACTAAGCATAACTGTGCTTACCCTTCACTTTCAAATATCCACCCTCCCTGCATATTGACATAGATGTTCCTGTGTTACAAAGCATGTTATTTCACTCGATCCTCACAATGATCAGGTTTTCTGGTGAGGAATTTAGGGCTTAAAGGGTAAGTGATATGCCCGAGGTTACAGAGCTCCCAAATGGTGGGACTGAAGTCAGCTAATCACCTTTCTCTATCTTCTGTATGATTACACTTTGCGGAACTCAAAAATATTGAGAAGTTGTGATAGTCATAAAAGGAATGCTTATCAAATTCTGCATATATAATGTGCCAAGACCTGTACTGATCACTTCTGTGTACTTCTCCTGTAATCTTTCTGCTCACCCTTAGATGTAAGTAGTGTAATTCTTACTTTGTAGATGAGGAATCTGAGGCTCAGAGAGGTGAATCAGCAAACCCAAGGCCACACAGCTCACATCTGGTAGAGCCAGATTTGAACTCAGTTCTGACTCCAAAGCCCACGCTCTTCCTGTTTGGCTGTGTTATCTATTTTCCCTTTAGTGCAAATTTAAATCAGTTCTTCCAGCTTTTGTAACAGTATTTGCATTTTGCAACATCTCCAGTTAAGGAATGGGAAGATTTGTTTCTTTGGTTTTGGTTTTAATTCCAAGTCTCTGGAAATAGGTGAGGGTCTAGGGGGTCAGCATGCAGCCCCCTAGTGTCTCTGAAATTCACACCTCAGAGCCAGCCAGCCCAGACTGCGGAGGGCACAGCTTCAGTTCTCCAGGAGGTTGAATAGGTTCTTCTGAAAAGTGTTGCATCTGCAACAGAGCAGTCCTGAGCCCTAGAGACAGAACACCTGAGTCCAAGCAGCCCTGAACCAGAGGAGCCTGGCGGGCTGTAGTCCACAGGGTCGCACAGAGTCAGACACGACCACAGCAACTTGGCACGGCATAAACGCACATGGCCCTGCTCTTGAGGAGCTTACAGCCTGGACAATTCATTTCCTTACCCTCCTGGAGACTCTGCTTCCTTTTATTGTAACAGGGATTAAATTAGATAATGTGTGTGTGTGTTTGCGGCAGGGCGGGGGGGTGGGGGCAGGCAAAACGAGGGAAGCTATTCTTTTGTGTTCTCCTCCAGGGAGTCAAGGTTCCCTGACCCGTCTCTGGGCGAGTGCTCTGCACAAACCCTCAGCGTCTGCCGGCGCAGGCTAACGATCAGAGGCTTTCCCACTCTGCCTTCTGAAGGGTTTGTGCTGTGCTGGTTGGTACATGTGTCATTTCCTTCAGGAGTTTCCAAACCTCATCACCAAGAAGCTGTCTCCCAAGTAAAGGCTGTTGTGTGTGTTAAGAAACGACTTTGCTCATCCGCAGACCCCACTGGTTGGATGGCATCACCGACTCAGTGAAAATGAGTTTGAGCAGCAGTGTTGACTACTTAGTCCTTGTTTTCATGACTGCTGAAAGTGTCTCTCTCTCTCTCTTTTTTTATTAAACTTTTTGTTTTGTATTAGAGTATAGCTGATTAACAATGCTATGATAGTCTCAGGTGGACAGCAGAGGGACTCAGCCACACATACACATGTATCCATTCTCCCCTAAACTCCCCTCCCATCTAGACTTCCACATCACGTTGAGCAGAGTTCCTGTGAAGTGTCGCTTTTAAGTCCTGCATCTCTATCGAATTAATGTCTGCAAAAGCCAGTCCTGTGCAAATGCTGGATGTCGCTTCTCAGTCTGGACCGATGTGGACCCCATCTGGCAGAACCATGACACTTTCTGAGAGACAGTGTTCAGATAAATCCAGAAAAGCAACAGCTCATTGGCACGAGTGTTAACCACTTCATATTGAATTTTCCATGGTTTCTTCATAGTCTGTATGACTTTAGACTCAAGGTTAAGAAAGAATAAAACACGATAAAACAACTTAGCTTCTATAAAGTCTTATCATCAAGACACATAAGCTTGCCAAAGCTGTGTCCTGAGCCCTGGCTGTGTGCAGGACTGTGCGAGGTAATGTATATGAACTGAAATCACTCAAAGACCAGGGGACTCAGTCCTAGAATACACACTATGGCAACCTGCTCTGATGTCATATCCACTGTATTGATGTCTTTTTCTTAATAGCTCAGTATTTCTTCTCGTTGCCACTAGTCGTGGCTGTAAACTTACCCTTAACATTTCCCAGCTGCGAAGCCGCTAGGACACAGCTTCCAGGTAAGCCTATGGTGGTCCCTGCCGCAGGCAGAGGAGCTAACATCAGGAAGGGTCGTGTTACCCCTTACACTCTTGCAAAGATAAAAGTAAAACTAAGCTCAAGCATTGAGAGTTTTTGCCTTAAAAATCACATCTCTTCCATGATAAAACAGAGAGAACTGGAATATTAGAATTCAGAAAAACAAAGATGAAAATGCAATATCCGTGAAGAAAACAGCAAATCAAATTATATTATCCCCTGAAAGAAATTGAATTTTGTTTTTAAAGGCAAGTATGATCTTTCTGCGGCAGGATATAATTTTTGGCTCTTTTGTCACAAACAAATCACTAAAAAGCAATAGCATTTTATTATTGCACAGAGCAGTTCTTGAAGAGAAGGAAGTGACGGGTGTGCCATGTCATGTCAGGCTTTTGTTCAGGCTTATGGAAGATACTGAAAACACCAAGGCAGACACCTATCCAAACTCTGTGCAGAAATCCACAAATAAATGGAGCAGACTCCAAGACAAAAAGTAAAATAGCACACCATGGGCCACTGGTCTCCAGCATTGTGCAAGTTACAAATTCTAATATAAAACTATCTGGTATAAATTACTTATACCTACTACTCAAGATTACTTGAGTGGGTTCAGAAATAAAAGTGGAAGAGAAAATGTGGGCCATATAAGTAGAGGAGTCCACGGCTGGGCACTTGGAAGGGGGCCCCAGAGAAGGTGAGAGCATGGTTTTGTGGGATAGGAGGGATGAGCTGGGAGCCTGTGTGAGCAGGCTCTTTCCTACTGTGATGTGGGCTTTCTCGAATAGGGGCAGTCACAGTGAGGAACGGCACTCCAGAATGAACAGGGCGAACCTCCACATGAGGGAATTTTTTAAAAATATTTTATTTATTTATTTCGACTGTGCTGGGTTCTTTTTTTTCTTTTTCTTTTTTTTTTGAAGGTTTTCCCTAGAATTTCTGGGCTTATTTACATGTTGTCCTAATGCTTTGTTTTTTCCCTCTTTATATTTTTTTGTTTGTTTTTTCCCTCTTTATTTAAATCTTTACTTCATCTGGAATTAATTTCATTTTAGATATGGCATACTGTCAATATTTTCTGCAAAATAAGGAACTACAATTGTAATTATCTACTTAACTAAAGTGGTATTTAGAAAATTGGTTTAAGTTCTCAGCTCTTTTCTCTACCTGTAGCATGGTTAATTGCCGTGCAGGGGTCTTCTCTAGTTGCGGGGAGCAGGGGTTACTCTCTAGTTGAAGCACAGGCGGCTTCTCTTGTTGGGGAGCATGGACTCGGGGGCACACGGGCTTCAGTAGCTACGGCGCGTGGGCTCAGCAGTGTGGCACACGGGCTTATTTGCTCTGAGGCATGTGGGATCTTCCCGGACCAGGGATAGAACCGCTGTCCCCTAAATTGCAAAGCAGACTCTTAACCACTGGACACCAGGGAAGCCTGACACAAGGGATTTAAGTGATGATTTGGTCAGGGTTAGAGGGACCGCGGGAAGGAGTCAGAAAAGGGAACAGTAGCAAAGGTTCAATAGTCTCCATGCTTCCACTGCAGGGGGTGATGGTCTGACCCCTGGTCGGAGAACTAAGATCTGCATGCCACGCAGTGTGGCCCTCCATCCCCTCCCCAAAAAAGTGCTTACTCTGGGCCAGGCACTGGTCTCAAGACAGTTTACAGCTGAAGAAAGTAAGGCATGAAGAGGTTAAGTAAATTGTCTAAGATTATTCAACCGGCAGAACTTAAGTCACTGTTCTTCACCACCACATTATGAAAGTGGTTTAAAAAGTTCTAAATATGAGTCACAAATAGAAAAGTTGGTGCCAAGTCCTCCCTATTTCATAGCCAGTTGCCATAACAAATTCCCCTGTTTGGGACTTAATGACATGGTCCCTTGTCACTGTCATTAAGACCGAAAGATTTCCATTGCTGCTGCAAAGACTTAAAGAAAATGCAATCACTGACGGAGAAATTCTCCATGAGGAGAGAAAGGGCCTGGGAGGGAAGATTTGGTTAAGAGACACAGCAAAATGCGGAAAAAACAAACAAACATGGGGCTGGGATTCAGGTGGTTATGGAACAACCATTCAACCTCAATCGAAGGGTTCAGTCTGGAATGTCTAACAAAAACGTCAGAAGTGTCACCAAAGTGAAATGACCCCACTAAGCAGCTAGTAAACAGAAGAGAGAAACTGACTAAGCTATAGCCCAATCATTGTGTGAAGCAAAATCTGGTTGACTGAACACACTGCATACCTGTAAATGACCTTCTTCATGATTTACTCATAATTTGGCAAAGAGGCTTTGCCCAAGCAGCATCCAAGTAACAGGTAGTCATACTGAAAACCACTAGGGGGCAGTTCAGTTCAGTTCAGTTGCTCAGTTGTGTCCGATTCTTGGCAACTCCATGGACTGCAGCACGCCAGGCTTCCCTGACCATCGCCAACTCCCAGAGCTTGTTCAAATTAATGTCCATCAAGTCAGAGATGCCATCCAACCATCTCATCCTTTGTCGTCCCCTTCTCCTTCTGTCTTCAATCTTTCCCAGCATCAGGGTTTTTCCAGTGAGTCAGTTCTTTGCATAAGGTGGCCAAAGTATTAGAGTTTCAGCTTCAGCGTCAGTCCTTTCAATGAATATTCAGGGTTGATTTCCTTCAGGATAGACTGGTTGGATCTCCTTGCAGTCCAAAAGACTCTCAAGAGTCTTCTCCAACACCACAGTTCAAAACCATCAATTCTTTGATGCTCAGGTTTCTTTATGGTCCAACTCTCACATCCATACATGAATACTGGAAAAACTATAGCTTTGACTAGACAGACCTTTGCTGGCAAAGTAATGTCTCTACTTTTTAATATGCTGTCTAGGTTGCTCATATCTTTTCTTCCAAGGAGTAAGTTGTCTTTTAAGGGGGCAGGACCATGGAGAAAACAGCAGGAGGGGTGGCCTCCCACGGTCTCACTCGTTAGAGAAGAGCATGTAGTTGGTTCTCACCATCCGTGGAAGGTACCAGCAGTGCGCAGCAAGGAGCCTTCTCTTCCATCACAGTGGTTTCCTTCTTCTCTGCAATTATGTTTAATAGCAAAACAAGGGACTTCCCTGATGGTCCAGTGTTTAAGACTCTGCCTTCCAATGCTGAAGGCTCAAGTTCAATCCCTGGTTAGGAAATTAAGATCCCACAAGTCCCATGGGTGTGGCCCAAAATTTTAAAAAATTAATAATAATAGGGAAAACAAGACTCATCGTTTCAAACTTTGGCTTTGAGGTCGATCCAGGGTGTACCATGGGGCGCTGTGCTGTCTTGACCACACGACATGGGGCCCGTCCTCCAGGCCCACCTTGGCCGAACCTAGTGCTTTATCACAGAGCATCTTTATCAGGCCTCTCAGAGCTTCTGGTGAGGCTCAGGACAACAGCCACACATCTGTTTCAGGCCACAAGGGGGAGGAGACGTCTTCTTTCTTATCTCTCTCTCTCTCAGAGCTTTTGCTCTGCAAAGCAGTGTTCCTTTCAGAATGAAGTTGCCAGCATCCTGCCAGACACAGATAACAAAAGTCAGCACCCATGTGAGCCAACTCCTGGGTCTCTTTCTGAAACTCTCCAATTATAAGAGTTCTCCCAGTGCTCAGCTCCCACCCGGGACCTCTGGTCACTAGTGTTGGCTGCTTATTTTGTCTGAAATGTCCTTCTCTAATTCCCTCCTCCCTTGGGTCTGCCTAATTCCCATTCATCCAGTAGGAATTACCTTGGTCACCTCCTCTAGGAAGTCTATCCTGACTGCCCCCAGGTTACACAGTAAACTACTCGTGTATATGGCCCCCAGCATGCTGTGCTAAGCTCATTACAGGATTTATCAAGCTGTAAAACATTTTCTCTTTTCTCCCACTCGACTATAAGCTTCATCAGGGAAGGGTGTGTGTCTGGATCATTGTGAATAACCAGTATTCAAGAGAAGAAACATTTAGGGCCTTGACGAATATTTGTGTGCCTGCATGCTCAGTTGCTAAGTCACGTCCGACTCTTTTGCAGCCCCATGGACTGTAGCCCACCAGGCTCCTCTGTCCATGGGGTTTCCCAGGCAAGAATGCTGGAGTGGGGTGTCATTTCCTTCTCCAGGGGACCTGCCCTACCCAGGGATCAAACTTGGATCAAACTTGTGTTTCCTGCATCTCCTGCTTGACAGGTGGATTCTTTACCACTGAGCCACCTGGGAAGCCCTGACAAATCTTTGCAGGATGAACTGATGTTGGAACCAGGCAGGTGCAGAAAAATAATCATTTAGGAGTGGGATGGTCAAGAACACAGGTACTGGTGTCAGACAGACCTGGGTTAGAATCCCAGTCTTGTCACTGATTCCAGCTAAGTGATGTTATACCTCCCGAAGCCTTAATTCCCTCGTTTATAAAACAACAATGACAATAGATAATTATTAGCTTTGTTTTTTATTACAGGACCTACCTCAGGATTGAAATAAGGATCGGAGGAGATGTTCTGAGTGCTTACAACAGAACGCAGCCCGTTCTAAAGGCTTGACAATCCTTAGCAATACGCCCACCCCTCCCCCAATGCTGGCCTAGCCCTTCCCCTGCAGGAGTGGATTTGAAGAGAAAAAAGAAATCATTAATTTGCTTAGAAAATCCTGACATTCATATTTGAAGAAAACAAAATCGGATTGTTTTTCAAAGACAGCCTCCCATCAGCCAGAAGCCGATTACTCATCTTTTAAGGAGATGAGTAAATATCTTTTGCACTGTCATCCCGGAATGAGTCACAGCAGCGGAGGGTCTCGTTTCCAAGGGCGCATCTGAAGTGTGTCTCAAGAGCCCTTTGTTCCAGAACTCGCCACTAGGTGGCAGCCGAGCCGAGGACCCTCGAAGAGGAGAGTGGCCTGACCCTTGAGAGGGCTTGCAGAGGCCGCAGTGCTTGGAAACGAATAACTGACTCACCCAGGGAATGTTAGCCCAGAAAATGACAAGGGCTTATTTCAACAGCGTGTAAAATACACCGTCCCCGGGCCCAGAGTAGTACTATAGACCCGGGAAGCCTGAGGGTCACCTCCTCAGAAATAAAAAATTCAGACCGTTGACCAATGAAGACCCAAGAGCTTATAAACTATTTTGGACACGTTATAAACTTGATCCCAAGATAATTAAGTGATAGTGCAAACAGCCTTATCTAGCTGTGTGTCTTCCCTGTTTAAAAGCCTGCAGTGACCCTGTGGGGGGTTATTAACCGGAGATGGGAGGGTGGGAGCTGGAGTCTGATGTCAGGATCTCCAGGGGAGCCAACCCTGCTTTGAGAAAGAATATTCAATATGCCTGTTTTTCTCTTTCCTTTCCTTTTTCTTTTTGACCACTTCACAAGGCATGTGGGATCTGTTCCCCAACCAGGGATGGAACCTGGCCCCTCTGCATTGAAGGCAAAGTCTTAACCACTGGACCACCAGGGAAGTCCATGCCTACTTTCTTCATAGTACAAACACAGGAAGCAAAGCTTTGAGAGGGATCTATCTAGTGGCTATATGCAAAACATAGAGTGAAAAAGCCTTGACAGGGCATGACATTTATTTTAAAAGGTATCAGAAACATGGACACAGTATTAACAACAATAACGATAATGAACATTTATTAAGGATTTAATATGCACAGTTGATTTCCTGTAGCATTGACAGGTTTGCTCTCCTTGCAGTCCAAGGACTCTCAAGAGGCTTCTCCAGCCCCCCAAAGTGAAAGCAATGTATAGTAATATGTTACTACGTGTAAAGTAGCTAGCTAGTGGGAAGCTGCTAGATCATACAGGGAGCTCAGCTCGGGGCTCTGTGATGACCTGAAGGGGTGGGATGGGGGGTGGGAGGGAGGCTCCGGGGAGGGGACATATGCATACATCTCGCTGATTCATGTTGTACAACAGAAACCAACACAATGTTGTGAAGCAACGATACTCCAATAAAAAAATAAATTTAAAAAATACAGCATTGCTTGCCTTGAAGGCTTTGGGAAACCCTCCTGTCCATCTTCTTTCAAGGGCAGGGCCCCAGCTCACGTTGCTCTCGCAGACACGCAGGCTTTGCCCATGTCCTCCTGGCCACTTGTCATCAGCTCGGACATTGCTTCCTCTACGGAACCCCGATGGCCACCATCCGCGTTCCTGGGGCTCTCTTCTCTGCTGCCGGGGGTCTCCGTCACAGCTAGAACCCTGGAACACTGGCACGTTCCACTTACTGCCTTAGACCCGTTTGTCTGCCTCCCGCACTGGACTTCCTGAGGACCCGACTTGCTCTTATTCATTCTTGGCTGTGCAGTCTAGCTCAGCGCCTGCCACAAAAGAGATGCTCACCATTCCAAACGTTTACCAAATGATCTTAAATATCCTGTTTTTTTTCTCAGGATGGAGAGTGCAACACCTTAAACCAGGGGTGTCCTTGCCTGGAGAATTCCATGGTTAGAGGAGCCTGGCGGGCTACAGCCCGTGAGGCCCCAAAGAGTCGGATACAACTGAGCGACTGACACTTTTCACTTTCCCCAACCCCTGGTTAGGAACCAGGCCGCCCAGCAGGAGGTGAGTGGCACCCTCATTGCTTGCATTACCGTCTGAACCACCACCGCCTTCCATGGAAAAATAGTCTCCCACAAACCCCATGCCTGGTGCCAGAAAGGTTGGGGACCAATGCTTTAAACCATACAACTGACCTGTATTTAAGAGCTGGGGTTGGGGGGGCATCCATGCAATCCCAGTTGTTAGCTCCTGTTCTCAAGTACGTTCCAAGACAGGACAAAGTCTGGGACGCTGGGCATGGCTGAGGCTGTTAAAGCGACATTGGCAACTTGCCCCATGGGGCTTCTTTTGGAGCCTGTGTATGCCTGACTAGAGACCCCGGTTTAGAGCAAGGAGCTGGGGGCCGTCCCTCTGGCCCCTTTCTTGATGCTCCCTCTGGTTCTCAGTGAGGGCTGGGAATTCTTCCAGGGAGGAAACCCACAGTCAGCAAGCTTTTTCACAATTTATTTCAGGCCGTTTGTCTTCCTCTAGGTGTGTGGCACTGTAGGGCTGAAGCTCACAGCCATTGTCCTAAATCCCTTGCAGATATAGATGTGTGCAGTTTTTAGATGATGTAAATGCAGTGTCAAAGCAGTGCTCCCAGTGTGAATTTAGCGCTCCCCATGGGCACAGAAGCCCTGCAGTGCACTTGCTGCCTTGGCAAGAGACACCTTCTGAAATCAACCTCTCCTGAGAGCTCCATCTCCTGAGTTTATAGCAAGTGTTCAGTATGCCTCCTCTACGAGCCGAATAAAAGGCCTATTTTCTGGTCCTGTCTAGCTAAAGATCTCAAAGACGTATTGTGAATATTTTACGCTCATGGTAAAATTGAGAGACTAATGTAACAAACATCTCTCCTCTGTCACCCACTTTGTCACATGTTCACATTTTACTGTGTTGTTCCCAAATTCTTTTTCTTAAGATGTAAATTACAGATACGGATGAAGATTCCTTGGGGGCAAAAGCTCCAAATCTCATCCCTGTCTCCCTTCACAATCTTGAATTTTAATGTTTATCATCTTCAATAGTTTTAAACATTGACTACATATGTATGAATCCATAAACAAGATGTAGTGCTGTTTTTGAACTGTTTTAGCAGTATAAAAATGACATACTACTGCACTGATCTTTCTGTAAATTGCTTTCTTCACTCAATAATATTATTTTTGAGATTTTAAAATATTGATACACATAGGACTAGCTCATTCACTCTAACTACTGAATTGTAAGAATAGATGGTTGCTTTATTTTTTCTGTGATTTGTGAACATTTTGTTCTTCTTCTTCTTTTTTTTTTTTTGTTTCCTGCAAAAACAGTACCAGTGACCTGTCTTATACACATCTACTGTGCAATTTGAGAAAATATGTCCAGAGCAGAATTGGTGGGTTATAGAATTAGATATCTTTGACTTCACTAGATATTGCCAAATTGTTTTCTGAAGTGGTTGTATCAATTTATATGGCCAATAACAATGTCAAGGTTTCCATTTTTTCATGTCCTTGCTTTTTCTATATGGAAAAAATTTCAAACTTACAGAAATGTTTCCAAAATGGTACAATGAACACATGTATCTACTTTCTTTCAACATTTACTAACATTTTGCTACATTTGTTTTTCCTTTCTCTTCAAAATTTCTTTGCCTTTTGTGTTCTGTTTCCAAATGATACATATGTTGAAACACATGTATACATACATAAATAAAGATATGTAATAAATACAAATGAATTTTTAAATATGTATGTATCTATCCTAGAACAAAGATATTCTCCTACATAACATAATGCAATTACTACACTCAGGAAATTAAACACTGAGATAACTCTATTACCTATTATATAGGCCAGATTCAAAGTTCTCCACTGAGCTAATAGTGCGCTTCATAATTTTTCCTCCAGTCCAGAATCTAATCAGGGATTGAACATTGTATTTAATTGCCATATATCTTTGGTCTTCTTTAATTCCCTTTAATCCAGAAAAATTGCCCAGCTTAAAAAATAAAATTCCATGACATTAATATTTTTTCCCCTTGCCAATTCTTGATAACATCAGACTTTTTCCTCTTTGCTGCATTGACAGGGAGTGAAATATCTCATTGTGATTTTAATTTGTTTTCCCTTGATTCCTAGTGCAGTTGGGAAAACTTTCACATGCATATCGGCAATTCAAGCATCAAAAATATTTTCTGTTTAATATCTTTTGCCTGTTTCAGTACTTTGTAGTTTGCATTTGTTTTTACAGATTTAGGAAAGTTCTCTATATATTCTGTAAACAAAACGATTGTCAGTTAAAGGCCATGTTAGCTATGATGCTTGGGTAGATTGTTGAACAGAGGTTTTTAATTTTAATAATCAAATGTATCAATGTTTCCCTTAATGATTTGTGACTTTGCAAAAAGTCCTTTCCCATCCCAAATTCATAGGACATTCTCATAATTTTAGATCTTTTATCCACTTGAAATCTATTTTGTGCATATGATAAGTATCTAACTTCAACTTTTTATATGTAATGTACTAGTGCTACTTATTACTCTAACCCTAACCCTAATCCAGAGCCCATCCTTTCTCCACTGATTCTTAATGCACCTGTCATAATCAGGTTTCCATATAACTAGCATAATGCTCTTTTCACTCAAGAGTGGAATTGGTGGGTCATAGGTCATAGACACCTATATCCTTACTAGATATTGTATAATTGTCCTATAAACTGATTGTATTGATTTATACTGCCAATAACAATAACAAAGTTTCCATTTCTTCACCAACTCTCTTTTGGGAAAAATTCCCTTGCTTTATTTATCTGTCCCTATTGGGTTTCTCTGGCGGCTCAGTAGTAAAGATATGGGTTCAGTCCCTGGGTCAGGAGGATCCCCTGGAGGAGGGCTTGGCAACCCACTCCAGTATTCTTGCCTGGAGAATTCCATGGACAGAGGAGCCTGGTGGGCTACAGTCCATGGGGTTGCAAAGAGTTGGACATGACTGAGCAGCTAAACAACAACAAGCCAGTATTACACTATCTTAGAGTAGGTTCACATTTGCATTAAGTGCTATTATCTGGTAAGAGTGAAGGTCCCAAAAGGAGGATGAGAGACAGGTGAGGCAGAGCCAAACTTCCTCACCTATACCTTAGCTGACCTCTGTCTCCCACTCACAGACACACATTGGCTAACTAATGCTTGTTGCTGAGTCTCCTGAGATTTTTCGGTTGTTTATCATTTAGCATTAGAAGAATATTGTGAAGATGAAATGAGCAAGTCCCAGTGAAGCGCTTGGTACAAAGTAAGCCCTCTGTAAATATAAGCTATTATTCAATTTCAGTTAATGGCAGTGAATTAGCTGAGTCACTCAAGTTAGAGACTTGGGGCTCATGAATGATTCCTATCCTGTGCGTCCACACACAATAACCAAGTCCACTGATTCTGTGTGCATGCTAAGTTGTTTCAGTCGTGTCCAGCTCTTTGCAACCCCATGGACTGTAGCCCACCAGGCTCCTCTGTCCATGGATTCTCCAGGCAAGAATACTGGGGTGGGTTATCATTCCTTCGTCCAGGGGATCTTCCTGACCCAGGGACCGAACCCAAATTGCTTCTGTCTCCTGCATTGGCAGATGGGTCCGCTACCATAGTGCCACCTGGGAAGCCCCTTCCTTGGTATTTCTCACAGTGGTTCCTTCTCTCCCTCCTCGGTCCTGGCTTCCCTGCTGGCTCAGACGGTAAAGTGTCTGCCTGCAATATGGGAGACCCGGGTTTGATCCCTGGGTTGGGAAGATCCCCTAGAGAAGGGAATGGCAACCCACTCCCATATTCTTGCCTGGAAAATCCCATGGACAGAGGAGACTGGTGGGCTGCAGTCCATGGGGTTGCAAAGAGTCAGACACGACTGAGCGACTTCACTTTCCTTTTCCTTGGTCCCTGTTCTGGTTCAGGTCCTCATGGCTGCTTATCTGAATTACTGGGCTCCCGGCAGCTCTTCTTGTTCTTCCAGTTCTTCCTCCTTGGTACTACCAGAATGATATTTCTAAGATGCATTTGATTGTGACAGTCCTTGGTGCCTTGAGAATGATACACTGACTAGCTGTGTGGCTCTGAGTAAGCTACTTAACACCTCATGTCTTTGTTTCCGAATCTGTAAAGTGGGACCATCGCAATATCTCTTAGAGCTGTTGTAAACATGGGATCTAATTCAGGTGTAGTACACGGTATATGATAAGCACTCTGAAAATATTACTTCCAGTCATTAGTTTCTCATTTTCTTTATGTGATACCTGATGCTGGTTTTGTCTCCAGCATCCTTATTACTTTCCTTCTTTTAAGCAGTCTCTTAAGGAAGTCTTAGCCATGTAGTTCAGGTTGGATTGACCCCATCCCAACTCCAGAGGTGAGTCCCAATTGACATAGGAGTGTTCCATCACCTCAAGCCACGTCAGACCAATGAAAGCCAAACAGGTTTGATTTCAGTGATTCAGTTTGCATTACTGAAAAGCAGATTCTCCTTACCCCCACTCCAGTATTCTTGCCTAGAGAATCCCATGGACAGAGCCTGGTGGGCTACAGTCCACGGGGTTGCAAAGAGTCGGACCTGACTTCAGCGACTTAGCACAAGCATGCACAAACTCTCCTTTCTTGGAGATCCTGAACAAGAATATTTGCAGCTCCAGGAGTTACAGGCTACTACTGTTGGATCACAAGTGAAAAGATAGCTTTATAAGAAAGTAAGTCTATGGAGAGCAAACTGTAGGCTTGCAATGAGACATGACTGAGCTCCTGGTTCCAGCTTCACCTGAAGGTAGCCCTCTATCATGATATTTCATGAGCCCATAAGTTTGTTTTCTTGTTTAGGCTGAATTTTATATGGGTTTCCAGCTACTTGCAACATAGAATCTAACATATGGTGCCTGAAAATGGATTCTTGAGCACTTGTTTGACTTCAGACCGTATTGTTCTAAGTGAAGCTGACTCTGAGGTCCACACCTGCTATGGTAGATTTAGGGATGGCTCCCCAAAAGAAATGTCCACCTAGAGTCTATGAGTGTGACCTAATTTGGAAAAAGGGTCTTTGCCAATGTCATTAAATTAAGAATGTTAAAATGAGATATTACTGAATTAGCAGGGTGGGCCCTAAATCCAATGACAGTTGTTTTTATAAGAGACAGAAGAGGATACAACATGGATGGAAAAGAAGGGATGGCCATCTGAAGGCAGAAGCAAATGTTGGATTGATGCACCCACAAGCTGATGACTGTCAAGAACCTCCAGAAACTGCAAGGAAGGATTCTCCCCTAGAGTCTTCATCACTAGAGCCTGGGGCATTTGAATTCAGACTTCTAGCCTCCTAGAACTGTGACAAAATTGATTCCTATTTCTTTAAGCCATCAAATTTGTGGTAATTTGTTAATTAGGAAATTAATACACCTTAGGTGGGCAATTTGCATATCTAGAACTACCTTAATGAGGGGACCCTCCTCCCCAGCAATTTCTATCCCTTAGAGGAGAAGTTGCTGTGCAGTGCTAAGCTGCTTTAGTTGTGTCTGACTCTTCGTGACCCCATGGACTGTAGCCCACCAGGCTCTTCTGTCTATGGGATTCTCCTGGCAAGAATACTGGAGTGGGTTGCCATGCCTTTTTCCAGGGGATTTTCCCAACCCAGAGATTGAACCGGAGTCTTTTCTATGTCTCCTGCATTGGCAGACAGGTTCTTTACCACCAGCACCACCTGGGAAACCCTAGGAGAAGTTGCCTGAGTATATTTATTCACATCCTCATAGTCTTCACTATGGTTCTTCCTACCATAACACAAGACTATTTTCCATATCCGTATCCTGAAATTTTATCTAGATCCTTTCCCCTCCTTTTCTATCAAAATGTAAACCAAACTAGGGTGACCATATGTACCACTTTGCCCAGAACTGTTCAGTTTATACCTCCTGCCCTAATGTTATTATTGCTGTTATTTTAATATTATTTATTCAGCTGAGCAGGTCTTGGGGCTTCCAGGTGGCGCCAGTGATAAAGAACCCATCTGCCAATGCAGGAGAGGAAAGAGACACAGATTTGATCCCAAGGTCAGCAAGATCTCCTGGAGGAGGGCATGACAACCCATTCCAGTCTTTTTGCCTGGAGAGTCCCATGGACGGAGGAACCTGGTGAGCTACAGTCCATAGGGTTGCAAGGAGTCTGACTTGACTGATGCAGCAGCACCCACGAACACTGCCATATATATCTTAGTTGTGCCCTCAGGATCATTTTAGTCATTGTTGCCGCGTGTGGGATCTAGTTCCCAGATCAGGGATCAAACCCAGGCCCCCTGCATTGGGAGCATAAAGTCTTCACCACTGGGCCACCAATATTATTATTAATATTATTATTAATAGCAGACTTTCACTCTCAAAGTGTCTTAATTTGTTTAATTAATTCTACAGTCAGTCTTGTGAATGAAATCAGCCAGCCTCTGCCAAGCTCACTCTGTTAAAGATACCAGTCACCACCTTCCTACCCACACTTCCTGAGGGAAGATTTCGTGCCCAAAGCCCTGGACCCTTAATGACCGGCACGACTTGCCCCACTCTCGACTTAGCAGCAGCAGCAGCATGATGGACTGGGGTGGTCAGAGCAAGTGATTTTTTTGTTATCTGTCTTAAAAAGGTGAGCTGGCTATACTAAACTCTTTTCTTAGGGATTTGAAATTGGGAAATGGAGAGACTTACACGATTAGGAACATGGCTATCATAAAGGAGCGTGAGGCAGCGTTCAAGTCTTGAGGAACAATCAGTCCCCTGACCCCAAGGAATACGATGGAGGATCCATCAATACGACTGTAGGCTTACACATCCAGAGTTTCCCTCCAGGGGGCGCCATCCACACAGAACACCTCGTGACTAATTCTCCTGAAGCCGAGCGATGCGGGTAGCCCTGATTGTTTTGCTTCCTGGAATCTTTCTGTTACAGTTCCGGTTCTTATATATTTCTATCAGTGGTTCTCAGACGCGGCTGTCTGTCAGAATCACCTGAGGAGATTAAAAAAAAAAAAAAAAGAAAATCCTGCTCCCCAGGTCGGACCCCACACTGAATGAATGAGAATCTCTTGAGTGAGAACCAGATCTCAGTAGTTTGAAAAACTTCTCTCGGTGAGGTGAATGTGTAATCAAGATTGTGAATCACCTGATCGGGGAGTGATTCCTGGGCCCCTTCTCTGAGGTCGTGTGAGTGGGTCTCAAGTTGCAACCAAAGGATTTGTATGCATGGCTCCTCCCAGGCTTCTGAAGGAGCTTGGGCACTCCTTGGTGTTCTGGATAGTAGGATATGGCCTATGCCAGTCTTCTTACTGCCCAGCTGTCATAATCCTTATCTAGAAAAATCTGGTGCACTTTGCCTGACACTCTAAATAATGAGGTAGTTAAATTGCTGGCTAATTTCATGAGCGGTAGGAATAGCTCTTTGCATGAAAATGAGAATTATGTAAAACAGAATCTTGTTTTTGTTCATCCCTCCTGCTTTTCTGTGGACAGGGTGAGTCATCTCTCAGCTACAACTGGACTGGAATTTCTTTTAAACTACACAGCAAAAAGTTGATTGTGCTTTCTCTTTTTCTTTCAGTATTTCTCACTGGCTTCAGGCTGTTCATTTTCAGTCATATTTTTGCCCTTCTGCCTGGATATAAACATTCCTGCCTCAACAGCAGCAGCTGGCAGATGCCAGAGGTTTATAAAAGAGCATAGGGACATAAGAACTATATTTGGGAATGGCCACTTTGAATGACAAACTGATTCATGCTCTAGAATTTTCTTAATTAAATAGACCTGGAGGAACCTGTCTACTAGATGACTTCCTCCTGTCTTTGCTGGAAGAATCATTGATCATTTGTTATTATTAGCAGCACCCACCCACCCAACACCTGAACACCACTTTTAGAAATGAGATTAAATGATCTGATTCCAGAGAGAAAAATCTCTCATGATCAATAGTGACAGGCAGGCCTGCCACGCACCAACCACCATGGTGATTTACTTAGTTTTCCCATGAAAAGGTGACAGGGAGAAAAGGACAAGCTAAGTCTTTTCCAGGGAGGTGGGGAGCCCTGGGCTCATGCATGAAGCTCCAGCCTGCTATGGGCTTTAATAATCCCTGGCTTCTCCTTTGAATGCAGTGCCCAGAGATTTGAACGGATGCCAGCCGGAGGAGAGACTGTGAGAATTCTGGACCAGACATTCTCTAGGAGAAAGAAAAATGCTCATCGGTTTTAGAACTCTCCATGTTCTTTCTGTCTTTGCTTTTTCACACCTGTTCTTCTTACCTGCCTGGTGAACTCATTCCCATTCTTCAAGGCCCAGCTCACGAAACCCCTCTGTGAAGGTCCCTCTCATTTTCTGTGCTAGGACATGTGGCTCCTGGCCATAATGTTATTCTCGTACTTATCATTCTCTTAACTTAGCCATAGCCTTTCTCACTTAAAAAACCCTCTGGAAAGTTCCCTGGCAGCCCAGTGGTTAGGGCTCCATGCTTCCATTGCAGGGGGCATGGGTTCGATCCCTGGTCAGGGAACTCAGATCCCACATGCCACGTGGCAAGGCCAATAAATAAATTAATTAAATAATTAAATTAAAATGCTCCGAAGGTGGGACTGACTCTCTGACGTGTCCCTTTACCCTGAAGCCTATGAAAGTCCTGCTGGCACAGAGCTGGTACTCAGGAACTAGATGATGAATTTAGAATGACACTGGAAGGAAGACAAGAATGAATGGTATGTCTCTGTGTGCAGCACTTCCATACATGACCTTATTAAAGCTTAGCAACCTTATGAGGTAAATATAAATATAAGAAATATTACAGGTCTTTCTCACTGCTAATAATGGGCAGGGGTCAGAGCGGCTCTCTGACTCCCCAGTCATTCTTTCTCCATCCTGTGATAGCCTGAGTTACTCAAAAGGCCTCTTTTAAAATGGGAACATATATTCCTTTTCCTTAAATAGAGCATGCTAACGAGCACAATTCACTTCATTTGAAAATTTTCATTTTGAGGGCATTAGCTTAATTTTCACCTCTTATATACAAAACCTTTGAAAAGTAGAAGTATCTGCAATTACACAGAGAAGTGGTTCTTTCAGGAAAAATTTAGCAGGAAACTCATGCCCATATTCACCATCCGAAATTAAAAGTATCAAATGGTCTTATGAGACAGGAACACACAGTGCGGTGGGCTTCTTTCAAAAGGCCCGTTTAGAAATACAGCATAGGGGCTTTCCTGGTGGTCCATGGTCCAAACCTCCAATGCAGGGGAAAAGTGAAAGTGAAGTCGCTCAGTCGTGTCTGACTCTTTGCGACCCCGTGGACTGTAGCCCACCAGGCTTCTCCATCCATCGGATTCTCCAGGCAATGCAGGGGACCCAGGTTCAATTCCTGGTTGGGGAACTGAAATCCCACGTGCGGCCAAAAAAATAAAAGACAGAGATTGACTCTACCCAATCAACTGTGTACTTGAAGATCTCAAAATAAAGGTTTTCATTTCCCCAAAAGAATTATTAAAGGAAAAAAGTGCAGCACGGAGTGCATTGGCATCTCTCAAAAATAGACGCGTCCTGCAGTAGCGACAAAATGATCTTAATCCCACAATACTGCAATAGAATAACCCCATCTATAGATGAGCTTAGAGGGTAGAGTAAGAGTAGTAAGAGCCACCGTGTGTCATCACTGACAATGTGCAAGACTGTTTCAGAGACTGTGATAAGCATTACGGGTCTCAGTATCAGTGATACCCTGCAAGCAAGTTCATGAGAGCATTAGTCACAACAGCTAAAACGTGGATACAACCCAAGTGTCCATGGATGGATGAACAGATAAGCAAAATGTGGTATACAAACATAACAGGATATTGTCGTTCAGTTGCTCAGTCGTGTCCGACTCTTTGCAACCCCGTGGACTGTAATGTGCCAGGCTCCTCTGTCCATGGGATTTTCCAGGCAAGAATACTGGAGTGGGTAGCCATTCCCTTCTCCAGAGGCTCTTCCCAACCCAGGGATCAAACCCGGGTGTCCTGCATTACAGGCAGACTCTTTACTGTCTGAAGCACCAGGGAAGCCCTACAATGGAATATTATTCATCCTTTAAAAGGAAGGATATTCTGGCACATGCTACAACATGGATGAGCCTTCAGCACTTTATGCTAAGTGACATAGTGAAATAAGTCAGCCACTAAAAGACAAACACAGTGTGGGTCCTCTTATATGAGGTACTTAGAATAGTCCAAGTCATAGAGGCGGAAAGCAGCATGGTGGTTGCCAGGGAGTGTGGGGAGTGGGGAGTTAATGTTTAACAGACGAAGAGTACTAGTTTGTGAATAAGGAAAGAGTTCTGGAAATGGATGGTGGTGATGGAGGCACATTATGAAAGTGTTTAATTCTGTTGATCAGTACACTTAAAAATGGTGAATTTTATGATACACATATTTTATCACAATAAAAAAATTGGAGAATCCAAGCAAAAATAGAATGTATGTATGTGTGTGCTCAGTCACTCAGTCGTGTCTGACTCTTTGTGACCCCATGGACTGTAGCCCCCCAGCCTCCTCTGTCCGTGGGATTCTCCAGGCAAGAATATTGGAGTGGGTGGCCATTTCCTCCTCCGGGGGATCTTCCCCGACCCAGGGGCACAGCAGTCTGATAGCACCGGTTCCTCTGAGTTGAGGTAGGGAGGAAAATAGGATTGTGTGGTGGGGGGAGAAATGGGGAAGGGGAGATGGCCCGTGGTGGGGTGGGGGGCGCGGCGGGGCGTGGCGGGGGAGGAGAGGCAGATGGAACTTGAGCCTTATTTGTAATGCAAAATGAATGCCTGCTTCCTCCTTTTTTCCCCCCCTCTGCCTCCTGATTCAATTCCAAACTCTGTTCTACCTGTGATTGGCACCCTCCAAACCACATCCTGGAGCCTAAGTACCAGGAGGTGTGGGAAATGTCAATTTTATCTTCCCGCCTCTCCCTTATAGAAAAGGGTTGGGTAGCCTGGGAGCTTATCAATGCACACAATAATACTCCGGACAATGAAGGCTTTGGCCAATTGCCAAATAAAATCAAGCTAAAGTGAAAAGAATATAGTCTGAAACTGCAATAGTATAAGCACATAAGAGACAGAAGTGCACACAAGCTCTTGATCTCTATGAACTCAGACATTTCTGCCCTCTTTGCAGGGGGTCTCCCCCACCATCCAACTTCCTGAAAGACCTACTCTCATTTCCCCTTGGGATGTTTTCATTCTCTGTCATGAGGAAAGGCACCATGATGAAAGAATTTAGAGAAATATTTGGGAACAAAGATGTTCATCACCAAGTTACTTATCATCATAAAGTTGAAAATATTTTGCATATTCAAAAGCAGGAGAGGAATTTTATTTGTGTATTTATGATGAGTTCTTTCTGTTCTTTTTTTTTTTTTGACCACAGCAATCAGCTTATGGGATCTTAGTTCCCCAATCACAGATCAAACCTAGGCCCCCAGCAGTGGAAGGGTGGAGTCCTAACCACTGGCCCATCAGGGAAGTCCCTATTTATGTATTTAGGGACTGAAAGAAGTCAAAAGCAAAATTTTAAAATGTTACATATGACTGTGCTAAGTCACTTCAGTCATGTCTGACTCTTCGAGTCAATGGATTGTAACCCACCAGGCTCCTCTGTCCATCAGATTCTCCAGGCAAGAATACTGGAGTGGACCACCCTGCTCCTCTACAGGGAATCTTCCCAACCCAGGGATTGAACTTGCATTTCTTAGGTCTCCTGCATTGGCAGGCAGGTTCTTAACCACTCACACCACCTGGGAAGCCCCATTTTCTTTATGAAAGTAACAAGTGAAAGTGGCTCAGTCTTGTGTGACTCCTCACAACCCCGTGGACTGTAGACTGCCAGGCTTCTCTGTCCACAGAACTCTCCAAGCAAGAACACTGGAGTGGGTAGCTGCATTATGAGTACTTTCTTTGCAGTTCTTTTTTTTTTTAAATTTTCCAAATTTTCTGCAGTGAGTTTGTAATGATAATGGGAAATCTTGTTATTTTCATTTTTTTTTTAAAAGAAACACATACAACCATCCCTCTCTTCCACCAATGTTGCTGAGTTTCACCTCTTGACCATGTTCATTTTCCAGACAAGAAGTTACGTTCTTCTCTGCCTACTTCCATCTCACTTCCCATATCTGAAATCCCTTTATTTCTGTTGAGAGCAGCTCACTTCCCACTCCCCACCCCTGCCCCAGGGGAAAATCATACTTTTAGGATTTAGGGATGGAGAATTTTCAGATGCTCCCCACAGGTTAGCCCCACTGGCAGGGGCCATGCATGGGTGGAGAGAGGGACTCTTTGGTACAGAGCTAGACCGAGGTATGGTCTGAACCCCACGACACCTGTGTCACCTCCCCTGTAAGGAACTGTCCAGTGTCAACCAGCTGAATTCTCAGTTCCCCGCTTCCATTGTCACCCGGGTCAGTAAATGGATCAAACAGAAAGTGAGAAAATGTGAGCTGTGATGACTATGAGAACCCCCGATGCAAAGAGGCGACTCACTGGAGAAGACCTTGATGCTAGGAAAGATTGAATGCAAGTGGAGAAGAGGGCGACAGAGGATGAGATGGCTGGATGGCATCAATGGACATGAGTTTGAGCAGACTCTGGGAGATAGTGAAGGGCAGGGAAGCCTGGCGTCCTGCAGTCCATGGGGTCACAGAGGGTCGGATACGACCCTTTGCAACTGAACGACAACAAGGGAGACCATCCACAGATCCCCTGTTAGCCACACATCCTCTCTGCTATTGTCATTTAAGGTCCCCAGGCCAGACCTATGACAGTCTGGTAATTCAGGCCTGGTTGCCACATTAATTTCACCTTTCAGATCAAAAGTCTAGTCCATGGTTATAAATTCTTACCCCTCATTTTAGATAGAATCTGCATAGCAGATTACTCTGCATAGCAGAGTAAGCGTCCCGCAGGCTGGAGTCAGAAGGCTTCGCTGTCACCTGTAGACATCTCCAGGGGGGCTGGGGGAATGTCAGTGATAAGGAATTGTTTACTGGGTGCTTCCAGACTGTAGTACCCTCTGGGAAGCCCAGCCCTGGAGGAAGAGCAGCAGAACGGGCACTAAAGAGCAAGAGATGGCAGGGTCAGAAATGGCCGTTAGCTCAAAGAGAACTAGGCTTGCTGACCAGTAAGCTTGGGGAAAAATTGCAAAATGCTTTCAGGCGGGGCTCCCAGTGCAGAATAATAAGCCTGGTGACGAAGGTGCTTTCAGGGTGAACTCCACCCCTTGGTGACCGAGCCCCTCCCCTTGATGACCAAGCTCCACCCCTTGATGACAGCTCCGCCTCTTGATGACCAAGCTCCACCCCTTGATGACAGCTCCGCCCCCTTGATGACCGAGCCCCGCCCCTTGGCTGCGCAATAGCCAACCCTGAGAGGCGATCAAGACTCCGGTGCCTCAGGCCACAGGAAGGAAGGTGCGGTGAGGAAAGAAACCAGTAACAGACTTTCTGAGGAGCTTCTGACTGTTAGAACACCTTAGAGTCCGCGGCCAGCCAGAGAGGGCAGAAACAGCAGGATCCAACACGTTTGTGCTTAATCCGGGGGAAACACACCCACTGGCTAAGGAGGGGGCCGCTGCAGAAGTGGGGAAATAGTGACCAGGTGCCGTTTCTGTCCTTGGACCAATTGGGAGAAAGCCCTCCCTCACCACTTTGTCAGGAGTGGCAGTAAAAGGGAAAGCTCTCCCCGCTTCCCCATCCCACCCCCACAAAGCCAGACTATAAACGCTGCTAGCTTCCAAGAACGCAGAGACCCTGTGTGTTTTCTTTGACCATTCCCTCTGCAGCCCCAAGGCTGTGTCTGAAACATCAATAGATGCTCAGAAAATATTTGTTGTCCTGAGGGAGAAACAAAGTGGGAAACTAGAAGCTAGAAAATCTGCAAGTGGAGTGTGGTTCACCTGACCTGGATTTCAGGCCCTTCTGAGTATGTGATTTTGAACGAGTTACCACTTCTCAAAACCTAGTGCTTAGTTTTGGTTTGATTTTTCATTTGTAAGGTGATGATAACAATACTTCATAGGGTTCTTGTCAGGGTTAAATGAGGTAATGTATATCAAAGACATTTGTAAACTGTGAAGTGTTAGATAAATGCTAATTTTCTGCTGTTTTGTGAGGATGATATGATGATGTTGAGGATGGTGATAGCAATGATGAAACGATGATGGGTTTTTTTGGAAGAGAAGGTTGTGAAACTCTGAAGTGAACTTTAGAGAATTTTGTATGTGGAACCAGAGTGGATGTGTTGATGGAAAGAAAGGTTCACAGGAGCCAGAGAACCCAGTGCAGAATTTTGCTCACATGGCTTGTGTAGTCACCCTTTATGTTGCTAGATTTGAACTCTGGATTAGGAAAGCTCATTTAAGAGCAAGGAGCATCTATTACTCCTGTTTGTTCTCCATGCCCCTTACACAGTACATTGTTCATAAACAAGCAGTAAACATTTGTTGGGGAAAAATAACAAATGAATGATGTGATGAAGGGTGACATAGTTGCAGTGGGCAAAGAGAAATGAGAATATTATCTGGGCAGAGATTGCTCCCTGAAAGTAATTTGTTCAGGCAGAATCAAAACTGATCTTGTCACTTCCTGATTTAAAAACTCCTTTGATTCTTCGCTGCTCAAAAAATGAAGTTCAAGTGTATTAGGAGGGCATACAAGGCCCTTCAAAAACTAGAACCAACCTCTCTCTCTTTTTTTTTTTAAAGAATATTTATTTACTTATTTAGCTGCATCATGTCTTAGATGTAGCATGCAAGCATTTTGTTGCAGAGCACGGGCTTCTCTCTAGTCGTGGTTCAAGCTCAGTAGTTGCAGCACAGCCTTAGTTGTCCTTCTGCATATGGGATCTTAGTTCCCTCACCAGAGGTCAAACCTACGTCCCCTGCATCGGGAAACGGATTCTGAACTACTGGACCACCAGGAAAGACCCCCAGCCTCTCTCTCTAGTCTCATCTTCCTTCCCTCACTCCGCCTCCCCAAACCCTAACTCCTTCTACAGCTGTCTTTGCTCACCCACATTCTAACAATGCTGAACTCCTTAGGGTTCCATGGATAGGCCACGTCTTTCCCTAGGCTATTTCCTTCTGTTGGCACACTCCTGTGCACCCACGGAGGTGCAGTTTCTATGCTCTCTGTTTGGGAAAGCGGTCCCTGATGTCCCGGGCATCTGTTCATTCACAGAGCTCGTGTTTCCTTAGCACCTGTGTATGAGCCGGCCACCCAAGATGGCCATTCTCTTGCTCTCTGAGCAGCTCCTGCTCACCCAGCTGCTGCCTCACCTCTACCCTACTCACCTGACTGACCTTTCCTCTTCAGCATGAGCCTAACCAGTAAATGCCTGTGCACTTGCCCCCGGCCCCAACTAGTGATGGTTCTCATCTTTACATCAGCACTGTCTACCCTGTGATAGTTTATCAGTGGGGCAATAAGGCACACCAGTCTGCTGGTTTCCCTGGTAACCCCCATAACAGGTAATCTCCCTCTTCCCCAGTAGTGAAGACTACTGCTATGTCCTGCCCACCATCTTTCTCAGTGCGGAGTCACTCCAGGTCTTTGCTTCAGTCACGTGAGATTCCCCCATCCATCAAATCACTGCTGTCTCTGTTGCTGACCCTGGGCTCTATCTTTGGTCTTGTGATTGGGCAAGTACAGAGCTTGCAGGCCAGCGGGTGCAGCCTAACCACCTGCTGTGAGCCAGACACTGTTCTAAGTGCTGGAGACAGCAGTGAACACGTCAGACTGCATTGCCATCCTCATGGAGCATTCATTCAAATAAAAGGGGGTGGGAATTCAAAGCAAAGGAAAGAAAATCATTATATACCATGCTGCTGTTCGTGTCTAATTCATATCTGACTCTTTGCAACTGCAGCACACCAGGCTTCCCTATCCCCTACTATCTCCCAGAGTTTGCTCAAACTCATGTCCATTGCATCAGTGATGCTATCTAACCATCTCATCCTCTGCTGCCCCCTTCTCCTTTTGCCTGTATATACTGTTAGGATATTGTAAAAGTAAGAGGGCTGAGGGACTAAGGAAGGGGTTGAGAATTCTAGTTTATTTAGGGTGATAGTCAGGATACAATGGCTTATGTTGCAATTAAAAAAATAGCCCCTTAAAATCTTAGTTTTAAAACAAAGATTTGCTTCTAGTCATGCTCCTTGATTACTGAGGGTCATCTAGGGCTTAGCTCCACGTTCCTCACTCTGAAGATAAGCCCAAGCAAACATCTCTTTTTTTTTTTAATTTTTATTTTATATTGCAACATAGTTGATTAACAATGTTGTATTAGTCTCAGGTGTACAGAAAAGTGACTCAGTTACATCTATACATGCATGTATTCTTTTTCAAACGCTTTTCCCATTTAAATTATTACAGACTACTGAGCAGAGTTCCCAAGCAAACACTGCTTTGGCAGAGGCTAAAGAAAAGGAGAGGAAGCAGGCACCGGTGCTAAGAATTTCATCTGAAAATGGAGAAATCCAGGTCCTCTCTGCTCACATTTCACTGGCCCAAATGGTCACGTGATCACACCTGAGTTAAACAGGATGTGGAAAGAGCAATCCTACCATCTTCCTAAGAAGAGAGAACTGAACATGTGTGAGCAGCCTTGATGACTGCTACACATGGTCGAAGAAACCCTCTGATGATAAAGAGACACTTAGGCAGAAAACTCAAGAAAATAAAGAGTTAACTGGTAGATACTGGGGCTGGGGGACATCATCCTTCTGGGTTCTCAGGCCAACCAGCTTAGAGTCATCCTGACTCTTTCCTCTCTTCCTTTCACTGCCCATATCATATCTATCAGCAAATCCCATTGGCTATACCTTCAAACTGTTTCCAGAGTCGAGTGGTGCTCACTGCCTGCAGCGCTGGTTCAAGCCTCAGCATCCCTTTTCTGTCTTTTTTTGTTTTTTTTTCTTAATTGTTGGGCTGCACTGCCAAGCATGTGGGATCTTAGTTGCCTGACCAAGGATTGAATCTGTCTTCCCTGCATTGGCAGTGCAGAGGCTTAACCAGTGGACCACCAGGGAAGCCCCCTCTCCTCTGGATTATTGCAGGAGCCTCTCACCCGCTCTCACTGCAGTCTGTTCTCCCCACAGCAACCAGAGGGACACTTTCCAATTTGAAGTCAGAGCATGACACTCCTTCGCCCACACTCTTCTATTGTTTCCCATCTTTCTTGGAGTAAAAGCCCTATATCCCCTAGAGAGCCTCACGCCGTCCACACCTCACCCACCCAGTTCCATCCTGCCTTCTCTCTGCCCTCACCCACAGCTCTCCCTCTCTCGTTCACTTTGCTCCAATGACGTTGGCCTCTGTGATTTATCACCAGTTTGCTCAATAATGATTTGAGTGCCCGCTCTATTCTAAGCACCAAAATGTAAGACTGAAAATAGAGCTAAAAGCAGAGACCAACACTATACTTTCCGTGCTCATGCTTAGTCATGTCTGACTCTGCGACCCATTGGATTGTAACCCATCAGGCTCCTCTGTCCATGGGATTTTTCAGGCAAGAATACTGGAATGGGTTGCCATTTCCTTCTCCAAGGGATCTCCCCAACCCAGGGATTGAACTCAAGTCTCCTGTGTCTCCTGCGTTGCAGGCAGATTCTTTACCTGCTGAGCCATCAGGGAAGCCCCTACCATGGGCTGTTTTCCTGTCTCTCCCTCCTACACTAGTGTCTCTGTTTTAATATTATTCATCTGTACATCTATAAGCCCAGCACTATGTTTGCCATGGCTTATTAAGTGAACAATACATGTTTGAGCAGAGGATAGAAAGATGGATAGACAGATAAATTAGATAAATAGACAGACTGACTGACTTCCACTTTATTGAAGTTGTGGCATGTGCTATGGGTTCTTTGAGGTGGAATGCACCAGCCTCTAAGAGCTGAGGCCATTTGCAAGGAAAGCCTAACAGCAGAGGGCCCTATCTGAATTTGATTGGTACCTTCAAGGAGACTATAAAAGTAAGCAGACTTTCTTGTATGAAGGCAAAAAAAAATAGATTCCAAATCTGAAACAATTTCGCCTTGCTAGATGAGTCAACCATAGGAAAGAAATGCGGGCTCATGTGGTGAACCACAGCCCATTTACATACCCCTTGGTTTGACTTGAACTTTAAGGAGAGGAAAGAGAATGGGTTGATAAGGTCAGAAATAAAAGTAACAGATGACCCACAACATTGGTGGAGAGCATTTGAGAGCCCATCAAAACTCTGTTTAAACTAATAAGTTTTCTGTTTACATCTTGTGGTTAAAATCCTCAAATGTGAACATGTAACCTTTCCACTTCCATTCATGTCAGTTTCAGAGAACTCAAATTATTAATGTGTCCCAGAAGCCAGTTTATCTAAATTGCAGGCTATAACTTCTGCTAAGAGAAATGCTAGTATTTAATGTAAAACTAGAAAAGAAATTCATCCAGAAGGTACCAAAAAAAAAAAAAAAAAAAAAGGATTCTTAATAGATCTCCCCACAAAGATGATTCCTTTCCTCTTTAGAAAGATGAAAGTTACTCCCTCTGATTGGAGGTCATACTGCACTTCATAGACGTGAGCTACTGTGGCTGGCTCACGTTCTGCCACGTGATTGGGAAGTTTGCCTTCTTAGCGCCAATTGAAAGGGAAAGAGTTAGAGCACTTAGGGATGTGGAGAGACCGCCAGCTGAGTCAGGACATTCTGGGCCCCCAGTTGTTGACAGAGAACTCACAGCCCACACAGGGTAACAGGTGTTGTCAATGATTGTGTGCTGCTTCAAAGTCGGATGCGACTCTGCATGACCCTATGGACTGTAGCCTGCCAGGCTCCTCTGTCCTTGGATTCTCCATCCTCCTCCAGGGGATCTTCCTGACCCAGCGATTGATCCTGTGTCTCTTATGGATCTTGCATTGGCAGGCATGTTCTTTATCATTAGAGCTACTTTGAAAGGGTGTGTCCTACAGATTATGTAACAGCAAACACAGATGATTTTTATTTCTCTGAACATACAGGGGATGTGTTTATATGATACATTGTATTCTATGTGAGCTCCAGTCCTGGCTCACAACCCAAGACGGTGGAAAGTCCTGACTAGAACACATCATTTTGTCTCCTCTTTAAATAGTCATTTTTATTTATTGATTGTTTTGGCTGCAGTGGGTCTTAGTCACAGCACATGGGCTCTTGGACCTTCATTTAGGCACTCGGGATCTTTAGTTGCAGCACTTAAACCCTTCAGTTGTGGCATGTGGGATCCAGTTCCCCAACCAGGGATTGAATACAGGCCTCCTGCATTGGGAGTGAGGGATCTTCGCCACTGGGCCACTAGGGAAGTCCCCATCATGTCTCCTTTTTAAACACAATGTCATTTTATACAGGGATGATCCTTAGCACAAGATTAATATATGCCAATTGAATGAATGAATGAGTGAAAAACATTGCCACTGAGAGGAAGCAGCAAGGGTAAGAGTTGCTAGAATACCTTGACTGATTCTCTTTAGAGGTGAACAGTATACCTCATGTGTCATAGAAACCTGGTAATTTTGGTTTTATAGACAATATTAAAAATAAAAAAAAAAACAACCTGGAAATGCTTTGCTATGCAAAGAGCAAACTACAAAATACTGAGGGCTTCTAAGTTTCTGAAAGGGTAATGTAGGTAATGTAGGGTCTGCTGGTAAATTTCAGATGGTGGCAATGTAAATTAAGTGGCAATTTCAAAGACAGGTGGGTCCCAGAATAATGTCAAAGAGTGGGAGCTAAAAGCAAACTTAAAAGGGATAAAACCATGTATGTGCGCAGCATGCAACTGAACAGCCTGAAAGGTTTAGGCTCCCTTTCTGTAGACTTTCAGAAAAGGAGCCTTTCAATGAGAGGTTTATTTTCATGAGACTTTTGTTCCTGTGGTGATCTGCATAATTTGCTACTGTCTACTTGGCATAAATCATTTGTGAAGAGATGAAAATGTCTCTCACTAGCTGACACAGAACCTCTTTGAACCAGCTTGCCTCTGTGCTTCACCCTCTGGGTTCTGAAAAGAGTGAAATCTTCCACACTACACGTGGGCTCATCCCAGGGTGCTGATGGACATGGCGTTGATTTTGTATGAATCTGGCTATGGCAAGAGCAATCTAAAAGTTACATGAAGATGAGAATCAAAGGTTACCAGACGCCAGAGCAAAGACAACTTAGGAGCTCAAAACAGCAGAAACAGAAACAAGCAGAGCAGACAAGGTGTAGAAGCCCCCGAGGCACCTAGAAGTAAGTTACACTCACTTAAGTAGCTCTCGCAATCTCCATAGGTGTTTTTTGATGGGTGCGGATGGCACTGGCTGCATACACAGGCATCCCCCCATCACTGTGCCTGCTTTGGATTTGATAAACGAAGCAAAGCACCCTCTAGAGTAGGCTGATCCATGAATCCAAAGATTCTGGGTTCTGATCTTCTTCTTACTAGTTTGTTGATGTATCTTTTCTTTAGTTCTTTTATCTCTAGCTGGTTGAATGATGGTGGTGGTGGTTCAGTTGCTCAGTGGTGTCCAACTCTTGTGACCCCATGGCCTCTAACCTGGCAGTCTCCTCTGTCCATGGGACTTCCCAAGCCAGAAAACTGGAGTGGGTTGCCATTTCCTTCTCCAGGGGATCTTCCCAACCCAGGGATTAAACCTAGGTCACCTGCATTGCAGGCAGTCTCCTGCAATGCAGGTGGATTCTTTACCAACTGAACCACCAGGGAAGCCTCAGCTGGTTGCATGCTTAGCTTTCATTGTTCACCTCTAGGTTGTGGGTAAAAATGCCTGCCTGCCTTGTAGGGGAATGAGTGAGGGAAAGCACGTGAATGTACCCTGGAGATATGAACTCCAGGAGGCAGTCATGGCATCATTTTTGGGCTAAATATGAAAGAGATAGAGATCTTAGTAGATCAGAGGCAACCACTCAGACAGAACCTCATAGTCAGCTGTCACAAAGTCACTGGGATTTTATTAGTGTACCCAGAGCAGACTAGACTCAGAGGGTTGGACTCATGAAACCAAACTTACAAGAGATCAATATTTGGATTAGAAGGTCAATTTATTTAATATGCAGTGGGAGATAGCCTTATACAGTGACAAGAAGGTTTGTATCTACTACCTAAGGAATCCTCTTCCTAATTTATGATGGTGGCCAGTGGTTGTTTTAATGAGAAGATTGTACAGGATTCTCAGTTAGATGCAGTAGAAAATAACTGCGTAAATGGGTGTAAGTACAAAAGCAATTTATTAAAATTATATTGGACGTTTGGAATTGTGATCGGTTATAGACTCAAGTTCAGGTATATGGGCAAGAGCAAGGCTCCAGAACATGCCTGAGAACTGGTATAGCAAAGACGTTCTGCTTCAGCCACTGGCCACTAGGTATTACACTTTGCACTTTGCACTGAGAAGAGTCTGAGGTTTTGTTAGTAGAAATAACAAATGCCCACCGCCGTCCACCCCTTTGGCTATATCCAACATTAACAGACACTCTTCTTCATCCTAAATGTTTCTACCTGACAAAATGTAACCATCCCTCATACAATTGGACAATCTTTTCACTCCTTCCTCAAAAAGATAGCAACACCAAATCTTATCAGGGACTGCATCCAGCTCATGACCTGGAAGTCTGAGTGGGACTCTTCTGTTTCTAGAAGAGGAATATCTGTGGTGATTTTCTGGAATACCTATAATAGCCTATGGACTAGATATTAAAGGAGTAAAGATTTAGTGGTAGTTAAAGTAAAAGTTCCCAGGTGGCTCAGTGGTGAAGAATCCGCCTGCCAATGCAGGAGACCCAGGAGATGTGGGTTTGATCCCTGGGTCCGATCCCCTGGAGTAGGAAATGACAACCCACTCCAGTATTCTTGCCTGGAGAATCCCATGGACAGAGGAGCCTGGCGGGCTAGAGTCCATGGGGTCACAAAGAACTGGGCATGACTGAGCAACTGAGGACACACACAATAGTTAAGGCAACTACTACCAACTCATTCTATACAAAATCATGGAGAAGGGAAGAGAAAAGAGGAGAAATAGTTAAAATATGAACATGACACTATAGTGAAGAAAATACAGAAAAAATATAACTAAAGGGTCAAGACTATCTGGTTGCCTATTGTCCCATTAACAGTGTTTCTCTTTTTCTAAATTTATTTATTTACTTGTCTTCACTAGGTCTTCATTTCAGCATGTAGCATTTTTAGTTGCAGCCTGGGAACTCTTAGGTGCACCATGTGGGATCTAGTTCCCAGACTAGGGATCAAACCCAGGTCCTCTGCATTGGGAGCATGTAGTCTTTTAGCCACTGGACCACCAAGGAAATCCCCCACTCTCAGTCTTTAACAGGGCTGACCAGCAAGCAGGAGATATTCTTCACAGGTGAACAGTGCCTTCACTTGCTAGAAAGCCTTAGGGACCACTTCTGTGGCAATCCCCTTGAGATTCCCTACAGGCTTCATTCTACGTGACAATTCGCAGCAAACCCTTGGAGCCTTGTTGCTCTGCCGTCACAATCAGCTGGAGAGAATTCTCTTGCCCCGGGCTCTACTTAAAGCTGCTTGTCTTTCAATGTGTAGTGAGCAGAAACAGAACACCGAAAGGTGGTATACATTTTCTACAAAATCCAAACATTTCCACTAAGCGTTTTCTTTTCCCTTAGTGGTAGGGGTTACAAGATGTAGCAACAAGTTATTGACTTGTAATGGTATCCCATCTTGCCTCAGACTTCTGACCTCTCAAGCCTAGTATTTTCATGAGTGTCTATCTCCCAATCCCCTCATTCATAGCAAAGCATATTGAGCTCCAGAGACTTTCTGCTCCCAGAAATCTGTCTCATCAGTGTAGTGAAACGGTCTGATCTTCTGTGAGATGATGACAGGAATAATCAAAGCCCCTGCAGACTGACTTGTGAGGCACAAAGACAGGAAGTCGATGTGTCCCGGGCGATACACTGAAGGTATACTGCTCTCATCCCTGTTGTTCGGTTGCTAAGTCATGTCCAACTCTGTGACCCCATGGACTACAGCACACCAGGCTCCTCTGCCCTCCACTATCTCCCGGAGTCACTAGGTAAAAGCACACTACTCCACATATTTTCTGTTTGCGGGGATAAAGACCAACAGCTGCCTTCTGACGCCATGGGATGTATATATTCGCTTTACTGAAGAGACGACATCCAGAAGAGTAGTTCCAATTTGTCATTATTCTCTGAGTAAACTTACAGCAAATTGTTGTCATGATCTAAAAATCTACCACTTGTAATACTACAAAAAGGGCAATCCAATGAGAATGTGAAAATAACCCCACTCCTACATCATTTCAGGTCCATAATAATGTTATTTATATGTTCAGTTTTATCAAGCATTAGGCATTGCATTTGATTTACTGAGTCAGAGGTTCCTCACTGATCTTACCAATGAGAATAGATTTATTCCATGGGTCAAGGACCCAATGAGGGGATTCTGAAGATTGCTAAGTAAATCTATGATATCAATACACTAAAAAGCTAGGGTAATAACTATGGGGTCTACTGTGAGGTGACTTTAGGTTAAATCTCCATCTGTTGCGTGGCCCTGCTAAGCCTCCGCTCTGTAAATGAGAGTGGCATTCTGGGTCCCTGAAAATTAATTTTGCTTAGAGATAGTGTGTAATGTCCCAGATAAACTAGGTATGTTTTCTTATTCTAGTAAGCGACCAGAGGACCCTTTGGAGAAGCTGCAGGAAGATGTGCAATAAAGGACATGGCAGACGATTGCATGGTTCCTTCTGTAAGTAGTCACAGCCTTCCTCTACTCAAGGAGCTCTTGTCCATAAGTTGTCTCAACCTGGAAATACAGTGAGAGAGAGTGACTCTTTTGTAGTGGCTAATGTAAGACTTTATTTGTAATTCTTGGAGTTTGGTGGGTTTTACAGATTAAGCAGTATCTTTATGGTCAGCTTACCTATATTGGTTCTCAGGAGTCAAGAATAATGGTTAGATCAATGGTTCTAAAAGTGTCCCTGGATCTGCAACATCAATATAACCTGGCAAGTTTTTAGTTAGAAATGCAAATTCTTGGATCCTGTCCATACTTTCTGCATCATAAACTCTGTGCCCGTGCCCCCAACCTCTCCTTTCTCCCTTCAGTCAAAAGGAAGTCTTCATCTCCATCACCTACAATTTATTGGGGGTCCAAAAGGAGTCATTCTGTTTCCACAGTCCAACTTCCCCATAGGTTTGGTCAAGACCCCCCTGCTACATTTGATTTAGGAAAGTTATAAATAAAAGAACTGGGGAGATTTTAAATTTTGGAAGCATCATAGCCAACAATGACTTTGAATATAGGAGGGTAAGGGTTTCAGTATCTCTTGTTACAGTGGTTTGCCATCATGACTCACACTTAACAAGCTTCCATTTAGCAGTGCATCAGCCTCATATTTTAATCCAGCAAGCAAGTGGACTTTAGTTATTGTCCCAGTGCCACATAAATAGATGCATTCTCACTAGCTCAGAGATCAGCTTTTCCTGCCGTCATCAGTCCTTGGGAGCTCATCTCAAGGATGACACCCATCCCTGCCCACTCCAACCACCCCGCCCCATACACACACAAACACACACATCCACGTGTGTGCATTCTTCCCTCACCCTCACTCCTCTCCAGAAAGTTCTGTTCAGGCACCTGGCTCACTTCCAGCCAGATGCAAGGACATGTTTCCTAGTTGTCCCTGAGTTCCAGGCCTGTGTCTCCTGAGCAACACCATGACCCATATCTCCAGAGTAAACTTGCACTTCCTTTTGAGAACATGATGATCTTTTGAAGGATACTCAATGGCACTTCTGGTAATGAAGATCTGTGTTCTGACAACATACTTTGTGACCAGGAGCTTCATTACCAGGGTCAAAAATAATTTAAAAAGTTGGACACATAGGTGTGTGCCCCTTAAATTCAGCAAGGGTCCCCAGTTCCTCCTAATAGCCAAATTCAGTGGATGCTTTCTGATCATCCCACTTGATTCCTCTTTTACCTCTGATAGGATGGAATCAGGGAATTGGGAGAGAGTGATGGAAATACACAAACTGGGTTCAAATCCTTATTCCCATCTTCCTAGCCAGGGGACTTTGGACAAGATACATAATTTCTGAGACTGACTTTTCTTCATCTGTAAAATAAGTTAAATGATTTGCAAGAAAGATTATAATTCATATGGGGCTGTTGGAATACAGATAGTCTCTGTTTTTCAAAAAAAAATTATCTATTTAGCTGCATTGAGTCATTTTATTTTTTATTTTTGGGGGTTGAGTCTTAACTGTGACTCAGGACCGTCAATGCAGCTCATGGGCTTCTCTAGCTGTGGCACATGGGCTTAGTTGCTTGGTGGTATGTGGGGTCTTAGTTCCCCAACCAGGGATCAAACCCACATCCCCTGCATTGGAAGGCAGATTCTTAGTTACTGGACCACTCTAGTCTTTAATAGTGAGTAGTTACTACTACTCTTGTTGATGAGTTTTCATCTGTAAACTCTTCCCCTGGATGTTGTGACACATCCATACATGATTCTCGTTCTATTTCCATTTCTCATTCATTCAATCAAGAGTTTGTATTGAATGTCTCCTATGCTCCTGGCATTTTACTGGGCTTCCTTGGTAGCTCAGCTGGTAAAGAATCTGCCTGCAATGAAGGAGACCCAGGTTTGATTCCTAGATTGGGAAGATCCCCTGGAGGAGGGCATGGCAACCCACTCCAGTATTCTTGCCTGGAGAACCCCCATGGACAGAGGAGCCTGGTGGGTTACAGTCCTTGGGGTCACAGAAAGTCAGGCATGACTAAGCGACTAAACACAGCACAGCACATGGGTACAAAAATTGCTACTACACTGTCCCTGTCCTAGAGAAGCTCACAGACCAGTGGAGACAGAGACATACAATCATGACTCAACACTGCTATACTAGAGGTCCACACGTGATGGTCTGAACACAGTGGCCTAAGGTGTCAACAGGATCTGCGAAGCCTTCTGGCCTGAGCTGAATCTTGAAGGATGGCTTTAAATTTGCCAGGCAAACAAAGAAAGGAAGTGTGTCTGGATCCAAAGCCAACATAGCATCAGTGAAAATCACCTAGCTGGTTCAACATCAATAGCCTCAAACAGAAAAAAAAAAAAAGTTTAGTCACAGACTAAAAATGATGTCAACATTTTTGTGTACAAACTTTTGGGTGTGGTGGCAGTCTCACACATGATCAAAGTGTTTCTTGAACATCACTTAGGAGTACACTGATACAGCAGCTCCCAAAACAGTGGCCAACTGCATTATCTTTGCTCTGGAGGCACATGGCATGAAAATTGATCTAAAACTGTATAATCATAATCTGCATGAATGAGATGCTCATACTGTAAATGGCATATTTACTTACAAAACAGGAAGAGACTCAGAGAGAACAAACTTACGGTTGCCAGGGGGACGGGATAGTTAGGCAGTTTGGATTAGGCATATGTACACACGGCTGTATTTTAAATGGGTAACCAACAAGGACCTACTTACTGCAGGCACAGGGGACCGTGCTCAATGATATGTGGCAGCCTGGATGGGAGGGGAGTTTGAGGGAGAAATGGATATTTGTATATGTATGGCTGAGTCCCTTTGCTGTCCACCTAAAACTATTATAACATTGTCAATCATCTATACTTCAATAAAGGATTAAAAGTTTAGGGGAAAAAAAAAAACACCTCAGACCAACTGAGGAAAATCACATTCAACTTTCCATCTCAAACTTACAGATATTCATTGAGTGGAATGGTTATTAAAAAATCACTATAAATTTTTTCTCCTTCTCCTGTCCAGCGATATAATTGATTTTGCTCAAGTCGAATCCAAGTATGCTGTGACTTCCCCCATCTGAAACCCCAGTATCAGAGTTTGCATGTAATTTGCTAAGATTTTCCTTTTATAGACTGGAACACTAACAATGAAGTCCTGTAGTCCATTTTTTTAATTACAAAAACTATAGAGGAATTTAAGACAGTTTTGTTTAAGAATCTTTTAAAATAATTACTGAGTTTTGTTGGCAAAGAAGTGTTTACATGGGCACAGTTACACATTGCTGATGGCATTGAAGTTGATCCCCTTTTGAAGAGCAGCTTGGCAATACTTATCAATGTCATGATGGTGATCACAATGATGGTAGTGAGAATATTTATTGACTTAACTTATTTGTTGATATTTATTGACTTAACTTAGTAAATATTAATATTTATTAATATTGATTAATATTTATTGACTTAACTTGTGCATCAGTCACAGTAGGTTGTGTGTGTTAACCTACCCTACTACTCTCAGTAATACTATTAGCGTTATTATTATGTGACAGATGAGGACACTGGAACACAGAGAATTTAAGAAACTTGCCCAAGGTCACACCGCTAGCAAATGGCAGATCAAGTATCCAAACAAAGGCACTCTGACTTACACGCCAGAGACTATGCTTTGAACTATTCACTATATGGCCTTTTACTGTATCAAATTCTAATATCTCTCTACCCAGTTATTACATTCTGGGAATTGATCCAGAGCAAAAAAAAAAAAAATCCTAATCATGAACAATGTTATATGCAAGAAGATTTACTGCTTAGTATTATGTGTCATTGGAAGAAATCCAAATGTCCAAATTGGCGAACAGTTAAGTAAATGATATATGTCCAGATAGTTGACAACCTCACACCATTGAAAACGGTGGTCACGGCTTCCAGGTGAAGAAGATGGGTTGGATATATGCATCCATTATTACTCCTTCCCTAAGTGACAGTGAAAGGATCTTTTTAAGAGGCTGAAGTCCATAAGGACCAGAGTAAAAGGAGACAATAGCAATTTTATTAGCGAAGTCTGAAAGTAGTAGATCATCAAGAAGCAAATGACATAGCACATCAGAGAAAGCAGATTCCTAAACAGGCAGTGGGGGCAAAGTATGAATCAATCTATTGGAGGCTTCTTTTTCTAAATTATATTTATTTAGTTCATTTTTGGCTGTGCTGGGTCTTCATTACTGCTCGAGGGCTTTCTCTAACTGCGGTGCACAGGCTTCTCTTTGTGGTGGCTTCTCTTGCTGCAAAGCAGAGGATCTAGGGGGCATGGGCTTCAGTACTCACAGCACAAAGGCTTAGTTGCCCCCACAGCGTGTGGAATCTTCCCAGACCAGGGATAGAACCCATGTTCGCCCCACATTGGCAGGGGGATTCTTAACCACTGGACCACCAGGGAAGTCCCAAAGAGGCTACTTTTTAAGGCTCAGAAATTGGTGGCATTCACTTAAAAGTGAAATGAAAGGGCGGGGGGGGGGGGTGGGCGCTAGAACAAGGGGAAGTGTGGACAATCTAAGAAGCACTTTGATATCCCATTTCCCATTATTCTCTCCTATTCTGCACAAGCCAGTGACTGTCCCTTCTCCGACCCTGGTAGATGGTTGGAGGTTTGGTCCAGGAGAAGATGCCACACAAGCTCTCTGGACCAAATGGATCACAGTATCTCTGAACTAGAGGACTCTTCCAGCAGCACCTGACATAGTTCATCACTCTTTCTTGAAACTTTTTTTTTCCAGTTGACTTCTAGATAATTATCTCCCTTGATTCTCTACCTTCTTAACTGGTCCCTCCATCTCGGTTTCCTGGGCTAGTTACTTCTCATCTCCTCATCCTCTGAATGTTGATGTACATTCTATGCTTAGTCCACTGCTCAATCTATACTACTGCCTAGGCAATTTCACCCAGCCTCATGACCCTCAATGCCATCTCTGGAATTTATGTCTCCAGCCTCTTCCTTGGTACCTACAATATTGTGATTTATAAGAAATTTGCACTTGGTCATTCAGATGACCAAAGTATATTTTTCATATTTATTTGGTCTTTGTCCACAGTTCCTGGCTCACAGCTCCCCAAGCCCTTGGAGTTTCCTGAGCTGGAAGAGCAGTGGGAACAGCTTTTGTTATATTTGGTCTCTTGTGCTCAGTTCCTGAAAACACTTCAGAGCCGTAAAGGTGACATTCACATAAAAAGGCTTTTCTACCACAACTGGGTTTATGTTAATGAGGCAACTCCTGGAAAGCACCTAAGAATGGAAGCTGGTTGCCAGGGTAACCAACCAGAAATAGAGGATTAGGACTGATTTGCAGGGAGTGAAGAGGGGCTGGAGGCTCAATCAATCACCAATGGTCAATGATTTAATTAATCATGCCTAAGTAATGAAGCCTCCATCAAAAAACAAAAAGAATAAGTTTTCTGAGAGTTTTCAAGTTGAGGAAACAGAATGCTTACATGTGCCACTGTGCTGGGCCCCAAACTCCATGAGAACAGAAAGAAGCTCCTTTGTTTGGAAACTTATACTATGTATCTCTCTCTCTTTTATTTTAAGGTCTTTTTTTTTTTCCTAATGGACCATTTTTAAAGTCTTTATTGAATGTGTTACAATGTTGTTTCTGTTTTGTTTTATTTTTTGGCCAGGAACCATGTGGGATCTCCACTCTCCACCAGGGATGGAACCCTTACCCCCTGCATTGGAAGGTGAAGTCTTAACCACTGGACCGCCAGGGAAGTTCCCTTTATGTACCTCTTCATCTGGGTATTGATTCATATCCTTTAATATCCTTAATAATAAACAGGTAACCTAGTGAGTAAACAGGATTTCTGAATTCTGTGAGCCTTTCTATCAAATTAATTGAACCCAAGTAAGGTCATGAGGACCTCTCAGTTATGGCCAGTTAGTCAGAAGTGCAGGGACCAAACTGGACTTGTGACTGGTACCTGAAGTGGAAAGTGGTCTTGTGGGATTGAACTCTTTGCCTGTGGAGTCTGATGCTATTTCTCAGTCATGTCCTACTCTTTGCAACCCCTTGGACTGTAACTCAGCAGGCTCCTCTGTCCATGGGATTTCCCAGGCAGGAATCTTGGATTGGGTTGCCATTTCCTTCTCCAGGAGGTCTTCCGGAGCCAGGAATCAAACCCTGCATTGCAGGCAGATTCTTTGCGGCCTGAGTCATCTCTGCAAAAACAGGGTCTGAATTGAGTTGGGTTATAGGACACTCAGCTGATGCCCCCCAGCATTCCTTGACAATGTTGGGGGGGTGGGGAACGCTGCCCCTCCACATGTTGGAACTGGGTGCAGAACCATGTAACCCCAGACTTATACAGCCACTTTTTACTCCACACATACATTCCATAGATGTCTCAAATATGGTGTGTAAAATCTAACTCATGATGTCTCTTCCAAACCTGCTTCCCTATAATCTCCCCTGTGTCAGCAAATAGCAATTCCATTCTTCCAGATGCTCAGACTAAGACCCTTGGAGTCAATCCTTGATTCCCTCCTTTCTCTGTCTCCTCAGAACCAATCCATTAGTGAATCCAGAAAACATATCTGGAAACTAGTGATTTCTCAGGAGCAACTTGGTCACAGTTTGGCCCTGGTCCAAGGCACCACCATGATTTGACTGGAGCGATACAATGGCTTCCTAACTGGGTTACTCTTTCTTCTCTCAGCCCATGCAGCCTATTTTACACAAAATAATTAAAATGACTAGTTACCTCCTTTCTCACTATGCTATGCTGTGCTGTGCTTAGTCGCTCAGTCATGTCCGACTCTTTGCAACTACTCTGTCCATGGGGATTCTCCAGGAAAAAATACTGGATGGGGTTCCCACCTCCAGGGGATCTTCTCAACCCAGAGGTCGAACCCAGGTCTCCTGTATTGCAGGCGGAATCTTTACCCTCTGAGCCACTAAGGGAAGCCCAAGAATACTGGAGTGGGTAGCCTATCCCTTCTCCAGGGGCTCTTCCTGACCCAGGAATCGAACTGGGGTCTCCTGCCTTGCAGGCAGATTCTTTACCAGCTGAGCTACCAGGGAAGCCCACACATTATGCTATAGCCATACCCAAAGACATTAGGCACATTCCTGCCTCAGGGACCTCTTGCTCATTCCCTTTGCTTGGGAGGCTCTTCCTCCAACACCACTTACATCCCTCAGGTCTTTGCTCAATGTCATCCTCTCTGATCTTTTCTGATCACTAGATTTAAAATAGCCTTAAATTCATATGTGTGTGTGCTAAGTCGCTTCAGTCGTGTCCGACTCTTTGTGACTCCCTGGACAGTTGCCCGCCAGGCTTCTCTGTCCATGGGATTCTCGAGGCAAGAATACTGGTGTGGGTTGCCATCTCCTACTCCAGGGGATCTTCCCCACCCAGGGATCAAACCTTCATCTCTTATGTCTCCTGCATTGGCAGACAGGTTCTTTACTCTTAGCATCACCTGGAAGCCCTAAATTCATATATGTGTGTGAGTATTAGTCACTCAGTTGTGTCCAATATACCCACTACTATATATAAAATAAGGGGTTTCCCAGGTGGTGCTAGTGGTAAAGAACCTGCCTGCCAGTGGACGGGCTTCAGTCCATGGGATTGCAAAGAGTCCAACACGACTGAGCGACTTTCACTTCACTTCACCCTAGCTCTATCTTTCCTTCACTCCTGTTTTTTTTCCCCCCTAATTCAAAGCATTTATCTCTTTTTGACAAATCATAATTTAAAAAAATTAACTGATTGATTGCCTGCTTTCCTACATGCGTCACAGAGGCAGATATTTTTGTGTCTTATCCTCTGCAGACTCTCCTGTGCTTAAAAACAGTGCCTGCCACATGGCAAGCACTCAGTAAACAGTGAATAGGAAAATCCAGACACAGCTGAAGTGAGATTAAGAGGCTATTTTCATATTGGAAGCTGACAGTCCCTGCTGCACTCCCTCAACTAAAGTCCAAGAATGTTCGAAGGCAGGGCTTTGACCTCCATGCAGGAAATTGGAATAGTATGCTTTGGGGAATCTGCCGGCTCACCGAAAAAGGAACTGAAGACGCTGACATTGGGCTCCCTAGGAACTTTTCCAGACAGTTCACCCTCTAGAAGATCTTACATCTAGAGGGTGACCTTAGCTAGGACTGAGGGGTTCCCTAGTTCATGGGACATTCAGTATTAAAACTTAGGAGTCCCAGGCAAACCACAGTACTTTGTCAACACCATCCACATTCTCAGAGCTCCCAATCTCTCAGTTGCAAACAAACTTACTGAAACATCTAAGTGAGCACACATCTGGACAGTCATTACCTTGAAAGACTAAGACCAAAATAAATACTCAGTTAAAAAGTAACTCAGAAAAAACAAAGACTATACTTGGAGAAGGGAAAAAAAAAAAAAAACCATCGATATCTACAGAGAGATAAGAGAATATCCCAACCATGAAAGGGGACAGGAAATCAGACTTTAAAGGTTAGAAAGCTAGAGAATTAATCCAGGAGATCTGATAGTAGGAGTTCTAAGTAAGAGAGAACAGAGAACACGGAGGCAGAAACCATTAACAAAAAGAACACTGTGGACCCAAAGTCAGTCAACCCACAGTGCTTGGAACACAGAGCATAAGGAAAAAGGAGGTGGGGCCTAGACTGTGCTGAAGGCTCTCAGCAGATCAGGCAAATGCAGACTGAAAGGAAGCCACTGAGGCTATTGGTGACTTGATAAGAGCAATTTTGGTGGCCCGGTGCGAGCAGAATCAAGTAGGGTGAGTTAGGAATGAGTGGAAGGTAATGACATGAAGAAAAAAATAACTGGAAGGAAATGCATGAAAATAAAAAAGTGTGTATTAAGTTAGGATGAGATTATATACGTCTTCTTTTCTTCAAACTTTCTTTTAGATCTATCATCTATTTATCCTTTTTTTCTAAATTGAAAATTGAACTAACCCCTTCAAATGGAAAGATTTGCATGAAGGTCAAAAGTTACTGTTGTTTTTTGGAGGAGTACACATATCAATTTATTCTTAGTCTTTCTGGATTATATTAATACCCTGCCTTGTAAAAATGAGGTACTTTGAATATATCAGAGATATATTGTTTTCACAGAATTAGGAAAACATTGGTAAATGTAGGAATAACAAAGAATGTGGGGCCTGGGGAGTCCTCATTTTCCTGTGCTAAACACACACACACATGCGCACACAAATTTTTAATACAAAACACATGGTGTGGTGAGATCAGTCAATCTGATGATTCAATTTTGACCCAGAATCAGGGACAACTTCACAACGTCAAGAGCCTTCACAACACATGATGGAAGCAAAATGGAGCTGACTGTCCCAAGGAAGAAACACAGTTGTGTATGAAAATGGCCTCCTTCTTTGGGGAATGCATACCTTTGCCAGAAATACTCTCTACATATTTATTTATTCTAAAGGCTCTATTGAGAAGATGAAAGGTTTTCTTTTATTTGAAAACCAAGGCATAAGTAATCCAAGTAATAAGCAATATTTAGAGTAAGATTATTCTCCTCCTCATGAATTCTCATACCACTGAACACTATTTCTCTTGTGGCCCTTCATACTTTCTTTGTTATATGTTTATGTCTCGTCTCCCTTGACTTAGTAACTCATCTCTCATTTCCTTCAGTACTAGATCTTGCACAGGAAAGCAACTTAATAAGTCCTACTAAATTTATTCATACATACGTACATTCATCCAGCATAGCAATTGACAAGAGATGGAAATCTTTACCTTTCACAACTGTTGGCTCTTCCTCTTCAAATCTGCCTTGGTTTTCTATGTCTCCTTTGGCTACTAGGTCATTGCTGTTACTGAATCTGCAGAAACCCAACACAGCCTATATTCTGTCAAACTTTGGTCTGAGGTCCTCTGTGTCATAAACAATAATTTTGTTCACCAGAATATTGGCCCAAAATTTGAACCAACTGCTCATATAACATTTCTTTCCTGGGTTAGTTTCATCAACAGCAGCTATATCTTATAATTAGTATTATAATGATAATAACATAAGACTTTATAATTAATTTGTTCATGCACTCTCTATTCCCAAGAAACAGTGACTCATTATCCTTAATTTGCAAAACACACTCTATTTTTAATTTTTATATTTAGTATAATGAGATACAAAAATCAATTTATTCATGGTCTTACAAAACAGGATTGCTGAGACAGGATTAGAAAAAAGTTACCAAGTCTCAGGCATTAGTGTTCTGTCACAGTCACTCTTCTACTAGTCAAAGTGATCCATCTATCCATCCATTCATGCATCCAAACATCCATTTATTTATTCAGTGTAAGTTTATTGTGCTAGGCACTGTGCTAACCTCAAAAGAAACAAAAGTTATTGCTACTGCTCTCAAAGAGTTCACAATGGAAAGTACACACAAGAAAACAGGCAAGTCGTTGGGAAGCCTACACCAGAAAACAGGCAAGTTAAAAAAAAAAAAAAGAAAAAAATGCAATGGTTAGAAACGTGCATTTTACAAGCATATCTGTAATTTTCTGATGTTTGAACTGATAATGATTTGTGTACTTTCTAGGAGACCAAACTGTTGCTTCCCAAAGATAAGCAGATGCCACCATCAATTCTCAGGTAAGAAATTTACATGTAGGAATATTATAATTATTTGAGAACAGTGTTAGGTTGTTATCTGACATTGGGGTTTTTTTTTTTTTTTTTTTTCTTTTAAGTCATTGAGCTTGTTCTTCAAAGGAAATTTTACAGGTATGTAAACAAAATAAATACAGATGAGGTGTACTGGGTGAAGGCAGAAGTAACATGTCAGAGCCCCACCCAACTGGCTTGCTCAAGCTTTCCAAGAAATCCCAAAGACTCTGCGGAACATCATGGAAAACCAATGAAGAAAAGCCTCCATCCTTTCTGGTTTGAATAGCAAAACGTCAAATTTGTCCAATCTTGTTGACTATGAAAATTAATTTAGGGTCTAATATCTGAGTCAAACTTGTCTAATCTAAAGATGGTCAGGCTGTGGGTAAAAACACTCTACTGTATAATGAACCATGGTAGGAACTTGCCTGGCAGTCCAGTGGTTAAGACTCCTCATTTCAGAGCATGGTTCTATCCCAGGTTGGGGAGTGAAGATCCCACATGTCTCACAGTGCAGCCAAAAAATAAATAAATTAACTAAATATATAAAATAAACCTCAGCAGTACTTCTGAGGCTCTTCAGTTTCATCAGGGGCATACTTTGTCGTCGTTGTCGTTCCCTTACCTGCGTAATATGCAGAATGCTTTCAGAGGTTTTTAATAACTTTGCCCTCTTCTTTTCAAAAAAGGAGCAAGTATTTTAAAAAACAAATTTACTGAGGTATAACTGGCATATAACACTATAGTGTTTCAGGTATACCACGTAAAGCTTTTATATTTGTGGATACTGTGAAATGTTCGCCACAGTAAGTCTAGTTACCACCTGTCACCGCACAAAGTTAACTTTGAGGACTTACTCTCTCGGCAACTTTCAAGTACGCTCTCCACTCTCATTGACCCTTGTCGCCATGCCATACTTTATATCCCCGTCATTTATTTAGTTTGCAACTGGAAACTTGTACCTCGTGAACCCCTTTTCATGTTTTACTCATCCCCAACTCTCCTCCCCCCGGCAACCACCGGTCTTGAACAAGTATTTTGGAACTTAACCACATATCAGGATTGGAGAGGCAGTGGTTGGAAAGATGGACACACCCCTTCCTTAAAAGGAGCCACATGCAGAAATACACAGTGCTTAGGAAGATCATGTAAAGTCTAGGCAAGGATAAAAGAACCCAAGTTCATTATAGCCAGCATTCATACAACTGTCTTATCATTCAGTTCAACAAATAATTATTGTTACCTACTAAATGCCATGCTCTATTTAGACGGAGGGAGAAAAGTAAATAAAAAAAATGCTACCCTCACCTTCAGGAAGCTCACAATATAATACATAACAAGGAAAAGACAGGCTGGCAGGACATTAAATGGAGAAGCAGATCGCCATCATGGTTCCTACAAAGGGTGAGATTAGAGTGCCATATACAATCAGGAGTGGAAAAGCCTGCACAACAGGCTTTTTCTGGACCTGTCTTCCTGGCTCATTGAGATAATAATTTTCTTTTGGGGAATCAAAAAAGCACTTTCAGAGATCATCTTTTCTTTGGGGGAGTGCGGGGTGGGAAGGAAGATACTGGAGAGAGAAACAGAGAGAGGGAGAGAGGAAGGGAGATCGGTATAAGATATCTTCACCCAGAAAAAAATTCAATTTCCCTCAGATTTTTTCTGACTAATCTGTTCCTCCTCCATCTTCCCCCACCATCCATCCAGCTAATCACCCAGTCCCATCCTTGACCCCTCACTTACCCTCCCATATCAAATACCACCCCCACCCATATCGAATGAATTACCAGCCCTGTTGATTCAGCTCACATATCCATTGAATGGACATTGAATGTATCCATTGCTGTCTTCCCTGTTTAAGCACTTTACATTTCTATACAGTACTTACAAACATTATAATTAATTATCTACATAATTCCAATCAACCCATCCACTATACTCTCCCCACCTCAACTTTAAGTTCCGTAAAACCAAGGACCATGTCCACCGTATTCACTACTGTATCCCCAATACTTAGAGAAGGGTCTAACACAGAGTGTGTGTTCAGTGGGGGGAAAGAGGGTGGAAGGAGGAAATAAGTCGATCCAAACTCAATAATCACCAACTCTTCCGCTAAATTCCTTCATGATTGCTGCTGCTGCTGCTAAGTCGCTTCAGTCGTGTCCGACTCTGTGCGACCCCATAGACGGAAGCCCACCAGGCTCCTCCGTCCCTGGGATTCTCCAGGCAAGGACATGATTAGGTGAAGACAAAATGTATACAGAAATGCATGTATATTCTTATGTACATCCTTATTTCACTGAAGTGGTCAACTTCTGACAATGTCAAATGCCTCAGCTAACTCTATTTTATGATAGATTAAAAATAAAGAAACAATGCAATGTATGAAAAGTGAAAGTGTTAGTCACTCAGTTGTGTCCAACTCTTTTCAACCCTCTGGACTGTAGCCCACCAGGGTCCTTTGTCCACGGAATTCTCCAGGCAAGAATACTGTGGTGGGTAGCCTATCCCTTCTCCAGGGGATCATCCCAACCAAGGGATCAAACCTGGGTCTCCTACACTGCAGGCAGATTCTTTACTATCTGAGCCACCTGGGAAGCCCAAGGCAATGTATATGTATATCAAATCCCCATTCGGTACACTATGCACATCCTACAATTTTACGTCAATTATGCCTCAGTAAATCATGTATGGATGTGAGAGTTGGACTGTGAAGAAAGCTGAGCACCGAAGAATTGATGCTTTTGAACTGTGGTGTTGGAGAAGACTCTTGAGAGTCCCTTGGACTGCAAGGAGATCCAACCAGTCCATCCTAAAGGAGATAGTCCTGGGTGTTCATTGGAAGGACTGATGCTGAAGCTGAAACTCCAGTAATTTGGCCAACTCATGCAACGAGTTGACTCATTGGAAAAGACCCTGATGCTGGGAGGGATTGGGGGCAGGAGGAGAAGGGGACGGCAGAGGATGAGATGGCTGGATGGCATCACTGACTCGATGGGCATGAGTTTGAGTAAACTCCGGGAGTTGGTGATGGACAGGGAGGCCTGGCGTGCTGCGATTCATGGGGTCGCAAAGAGTCGGACATGACTGAGCAACTGAACTGAACTGAACTGAAAACTAAAATTAAAAAAAGGAAAAACAAAAGAAACAGAACCACATATCCCTCTAGGAGTTGATAGAGTGCAGCAATATAATCCAGTTGTTCACATTTTGAGTCTTTTAATTAATTGGCTGGTCTGTAAACACTGGATGGCTTGTGCAACTCGATCCGCTGTGTTCATATGTCAGGCTTCCCTTGTGGCTCTGCTGGTAAAGAATCCGCCTGAAATGTGTGAGACCTGGGTTTGATTCTGGGTTGGGAAGATCCCCTGGAGAAGGGAAGGGCTACCCACTCCAGTATTCTGGCCTGGAGAATTCCACGGACTGTATAGTCCATGGGGTTGCAAAGAGTTGGACACGACTGAGTGACTTTCACTTCATTATGCTCATATGTCAGCCCAACACTTAACCAAGGGAATGTCCTAGACACATGTATGAGTGAATCTTAACTTAGTATCTCTAATATTCACTGTCTTTAGTTTATCATTATGTTTATTTCATTTCCCAGAAGATACAATAGGCTCTTGTGTCCGTTGTTGCCTCCTCCAGGAGATCTTCCTGACCCAGGGATCGAACCCAAGTCTCTTTTGTCTCCTGCATTGGCAGGTGGGTTCTTTACCAGGCAGAGCCTCCAGGGAAGCCCATTTGTCAAGCTTGTCGCATAACAGAGTCTCAGGTGTGTGTGTCTGGAGCCTACATTTCCCAGATTGACACATTTTAAAACAGATTTCAGAGGGGAGGGGCCTCCATCTCACCTTTCAAAGAGTGGAACGTCTGCTTTGATTTGGTAAACAGTAGTGCTTCATCCCCTGCCTGCCTGCTCAGAAGCCCACACATCACAAAACCCTAAATGCCACTGGAGGATTCAGCCTCCAGGCTGGACGCGTGTGTCTGGTCCAACCCAGCAATTCCCACAAAGCAAAGTCAGTCTTATTATGGCCTGTCCCATCTGCCTCAAGTATTAGAAAAGGTTAACACTTGGCAGAAGCTTTGATGAACCATGGCCTGCCCTGGAGAAATACAGATTTGTTATTGCTTTGCACAGAAAGGAAACAAGTGGAAGAAAAACAGGAGTGGGTCCTCTGAGTCACAGGATGTGGGTGAAGAGCTCTTACTAAATTGAGAACTTAAATACTAATTCATTAAACGGAGGGCAAGAATATTTGAGGTCAAGTTCCTGATCTGCAGCAATGAGCTGTGTGAACTCAAGTAAATTGAAGTCCTCTGGGCCTCTGCTTTCCCATTTCTAAAATGGGAGTCATATCCAACCCTCACTTCGCTTCAGGACTGATAAAAGGTTGAGATGACAGGTGAGAACACACTTCATAAAGAAAACTATAATGAGGGGATTCCCTGGAGATCCGGTGGTTAGAATGTGCTGCTTTCACTGCGAGGGCCCAGGTTCTATCCCTGGTTGGGAAACTAAGATCCCAAAAGCTACACAACATGGCCAAAAAAAAAGAAAGCTGTAACTAAAAGATATTCTAAAATGGAGGAAAACCCCCCAAAATCAGTCCTACTGGGAACTTGAAACTTTCAGGTAGGTTCCTTTGCAACAAACCTGTTTTTCTAGGTGTATATTAAATTTAACATTTTCTGAGTATGAATCTGTGTTTTAGAGAGCAAGTTTTTAGAACTGACAGAGGCAGAGGAGAGAAGGAAGTTCATGATTCAAAATTTCTGATAGAAACTCCATAAAGTAGATAGTCGAGTCTACTCATGCCTGTGCTCACGCAATCATTCTTTAAGCAATCACTCAATGCCACAATAGTTTATTGAGTACCTACTATGCTCAAAGTATGGTGCTGGCCACTATGGACACAATGAAAATAAAGGCAGTCCTGATCCCTGCTCCGATGGACCTGATGTCCAAGCACTTTTTGAAACGCAGAAATGGATCAGATATGATTTCCACCCTGACACAGTTATAAACTAGTAGAAAGGGCAGTGGCCATGAAGTGAAATTGAATCCTTCTCAATGGACTTTGCTTTTTTAAAAGTAAGAAAAAGAGACTACTGGGTCTCATCAGTTCTCTCTTTTTCCCTAGATCAGCAAAGAGCATCAACACCAGCAGACAAGAGATGCTTTAGTAGCCTCTAAAACCCTCCCTTGACTTCATGCCCTTTGACAGTGAAAAACTCTTGTAAGACTAGCTCATGGTCAGTATCCCACTTCCTTCTTACGCTTGCCTTCCTCAAACCAACTGAACTGAGATCCTCTCCCCACCACTCCATTGTGACTGCTCTAGGCAAGGCCACCCATGGCCTCCATCTTGCCAAATTTAATGGTCCCTGAATTCAGTGGTCAATATATTCTATTGATATTTTGTTCCATTTCCCTCAAGAGCTTGAATTCTGTAGCTGTATCTTAATAGACATCTCTCTTCTCATGGAGAGTCAACCTTACTCCATTTATCGAACATCGTCTCAGACACGGTGTAGAGAATATCAGTAATAAGAGAAGGGTGAAAGCATCATCTGGAAGTGGAGAGGGGGAAGAGGGTAGAGAAGAAGTTAGAGATGAAACAAAACATTGAAATGCTACCCTCCATTTAAGTGATTGATGTATATATGCTGCTCCCAGGCTATAGTGTCTATGAATCACAGAGGCAGTGATGGGTAGTAGGTGGTGGTTTTAACTTTCACATTTTGTTTTCTCAGGAGCCATGGGGAATGGTGAGCCTGAACCCCTCTTCCAAGCTGGAATCTATGGAAGCAGCTCAGCTTGCTGATCCCCACCATCCCCCTCCTACCAACCCTCCCCCTGACATCAGGATACCAATAAAGGTAGACCTCATTTCCCAGGGAGCAAGGGAAAGAGCACTCTGACTGGAGGAAAGATAACAGTGTTTTCTGCCTTCTGTGATGGCCAGAGGATGCTGTGTTGGCAGGAGGGGAGATCTCAGTGTGATAAGGGAAAAAAATCAGCTTGTGTCACTTGTGACAGCCTCAAGGACCCCATCAGTCTGACACAGCTAGGACATAAAAATACATTTGCTCCCCCCCAGAAGGCCCCCATCTTCTCCATGACTCTCTCTATCTGTAGGAACCCAAGCTATGTCTTATTCACATGCAGCAACATGTGGATAACAGAAAGAGCATATAAGTCGAGATGACAAGAGAGTTTTATTTGCTTTTCCATAAAGCATACCAGGGAAATGAGCTACCAGAAAAACTCTTGCTTGTATGTGATGGATGCAAAAACTCTTGGCAGCTGTGATTGAGAAATGGTGTCCTTCCCCTGGGACGGGAAGCTTGTGAGACTCAGCAGATGTTCATGGAAGCTTCTCTGCCTCTATGAAATACTGCTCCTGCTCTCTGTAACAGACTACGTGTAGCCAAGAGTGACTGGATCAAAGAGCAAATACAGAATCAGAAGCACTGGTTTCATCATATCAACAGCTGGAGAGGCCCATGCGGGTTAGCAGGAATGCCATAGGACAGGCCCCAGTCCAAAGAGCCAGGCACCCAAAGGAACGCGCTCTGTATTTCTCCTCCAACTTCCTGCAGCTCTGAGCAGGGCAGTCTATCATTTTCCTGAGTGTTACAGCCACCAGCTTGACCTAAGAATGTAAAAATGAAAAACTAAGTGGGAAAGCCCTGTACAGTCATTGATTTTTTTCACCAGGAGCCACGACCCAGGTCTTCAAAACTGTTTTTCAAATCACAGAGCCATAGATCTGGTAGAAACCTAGAGTAAAGGGTTATCCTGCCGAGAAGGTACACCAGCCCTCCAGCCTGATCTGTATGCCCTTCTCTGTAAGAGATTCTATGCCAGCCCACATGGCATATTCTAAGACTTAATGGCTTCTCAATCAAACGGCACTGTATCTTGTCTAATTTAAGTCTCCCTTACCACACACATTCAGATCATCATGCCCATGCAAAGGGGCTGCTTATTCTCCTTCATAGCAATGTATTTTATGAAATTCCCTTGTGATCCTGTGGTTAAGAATCCATGCTTTCACTGCCAAGAGCGCGGGTTCAATCCCTGATCAGAGGACTAAGATCCCACTAGCCTCAAGGTGCGGCCAAATATTGAAGAAAAGAAAAGCACTTTACCTATTACAAGACTTTTATTTCTCATTTATGAATTGTACCTCCCAGTTATTAAAATGATTAAGGTGCCTGCAAAGAACTATTAACCATGCTTTCTCTCCTCTGGCCAATAAAGATCTTTTCCTTTCCAATAATTCCTCAATGGTTTTATACAGACACATCTGTTCTGAGCTGCCCCTCCAATCCAGGAGCTCCACCCCTACCTTGCTTCACACCACCTGTCCAAACCCATCTCCTTGCTACCTCTGCCCACACGGCTCTGGTGAGCTCATTTCTGTTGGTCCCTGAGCAGGACTCCTTCAGTACTCCGTCCACTCATGGTGACCCCCTCATCTGTAAGGTGCTCACTTTCCCATCCAACGCTCCATGAAACCTTCCATCTCAGCCCTTATTAGTCTCTCTATGCTTTGAATGCCTGAAGAATTCAGTCTGCACTTCACAACTGAACACTTCCTAATACCATCACCATTCACCACTCTTTCACATGTTTTCTGTTCTCCCTCCAATTTCATTTTTAAAATAAACATCTTATCGTACTTTAGCACAGTTTTAGATTTGCAAGAATCTAAATTTGCAAGAATTGTAAAAATATTACAGAGGTTTCCTATATTCACTCCCCTCACCCAGTTCCCACACCCACTTGCTACCATCCTACACTATGAGACTCCATTAGTTAAAATTAAGAAACCAACACTGGCACATTCTATTAACTGAACTCCAAATCTTATTCTGATTTCACCAGGTTTTCCTTCAAGTTATTTTCCTGTTCCAGGAACCATTCTGGAACACCACTTTGCATTTAGTTGTCATGTTTCCTTCGTATGTTCTTGTCTTACACTGAGAATTTCTCAGTTTTCCTTGTTTTTTTTTTTTCCACCCCCTTGACCTTGATAGTTTTTGAGGTATATGAGTTAAGGATTTTGTAGCATGTCCCTTATCTAGGTTGGTCTGTTGCTTTTCTTAAGAGAAAACTGTCATTATAGGATTTTGGAAAGAATAACACAGAGGTGAAGTCCCTTTCTCATCATATTGTATTGGGGGTACACGTCAGTTATAGGACATCACTGGTAAAGTTAACCTTATTCATCTGGTTAAGGTAGTATTTGCCAGTTTTCACCACTATAAATTTTATATTTTTCTCCTTCTAAATTGGGTAAGGAGTATGTCAAGGCTGTATATTGTCACCCTGCTTATTTAACTTATATGCAGAGTACATCATGAGAATGCTGGGCTGGATGAAATACAAGCTGGAATCAAGCTTGCCGGGGAAAATATCAGTAACCTCAGATATGCAGATGATACCACCCTTATGGCAGAAAGCAAAGAGGAACTAAAGAGCCTCTTAATGAAAGTGACAGAGGAGAATGAAAAAACTGGTTTAAAATTCACCATTCAAAAAGCTAAGATCATGGCATCTGGTCCCATCACTTCATGGCAAATAGATGGGGAAACAATGAAAACAGTGAGAGACTTTATTTTGGGGGGCTCCAAAGTCACTGCAGATGCTAACTGCAGCAGTGAAATTAAAAGACACTTGCTCCTTGGAAGAAAAGCTATGACCAACCTAGACAGCATATTAAAAAGCAGAGACATTACTTTGCCAACAAAGGTTCATCTAGGCAAAGCTATGTTTTTTCCAATAGTCATGTATGGATATGAGAGTTAGACCATAAAGAAAGCTGAGCAGTGAAGAACTGATGCTTTTGAACTGTGGTGTTGGAGAAGACTCTTGAGAGTCCCTTGGACTGCAAGAAGATCCAACCAGTCCACCCTAAAGGAAATCAGTCCTGAATATTCATTGGAAGGACTGATAGTGAAGCTGAAACTCCAATACTTTGGCCACCTGATGTGAAGAACTGACTCACTGGAAAAGACCTTGATGCTAGGCAGGAGGAGAAGGGGACAACAGAGGATGAGATGGTTGGATGGTATCACCGACTCGATGGATGTGAGTTTGAGCAAGCTCCAAGTATTGTCAATGGACAGGGAGGCCTGGCGTGCTGCAGTCCATGGGGTTGCAAACAGTTGGCCACAACTGAGCAGCTGAACTGAACTGAAACTTCATTATTTGGATACATGTCTAGCTCACATTCAAAATACCCTTCACACTCCTTTTTAACCACCTAATTATTTTGGCTGCATATTAGGGGAACTTTCTAAATTCTCCATGTCTCTTCCCAAAGTTCATCTCTAAAAGGCAGAGAATCCTTTTATTCAGTCAAGAGGATAAATATCTTTAAAACTTCTGCATATTATCCACTGGTCCATTGTGTTGATTCTTGTCACATTGTCCTACCCCATAACTGCTTTTTACTATGTTTTTTACTGTTTTTTACTGTTATTTACATAGTAAATAATTTCTAATCTGTCTCTTTCAAAGTGTTTTTAAATATATATAGGAAGGAAACCATCTTAGATAGATCCCTTAAGAAACAATTTCAGGAAAAAAGCAGGAGCGCAAGGCTATGAAATGGAAGGTTTATCAATATTTTCAGCAACCTCGAAGCAATGGAAAAATAAAAATAGAATTTAGAGTTCAGAGTGAGTGGGTTGAAGCAGAAGCACAGACACACTGCAGCATCAGTGTAGGTGGCAGGATGGCTTCGGGGAAAGAAATGTGTGTGGAGGTGTTTCCAGACGTGTTTCTCCTCTGCAGTTGTGTTTTTATTGATTGGACCCACTTTGGGTAGAAGATTGTGACTGAACGACCAATAAGGTCAGCTAAATCTTTAATAATTCTGTGACTCTACAGTATTCAGATTAATTGGAAAATCACCAGATTTTTTGCTTTTGTTAATATGGTTTCGACCTAGCTGAGGTCAGTGCTTCCTGGTGTTTGTGTGGCAGAAATCAAATGCCATGAGACCACCTTCATCCTAAAGGTTCTAGGATCAATTTCTTTTGAACACCTTTTAGAACTAGTGATGGAAAAACTTTTCCTAGAAAGGGCCAGACGGCAAATATTTTAGGCTTCATGGACTATATATGATCTCCGTTACATATTCCCCTTCTTCCCCCTCCAGCCTTCCTCTTCCTTCTCTTCTCCCCCTGCCTGGCTGCATCTTCTTCTCAACCTTTTTAAAAATGTGATAAATACTGCTTGCAGGTTGTACAAAAAAAGAGACCACGGGCCAGTTTTGGCCCATGGACTGGTGGGTAGTTTGCCTAACCCTACTATGGATTCTCCCTGAATGTTCAAAATGTATACTAGTGCATTAAAGACTCGAAAAAAAATATGTAGGGTAAAAGTGTATTTGCCATTGTTTAATCAGACCTATCTCAAATGTATTTACCCATGGAACTCTTTTTTTTTTTCTGCTGCCCACTTAACATCTCACGTGGTTCATCTTCTATGGGAAATACTATGGGAAATTCTGGCCTTTTTCACATAATGAGAATAATGAAGTTTATGCCTACTTCACTCACTCTATATACAAAGAAACATTCCAGATTGCTTAAAAAAATATAAATGGAAAAGTGTCAGATCCTACCTCTATCACGTTGGAGTACAAATAGTTTCCCAGGAGAGACTTCAAAAGTACTAAACGCAAGACCAAAACTATGGATCTGACTACATCAAGGTTAAGGAATTCTTTTCAACAAACAGCACAATAGAAAAACTTAATAATTGAGTGTAATGTTGGGAGAAAATATTTGCAAGTCAAAAAATCATAAAAGATTAGTATTTCAAGGAACTCTCATAAATTAATAAGAAAAAACTTGGGATCCCAGTTTTAAAAATGGGCAAACCATATGAATGAACAATGTATAGAACAGAAAATGAGAATGGTTAACTTGTATATAAATAAGATATTCGACCTCATTAATAATGAGAGGAATGCAAAATCAAAGAATAAAATACTCTTTTATATTAAACATAGGTTGGCAAAAAATTTTAAATAGGATAATAGTCAATGTTGGCAAGGACGTGTGTAAGCTTTTTTTCCCCCACACACTGTCAGAGCCATAAGACCATTGAAACCATTCTGGAGGGGAAAAATGCCAGTTAATCAGCACTCAGAGTCATTTTCCTAAGCAAGCACTAATGCTTATCCAGTATCTTAATCAGGGCAAAATAACTGCAGTAATGACATCAAAATGTTAGTGGCTCAACATAATAGATGTTTTTACTGCTCATGGTGGCTCAGCTGGTAAAGAATCCACCTGCAATGCGGAAGACCTGGATTTGATACCTGGGTTGGGAAGATCCCCTGGAGAAGGGATTTTCCCACTCCAGTATTCTGGCCTAGAGAATTCCTTGGACTGTATAGTCCCTAGGGTCGCGAAGAGGCTGAGTGATTTCACTTTCACACTCCAGTGAGTGTCAGCAGGGAGCTTTGCTCCACACAATCACTCAGGGGCCCAGGTTCCTTTGAGTCAAAGGTTCTGCCATCTTGAAAGAGCACTGAGGTTCACCACTGGATCTTGAAACTCAACATTCAGAAAACTAATATCATGGCATCTGGTCCCATCACTTCATGGCAAATAGATGGGGAAACAGTGGAAATAGTGGCTAGCTTTATTTTTCTGGGCTCCAAAATCACTGCAGATGGTGATTGTAGCCATGAAATTAAAAGACGTTTACTCCTTGGAAGGAAAGTTATGACCAACCTAGACAGCATATTAAAAAGCGGAGACATTACTTTGTCAAGAAAGGTCTGTCTAGTCAAGGCTATGGTTTTTCCAGTAGTCATGTATGGATGTGAGTTGGACTATAAAGAAGGCTGAGCGCCAAAGATACTTTTTAACTGTGGTGTTGAAGAAGACTCTTTAGAGTCCCTTGGACTGCAGGGAGGTCCAACCAGTCCATCCTAAAGGAGATCAGTCCTCGGTGTTCATTGGAAGGACTGATGCTGAAGCTGAAACTCCAATACTTTGACCACCTGATGCTAAGAGCTGACCCATTGGAAAGGACTCTGATGCTGGGAAAGATTGAGGGTAGGAGAAGGGGACGACAGAGGATGAGATGGTTGGATGGCGTCACCAACTCGATAGACATGGATTTGGGTGGACTCCGGGAGCTGGTGATGGACAGGGAGGCCTGACGTGCTGTGGTTCATGAGGTCGCAAAGAGTTAGACATGACTGAGCAACTGAACTGAACTGAAAGAAAAGATTGCACAGGAAGAGCACCCCAACTTTTAACTGCCTGGTCTGCGGGTGACACCTCCACTTCAAAAGCCACTAGTCATACTGCCCCACCCAGAGGCAAAAAGTCTAAGAAATGTAGCCAAGGAAGAAGAGAATGAGAATTTTAGTGAAAATTTACCCCGTTTTTGCCACAGCTAACAAGAGGTTAGAGGAAATTTTAGATTTGATAAGAATTGTTTAAAATACAGATTTTCTTTACCATTTGCAAAGTATTTTTAAGACTGTAAATTAGTTATGGGCTATAATTTTTAAAATTTTAAACCATGATTTATGGTTTGCCCTAAGAATACATTCTCCTAAGTACATGAAGTGATAATTTTTGTTTTTTTCTTGAACAAAATTGACATTTTTGGTGAAAATGACTTTTTATTTATTCTATTTTTAAAATATTTGTTTATTTATTTGACTGTGCTGGATCTTAGTTGTGGCATGTGGGATCTAAATCCCTGACCAGGGATCAAACCTGGGCCCCCTACATTGGGAGCGTGGAGTCTTAGCCACTGGGCACCAGAGAAGTGCTTGGAGTGATAAATTTGTCAGGGAGTTTAAACTATATTCTGAGCAGTAGGGAAAAAGTAAAGTTTATGTTAATTTGATGTTGTTCTTAAGTTGCTAAGTCATGTCCCAACTCTTTGCGACCCCAGGGACTGTAGCACGCCAGGCCTCCCTATCCATCACCAACTCCCGGAGTTTGCTCAAACTCATGTCCGCTGAGTTGGTGATGCCATCCAGCCATCTCATCCTCTGCCGCTCCCTTGTTCTCCCGCTCTTAGTCTTTCCCAGCATCAGAGTCTTCCAGACGTAAACAAAAGTAGACAGTACGATGCACCCTCATGAACCCATCACCCAACCCCAACAGTTACTAACTCATGGCCTATCTTGTTTTCTTGTTTTATCTGCAGTCCCTGCTCTTTCCTGCTGGTTCAGTGGTAAAAAATCTGCCTGCCAATGTGGGAGATGCAGATTCGACCCCTGGATTGGGAAGATCCCCTGGAGGAGGAAATGGCAACCCACTCCAATATTCTTACCTGGGAAATTTCCTGGACAGAGGTTCCTGGCTGGCTACAGTCTGCGAGGTCGCAGGAGCCAGACACGACTGAGCGACTAAACAACAATCTCCTGAACTATTCATGTCTCGTATGTAAACACAAGCTCCCTGTGAAAAAGCAGTTCATTTGGGGGTGCCTTATCATAAATGTGAGGGTATCTTGAGTGTGGAAATAATGTGGATCAATTTTCCCAGATGAAGATGAAGCTAATGCCCCTAAGACTTCATCATTCACTCTATATTTATATGTGTGTGTGTGTGTGTGTGTGTATGTGTGTGTATTCAGTCATGTCTGACTCTTGCGACCCCATGGACTATAGCTCACCAGGTTTCTCTGTCCATGGGATTCTCCAGGCAAGAATACTGGAGTGGGTAGCCATTTCCTCCTCCAGGGGATCTTCCCGACCCAGGGGTTAAAGCTGCATCTCTTGTGTCCCCTGCATTGCAGATGAATTCTCTACCCTCTGAGCCATAGAGAAAGCCCCTCTATATTTGTATATTTTGTATTAATTTCAAGTGAGATCCCCAACTATTACCCTCCTAAGTAGGGATTCTAAAGTCAGAGTAAATTTCCTATTGCAAAATAATCAAGGCCAAAAAAGAAGACAAATGCACATATGAGGAACTCAGCAAAATCAGCTGAATTTGAGCTTTTCAGCACATACTCTGAAAAACATAAACACAAAATGACCATGAGCAGGCTATGAATTGTCCTGAGTTACACAATGGAGTAATAAGACAGATGACCTGGAAAATGTGAGCTGGCGGGGCTGTCTGAGATTGATTAGCTCTCTGCCCTAATGCTCAGGTAATAGGATGCCTTTCAGCTCCATTCTGGCTATTTCAGTCTAAATTTGTTTTCCCTGTTGCCTTAAAAATTAGACAAGATCCTGTCACTTTCACCCCACAATCATACAGAAGCTCACTTTTCTTGCATTAATCCAAAATACACAAATGCAATCCTTTTTCCTTTGCAACACAAAATGCTGTTCACATTCATCTAATGTCATCAACACAAAATCTCACCAAGTACTTCCTGAGAGACTGATTCCAAAGCAAAGCAAAATGTCATGAATCGGATAGGAGGATGAGGAAAAAAAGACAACAATCTAATAGATGCAAAGTAGGAAATCATAAACAAGCTGTAAATTTGGAGAGAGAGATGCAGAACTGAATCAATCTCTGTGCTACAGACTTCATGGCAAAACTGAAAGGCAAACAGTCCCAGTCCTACAGAGTTTGAGAACCAAGGAGAGAGTTTGAGAACCAAGTTTGTTTTGGGGGTGGCTGGAAAACCAACCAAACAAATCAATTCAGAAGAGAATGGCAGGTCTTGACACTGAGGTGACAATGGTATGGATGAATTGAAGGCCACACTTGGAAGTAGATATGTGATTTGCAGCATATCAGAAATCTCCAACATGAAAAGTTATATGTTGGGCAGCCTTCTCAAAATCTCCATCTGTGTAATCCTAGTTAAATTGCTTTCTGCTGGAGAGAACTCCAAGCTAATCCAACCCTGAGCTTTCCCATATAGGTTTGTGAGCTGTCAGTGTGAGTATTCTGATATTGGAATGGTGCACAGAAAATAATATTTACAGTTATCAAGTTTAAAATTAAACTACTGATGTGCATGCATGCTTAGTCGTGTCCAACTCTTTGCGACCCCATGGACTGTAGCCCGCCCGTCTCCTTTGTCCATGGGATTCTCCAGGCAAAAATACTGGAGTGGGTTGCCATTTCCTTCTCCAAGGGAGCTTCCCGATCCAGGGATCGAACTCGTCTCCTACATGTCCTGCATTGGCAGGCAGATTCTTTAATACTGAGCCACCTGGGAAGCCTATAAAATTAAACTAGTTGATTAATAAATTTAAAATGTTGTTTACATTATGGCCTGAGGTTTCACCTAAAAATCTTATTAGGCTATTTATAAGTCTGGTAAATTGTGTAAAATAAAAACAAGAAGGCCTTTGATGGGTACTTGATACATTCACACTGAACATTCTAACAATAAATCCCATTTACAAACTTAATCAGATCCCTCTAAACATTTTACTTATTTATTTGGCCATGCCTTGCCACTTATGGGATCTTAGGTCCCAGACAAGGGATCAAACCCATGCCTCCTGAGATGAAAATGCCAAGACCCAACCACTGGACAACCAGGAAATTCCCCCTTTAAAATTTTTAAACTTCATTAATTATAGAATAAATTAATTAAAGAAATTAATTTTAAAATACTGTATTTGATTGCTTTTTAAGCCCTTCAAATGCCTAAAGGGAAGACTTACAACCAGAAGTATCATTAGAAACTTTTGTCCATCTAGTGAATTAAAATGTAAGTCCTTTTAAACAGTATAATACCACTTACAAGCGAGGTCCATTTTTCTTATGCTTTTTACTTAAAAGGCAAGCCTAAAACCAATTATACATTTTAAATCAAGTGCATAAGACTAAGCTGGCAGTTTCTCTAATATACTAAATTCTCTAAGATATCACATGTACTTTTATTATCAAGCATCAATGAAATACTCCCATACCTAGCACGCATGTGTTCATATATGGGTTTGTCATCTCTGCTTTCAGTTCTTCTCATCTTATAGTTTCCTATAGAGAGTTGAGGTAATTGCCTTGCCAGTGACCACAACAAGATCATCATCTCAGGGAGCCTGAGATTGCTTATTGATCATAGATCTGAAGTCAGTAGGCAGGAATGGGGGATGAATAAATCTAAGGGGATTCTTTCTGAGTCACTGAAAGACATCCTGAGCCTTTTGGGGATAGACTCTATGACAATAAAAGACATCAAATCCTATATCCTGCAGATGAGTTGAGTCGATCCAGGTTTAAAGTTATGCTTTATGCCAGTCCCTTATGTGATGATCTCAAGTTTTCAAACCCTTACCCAGGCTAAGCTATTTTCTTATGTACCTTATTGAATTCTAGATTCTCTTATTATTCGTAGACCATACCACTTCCTGGCAGATCCAATTAGATTCTGCACTCCTCTCACACCTTCTTCATGCTGTGTGGTTGCAACTTTAGAGCTGGTTTGAGACAAGAGGAAATGAAGCAAAGGAGGTGGCCTTGCAGGTGGTTTCATTCTGTCCCTGATGTTGAACTGGGTGACTCAGCTGAAAAGGGACCAAAGAGAATGTTTAATCCAAACAACGTCCCCCTGAGAGTCCCACTCAAACTTCCTTCTCCTCTGAGATGTCAATTCTACAGCGGTACAGTACATGTGCAAAGTGCGATGTGTCTTGTTTCACTGTGAGGAGCAAGGTCTCAGGACTCAAGCTGTAAAACAAATAACTATTCCCAGTCCCAAGGAAGACCCATATTTTGACTCAGCTCCAAGTGTTCACATGTGGTAGGCTGAGTAATGGCCCCCAGAGATGTTCATATCCTAAGCCTGGACACTTCGAATATGTGACCTTATATGGCAACAAGGACTCTGAAGATATGAATATGCTGAGGGTCTTGAAATGGACAGATGATCCTAAATTTTCCAGATAGGCTCAACGGAATTAAAAAGAGTTTTTACTAGAGGCAGGTGGAAGGTGAGTGCCAAAGAAGGAGGTGTGATGATGCAAGGAAGAGGTTGGAGTGATTTGAGGAAGGGGCCACAAGCCAAGGAATGCAGGCAGCCTCTAGAAGCTGAAAACGGCAATGAAATAGATCTTCCTCTGACGCCTCTAGAATAAATCAGCCCTGGTGACACTCTGACTTTAGCCTAGTGAAACTGATTTTAGACTTCTGACTCCCAGAATGTGAAAGGATAAATTTGTAATGTTTTCAGCCAATCTATTTGTGATCATTTGTTAGGAAATTAATAGGAGCAGTCTTTTCCAGACAGCTCTAGTTTCACTCATATTATATGACTCCTCTCCAGGTCTTCTTTGAATATTATGAGGCCTCTCTGGCTAGACAACCCCATTTCTACTCAGTGGGGTCATTGTTTATTGGCTCTCATCTGCCTTTCCCTGCAGGCTGAAATTTCCAGATTCCCATCACCTGGTTACCAGCAGGGTTCAGCCAATGGCAGGCATTAGAAGACCAGAAGGCAGGATGGGAGGAGAAGCCAGAGCATTTTCTACCTTCTCTCTGGACCATGGAAATGGCACCTCTGGGAGTTATTGCATCTCCTGCTACATCTACTGCAAGTCCTGCTCCCACCCGTCAGGATGTCTCTCCAAAGTTCTTGCCTTCACAGTGCAGGAATCTCCCCCACCCATGTCCCACCCATGTCCCACCATAGTTATACCACCTCCTTCTTTTGTCCTTCCAGACAGGGGTGGGAGGTAGTTGCTGCTTCCTGCTTGCTTATCTCTGTGTTGCCTCACCTTCCTCTGTTCACTTTTTTTTTTTTTGCCACACCTCGCAGCTCGTGGGATCTTAGTTCCCCAACAAAGGGTTGAACCCAGGTCTTTGGCAGTGAAAGCATGGAGTTCTAATCACTGGGCTTTGGGGGAAGTCCTTTTTTTTATTTTTAGTTTTTTTTTTTTTTTTTTTGAAGAGGTTCACTTTTTGAATTATTCTGAACACGATGTATCATTTTCCATATTGATTCCACTATGAAAAAACTTGCCTTTTCTGTCTTGCTGCCACAGTAGTGCTGTTTTCCTCTATGTCCTTGATGACTCAGTGTGGGAAGGTAACGTAGCTTTATTCTGACTCTGAAGTCTACCTTGAAACCTGAAAAGTTTCCCATTGCTCATTTCTCTCATTTTCGTGAAAACCTGACCCAAAAGCGCCCTCTGACTCTGGCCCCAAATTTACCCAGCCCTGCCGTTTCCTCCTGAGGGTACACTCTTGAGTCCTTTTTTAATGTCTTACCATCTCAACAACCTTCTTACTAATTTACCATTTGCATATTAGTCAGCAACTCATAAAGAAGACTTAGCACCGAAGAATTCATGCTTTCAAGTTGTGGTGTTGGAGAAGACTCTTGAGAGTCCCCTGGACCACAAGGAGATCAAACCAGTCAGTCCTAAAGGAAAGCAACCCTAAATATTCATGGGAAAGACTGATGCTGAAGCTGAAGCTCCAATACTTTGGTCATCTGATGCAAAGAGCCGACTCATTGGAAAAGACCCTGATGCTGGGAAATATTGAAGGCAGGAAGAGAAGGGGGCAACAGAGGATGAGATGGTTAGATAGCATCACTGATTCAATGGACGTGAGTTTGAGCAAACTCCAGGAGATGGTGAAGGACAGGGAAGCGTTGCATACTGCAGTCTATGGGGTCACAAAGAGTCAACATGACTCAGCAACTGAACAACAACATCTCTGACAATCTTAAGCCAAAGCCATTTCTTGGAAGGACGTGAGGGCTCAGAGAATCAACAAGGGGCTGTAGGCATTAAACCATTAAAATCGGCAGGAACCGAGGGTTTCCAGAAGACCAGGTAAAAGAAGAACCACGGCCACCCAGTGTGGTGGTTGCTGGGTCACTTCTTCAGGTCCCTCCCTGTGGCCCCTTTCTCATGTCCTCTCAACACTTTGTCAAGATTCCAGTTCCTGAGGCAGTGAGTCTGATTGGTTGAGCCCAGATCATGTGCCATCCGACTCCCAGGGAGAGGGAGGGGTTGGTTCCTTTCAGGTTCCTTAGAGCAGTTGTCCCCAACATTTTTGGCACAGAGGACTACTTTTGTGGAAGACAATTTTTCCATGGACTGGGGCGGGGGGTCGGGGGTGGCTTTGGGATAATTCAAGTGCATTATATTTATTGTGCACTTTATGTCTATTATTATTATTACATCAGCTCCACTACAGATCATCAGGCATTAGATGCCAGAGGTTGGGGACCCCTGCAGCTTAGACAAAGAGATGTCTTCTCTATGCCATGAGGACAATATCCATGGGGGAAGGACATTTCTTTCCAGTGAAATCAGGATGCTGTGGAAGGGCATTGATGTTGGACAGCCAATAAAAGGCCATTTCCTACCCATTATCTTATGTTTCAAAGTCCATGACTGATCCAGAAGGACAGAGGCTCTGCATATTCAAGATATATGGGAAAATTCTGCTCAATTTTGCTATGAACCTAAAACTACAAAATAGAATCTATTAAAAATATTTTCAAGCCCATGACTGATCCTTTTGATATTAAAATTCTCACAACTCCACATTTCCGGTACCTCACAAATTCCCACTTCCCTTGGTTCACTTCTTCATCCACATCTTTTGAAAGGGTATTAATCCGGGGCTGAATCATGAGTGATTTGGGGTTTTTTAAAACTATTTGAGAGGTTAATTTCATGATCTCCAAAATACTTAATGAAGGTGAAGTGTGAAGAGATAGTCTATTACCATCCCTGGAAATCAAGTCCAAATGAGATTACACTGGGTTTCCAGTAGACGTCTGGAATAAATGTGTGTGTGTGTGTGTGTGTGTGTGTTTTCTTAAGCAACTGGTTTAACAATCAGCACAACAGCATGCCGAGCATTTCTCCAGTAAGACACACATGCTGTTCAACAGGCATCAGATATTTACAAAGTGAGTCCTTGCTTCACTATAGTTCCCCTGGCCATCAGGGAGGGCTTCAGGCTCAGCCTTCATTCCAGGCTCTTCTGTACCAGCCAAACCTCCTTCCCAGGAAGGAGGAGGTTTGTCTACACAGTGCCTGCTCTGGCCAACAAAATTGTGTTGTTGCATATGGCACACATCAGTGCCTCGGTACTCAGACCAAAGTTAACATTTGGTAAACAAGCCTTCTGGCTTAAATTCCCCTTGAATCACTTTTGCTATTGCACAACCACTCAGTAAGGACATGGAGTCCATGCTAATGAGTGGTGAAAACAGGGCATGCCTCTAAACCAGCAGCAGCCTATAGAAGGGGAATGAGACAACTGTTCCCTTTGTTTTGGGTCACAGGCCTGCAGATGGGGACCCTCTCCAGGGCCCTGCTGGAGAATGGCTTCTCTCTCTCTCCCGGTGAGAGAAACTTACAGCAACTTTCACTGGCTGCCTGCAATGCATTATGTAAAACTCACTCCGTACTACTCGCCATGTGTCCCCAGGTCACACTACACTTACCTAGAACAGAGAAACTCTTAACAGAAATGTACAAAGTGGCTGAAGGGAGAGGGAACAGTTGGTAACTTTCCTTCCATCACTCTGAGCTCCATCACTAACTTGTGTTATTTTTGGAAGCGATTTCATCACTTGTTTGTTGGTCTTTGGTTACTTCTTTTATGCTAGCATATTGCATAAAGAAGATGAAGAAGATCAGCCTCTTTCACCTTATTTGTATACCTTATTTGTCTTCCTTGGAATCACAGCACAGAATTCACATACCATATACCATGGGACTATTAAAAAATACAGCAACAAACAATACTCTCTGCCTCATACAAGCTCAATAAATACTTTCTGATGAACAGCCAAACCCCATCCAAAAAAAAGGAAAGAAAATGTCAGTTATGCAATGATTCCTCTTTATAACCAATACAAGGGCATTCACTCATTCACTCATTACATTTGTTGAGTGCCTCCCACAGCTAAGCACCAAGCCAGGCACAGAGGAAATGAAAATAAGCAAAACAAGCCATTGTCTTCGCCTTCATGGAGCAACAGATACTGATCAAATAATTACACAGGTATACAAACTACAGGGCTTTCCAGGTGTTACTAGTGGTAGAAAACCCACCTGCCAATGCAGGAGACATAAGAGACATGGGTTCAATCCCTGGGTCAGAAAAATTCCCTGGAGGAGGACATGGCAACCCACTCCAGTATTCTTGCCTGGAGACTCCCCATGGACAGCGGAGTCTGGGGGCCTACAGTCCATGGGGTCACACAGAGTCAGATACAACTGAAGTGACTTAGCACGCAACACATGCAAACTACAATGGTGACCAATGTTAGGAAAAGATACAAGATGCTATAAAAACCTACCCTGGGATTTGAGTAGTTAGACAGCTCAGGAACATCTTCTCTGAAGAAATGGTCCTTGAGCTAAGATCATAAAGATGCGTGCAAGTGATGTAGCTGAGGAAAGCAGAAAGAAGTATCCCTGACTAAAAGAAGAGCTCGGTGGGAGAGAGTGGCAGGTACACAGAACCGGGAAGTCACTGGATCTGGAGAGAGGGAGGGAGGGGAAGCAGGGCGGATAGGAACCTGGAAACCCAGCCAGGGACCACAGCTGAAGAGTCTGCTTTATCCTAAGAGCCATGAGAAATCATTGAAAGGCTTCTTAGGCCATGGAATGAGGGCTGGGCTTGTGAGTAGGAACCATGAAACCTGTGGGCCCCATCCAGTTCCCCTCACAAGCACTTTGAAGCATCATGGGGCATATAAGAACAACATGGACAAAAGACACCTCCTAGGACTTCCCTGGCGATCCAGTGGTTAAGACTTCGCCTCCTGGGGGCTTCCCTGGTGGCTCATTGGTAAAGAATCCACCTACCAATGTAGGAGATGCAGGTTCGATACCTGATCCGGGAAGATACCACATGCCGCAGACCAACTAAGCCTGTGTGCCACAACTGCTGAGCCCATGCGCTGCAATGAGAGAAGCCCCAGCAACAAGCAGCCCGTGAACCACAACTAGAGACTAGCTCCTGCTCTCTGCAACTAGAGAAAAGCCCACGCAGCAACCAAGACCCAGCACAGCCCAAAAATATAATAAATTAATTAATTTAATTATAAAAAAAACCTTCACCTTCCAATGCAGGGGGTATGTGTTCTATCCCTGGTCAGGAGCTAAGATCCAAAACAGAAAACAGAAGTAAAACTGTAACAAATTCAATGAAGACTTAAAAAAAGACACCTCCTCTGCTTCTCAGGGTATCAACTGTGGTCAGCAGCCTGTCAGAGAGACCAGTCCTTTAAGTATGAAAGGCCCTGAACCATGAGCCTTCCAGTATTTATTTGCCCACCCGGGTAAGGCAACAATTCTGCCCACTCAGAAGTCCACATTACCCAGTCCTGAGTGATGAAATTCCTGCTGGGCTATATTTAAGACTTTTCTGCATCTTTGTTGCAGAATCTGGAAATTCTCTCTGTCCATTTAGGGGCTTTCCATGGGCAAGGCCTCACTATCCTTTGGCCACAAGGGTTTCGAAAGAGGGTTAGTAATACAGAGATTTCTGCTCTGGAAGTATTGCTCTGGCTCCAGTGTGTGGAACTGGAGGTCCACACTGGGGGTGCTGAGAGCAGTGAAGTGAGGTGGCTTTGATCAGTGTGGAGCCAATAAAGGAGGGAAGGGGAACAGTCCAGGGGATATTTAGGAGGTAAGTGTCAAAAGGCTCAGGAGGTGATCTGGAGATGAGATTCGTTTATGAATCACACAACTAGATGGATTTCCAAACTCATTAAAAATTCGCAACAGGAGGACTGTCAGTTTCCAGTTCTACATGTAAGGAGCTTGAGGGTTCCCAGTCCATTCTAACAACAAGTAGCAAGCTGAACAGGCTGAAAAATCGCCAACTCTTCTTGGATCCATATGAGAGAGGGGGCATATGGAGCAAACTGCTGCACCAAGACAGGGCAGTTCGGCTTATGGGGCCAGAAACTTGCGAGCAGAAACCTGTGCAAAATGGTACTGATGAACCTATTTACAGGGAAGGAATGGAGACACAGACGTAGAGAACAGACGTGTGGACACAGCAGGGGAAGGAGAGGGGGGAACGAATTGAGGAAGGAGCATTGACATATAGACACTGCCATGTGTGAAAGAGATAACCCGTGGGAAGCCGATGCATAACACAGGGCGCCCCGTCTGGCACTCTGTGATGACCGAGAGGAGTGGGATGATGGGTGGGGGGAGAGGCTCAAGAAAGAGGGGGTCTATGTATATATTTATGGCTGATTCACATTGTTGAATCAACATTGATTCATGTTGTTGTACGGCAGAAACCAGCACAACATTGTAAAGCAATCATCCTCCAATAAAAAATAAAAACAGAAATCCACCATATCAAGCTGAATTTTTAAAAAGAATTCTTTTTTATAATACAGCTTTCAATAAATTATAGGAAGGAAAGAAGAAGAAATAAAGAAACCTATGGAAGCCAGTGGTGGGGTTAGAAAATCTGAACTGTCGTGAGTTGCTGGAGACGTGGAGTGAACAGCTCCAAGAGTTAAAAACTCCAGGGTGAGCCAGTCACACAGGGGCCCCAATTATGGTGAGACTTACCTCCAGGAGCTTGATCAGATTCCCACAATAAACATCAGAGGGAAAAAAAAAAAATCCCCTTGTGCCTCCAGCCAGAGGAGGAAAGAAACCATTGTGAAACAAGTCAGAGCACTGTGTTCTCAACAAAGCCTGCCCGTAAGGGCAACTAGTTAACCAGACCTAACCTGCTGGGATATGATCAGAGCCTAACTGACCTGGGGGAAGGGAAATACCCAACTCCAGACTGCTTTAGCCATTCGGCCACACTAAAGGGGGAAGAAAAAGCAGAAACGCTTGCAAAGTTCACAGTTAACAGACACAGGAGCTAAAAACACGGAGATCTACCTAGTCACAGGACGATAGAACACACCCACCACACACACACACATATACACACATATACACATACACACACATACGTACACACATACATACACACCTGCCACACACACATACACACACACACACACACGTCACCATCAGATTAGTAAAGGATTATTTACAGCAGTTTCTTTTACCCAGTACATCATGTCCACCCACCAAGGAAAAATTACAAGCAGAACACACACGCATCAGAACCAGACATGGTAGGGATGTTGAAATTATCAGACAGGAAATTTAAAACAACTATGATTAATATACTAAGGACTTTGATGGGTAAAGTAGACAACACGCAAGAACAGATGGGCAATGTAAGCAGAGAGATGGAAATCCTATGAAAGAATCAAAAAAATTGCTAGAGATTTAAAAAACAAAAAAACACTGTAACAGAAATGAAGAATGCCTTTGATGGGCTTATTGGTAGATTGGACATGGCTGAAGAAATAATCTCTGAGCTAAAAACTCATACCAGTGCCATTCACTAAGACAAGCGAACATAGGAGGAGGACCAGATTAGGCTTTGGATATGTACGTCATCCGATGCAAAAACTGTTAAAGATGAAATGTTTTTCTTCTGGCTGAGAAGGAACCATGGTGGTTTTGCCCTGTCTACAGAGAAGCATGTGGGAACTGGATGGGAAAACAAGGTGAAGAAAAGACAGGCTAGTGGAAAAAGGCACAGCTTCAGTGGAAACCACAGGTAGTTACTATTTCCCACACCGTTTTATTCAGATAACAAAATAAGACACTTAAAGAAGCTATGCAGATAGATGTGGAAGAGGCCCTAAAATGGAAAGAACTTCCTAAGTAGTCACCATGGGTCAATTTTTTAAGTGTTTTTCTCTGAGGCTAAGGAAGAGAAATTAGAAGAATCTAACAGATGACAGCTGGAGTTTAGAGGTCATGCTTTATGGAAACTCCATGCTGCTCCAGGCATGGTTGATAAGGTTCTTAGTTTATGGAAACATACTAAATCCCTCGAGGATCTCTGGAGTTCATTCTACTCCTAAAATTTGGTGATGCTGAATTCACTCCAACAGGACTCAAGACACAGGCCATCATGTCTTTGATGGCTCGGCATATTTTTGATCCTCTGGGTATGGATCACATCTACCTGCTGAGGGGCACTAGCTTAAGTTGGCCTAGCATTGGAGTCCTGGGCACAACCAGCTGGAAACTTCCTAATAAGCCTGGGGATTCAAGAGGCTACAGTGAGGCCCAAGGGCAAGGGAAGGCAGTGGCTCTACAGAAGCGCAGAGCCCCGCAGGGGTCTCGGAACAGGTCCAAGTCCGAGACTCCGCCTCCCACCCAGGATTCGGCCAGCTCTGGCATCATGTTTGGCAACAGAAACACACAGAAATGTAAGGTAACTCATGTGTGAATTCCAGCTACCTCTGGCAAGTTTCATCACCTCCTTCATTTCTACTAAATTAAAGAGAATCAGACGATTTTTATTCAGTAACTGTACTCTAATCTCAAACAGTCACTAGAAGCTAAAACTTGGCTTTTAGCTTCGGAGTGATGCTGCGTTGTTAATTTTTAATTAGCCTGCTACATTAATGTGTCCATTTACAGATGACAGATAATTAAAATGGTAACGCACTTTTTAATAAGTTTGTGTCTGCAGATGTATGTCTACAAATGAGAAAGGAACAAAAGAAACTCACTTGCCAAGAAGCAGAAGAGTTGGACCGTTTTTCCATTTAGAAATAAGCAGTATACCCCTGTGGGTGGACAAGGTTTTGACATCACCTGCAGGATAGGGAAGAGAGGCTCTGAACTGAGTATGTTCCCAGCATAGTGATGTTCACCGGCGTTTTTGTACTGTCTGGTAAGGCACCATGTCAGGGGCAACCCTATGAGTATTACTTGCATCACAGGGGATCATAATCATATTGTTAAGCTGTAGACTGAGAACTCTAGGTTCATTTTAGCAGGAAAAATATATGTAAGGTATTTTATTCCTTAATCCAAGTATCAAAAGAAGAAATGAAGCTAATCAAAGGCTATAGCTGGCATGATGCTTAAAAATATGGATCACTGGAAGTTGAGAGGAGGAACCAAGAGAGTGGCTGACAACCAGAAAACAATAGGATCTTGGCAAACTAGAAGGATGGATTCTGTCAAGTTGAGGTTTAATAAAGATGATAAGTATAAGGGATTTCCTTTGCATCCAAAAACCCATTCCACAAGTACAGGTTGGAGGCTATGTAGTTTAGCAACAACACGGGAAAAAGTGTTTTGAGATATTAGCTTACTGTACAGCCAGGGCTTCCCTGATAGAGCCCTGGTAAAGGGCTGGTAAAGCTGATAGCTGGTAAAGAATCCGCCTGCAATGCAGGAGACCCCAGTTCAAGTCCCGAGTCGGGAAGATCCGCTGGAGAAGGGATAGGCTACCCCACTCCAGTATTCTTGGGCTTCTCTTGTGGCTCAGCTGGTAAAGAATCTGTCTGCTAATGCAGGAGACCTGGGTTCCATCCCTGGGTTGGGAAGATCCTTTGTAGAAGGGAAAAGCTACCCACTCCAGTATTCTGGCCTGGAGAATTTCATGGACTATATAGTCCATGGGGTCGCAAAGAGTCAGACTTTCACTTTTCACAGCCAATATGATGTGACTACACAGGAATAATTAGTCTTAGATTCCTTTCATAAAATGCGATAGTATCTGGCAAAAGAAAAATAAGTGTCTTTGTTCTAGTGAAACCATACCACCACCTGATTATTGCACCATTTCTTGGGAACACCTGAAGAGGACCTGTCTTAGTTAGGGTCTACTAGGAGAGCCTGGTGTGCTGCAGTCCAAGGGGTCACAAAGAGTCAGGCACGACTTAGCAGCTGAACGGCTGCTGATACAGTGAGATCTATTGAGTCAGTGGCTTAAGGAACAAAGAAGCTTGCTTCTCTCGCATTAACAGTCCCAGGTGAGTATTCTAAGATGGTAAGTGGCTCTGTTCCATGTGGTCAGTTGGAGAACCAGGTTCCTTCCACAATCATTGCTTCATCATCCACCAGGGCATTATCATCTGCTAGGGCTTCCCTGATGGCTCAGTGGTAAAGAATCTGTCTGCCAATGCAGGAGATGTGGGTTCAGTCCCTGGGTTGGGAAGATGCCCTGGAGAAGGAAATGGCAACCCACTCTAGTATTCTTGCCTGGGAAATCCCACGGGCAGAGGAACCTGAAAGGCTACAGGCCATGGGGTCACAAACAGTTGGACATGAATTAACGACCCGACAACAATGGTGTTGAAACAGGGTTACCACAATGACCAGGTTACAACTGAGGGAGCAGAGGAAGGACATTTCCACCGTCTTGAAGTGCTGACCAAGAATTGGAACTTCTCTGTTCACATTCACTGTGACCCGGTATACCCATACCTCACTGCATGACAGGCTGGGAAAGGGGGCTCAGCTAATTAACTAAAGCTACCTAACTATAATTCTATAGTAACAAAGGGATGGAAGAATGGATTTAGGTAGCTAGATGACAGTTCTCTGCTATAAACTCTCAAAGAAACAGCCATCAGAATGATGGGAGAAAGTTGCATATCATGTTAGGAAGAAAAGTATTGTGCTTCCCGTGGAAGTGATTAGACTAGTTTATTCTCTGTGGATCTAGGGGCTCAAACTGAGACATATAGGTAAAGGACTTTCCAAAATAATTATCAGAAGATTAAAATATTGCTTTCTATGGGACTTCCCTGGAGGTCCAGTGGTTGAGACTCTGTGCTTCCAGTCAGGGGTTGTGGGTTCGATCCCTGGGCGGGGAACTAGGATCCCACATGCCATGTAGCACAGTCAAAATTTTTTTAAAAAGAGGACTTCCTTCTGGAAATGGAAATTCCCTGTTACTAGAGATGCTTGAGCAGAAATTTTGGACTCCTTTTAGGGGGGTTAGAGTTTGTTTAAGCATTCCAAGTGACCAAATGTCCCTTTCTAGAGGTGGATTTATGTGAGTTTTATCTAAACCTGTGTTCATAACTCATAGAAGAAGAGACAGGAATGCCACAATTTTCTAGGAGCGTGCTCTGTGTAAGTCCTTACAACAACCTTTGATGCAGGCATCGTTCCCATATTATCCATGCTCAGAAAGGTTAAGGACCCAGAGCCATTACCTGGCATTCTTGGGATGGTAATTATCACTGATCTGATTGCTAAACCCGTGATGTTTCCATCAAGCTGCTGCCTCCCAGGATGAAAGTCAAATCTAAATTGTATTCTCTCTTGTCTCCTACCCCCATCTCATCCGTTCTCAGCTACTCTTTGTGACCCTATGGACTGTAGCCCACCAGACTCCTCTGTTCACGGGATCTTCCAGGCGAGAATACTGGAGTGGGTTGTCATTTCCTTCTCCAGAGGATCTTCCTGACGCAGGGCTCGAACTCTTGGCTCTTGCATCTCCTGCACTAGCAGGTGGATTTTTTACCACTGCGCCACCACGGAAGCCCTGTCTCCCATCCCAAATCCTTTATCTGGCTTACCAAGATTGACTGCCCGAATGGGACTGGCTGTTCTGTAGGATTTAGCGCAGGTTAGGAGCATTTTAACATCCGGTCCTTTCCCCAGCCCTTTCTGCTGAGCCAAATGACTGATTTGTCACCCACGCTTTTCCTCAGCCCAGAGGCAGAGCCATCTAGGCAACCAGCAGCTTCTGCCTCTGTCCCTCCTTCCCCCAGCAGAGCAGAGGGATTCCTGTAACCCCAGACCAGACTGCAGTGAATCATTTTCTACTTTCACCTGCCAGTGTGGTGGGGGGAAAAAAAAAAAAGTACAGTTTAATTTGAAATTAATTCTTCAGCCCCTGTGCATTGAAATGGATGTCAAAAGTGAATTAATCACCACTGAAGCTTCCACCCTAGAAAATTTACCCAGATTCCTTCCAAAGAGGATGACTCATGCCAAGCACCTGTTTTGTTTCCTTAGTAACTGCTCTTAGATGTCCCTCTTATGTTTGCATCCAGGCGAGCACAGCAAATTGACTGGGGGAAGGGAAGAGGTTCGCCGCATACAGAGTGTGCTCTAGGCAGAATGTCGCCTCTAACAGTCTGCGGACTGGCTCGTCACTCTGCATCTCTGTTATAACCCCAGCATTGATTCAGCTGCAGACTCAGTGTGGGACCGAAGTCTGGAAAATTACTAATGGCCTCAGGAAAGGTTTGGTGACACACAATAAAATTGGTTCTGGTGTAATCTCTGCATTGGGAAGTTGGATTTATCTCTGTATTAGAAATGGGCTTCTCTCGCCTTTGACCTTTTGCTGCAATTAGAGTTAGACACACAAATCTATCAAGAAGGAGGTGGGTGGAGTGGATGGGAGAGGTTTCAATCAAATGACTTTTCCTGCTCAACCACAGGAAATGATATTCTAAGAATTGGGGGCGGCGGAGGTGGGGGGGCAGTTATGGTTCTCTGATTTTTTTGGTCTGTCTCTCACTGGCGTCGGGGTAAGATGGAAAGGGTGTTTGGATCAAGAGATGAATATACTCATGTCCCAGTGTGTTCCCAGGCACTCAGGAGCTGCTGCCTATAAAGAAAGAACAGACAAAGCTTCTCTGGATTTCGTGCTTGGATACTGAGGGATTAAACTCCGTAACATCATTAACCCTTCCAAGTCTAAAATTTGATGTCATTTCCTAGGATGTTAAGCATTTTGAAGTTAGAACTAAGCTTTATTTATAAATTTATTATAAATTTATAATTTATTATAATATATAATTTATTATAATTTATAAATTTATAAATTATAAATACACATTTATTATAAATGTGTATTTATAATACACAAATTTATTGGGCCAGAGATCATCCAGAATAGATTACATATCCCTTTATTTTACAAATCATGTCCTGAGAAGTTACTTGTCCAAGGTCACAGAAAATTCAAGTCTTTCCGTAGTTTTCTTTTTTGTTTGTTTCTATTTTTCTCACAATTTAACATACTTCCAGTCAAATAGCTCTACAAGACTGTTACAAAAAATAGCCATTCTCACCCACCCTCCTTTTCCTAATCCCCCAAAATAGTTACTTTTAAAAATGTTTTTAACTGGTTCTATTATTTACTTTAATCTCTCTAAATATTTTATTGTTTCAATTTCAGATATAGCTTGAAACAGAAAACACACATTTTCCAATCCTCTCTTCTCTCTGTGTAGTTATAATTCTGTTTAGATCAGTAATCAATATTTAATTTAATGACATAAATATTATTTACAGTTGAGCTATGAAGTGTATCATCATTGCTTTTCCTTTCTGTTTTCTTCCCCCCCCCCCGAAGTTAATAATTACTATGTTTTTATTTTGCTTATTTTGTGTGTGCATGTGCCCTCAGTTGCTCAGTCGTATCTGACTCTTTGTGACCCCACGGACTCCTCTGTCCATGGAAATTTCCTGGCAAGAATACTGGAGTGGGTTGACACTTTGTACTTCAGGGGATCTTCCTGACACAGGTATATAATCTGGGTCTCTTGCATCTCCTGCATTGGCAGGCAGATTCTTTATCACTGCGCCACTTGGGAAGCCCAATTTTCTATGCATAATCACAAATCCAACTCAAATTCCCTAAAGTTGAGTCTATCTTATATTTTAAAACTCCTAAAGATATGGAACGAATTTCATCTTCTTGAAGACAGATCTCCCAGAAACTTCTGAGCTGCTTCAGTCTGGACCATTGACCATTCTCTGGGTAATACCCAGCACCCCATCTTGTGTAGGCTCTTCGGTTTTCTGGATTCTACATCATCCTCTTTCTTGGTTTAATCTCTAACTTTAGCAGAACATTTCCTCTAGAATGTTCCTAAGAAAAGATACATGGGGGGTGCTTTCTTACCATGACTTTAATTTGCATTACCTCATAACTAATGATGTTGAGCACATTTTCATATATCTGTTGACCATTTGGATATCCTCTTTGGTGAAATGCCTGCCGAAAACTTTGGTCCATTTTTGGGGAAAGGAGAGCGAGTAATAATATCCATCTTTTCTTATTGATTTATAGGAGTTATTACATATACACATATCAAGTCTGGATATATCAGACATATGTGTTATAAATAGCCATATCTGAGGCTTGCTTTTTCACTTTCATCTATTTTTTAGTAAAGTTCTTAACTTTAATAACTCCAATTTATCCATTTTTTCATTTATGCTTAATACTTTTGGTTGGAGAAGGAAATGACAACCCACTCCAGTACTATTGCTTGGAAAATCCCATGGACGGAGGAGCTTGGTAGACTACAGTCCATGTGGTCGCAAAGAGTTGGACACGACTGAGCAACTTCACTTCACTTTCACTTTTGGTAATCCATGAAAGATATCTTTGCATATTCCAATGTTATATTCCTATGTTATTTTCACATTTAAGTCCACAATCAACTTAGAATTGGTGTAATGAATGGTGCAAAGTAGAAATCAATATTTATTTTTTCCAGTTAGATGTCCAATTGGCTTAGTATTATCTATTGAAAAGACTATATTTTTCCACTGTTTTTCAATAGTTATCTTTGTTTTGAATCAAATGACATAATAGGTGTTCCTCTATTTCTGAACCCTTTTTTTTCCTTTAACCTGTTTGCCTCTCCTTGCATAATATCACACTGTCCTAATTGCTATGTGTGTTAGTCACTCAGTCATGTCCAACAACCCCACGGATTGTAGCCCACCAGGCTCCTCTGTCCATGGGATTCTCCAGGCAAGAATACTGGAGTGGGTTGCCATTTCCTCCCCCAGGGGATCTTCCCAACACAGAGATGGAATTGCATCTGTTACGTCTGACCTACATTGGCAGGCGGGTTCTTTATCACTAGCGCCACCTGGGAAGCCCCCGTAATTACTGCTGCATTGTATAAATCTATTCATCAAGATAAGTTCCCAATTTGATTCTTCAAGATTGTCTTGATTATTCTTGGCCCTAAGTTGTTCCCTGTAAAATTTAGAAGCAATCTGTCAGTCAACACACATATGTGCACACAAACTCTGCAGAGTTTTGATTGAAATTGCATTAAGTTTATAAATCAGTTTGGGGAGAACTGATAGCTTTTCAGTTTTGAGTCTTTCAATCCATGAGTATGGTATATTATTTAAGTCTTCTTTGATTTCTCTTCCTAGTGTTTTGTGGGTTTGGGTATAGAGGTATAACACATATTTGAATAAGTATGTTTTTTGCTAATACAAATGATATCATTAAAAATTTTTATTTCTACTTATTTCTTTCTGGTGTTCAGATATACAGTTGAATTTTGTATATTGACCTTGTATCCAGAGACATTGTTAAATTCACTTTTTAATTTTAAGTTTATTTTTATGAGTTTTCAATGTACTAAATTATATTATCTGCAAATCATGATGGTTTTATATATTCCTTTCAAGTCTTTATGATATTTCTTTATTTTTCAGTCCTTATTTCATTGCCCGGAAACTCTAATAGAATGTTGATTAGAACTGATGCAGTCATCTCTGACTTATTACTGATCTCAAGAGAAAAGCTTTTAATATTTCCCCATTAAGTACAAAGTTTGATGTAGGTTGTTGCAGAAACATTTTTAATTTTAAATTAAAGAACTTCCTTTCTGTTTCTAGGTTTCTGCAAGTCCTTTGGGAAGCTGAAATTTACCAAATAATTACACTGCATCTATTGAGACGATCATATAATTTTCTCCCTTTATTCTGTTAAGACAGAAAATTGCATTGGTTGATTTTTCTAATGTTAAACAATCATGCATTCTTAGAATAAGCTCAACTTGGTCATGATAATGAATTCATTTTATATATAGTATTGAATTCTGTTTGTAAATATTTTGTTTATGATTTCTGCAACTAGGCTCATGAGTGTGAGAAGTCTGTAACATTCTTTTCTTGTTCCATTTTTATCAGATTCTTATGTCAAGGGCTATCTCTGGAATTTTGGCCCTTGAAGTCCTGGCTGCCATGGTTGTTTTCTGGTATCTTCAAATAGCTGAGTTCTTTTAAAAATTGCTCTTCAGCTCTTATAATTGTGCTCAGGGGAGGGTTTGTCGTAAGCTGCTCAATGATAGCCACAAACAAAACTTTTGCCTTTTACAAATGTGATGAACCAACAGAACTTCAAACAAATTCCTAACCATTAGTTAACCTTTTGACCTCTTTCAGTTCCTGAAAAATTCTTTGGTTACTCAAAGTGTAGTTTTGACTTTCAGTGGCACTTAGTGCTCACATCTGTTAAAATAGAGTTGTAGGGGAATAAATGAAAATTAATTATAGACACAATATTCTGTCTCCATAAAGAAGAGGAAAAATCCAGTTTAGTTGAAAAATGTTAATGTGTCTGTCTTTGATATTCTTCAAGTGTTAATCAATTATTATAGTAAAAAGGCACCATAGCGCCCTCAATGATAAAACTGAAAAATTTCATTGAATAGAATAGGGGGGCCTAACTATTCATATCCTATAACAACTATCAGGAAGAGAAAGACTTTATCTGGGCAGCAAGATGAACAAATTATATTTATTAATTTTAAACAGATGTTAAATAAATTTCTTGGATTTGGCTAAGGAATATGGGATGCATCCTATAGTAATGAAATATATGGAAAGGTCAATCTGAAATAGAAATATCTACAAAGAGGAGGGTGAGATGAGAATAGAGAAGTTGAGATAGTTCCTTTTTTTTTTTAACTCCTACTATTTGCCAGATGCTTTGTGTGGGGCTCTGCCGGCATTCTCACTTAATCCCTGCAAACATGATATATTTTTGTTTTAAGATTTTCTTTGATGTGGACCATTTTTAAAGTCTTTATTAAATTTGTTACAATATTTATTCTGTTTTATGTTTTGGTTTTTTGGCCACCAGGCATGTGGGATCCTACAGGGATCAAACCCTCACACCCTGCATTGGAAGACAAAGTCTTAACCACTGGACCACCAGAGAAGTCCTCCATAATGAGGTATTTTTATTCCCACTTTATAAAAAAGGAAATTAAGCCTCAGTTAGAATAAACAACTTTTTCTAAAATCACAAAGACAGTAAGTGGGATTCAAATCAAGCTGTTTGACTCCAGAGGCATATACTTCCTTCTAAACCAGGCTGAGATTACACAGAAGACAAACCAGGTTTTCTTATCAGTAAAGATTAGATTCTCTATTAGTAAGCCCTGTAAAAGGGAATTATGGGAAGGAAGAGTTTAGTTATGTGTTCATAGTTTGTTGGGTAAGGATTTTATTTGGGATGTGTATTTTCTTTGTCTCTGGAGTTCTTGCTATATTCTCAAATAAAAACATTTCCTGTTTACTACTGACTGGGCTAACATCCAGTAACCAAGCAATATAAACAAATTCCAACATTTTTCTATCCAGTGTGGCGTTAGATTCTGTGTGTCTGTGACTGACCTGCTCAGTGGTCTAGGAAACAGTGCCAATTAAGGCCAGGTCATGGGTCAGATCTGTGTTTCCTAAATGTGTTTTATAGAACACACTATTACATGATAGGGATGGATATTATTCAGGAAAAATTAATTTTTTTAATTAGGGGTGGTTTATGGCCAAATATGTTCAATAAAATCTGGATTAAAGCAAGTTAAACAAATTTATTTCAGACTTTTCTACACCTGAAAACATTAATATATACTCTTTAGAGGTAGGTATAGTGTAAGTATTTTCAAAATTTATTTGGCTCCAAAACGCTGTATCTGAGGAGTACCTTCTAGAATGGTTGCTACAAGACCATAATTAGGGGAGGGAGGGGTTACATGTTTCATAGGCCAGTTAGTTTTGTAGCAACACACTACACCATTGGCCACAGGAGGAAGATATAAAAGTATTGTGTACTGGAAAATCTGCACAATCTAAAAGTTGAGAATTACATTTCATTCAGTGGGTTTACTGAGGACTTAAGCCCAGGAGACAGACTCTCAGATTGCTCTGAGGGACTGTTCGGAAAAGATCAGGGAGGAGGCCAGGATATATAGGAATTTTGCAAAAAACCAAACAAACAAAAAAGCAGGTAGTAGGAACATTAAAAGATTGCTGTCGATTAAAGAAAACCAGACCTCAAGTTAACGGATTTAGTGCTTGTCTGTGTGTGGGAAGATGCCAGAGTCTGGGCTTATTGACCTTGTTCCTTTGATAAGCACTTTAACTATCTAAGGCCAGTACCCTGCTTTTCTCCATCCTGAATCCCCTCAGGGTACATCTTTGGGGTTAGCTGCAGAGGCTGGTGGCTTGATGGCTATAAACATCCTTTGTTTACTGACATGGTAGGCGACATGCTTCATCCACAGTATAGACAAAGCGGCCCCATGGTCTGGGCCACCTGGTGAAGAGGTATAGATCCCATCACAAAAGGGGTAGAGAGCCTGAGTGACCTCCTGAAGGCATAGTGTAGAGGGGACTCCTGCATGGGAGTCTATTCTACATTCTAAGATTCTCTGTTTCTGTGAAAACAATAATTCCTTCTAGAAAAAAAAAAGTGGCAACTGATAACTATGTATATTAATTAGATAATGCTCTGCAGTCATAACAAAGAGATCCACAATACAAGGTTTAAATAAAACAGAAGTCTATTTCTTATGTAAAAGTCCCAAGGGGAGTACTTCCGGTTGCTAGGTTGGCTTGATTCTGAGAGATGCCTCAGTGTCCCAGGTTCCTTCCATCTCATTGCTCTGCTCCCGTGGGGCATTGGCCTCTTCTCCATGACTGCAGCTGACTCTCTGATAGGTGTGCTTTCCATTTAATGAAAGAGAGTCCTAGGCAAGCAATTTTCTTTCAATTAAGTTAAGCGGAAGTCACTAGCATCAAATTGTCCCCAAATTTACTGATTGAGGGACAATAGAATCTCATAGTCATGCTCGCTGCAAAGTTGGCTGGGTAATCCAGTCTCTAACTAGGCAGTTAGGTGACCAGTTAATAAGAAGGGAAGAAGAGATTTTTAGAAGGACAACTAAGACTCTGCCACACTGTAGTTGAGATAAACACTAGCTGGTAATCACTACCTGGGCATGACTCCACTTACTAATTAACAGCCAGTTCAGGCTGACCAAATCCTTCCAAGAAAAATATTGAGTTCCTGTCAGTGTGATACTCAAGTACTCCAATTTATGAAGCAAGGAATTTTTCAGAACAGCTCTGATTATCTGTCCAGGCTGAGGATCAGTGCAGAAAGGCTGAGCTTTAAGGGTCAGTAAACAATTCATAGCCCATTTCCTTGCAGGCTTGTTTCTTATTGTCCTTTAGTCTCCTTACCAAAATTTTTTTTTTTTTAATGTCTCAAGACAGGAGGAAAATTGGCACATCTTCTAGATTTTCAACAATTTCAGCAACCTACCACACTATGGGGACCAGCTCATGGGGTATGGTAAAAAATAAAATAAAGATAATAGTAATAAAGTCCCTTGGATAGGAAACCAATTGTCTTGTAAATATTTTTAATTTTTGGTTTATTATAATGTTTTGACATCTTTAGAAAACCTTTCTGGCTGGGGAGAGACTATGTCTCCCTGGGCTAGCTAATTTGTAGAGACGTAAAAAAGGACCCAGTCAGGAACATGCCCTTGTTATGCAAACTAACCAGTCCAGAGCCTTACTTCCTCTATTGGGCCCACAGGCCCCAGGAGGCAATATTCCTCTGCCTTAGTCATCCTAGAGCCAAGTTCCAGGCTTCTAGGGACCACCCCTAGAGCCCAAAGCCTGCAGAACTTACTCAAAGTAGCCAATCCTAAACTGTTGACCCCGCTCTGCCTTGCTTTTGCCAAGGAAATGCCAATAAAGTCTCTGGGCTAAAGCTTCCCCTCCCTCTTGCCTTCCACCTCTGGGCCACCCTGATGATTTCCCCATGTAGCCTTGCGTGCTGTGCTGTGCTCTCATGGACGTGTGAGTGTAACAAACTCTATTTTTTCCTGAGCCTTTCCGCTGTCACCTTTTCTGACCATACCTAACTGGACATTTCATAAAAGAATACAAAACAGCAGGTGAGAGGGGTTTACACAACCCATGCAGAGCCCCCAAAACAGTCTGCTGGTCTGCCTGCCTTGCATGTCACTTCATCCCTCCCTAAGGACCGCTGTCACTTGTCCCAGGATTTTCGGTTCTGCTCCTTTCCTTAAAATTATTCCCATGCAAGAGCGACACTCCCCTTTGCAAAGCCAATGTCACAACCAAGTCTGCAGAGTAGGTGGAGTCCATGTGGAACAATTTAGGGGATGAAATCCCCAAAATCACTTCTCTGACCACCTGCAGCAGGGGTTTCACCATCTTGCAATTACTAGGGATTTGGAACTCTCTGAGGTCTTTAAGAGACCCTTCTTAAAGTGAAAATACCTCAGGAGAGGAAAATATCACAGGTTAATTATCCTCAGATCTGGTCATTGGGACCACCTGGAGAGTTGGGTTTTTGTTTGGTTTGGTTTTTCCTTCTTTTTTTTCCCACCTACTAAGTAAGACGCTCTGGAGTAAGACCTAGACTTTTCTATTTTATTTTCAACTTTCTAGATAATTCTATGCCCAGGTTTTGGAACCAGGGACTTATGCCATCCTCAGTTAGTAATTCTGAGGATTCATCAACACCTGAGGGATGTTTTCAGAAATGATAGTCTGGGAAAGGGAAGAGTGAGAATGGAAGGCTCTGGAATTCCGTGGAAAGGCTTGAGAAACTAGCACGGCTCCTTCTCAGTCTCCTGTTTAGCCTTGACTCACAGTGGCTGTTTGCAAAACAGGACCCTTCCTTAGCAATTTCAGATCAGACACCTTACGGAAATGTCTGATCCCATTCTATTTATGCAGCTCCAGCTTCCCAGGTGGCTCAGGGGTAAGGAATCTGCCTGTAATGTAGGAGATGCAGAAGACATGGGTTTCTTCCCTGAGTTGGGAAGATCCCCTGGAGAAGGAAACAGCAACCCCCTCCAGTATCCTTGCATGGAAAATTCCATGGAGAGAGGAGCCTGGCAGTCTATAGTCCATGGGTTCACAAAAGAGTCAGACACGACTTAGCAATTAAACCAGCACAATTCTGTTTATATTTGCCAGGAAATATTAAGCAGCATTTTATTTTTATCTTTCTGTTTTCCCCTCATTTGTAAGATCAAATAGAGCAAGGGTGTTGGGGTTGGAATAATCTCCCAAAGACTGGGAAGAATCCATAAAAGGTTTAAACGACTCCATCCTCACTTGCAGCCAGGTCTATAGAACTTCTAGGAAAGGCGTTGGTTCCCTTTCCTGAGACTGAAAGAGAAAGACAAGCCACAGGATCCTGCAGTTTCCTCTGTCTGTGTGTGTCAGACCTTCAGATCAGGGGCCTCTTCCTTACATCTGACTCCATCTTTTCTGCTTGATATTCAAGTCTATTTTCTCTGGTTTTCTACCTTCTGGAGAAATGGAGAACAGCTGTTGGGGGACCTCCTGATCCCTGAAGGCTGAAGAATTCCCCCATTAACATTCTTTTTTTCAGACTAAATAACTCTGATTTCCATAACCTTTCTTAGGGTCTCATTTCTTATTCCTTTATTTTTATAGCTCTCTTTTGGATGTAGTTTCTTATAACAAGAAATGAATCAATGCCAAATATAACCAGAGAGTTCTTTCCCATATTTTCTGAGACGTTCTCCAATTAATATGGTCATCCCCATTTTTAAAACAACAGCTTTGCTGGCTATTGCTAATTTAGATTCAATTTGTGGTCCACATGTTCTTGGTTTATTGGGGAAAGCTACTTGGTGTAAAGAAAATAGCTCCAGGCTAGAAATGCAGGGGCTTATGTTTTAGACCAATTTTGTCACAATTAAACTGTATATCTCCTTTTTAACTTTTTAAAATGCATTTTTTTTGGCAACTGGAGAGGGCCCGTTCACAAGCACCAAGGACCTAGCACAGCCAAAAGCAAAAATAAAAACCAAAATAAAATACCTAAGTATTTGAAATCTATTCTTAACATACTTTTCTTTTTTAACTTGGTGCATTTGCTCTGTAATATAATATAATATAATATAATTACTAATAAACTTGGGTTTGTGTCTAGCTTCTTAAAAAAATGCATTTGACACTGTTACATCTACAAAGTGAATCAGATGAACTACTTGACCTTTAAATTCACTCCCACTATAAATTCTTATTCCTACTTCTTAAAATTTTGATTCACTTCAGATTTTTCAGTGAAGTAATCTAGACACCCACGGCACTTTATTTGTACATTTCTTAGAACTCTATCACTTTCTGCCTATAATATAATCTCTTTTTTAAAGATTTTTTTTAATGTGGATCATGTTTTAAAGTCTTTATTGAATTTGTCACAATATTGTTTTATGTTTTGGCCTTTTGACCATGAGGCACGTGGAATCTTAGCTCTGGGACCAGGAATCAAACCTGCACCCCCTTCATTGGAAGACAATGACTGCTCCTGACTACCACGGAAGTCCCTGTAATAGAATCTTTGTCTTGTACAATGCATGCCACAGCTTTCCTGCTGGGCCAAAAACTCCTTAAAGGCAGAGCCCAAGTAACTCCATGACTGGCTTTAGCACAGTACTTTACAATAAACATTTGTTGAATGAGTCTGTGTGTGAATATTTAATGTTCCTCTGGCAAGTCAAAAATAACAATTTGGGGAGCAGGCAAATTTGTCCTCTGTGCGCCTGTAGCTTTATTTCCGGATCCCTGTCCCTCCCCTCTGGTGAGAAGCATCCACCGTTTGTACTGGCCTCTTGTGGATAGTTTACTGCATGTTGCTGCATCAATGACAGGACTGATAACTATGGATAAACAAGATCGTTTTCCCCAGGAGGGACTCTGAGACTTTTAGGACTTTCAGTCAAAGAGAACAAAGACTCCACAGTGCTGGTCAGAAAGAAAGAAAAGCTAGGTTAGGAAATCAGAGAAAAGTTTGAGTTGAAAAAGAAGTATTTGAAGTAGAAGGAGAACAGATCCCCTGAGCAGCCCAAAACAAAGAGAATAAACTCTTCCCAAAGGTTGCAGGCAGAAGCATGATATTAGGGGACTTCCCTGGTGCTCCATTGGGTAAGACTCTGCAAACCCAGTGCAGCAGGCCCAGGTTCAATCCCTGGTCAGGAAACTAGATCATGCATGCTGCAACTAAGAGTTTACACACCACAACTAAAATCTGGCACAGCCAAATGAAAGAAAAAAGATATTTGGACTCAGGGAAATTAGGAGAATGGTCTCAAAAGCTAGACACTTACCGGCTCTGGGAACCCATGATTTCCTCACTTGTAAATACTTTGAACTTCTATTGACTCACTGGCTGGAGACAGCCTGTATTACAGCAGACCAGAAACCAGAAGGGCATGGAGTGAGTATTGTCATGATGACAACTTACAAATTGGAGTCGGGGGGTGGGGTGAGAGATCGGAGGGCTTCCAGACTGAAAGCACAACATTGGGGCCTCCAGCACTCTGGGGAACACACTGATAATGAGCTGTCTGCTGCCTCTGCCTCCATCCCAGGAGGTCAGCATTCAGTTCAATTCAGTTCAATCGCTCAGTCGTGTCCGACTCTTTGCGACCCCATGAATCGCAGCACGCCAGGCCTCCCTGTCCATCACCAACTCTTGGAGTTTACTCAAACTCATGTCCATCAAGGCAGTGATGCCATCCAACCATCTCATCCTCTGTCATCCCCTTCTCCTCCTGCCCCCAATCCCTCCCAGCATCAGGGTCTTTTCCAGTGAGTCAGCTCTTCGCATCAGGTGGCCAAAGTACTGGAGTTTCAGCTTCAGCATCAGTCCTTCCAGTGAACACCCAGGACTGATCTCCTTTAGGATGGACTGGTTGGATCTCCTTGCAGTCCAAGGGACTCTCAAGAGTCTTCTCCAACACCACAGTTCAAAAGCATCAATTCTTTGGTGCTCAGCTTTCTTCACAGTCCAACTCTCACATCCCTACATGACCACTGGAAAAACCATAGTCTTGATTAGATGGACCTTTGTTGGCAAAGTAATGTCTCTGCTTTTTAATATGCTTTCTAGGTTGGTCATAACTTTCCTTCCAAGGAGTAAGTGTCTTTTTATTTCATGGCTGCAGTCACCATCTGCAGTGATTTTGGAGCCCAAAAAAACAAAGTCTGACACTGCTTCCACTGTTTCCCCATCTATTTCCCATGAAGTGATGGGACCAGATGTCATGATCTTAGTTTTCTGAATGCTGAGCTTTAAGCCAACTTTTTCACTCTCCTCTTTCACTTTCATCAAGAGGCTTTTTAGTTACTCTTCACTCTCTGCCATAAGGGTGGTGTCATCTGCATATCTGAGGTTATTGATATTTCTCCAGGCAATCTTGATTCCAGCTTGTGCTTCTTCCAGCCCAGCGTTTCTCATGATGTACACTGCATAGAAGTTAAATAAGCATGGTGACAATATACAGCCTTGACGTACTCCTTTTCCTATTTGGAACCAGCCTGTTGTTCCATGTCCAGTTCAAACTGTTGCTTCCTAACCTGCATACAAGTTTCTCAAGAGGCAGGTCAGGTGGTCTGGTATTCCCATCTCTTGAAGAATTTTCCAGTTTATTGTGATCCACACAGTCAAAGGCTTTGGCATAGTCAATAAGCAGAAATAGATGTTTTTCTGGAACTCTCTTGCTTTTTCAATGATCCAGCAGATGTTGGCAATTTGACCTCTGGTTCCTCTGCCTTTTCTAAAACCAGCTTGAACATCTGGAAATTCACGATTCATGTATTGCTGAAGCCTGGCTTGGAGAATTTTGAGCGTTACTTTACTACCGTGTGAGATGAATGCAATTGTGCAGTAGTTTGAGCATTCTTTGGGGTTGTCTTCCTTTGGGATTGGAATGAAAACTGACCGTTTCCAGTCCTGTGGCCACTGCTGAGTTTTCCAAATTTGTTCGCATATTGCATGCAGCACTTTCACAGCCTCATCTTTCAGGATTTGAAATAGCCCAACTGGAATTCCATCACCTCTACTAGCTTCGTTTGTAGTGATGCTTCCTAAGGCCCACTTGCCTTCACATTCCAGGATGTCTGGCTCTAGGTGAGTGATCACACCATCGTGATTATCTGGGTCGTAAAGATCTTTTTTGTGCAGTTCTTCTGTGTATTCTTGCCACCTCTTCTTAATATCGTCTGCTTCTGTTAGGTCCATACCATTTCTGTCCTTTATCTGCTACTGACCATTCTTTATGCTCTTTTCTTGGAAGAAATTGGGTAGACCTAATAAAAGACAGATTGCAATTTATTTTTAATCTTTCTTAGGTCTTTGACTCAGTGGAATAGAATCCAGTGTGGGTGAAGCAAAGTGAAGTCGTTCAGTCATGTCCGACTCTTTGCGACCCCATGGCCTGTAGCCTACCAGGCTTCTCCGTCCATGGGATTTTCCAGGCAAGAATACTGGAGAGGGTTACCATTTCCAGTGTGGGTGACAGTACCAGAATTCGAGAGATACCACAGACATTGACATTCACACAGAGGTTGCCACCCAGTACTTTCTATAAGCCAGAGACTCAGGGGTGACCTGAATCTCTTTGGCCAATTTTATTGGCCAAACCAATAAAATTTTGTGTGTAAACCAGTGCTTTGTGACAACCTAGAGGGCTAGGATCAGGAGGGAGGTTTAAGAGAAAGGAGACAAGTATATACCGATGATGATTTGTGTTGATGTATGACAGAAACCATCACAATATTGTAAAGTGATTATCCTCCAATTAAAAATAAAATTAAAAAAATTTGTGTGTAGAATGAAGATATGTTCTGAGCACCAGAGTCACTCTCCACTCCCCATCCCCCTTGTTTTCAGCTCATATTGAAATAATTTGATATATACAAGCAACTCCTGAAGCTCAATTCCAGAAAAATAAATGACCCAATCAAAAAATGGGCCAAAGAACTAAACAGACATTTCTCCAAAGAAGACATACAGATGGCTAACAAACACATGAAAAGGTGCTCAACATCACTCATTATTAGAGAAATGCAAATCAAAACCACAATGAGGTACCATTACACGCCAGTCAGGATGGCTGCTATCCAAAAGACTACAAGCAATAAATGCTGGAGAGGGTGTGGAGAAAAGGGAACCCTCTTACACTGTTGGTGGGAATGCAAACTAGTACAGCCACTATGGAAAACAGTGTGGAGATTCCTTAAAAAACTGGAAATAGAACTGCCATATGACCCAGCAATCCCACTTTTGGGCATACACACTGAGGAAACCAGATCTGAAAGAGACACGTGCACCCCAATGTTCATTGCAGCACTGTTTATAATAGCCAGGACATGGAAGCAACCTAGATGCCCATCAGCAGATGAATGGATAAGGAAGCTGTGGTACATATACACCATGGAATATTACTCAGCTGTCAAAAAGAATTCATTTGAATCAGTCCTAATGAGATGGATGAAACTGGAGCCCATTATACAGAGTGAAGTAAGCCAGAAAGATAAAGAACATTACAGCATACTAACACATATATATGGAATTTAGAAAGATGGTAATGATAACCCTATATGCAAAACAGAAAAAGAGACACAGAAATACAGAACAGACTTTTGAACTCTGTGGGAGAATGTGAGGGTGGGATGTTTCAAAAGAACAGCATGTATACTATCTATGGTGAAACAGATCACCAGCCCAGGTGGGATGCATGAGACAAGTGCTCGGGCCTGGTGCACTGGGAAGACCCAGAGGAGTCGGGTGAAGAGGGAGGTGGGAGGGGGGATCGGGATGGGGAATAAGTGTAAATCTATGGCTGATTCATATCAATGTATGACAAAACCCACTGAAATGTTGTGAAGTAATTAGCCTCCAACTAATAAAAAAATTAAAAAAAAATAAAAAAATTAAAAAAAAAAAAAAAGAAAAAAAAGAAATAATTTGATGGTGTTTCCGCTGAGCTTGAGGCCAAGGACTCTAAAGAACAGTACAAGAAGCACCCTCTTATCTGAAGATGATACAATTTTATTAACACAGGCTAGAAATGACCTTCCAAGAAAATTGTCCTTGTCATTTGGTAACTTCCAGAAAGAATGGTCACAAATGAACTGTTCTAAGATCAAGGGCACCATTTCTAGGAATCATCTCTTAGCTTCCTCCAGATGTATTAGCTAGTTCTACAGAGTCAATGAAGCATCTTGTTCTAAGTATGGTCTCTGGGGTTACTCTACTGGAGTTTGAAATCTGGTTCTACCTCATAGTCATTGGATGACATTTATTTAATAGCTCTTGGCCTCAGTTTGTTCATTTGTAAATTGAGAATATAATAATAATGATTCATATCTCATAAGGTTGTTGTCAAGATTGAAGGTATTTATACATAAAATGTTTAAAACAGTGCTCAAGAAATATTGCTTAATTGCTTCAGTTGTGTCTGACTCTGCGACCCCACAGACCATAGCCTGCAGGCTCTTCTGTCCATGGGCTTTTCCTGGCAAGAATACTGAGCAGGTTGCCATTTCCTTCTCCAGGGGATCTACCCAACCCAGAGATCAAACCTGAGTCTCCTGCGTCTCTTGCACTGCAGATGGATTCTTAACTTCTGAGCCACCAGGGAAGCCCCCCAAAATATTAACCATCTACATATGGACCACATCCTGTCAACCAGATGATATCATCTGTTAACACACAGTTGCTCACCTCTAGAGAAACTAAAAAAGCCCGATGACTCAAAGCAAAGGATTCTGTAGGTTTTATTACTGTGTAGCTTTTGTTTGGCAATTTTGGTTGCTGCTATTGTGTGGTTCAGATGTTTAATAGTATATTTGGTTATGTCTACTTTAAAATAATTCTCAAATTAGAGTTATTGCAGCAGTGCTCAATGGTGTAAAACTTGGGAATCTCTCTCACCTATATGTCTGTGAGGTAGTGAACTTTCAAAATAACATCCCGAGGACACTCTTGGCCCAGCCGTCCCTTGGCTCAACTCAAAGTGACAGTGGGGGTGGTTTCTAGTTAGGCATGGCCCTTGTTTGGTTCCTAAATTTTTGTAACAGTCTATCAGTGCTAGCTCCAGATTGACTGATTTTTAAAATGTATGGTTTTGAATTAGACTTGTAATGTTGGAGAGTTGCATTCCAGATAGTCGTCATAGGGTTTGATTTCTAGTATATTACTGCAAGTTATAAAGATATCAAAAGCCTTGCTGAGAAAAATAATATTCATGGAGGATTGTGTGTCTTTCCATTCTCTTAGGTCAGTGGTTTCCCAGATTTTTATATTTTCACTGGCTAGTTAAAAAAAAAAAATTTTAATGCTGTTTACTGACATAGGGTGCTAACTTATTTTTACCAAGTAAGGATATAACAAAAGGACAGTCTTTTTTTTTTTTTTTTTAAGGACAGTATTTTAAACTGAAGTCTTATGGAAAGTTAGTGTTATGGAAAATTCACTAGTGACTGCACTGTTTTTTTAATTTTCATCATGAACCCATGGAACTTTCATCACTGCCTGCCAGACTGGCACTTGAGAACAGCTAGATAATTTATAACTTATCCCTGGATGAAACCAGATCACTAGTGACTTTACACCTGGGATGTATCATGGCAGGTACCTGAAAAGTACTTCTACTGAATTGCACTTTGATATAATCCTCTTGGCTAAGTGAAGAGTATGATCAAAAGGGGTCCTTTGAAGTCAGTCACTTCATTTAGTCCAAAGATGTTGCAAAGACATAATTGTTTACATTATCCAGAGTTTTCTCTTGGAAGACCTACTGAAGAAATCTTACTCTGGCCTTAACAACCAAAGGACTTGGACTTATCTAAGCAACAGATTAACTCTTTATCTTTTATGTTATATGACTCCCTTTAGCCCCCTTCACACATTCTCCTAGAAGTTTTTAACTCAATTGTATAACACACCTCTGGAAGCATATAGCTTTCAGGAAATCTAATTTGCACATTTGCCTTGCTCCTGGTTCCATCCTCTTCTACCATCATTTTCCCTTTGCTTCACTTTTTTTTTCAATCCCTCTGGCCTTGCTACACTACTTATTTCTTTGAAAGCCATCTTAAATCCTTTCCAGAGCTAGTTGGGAGGTACTTAAGTACATAAATTAGTGAACAGAGGCCCACCTGTGTCTTAGATAGGGCTTCATGAGGACTTCTAGCTGCCAGGGGACCATATTTAGAACTTGTCTGCACAGATTTATCAGGGGTGATTGGACAGAAAATCTGCCCATAAAGCCCATTAAGATGCTGACAGGTGATACTAACCTGATTGCTGTCCTGCTCCATATTTTAACAGGAGCTATCAAGGCCTTAGGGGCTTCCCTGGCGGCACACTGCTAAAGAATCAGCCTGCCAATGCAAGAGACGCGGGCTCAGTCCCTGGGTTAGGAAGATCCCTGGAGGAGGAAATCTCCAAAATCCCCTAGAGAGGAAAGCCACTCCAGTATTCTTGCCTGGGAAATCTCATGGACAGAGGAGTCTGGTGGGCTACAGTCCATGGGGTCACAAAGAGTCAGACACAAATTATCACCTGAGTATGCATGCAAGCATCAAGGCCTCACCTTATGTAAATGAGGTAGGAGTTTCAAGCACTGTAGAAAAGCCAATAGGAAGATGCTTGGGGGAAACGGCCCTTAAATTAGTCTTTGTCCAATCACAGATCTCAGCCTACTACAGGGTTATAAGGTTAGAGTTATGACTAACTTTTTTATCAGGATGAACTTTTTGGCCAACCCAATATTTTTTTTAAATATTTAAGTTCTATGGAAAATTAGTTTTATGGAACATAAATAGAACCAACCAACAGAGTGTATGTGTATGTATATGCATATGCATTTGGAGAGAGAGAGAAAGCAAGCTGAGGGGCAAGGGAAGAGGAAGTCAGAGAGAGAGAGAGAGAGAGAAGAGGAGAGATTATTTTAAAGAATTGGCTCACAAGATTGTGGAGGCTTGGTAGGTTCAAAAGTTGCAGAACAGGCTAGCAGGCTGGAGACTCAGAGAAGAACTGATGTTGCAGTTTGAGTCCAAAGGCAGAATTTTCTCTTCCTCAGGGAAAGTCATTCTTCACTTAAGACTTTCAACTGATTAAATGAGGCTCACCCACATTGCAGGGAGCAATCTGCTTTACTCCAAGCAGATTTAAATGTTAAATGTCCACTGATTTAAATGTTAATGTCCTTCATAAAAACATCTTCACAAAAATACCAAAAATACTGTTTGACCAAATATCTGGACATGTGGCCTGGCCAAGTTAACAAGTAAAATCAACTATCACATGCACCTTAGTTTAGATTCACACAGATGAAGGAAAATAGTGGTTTTTGCCTAAACTACACAAGTTACTGTGGCTGTAAAGACCAGATTCTAAAAGACTGAGCCAGTGGTGTGATGGAGCCAGCTCCTATTGGCTCTTGATTGCTGACTGTGCCAGCAATCAAGTGATGTCAAGTCAATGACATCACTTTGGTAGCATGAAATCATCCATGGGCAAAAGACTCTATGAACTGGGAGGAGAGCAGGGAGGTGGGAAGCAGGGAGCCAGACAACTGACCTACCATCATGGCACTGGATGTGTCAGCTTTATAATATGTGTTAATGAGCCTATTATTTGGCATAACAGGAATGCTAACAAGTCCAAAAATGGGGTATTTATAATTCTAAAAATAAAAATTAAGCCCAAATACTTTCAAAACATCCATTGGCTTCTCTTAGTAACACTTTCAAACTGGCAGAACAAACAGTAACTAATACTGTCAGCTGATAGTGGCTCATTATGCTAACTGTGGTGATACTTTATGTGAATTGATCCATATGGAGAGAGCACATTTATTATTATTCAGTTTGCTTAAAAAACAATTGTTGCATTACTATAGGAACACAACTGGCAAAATCGAACCTATGGGGAAGTGTATAATGACCATACAATCAGTTTCTTCAACAGATATTCTGAGAGAGAGAGAGAGAAACCTAAAGATTAGAGCAGCACTTCCAAACTTTGTATCAGAATCACCTAGAAGGCAGCTTTCAGTGTCCCACCTTCAACGTTTCTGACTCAGTTCAGTTCGGTTCAGTTCAGTTGCTCAGTCATGTCCGACTCTCTGCGACCCCATGCACTGCAGCATGCCAGGCCTCCCTGTCCATCACCAACTCCCGGAGTCTACCCAAACCCATGTCCATAGAGTCAGTGATGCCATCCAACCATCTCATCCTCTATCATCCCCTTCTCCTCCTGCCCTCAATCCCTCCCAGCATCAGGGTCTTTTCCAATGAGTCAGCTCTTCACATCAGGTGGTCAAAGTATAGGAGTTTCAGCTTCAGCATCAGTCCTTCCAATGAAAATCCAGGACTGATCTCCTTTAGGATGGACTGGTTGGATCTCCTGGCAGTCCAAGGGACTCTCAAGAGTCCTCTCCAACACCACAGTTCAAAAGCATCCATTCTTTGGTGCTCAGCATTCTTCACAGTCCAACTCTCACATCCATACATGACTACTGGAAAAACCATAGCCTTGACTAGACAGACCTTTGTTGGAAAAGCAACGCTTTTTAATATGCTGTCTAGCTTGGTCATAACTTTCCTTCCAAGGAGTAAGCGTCTTTTAATTTCATGGCTGCAGTCACCATCTGCAGTGATTTTGGAGCCCAAAAAAACAAAGTCTGACACTGCTTCCACTGTTTCCCCATCTATTTCCCATGAAGTGATGGGACCAGATGCCATGATCTTAGTTTTCTGAATGTTGAGCTTTAAGCCAACTTTTTCACTCTCCTCTTTCACTTTCATCAAGAGGCTTTTTAGTTACTCTTCACTCTCTGCCATAAGGGTGGTGTCATCTGCATATCTGAGGTTATTGATATTTCTCTGGGCAATCTTGAGGCCAGCTTGTGCTTCTTCCAGCCCAGCGTTTCTCATGATGTACTCTGCTTATAAGTTAAATAAGCAGGGTGACAATATACAGCCTTGAAGTACTCCTTTTCCTATTTGGAACCAGTCTGTTGTTCCATGTCCAGTTCTAACTGTTTCTCAAGAGGCAGGTCAGGTGGTCTGGTATTCCCATCTCTTGAAGAATTTTCCGCAGTTTATTGTGATCCACACAGTCAAAGGCTTTGGCGTAGTCAATAAAGCAGAAATAGGTATTTTTCTGGAACTCTCTTGCTTTTTCGATGATCCAGTGGATGTTGGCAATTTGACCTCTGGTTCCTCTGCCTTTTCTAAAACCAGCTTGAACATCTGGAATTTCATGGTTCACATATTGCTGAAGCCTGGCTTGGAGAATTTTGACCATTACTTTACTAGCATGTGAGAAGAGTGCAATTGTGTGGTAGTTTGAGCATTCTTTGGGATTGCCTTTCTTAGGGATTGGAGTGAAAACTGAGCTTTTCCAGTCCTGTGGCCACTGCTGAGTTTTCCAAATTTGCTGGCATATTACGTGCAGCACTTTCACAGCATCATCTTTCAGGATTTGAAATAGCCCAACTGGAATTCCATCACCTCTACTAGCTTCGTTCGTAGTGATGCTTCCTAAGGCCCACTTGACTTCACATTCCAGGATGTCTGGCTCTAGGTGAGTGATCACACCATCGTGATTATCTGAGTCATGAAGATCTTTTTTGTACAGTTCTTCTGTGTATTCTTGCCACCTCTTCTTAATATCTTCTGCTTCTGTTAGATCCATATCATTTCTGCCCTTTACTGAGCCCATCTTTGCATGAAATTTTCCCTTGGTATCTCTAATTTTCTTGAGATCTCTAGTCTTTCCCATTCTGTTGTTTTCCTCTATTTCTTTACATTGATCACTGAGGAAGACTTTCTTATCTCTCCTTGCTATTCTTTGAAATTCTGCATTCAGATGGGAATATCTTTCCTTTTCTCCTTTGCTTTTCACTTCCCTTCATTTCTTTTCTTTCTTTCTTTTTTTTTTTTCATTTATTTTTATTAGTTGGAGGCTAATTACAACTTCCCTTCTTTTCACAGCTATTTGTAAGGCCTCCTCAGACGGCCATTTTGCTTTTTTCCATTTTTTTTCCTTGGGGATGGTCTTGATCCCTGTCTCCTGTACAATGTCATGAACCTCCACCCATAGTTCATCAGTCCCTCTGTCTATCAGATCTAGTCCCTTAAATCTATTTCTCACTTCCACTGTATAGTCATAAGGGATTTGATTTAGGTCATACCTGAATGGTCTAGTGGTTTTACTACTGACAATTTGCTAACATTAATCAATTGTTCTCTTCTTTAGGCATGATAATTATATTCTGATTGTGCTTTTATTAAAAAGTACTTACATTTTAGATATATACTAAAGCACTAGAGTTGAATTGATATGATGTGTGGGATTTACTGCAGAACAATCTACAGAGTGGTAGCTAATGCCAGAGAAACTGCATTTCTAAGAAGATCCTACCTGGTACTAATGATGCTTGTCTGGGATCCACACTTTGGGAACCACTGGATTAGTGACTTAGGAGACCAATTTACAGATTACAATATATGGACCTTACATGCATGCATGCTCGGTCACTTCAGTTATCTGACTCATTGCAACCCAATGGACAGGCTCCTCTGTCCATGGGATTCTCCAGGCAAGAATAGTGGAGTGGTTGCCATGCCCTCCTCCAGGGGATCCTCCGGACCCAGGGATCAAACCTGTGTCTCTTATGTCTCCTGTATTGGCAGTTGGGTTCTTTACCACTAGCACCACCTTATTTGGACCCTAAACAAGCTGTGGAAAAGTTTAGATAATTCGAAAAATATGACTACTATTTGCTAACATTAATCAATTATTCTCTTCTTTAGGCATGATAATTATATTCTGATTGTGCTTTTATTAAAAAGTTCTTACATTTTAGAGATATATACTAAAGCACTTGAGTTGAACTGATATGATCTGTGGGATTTACTGCAGAACAATCTACAGAGTGGTAGTGAGTAGCAGGAACACTGGAGAAAAAAACAAAATTGGCCAGAGTGAATAACTGTTGATTATGGGTGATGGGTAATTGTTATTGCATGTTTTTCTCTCTGCTTTTGTGTATTCCATTGTAAAAAGAAAGAAGTGGACATGAATCCTTTTCAAAGTCCCTTTCACTTCTCCAGACATGTCATCTTTATTTTTTAATTACTTTTCATCATAAAAAGGGCTTCCCAGGTGGCTCTAGTGGTAAAGATCCTGCTTACCAAAGCAGGAGACATAAGAGGCAAGGGTTTGATCCCTGGGTCGGGAAGATCCCCTGGAGGAGGGCATGGCAACCCACTCCAGTATTCTTGCCTGGAGAATCCCATGGACAGAGGAGCCTGGTGGGCTACGGTCCAAAGGGTCGCAAAGAGTCGGACACGACTGAAACAACTGAGCGCACACACATTATAAAAACCAAGGCAGAGATGTCATTCATAAAAAGGGCAAAACTTAGAAAAGCAAACAACCCAATCAAAAAGTGGGAAAAGGGCCTGAAGAGACATTTCTCCAAAGAAGACATACAGATGGCTAACAAGCACCTGAAAAGATGCTAAACATCACTTGCTATTAAAGAAATGCAAATCAAAACTACAATGAGATACCGCCTCACATCAGTCAGAATGGCCATCATCAAAAAGTCTACAAGCAATAAATGTGGAAGAGGGTGTGGAGAAAAGGGAACACTCTTGCATTGCTGGTGGAAATATAAACTGATACAGCCACTATGGAAGATGGTATGGAAATTCCTTAAAAAGCTAGGAACAAAACAACCATGTGACCCAGCAATCCCAGTCCTAGGCATATACCCCGAGGAAACCAAAATTGAAAAAGACACATGTATCCCAGTGTTCATTGCAGCACTATTTACAATAGCTGGAACATGGAAGCAACCTAGATGTCCATCGACAGATGAATGGATAAAGAAACTGCGGTACATCTACACAATGGAATATTGCTCCACCATGAAAAGGAACACATTTGAGTCAGCTCTAATGAGGTGGATGAACTATTATACAGAGTGAAGTAAGTCAGAAAGAGAAATATAAATACCATATACTGACTCATGTATATGGAATCTAAAAAGATGGCACTGATGGATTCATTTTCAGGGCAGCAATGGAGAAACAGACATAGAGAACAGACCTATGGACATGCGGGGAGGAGAGGCAGGAGAAGGGGAGAGAATAACATGGAAATTTACATCACCATATGTAAAGTAGATAGCCCATGAGAATTTTCTGTATGACTCAGGGAATTCAAACTGGGGCTCTGTGACCGGCTGAGGGTGGGGTGGGGAGGGAGAAGGGAGGGAGGTTCAGGAGGGAGGGGACATGGGTGGACCTATGGCTGACACTTGCTGATGTATGACAGAAAACCACAAAACTCTGTAAAGCAATTATCCTTCAATTAAAAAATTAAAAAGCAAAAGAGCAAAACTTTCCTTCGTTATTTTTTAATCAGAAAAAGCAATAAATGCAAACACCTCCTGTTATAACTCAGAGTCAAGGATGATAAATGATTACAGCACTTCCATCTGTCAGGATGCACATGGGGCATCCTCTGCCCGGTGTAGACTCTACCCTCTCTACTCCTCACTTCTCCCCTTTTCACAGCAAACCTGCCCTACTTACTCCATGATGACACCCAGGAGCCGCACTGAGCCAGGAGGCTGCTTCCCAACAATTTGCCAAGACTGGGAGTGAGAGGGACCCAAAGACTGATGCTCCTTCCTGCTGTGACATCACAGCTGGGATCTGACTAGGTACAATACCCACAAATTTTATTGCAAATAGAAAAAAAAAAAGGAACAGAAAGACATGGTAAGAAGAAATTTGATTTAAATAGACCAGGGTTTTTCTTTGTATGAGTGTGTTTCCTTCTTCCCCAGAGGTAAGCACTGACCACAGCATTTTAGAACTGGAAGAAACTCTTAGAATATCTACAGTCCATACTCTTCATTTCATAAAGGAAGAAATTGATACCCAGAGAAGGCAAATGATTTGGCTAGCATGAAAAAACTAGTTACTGGCAGAACCTTTCCTGCATTTTCAAAGCTTTTTGGTTAAATGAAAAGAAAAATAGGAAGGAGAAAATGAAGAGTAAACTCCTGGAGTACTTGTATTCCAGCACTTGTCCATGAATTGAATTTTTAAAATGAAATTCTAGGTACCTGTTAATTTTTTGTTCTACAATTGGGAATAGAGTTGAGAGTATAGTCTATCAATGAACTCAGTTGAAAGCATTTGCAGGACTCCCCTGGGGGTCCAGTGGCTAAGACTCCACACTCCCAATGCAGGGGGCCTGGGTTCAATCCCTGGCTGGAGAACTGATCCCAAATGCTATAACTAAAGATCCCCTGTGCTGCAACTAAGACCTGGTGCAGCCAAATAAATAAATACTTTTTTTAAAAAAAAGAAAGAAAACACTTGGTAATTTAAGAGTTAAAGAGGGAACCAGACACTCCTGGATTGCTGTTGCTCCTGGGATACAGTGCTGAAAATAACAGCACCTGTAATACTTTTCAGCCAGTAAAAACAATTACTAACAGTTTGGAGCACTCTGCACATTTTGGAGCCTCTAAATGTGTATTGCTGCCTGCCACAATGTTCCCACAACTCAGCAAGGTAAATTCTACTGTCCTCACTGGGTAGATGTGGAAACAGAGGTTCAGAAAAGTTAATATGGTACCCAGGTTTAGTATTGAGAAGGGGTCTAAGCTGTCATTCCCTACTCTTAATAACAGTGCTTTTCCTAAGACCACTAGGCTGTACCTACAGGTTGTATCTGACAAAGGAGCCCCAAGCTGTGAGTGTAGGTCATGGGGGAATTGGAGATAAAAGTGTAGCCCAAGCTGAGTTTTCCAAGCCATGGAGCTGACTCTGTCTGAAAGAGGCAAACTTAAAAAAAAAAAAAAATTATTTATTTGGCTGAGCCAGGTCTTAGTTGTGGCATTCAGACATGGTTTTTAAATCCACTGAAAGGCACTTCTTAAGTGGCACAAGAACCTCTCCAATCAATTTCCATGCCTTGGGTATCCTTATGGGAGCCTATGTTTCTGTAATTTTGCCCTTGTGTCTGAATCACTAGTTGCCTCATAGACACACAACTGCCACTGCAAATTTGTCCAAAGAGGCTGCTATATAAATATTTCATGATGGGAAGTGATGCCTGGGCTTGGGTGGACATAGAAATGCACTGCTGTGGGCACAAGTAACTTTAGGGGGTGATGACGGTGTTCTAAAACTGGATTGATGTGATGGGTGCACAGCTGGATACATTTGCTAAAAATGATCAGACTGTTCATTTACAGTGAGTGAATTACACCTATGTAAAGTTATGGAGAAGGAAATGGCTACCCTCTCCAGTATTCTTGACTGGAGAATCCCATGGACAGAGGAGTCTGGCAGGCTACAGTTCATGAGGTCAAAAAGAGTCAGACAGGACTGAGCAACTAACTCTAAACAGCCACTCTGCAAAGATAGAACATGTCCAGGAATGAATAAAGTCATGATGCAATCAGATGATTATATGAGATCTAGAGACTTCCAGATGAGGGCCGCCTCCTGGGGCTGGGGAGACCTGTGGAGCCACACAAAGCCCAGCTGCTCAGAAGGGCCCCAGCCTCTGTTTTATGCTATGATTGCCATCCGTCTTGAACTTCTTAATTATTTCACCTTTTAACTTGTGTTCTGTTAGCGAAGGCCACAGGATATTGGAGCAGAGGGGAGGACGTGCAGTATGTGTGCCCAGAGTCCCCTGCCGCCCCCTTCACACACAGCAAAAAGACTCCTGATGTCCCATAAGCAGAGAGTCCTGGTGACCCACAATGCATGGGGTTTCTGCAAGGCTCAGAAGAACCAGGAGGTAAGCGGCTTCCTTCTACAACTAAGTAGGTAGAGGGAGGGGAATGACAGCCCCCGAGATACCACTCTTTTTATTTAAAATGGAACTCGCTTCCAACACAGAAAGATGGCAAAGGAGTTCTAAGAAGTAGGAACAACCAAGAAAACCTATCCCATCCCCTCGGACTTGCATAACTTCCGTGTATCAGCTAACTACTTCCACTGAAGATGACGACGTGGAAGAAAGGGAGAGACAGGACTCTCTCTGGGTCCCTTTCCTTTCCATCCTTTCTTACTCATCAGTAAGGTGAAGATGGAGGGTGTTAATCGGAGGTACTCATATCAAGAAGTGAAATGAAAACAGCTGAGTTCGGTTTGTGCACTGTACCCACCATTCTAAGAATGAAAGACATATGCATGTGACCCGTATGTTCTAATTGCATATCGTGATTTCACAGAAGTTAAACGCTCTCACATTTGTATTTAAAAATTGCATAATGTAGAGACAAATGATAAAATACACATTAATAATTTAAAATTCTGATTTCACTTAGAATGATATTAAATAGCAAATTTAAAAGCAAATTTTAAACCTCTGGGACTTCCCTGGTGGCCCAGTGGTTCAGACTCCTCCACCCTTCCTCTACAAGGGGCACAGGTTCAACCTCTAGCCAGAGAACTAAGATCCCATAAGCCACGCGGTGCAATAACAACAAGCATGATATAACAACAACAACAAAACCCACCAAGGCAACTTGAGAACACTTGGAAGAAAGGAAAAGTGTCATGTTACATACCTTTCATAGCTCCTGCCTTTTGAACAAGGGGTCCTACATTTTCATTTTACACTGGGCCTCACTGTGAACCCAGCCCTGTTAAAGACAATTGCTCAACCTCCCATTTCACGTCTGACAAAACTGAGGCTGGAAGACACTGTGCCCAAGATCAGTTAGAAACAGATCAGGTTCTACAGCTCAGGTCCGACTCTGGGCCAGTGCTCTCCCTGTCATTCTTGTGGCTGGAAAAAAAAAATCCCAAAACAACCAAATTAGCTTAAAACAAGGGATTCCTATGTGCTGTACTCAGTCACTTCAGTTGTGTCTGACTCTGTGACCTCTGCGACCCCATGGACTCCTCTGTCCTACCAGGGGCTCCCGCCAGGCTCCTCTCTCCATGGGATTCTCCAGGCAAGAATACTGGAGTGGGTTGCCATTTCCTTCTCCAGGGGATCTTCCCGACCCAGGTACTGAACTCGACCCAGTTAGACACATTTGCTTCAGATGGTTCTCAAAGGGTTTGCAGATGGCATCGTGGCATTTTGTTTAGAGCAAGTAAGCATATTTCTGAGCCTCGAATTTCCCCTAACTAGAGAGCTTAAATAGTATATAAATACAGCATTTAGAGTGATCGTGGGAAACCATTAAGGCTAAATATCCAGTTGTAAAGCCAGTTGGTTTCCAGTTAAGTTTGGAAGACAAAAATACATATGCTGTATTTAAATGTGGACAGGGGAGGGCCTCAGCCCTGTTCCCTTGAGTATTATATGGTCACTGCCCATAGTGGACACTGAGGTCAGATGACCACACTGGACAACAAGGGACAGAAGATTTACTCCTCCTCTGATGTGAGCGATAGTCTTGGTAGTCAGAGACAGAGATGTAAATACAACCTGCCCTCTACTTTTTGAATTCACAAGCAGTAATTATCAGAAGCAAACTCTTTACCACCTTCAGAGAAATGTGCAGATTTCTTGTGTATTTAGGATCATAAGATGTGGTTTACAAAAATAATCAGAACAAAAACCTAGATAAATCTAGTCTGAGTTTTAAAGATTCTTCTTGGTTAAATGTGTTGCTGATTAAATCTCCCTGTAGCCCTACATGCTTCAAGTCCCATCCCGTATGCTGCATTCATTCCCCACATTCCAGTTTCCCTTCCTCTTCGCCCTGTACCCCATGTGGTGTCACAGACTGACTATCAGCTCCTACAAAGTGGCCAGTAAAGACTAAATTCCAGTCAGGGACTGGGAGAGGGGAGTGGCAATCCTGAAAACTTTTATTGAGCACTTACTGTTTGCTGAGCACTGCACCAAGAGCTCTATGTTCATTATCTCACGGAATCCTCACAACAGTTCTGAAAGGTGTGTGTGGGTTCAGTTGTGTCTGACTCTTTGCAACCCCAGGGACTGTAACCCACCAGGCTCCTCTGTCCATGGGATTTTTCAGACAAGAATACTGGAGTGGGTTGCCATTTCCTACTCCAGGGAATCTTCCTGACCCAGAAATCAAACCTGAGTCTCCTGTGTCTCCTGCATTAGCAGGCAGATTCTTTACCACTGTGCCCCCTGGGAAGCCCCACAGCAGTTCCACAAGGTAGGAAAGATGAGGAATCAAAGTCACAGACATAAGGAACACAAAGAGGCCCCCTAGGTCACACCAAATCTGGAATTCAACCAGATATCGGTTATCTAACAGTCAACAGTTAACACACCACTGACCAGGGGATTTTTGCAGAAACTAATGCCTGTGGCGTTCACTTCTCCAGTCAATAATGTGTTATGATATTCAGATGTCTGTGCATTTATTTTTCCTTTTACCTCCACCTTATATCTTTTTATTCCTTTCCTCTGCTCACCATTATAGCATCCTAACAGTGAGACATTGTTCACCCAGGTGGTTGAATGTGAACAGTGAGGTACCAAAACCACTTCACCCAAAGCCATCATAGGCAGAGTCTTTGGGGGAGTTAGCAAAATGCACCTTCCCCCTGAGCTGACACAGGCTGGATTCACTCTAACTCTCTGTACCACCCTTAATCAAGGCACAACCTCTGCAGTATACACAGAGACCCTGAACTTAGCCCAGTCATTTTGAATAAAGGTCATTTGAATGTCCAGTCATTTTGAATGACAGCGATATGATTACACTCCATGTAATTACACACAGGGAGAATAAGCCTGAACTTAAAAGCAAATATAAGGTTATTTAACAAATTAGTAGGTTTCTTTCTGCAGTCCTTTCTCTGAGCTCCAACTCCTAGGAGATTGTCTGAATAAAGACTAGAGAGTTGGGTGCTGTTGAATAGACTCATTAAACTCAATAACACTTAATCGGCAGACATGCAGGGGAAAGCTCTATGTGTCTTGTACATTAAAGATCCCGAGAGAGAGCAGAACGCAACCATTAGGGAAATAAACCCAATCAATAACAGTTCGCCTGCACACAATCCAAGTCAGTGGGTAACGGTAAGAACAGGTCTGCTTTCAAAACAATGACCTGCTTCTGACCCTAATGATACTTTCCTCATCCAACCAAGAGCTATACAGCATTCAAATTTCTGAGTCTCCATGAAGCCATTAATGTAGGAAACAAAACCAAAAAAAACTGAGTCATTTCCTTTTATTGTAGGATAAGACTTCGTTACTGTGGAAGTCTGGAAGTCTCCAGAATTTACAGTATGGAATCAAATCTTTCTTCTCACTGATAGCAAAAAGAAAGAGAGAAGGGAGGGAGGGAGCGAGGAAAAAAGAAAGGAAGGAAGGAAGGAATCAGTCTTTGGGGATGGCTCAAAATTTTTCTGGTAGTCATGTATGAATGTGAGAGTTGGACCATAAAGAAGGCTGAGCACCAAAGAATTGATGCTTTTGAACTGTGGTGCTGGAGAAGACTCTTGAGAGCCCCTTGGACTGCAGGGAGATCCAACCAGTCCATCCTAAAGGAAATCAGTCCTGAATATTCACTGGAAGGACTGATGCTGATGCTGACGTGCCAATACTTTGGCCACCTGATGTGAAGAGTCGACTCACAGGAAAAGACCCTGATGCCGGGAAAGATTGAGGGCTGGAGTAGAAGGGGATGACAGAGGATGAGATGGTTGATGGCATCATCAACTCAATGGACATGAGTTTGAGTGAACTCCAGGAGATAGTGAAGGACAAGGAAGCCTGGCGTGTTGCAGTCCATAGCATTTCGAGGAGTCAGACACAACTGAGCGACTGAAGAAGAACAACAACAACAACAAAATTCTAACATTTCCAAAAAAAAAATTTCTAACATTTCCAAGTGTGTACAGTACACACTCTCACTGCAAGGGCAGATGGTCAAGACTCATATATTAAATTATATTCCAGTCTTGATTTTTCAAGGAAGATTAGGTTAAACTGTCTTTTCACACTGTCAAAATCTGAGTGTAAAACCAGTGCTTCAAATCCACTGCAGACTTTTGGAAGATTCCTATGAGAATTATCCCTATGAAACCAGCCCTGTGATGCTGAGTTCTAGGGACTGGCCTAATAACAACAGCTGCCATTTTGGATGACATAGACTTGAACTGTGTGAGTCTTAAATCAGAAAAGACCCCCATGAACCATCACAGTCTTGCTACTCTTCAATAACTGGATAATAGAGGTACAATTTAGTTTGAAGTGTGTGTGGGGAGAATTTCCAGTGGGAATCCAAGCCCCAGAGAATGCAAAGTCAACCCTGCTACCCACAGGAAGTACATCGGTGGGAGCAAAGCCTCTGAAGTAGCAAGTTTCTTTCAGGAGATACTGTGCTAAGATTAAAGGGGAAAAAAAAAGTTTGTAAGAAAAGGAAGCAAATGTCAAACAGGTAGCAGATTTATTTTCAGAATTATGTAAAGCACAAAAATGAAAGGACTTCCACTGTGCAGCGTTGTCATGGTTACCTGATCTCTTATCAAAAAGGAGAATCAGACAGAGAAGGGAAACCTAGAAGAGGCAGTAACCAGAGAGGCCTGCCTCCACCCACCCCCAACAAGCGCTTTTCATCCAATTGAGGTTGTTTATGAGGGTATAAAACAGAGGATGACATTTTGCTGCTCCAGATAATTTTTAAAGGATCTTGTTTTGCAATGCAGAATAAGGACTTCATCCTGCTATGCTTTCTAAAACGTGAAAACACGATGGTTAAAACATCATTGTTTGCAGGGATCTCTAAATGAACAGGGGGGAGAACATCTACTTTAAAATCTCCCCTCCGTTCACTAAACAACAAAAAAAATAATCTTTTCCCAAACTGCAAACATAGACTGTAGCCTGAATTGTTTTCTTAAGAGAGCTGCCTGTTTCACCTCCAAAATATTTTAGAGGATTTTATTTGGAGGCTACTAGTTTTAAAAAGGAACTGCCACATTGTTTCTAGAGATTAAAAAGAAAGCCTCCTTGGTTTCTGCTTTATAGTTAGCATAGGGTGCTAACAGCATAAATAGCCGAGAATGGAGAAACTATTTACCACCTCTCTTCTTCTCCACCAGCTCTACCTGCCCCTACAAATGGCTCACCCTCATAAACCTTTATCCGAGAGAAGCAGAGACTTCAGATTGCTTTCCAAATCACAATCCAGTCCTCAACCATCTAACAACAGCTTGCAAAGTGCCCTTACCTCCCGTGACAGGTAGTTGGAATCTGCATAAGGTCCCTAGCATGAAAAGACTGGGCTGGGGAGAAGCAAGGGCAATTTGACCCATGTTAATTTCACCTACTTGGAGAAGGGACGGGAGCAGTGGGGAGCAGTAAAAGTCACTGTTTCTTTAACAGTTTGGTCTTTGAATTACTCCACTTCTCATTTCCCCCAGTAGAAAAGCACTAAGCCCAACCAGGTAAACCTTGCAAAGAGGACTACTAACACTTGGACTCACAGTCACTTTGACTCCTCCAAGAAGGGAATGAGAATCAACATTCACTGAGATCCTACTATGGGCTATGTGTTTCTAAGTGCTTCGAATGTAGTGTTAAGTGAGACAGGAAGCATTCCTGTGAAATAAGTAGTGCTCGCATTTCAGTATGAGGACACTCCAGCTCAGAGAAAAAAGTAACCTGCTCTAAGTCACAGAGAACCTACTTGTCAATCACTTCTTGCACCACCCAGCACCAGTGAGAACAGAGCACTAAGTGGTCTCACCCAGCTTAGTTCTCCTCCCAATAAAGTGTTTTGGAAATTTGTAGAATTTATCTTCCAGTTTAGCCATGTACATGTTGACATACATATCAGGTTATATTCTTTATATTTCTCTTTCATATGACAGTTGGTATTTCACATTTTTTTTTAATCTGTATAGTTAGATTGCCTTACCTGTGAATTTCATTTCAGAATAGGAAAGGGACATCTCAAAATGTGTGGTTCTTTAAAGGAAGGTTCTGAGTCTAAGGAACCCAAGAACCACTGGACTAACTAGTTACTCCCAAGTTCATGGAGAGTTGACTCCAAATTTCCTTTAAAAGTTGGGACATGAAAGTATTTTTCAAGTCTCAACTGAGAGTCTTTGTTACTGACATACTGACATACTTTTAAGAAAGTGCAAACTTTCTTAAAATAAACTAAACATTTCTAAACAGTTAGAGACAGGGGAGAGGAAAGTAAAATCTAAATTCATTTGAAAGGATAAGTTTCCTTTTCACTGGAAAGTCCATTTCTGTGATATATTGTCCTTCACATCTCAAATGCTCATTTAGGGTCAGAAATCAAGCCTAAAGCCCTGCCCTGTAGGGGTGAGAGGGTAGACTGCTTAGAGAAGCAATAGCTGCAATGTGGGTGCTATACACAAAGCTGGAAACAGGAGATAATTAAGGCTTCATTTAGCCCTGGGAAAAGGAGACAAGAGGTAGCTTCTCATTTTGTTGTTGTTTCTAAGTCTTATGTGGCCAGAGCCATGAGAAGTGGATTCCCTATTTTACTTGTCTGTAGAATCCTAACATATTCACTGGGGCATTTCTCCAGGGAAACCTGGACTTTGGGCTACTTTAAAGTATTAATAGTAAGCATGTCCAACTAATTTACCTATTTGGTTTTCTGTCTGATGCAGACAGAAACTGCCCTCCTTCCAACTCTTAGAAAGAAGAGTGAAGAGAACACTGGGAATAATAAATTCTCCTCCATTCTTCTTTTGTTATTTTGGGATCAATGCCTTTCAACAAGTCCCTCATTCAACACGTATACAATATAAGAAGAAACCACAGGATTTCTCTAGAACCAAACTGACTTTTCCAAGTTTATTTCTTTTGATAAGAAACCATGTTTTAATGGGGGGAGGGCGCTTAGTGCTAGGAAGCTGAAGTTTCAAATTTTATTCAGGCTGTATTTGTACAAGAAACAATATTGTTTTTCCTTTATATAATACTGAAAGATTAAATTTCACATTTCAAATCCTGCAGAGAACCCAAGGTCCAAATCCAACATTGAATGTGTGTGTTTGACCCCATATCGTCTTGAGATTAATAATATGGCTTACATATGAGTATGAAGTGACCAAAACCAGTAACTCAGAGCCACCCACCGCCAGTGGGAACAACCTGTGGGACTTACAGCTACATGGTATAGAATGAACTCCAGTATCTTGACCACATCTAACTAGGAAAGAATATTAGAAATAAAACATGGGCCACCGTAAGAAAGCAAATGAGGTTAATCTTTAATATGCCTCCATTTTATACAATTAGGGACTTAAGACTATTGTTCTGTGTCCTATTCTTACAGAATAGAATCTCAGTATTTAAAACTGAAATATACAACCTTTATAACCCTTTATATGTAGGAGTTTTAAAAATGAACTTCTCATTTTCCATAAAAGAGGCAGCACAGAGTAATAAATTGTGGGTTATGTGAAAACTCTGATCTGGTATGTTTTTAAGGGACTTGACTATGATGGTCACACTGTACTGTCAATAGAACAATCTTTTTAGGTCTACCATGCAGGCTTTGCATAGCAAGTAGCAACCACAGGGTGTTCCTGTGATATTACCAGAATTCAAAGAAAGGATGTGTAGCCTGAGTTGTCTAATTGATCCTTTTGAAGGTACCTCTTCCAAGAATTTTCTTCTCTGAAACTGAGAGACCTAAAGGTCAAAATCTATTTGGCATCAAAACTACTAGAGTGGACCCCAAACCAAGTTCATTGAAAAGTCCTTTAATATAGGTCCTTATGGTGCATCACCAAAACACACTGAAAATTTTAGAACTTTGATATTGCATCATTTCAGTTCTTTCCAACCTCAACTAGGATACCTGCATACCTGTTGCTTTATTTTACCACCATGATGTCTCACATTCATCTCATCCCTATTTGCTACTCCTTTGTTGTTGTTTAGTCGCTAAGTTGTGTTTGACTCTTTTGCAGTCTCATGGACTGTACCCACCAGGTTCTTCTGTCCATGGGATTTCCCAGGCAACAATACTGGATTGGATTGCCATTTCCTTCTCTAGGGGATCTTCCGGACCCAGGGATCGAAGCTGTGTCTCCTGAATTGGCAGGTAGATTCTTTACCACTGAGCCACCAGTGAAGTGAGTGACGCCGCTCAGTCATGTCCGACTCTTTGTGACCCCATGGACTGTAGCCCACCAGGCTCCTCTGTCCATGGAATTTTTCAGGCAAGGATACTGGAGTGGGTTGCCATTTCCTTCTCCAGGGGATCTAACTGAGCCACCAGGGAAGCCCATTTGTTACTATGTTCAAACAAACAGAAGTATGAAAAGGTCAAAATGATCTATCTTCGGTAGCAATACAAGTCATTCACAGCAGAAACCTGCTAAGTACATGGTAATCTGCTGATGAAGTAAGGGTTAAAATCCTTTGAACTTTATGAATTCACCTCATCCACGGAAGACCATGCTTGTCATTGGTTTCCTGAAAATACTCCCTCTTTATTTTCTAGTTGCAAAAGCTATGCAGTCTCAAGAATATGAAGGATGAGTGCAAAGTAATGAAACCAATGTCGTAAGGGGCTTATACATGTTTAGCTCTTATGGAGGGTTCATGGTTATACTTAGATAAAACTTAGAATAAAATTAATCTGATAAAGAAAATCAAGCACAGACAAGCTTCCTCAGTTTCCTGCTTACTCCTTTAGGCATGCAGTCTTCTTCGTGGTTGTCTCTCCTTCCATCTTTGCTATCCCCTACCCCTACAGTTGTCCTTGAGCAGTTATATAATTGCTCACTTCCCTTAGGGTTAAGTGTTAAAGACCTGAGGTCAAAGAAAATCTGTGATTTGGGGCTTGTGATTGTTGGTGGGGATTATCAGCAGGACTTTCATGTTGAAGGGGAAGAAAGGGACACTCAGAGAAGAAAAAGAGATTAGCAACATTAGCTCTGATTCCTCAGGATATGATGAGTCTTGGGTCCAAAGCTGGAAAGGATACAATGGGACCAGTGCTTAGAATGTCTAGAGTGCAGCCTCACAACTGGGCAAGCCAACACTACTACTAATAATAATAATGGTAATAAAAAGAAGACTTGTTTTATGCTTCAGGATGACAGGTCTTCAAGAATAAAGCTGGTTTACCTCAGGTGTAAGACAATGTCAAGGTCAAGAAGGCTTCTGTGCTTTGTGAGTAAATCTTCACCAATCTTCTTAATAGCACGTGCAATTCCTTTAACAGAGGGACAAAGTTTTTGTCCCACCACAATTAGAGATAAAAGCCTTAAAAAATAGAAATGCATAGGAAAGGTGACATACTGGTATTGATCTGCTTCAGTCGACGTGCAAATGATGGTATCAGGAGTTTTCTTGATTCCCTACTCTGCCCTGTCTCTTTAGATAAAAATGTAGTGTTTTTTTTTACATCTGTCTTTCCACGTGCTCCCTTCTGAGCCTTCATCTATTAATAATCCCTCTGTCCTCCAGTGGGATCGCTCTCATTCGTTCAATATCTTAAGTGCCAAGCAAGGGCCTAGGTGCTGGATCAATCACAGGGGATAAAATAGAAGTCCTTTCCCTGAGGAAAAGACAAAGCAGAGGATAGAAAGTCATGTATCCAGGAAAGAATGCTGCAACTTCGAATAGAGGGGTTGGTGTCACCCTAAGAAGGTGATGCTTAAAACCCTGCAGGAGGCAAGGGAGTGAACATTTCAGGCAGAAGAAGTAGTAAGTACAAAGGCCTTGGAGTAAAACAAATGTGCGCTCAAGGTATGTGAAGGAGCCAATGAAAGGAAATCATGGCAAAACTGGCTTTTCTTTTGAGTGATCTGGGAAGCCACGGGAGGTTTTGGCCAGAGGAGTAATGTGATCTGAATTGCACTTTTATTTTTTTAATGTATTTATGTATTTATTGGCTGTCTTGGGTCTTAGTTGCAGCACATGGGCTCTTCATTACAGCGCTCAGGATTCTCTCTAGTTGTGGTTTGGGCTCCCGAGCTCAGGCTCAGTGGTTGCAACATGTGGCCTTAATTGCATGTGGGATCTTAGATCCCTGTCCAGGGATTGAACCCATGTCCCCTGCATTGGAAGGTGGATTCTTGACCACTGGACCATGAGGGAAGTCCCTGAATTACACTTTAATAGGAACATCCCGGCTGCTGTGCTGAGACTAGATTGACAAACACAAGGGTAGAGGGAGGGAACCCAGCTAGGAGGCTGAGGCAGCAAATCCAGGTGAAAGATGATGGTGGTCTGGAAAGACCCTAGTCACTAGGGTGTTAGCAGTGGAGGTGGTAGGAAGTGATCAGATGCTGGCTATATTTTGAATGGACGCCAACAGTACTTACTAATTAATAGACGCAGGGCATGAGAATAAGTCGTGTCCAACTCTGCGACCCCATGGACTGTAGCCTACCAGGATCCTCTGTCCATGGGATTTTCCAGGCAAGAGTACTGGAGTGGGTTGCCATTTCCTTCTCCAATGAGAATAAGAGAAGAGTCAAAGAGAACCTTGAAACGTTGGGCTTTGACAGTTTCAAGGATGGAGTTGTTATCTGCTGGGATGAGTAAGATCTTGGAAGGATCAGGTATGGGGTGGTCTCTCAGGAGCTCTGTTTTGAATGCTCATTAGACATCCAAGTGGAGAAGTTGAACATGAAGTTGGAGCCCTGGGGAGAAGTCCAGACTAGTATTTAAGTCAGGAGATTAGGGTGAAATCACCATAGAAGTGGGTGTAGACCAAAAAAGACAAGAGGACCAAGGACTGGAGCTCAAGTGAACAGAGTATGTCAGGATAAGGGTGATCACACCTGTCAAATGCTGCAAATACGCCAGCAGGAAATGAGGACTCTTCACTGACTGTTGAATTTAGCCACCTGATGTCTTCAATAACCTTGACGGGGAACTTTTTTTTTTTTTTTTGACGGGGAACTTTTAACAGAAAGGTGGAGGAGGGCACACCCCCCGACCCCACCAGCACTCACTAGAGTTAATGGAGGAAAGAATGGGAGATGAGGAGTTAGAGACAATGAATACAGTAAACCTGTTTCAAGGTGTTGTGTTGAGAAGGAAAAGAGAAACCAGGCAATGGCTTGAAAGGGGAACATGAATTCCAAAGATTTTGTTTTTAAGATGAAAGAAATCTTAGTGGGTTTGTATGTGGCTGGGAAAGATCCAGGAAAAAGGGAAAAAAAACTTGTGAAAAAATGAAAAGTGGAAGTGTTCTTCATTCAGTCATGTATGACTCTTTGCAACCCCATGGACTGTAGCCCACAGGGCTTCTCTGTCCATGGGATTCTCCAGGCAAGAATACTGGAGTGGGTTGCCATTCCCTTCTCCAGGAGATCTTCCTGACCCAGGGATCAAGCCCAGGTCCCCTGCATTGCAGGCAGATCCGTTATCGTCTGAGCCACCAGGGAAGCATCAATCCGTGGGGTTGCAGAGTCCGATACAGCTGAGTGACTAACACTTTCACTTTTCTTTTTTTCACAGGTTTTTTTCTTTTCCTGGATCTTTCCCAGCCACATACAAACCCACGGAGATTTCTCTCATCTTAAAAACAAAATCTTTAGAATTCATGTTCCCCTTTCAAGCCATTGCCTGGTTTTCTCTTTTCCTTCTCAACACAACACCTCGAAAGAGGTTTACTGTGAGATAACAGAAAAAGAACATTACTGGAGCAATGTCCTTGAGTACAGGAGCAATGGGACTGAGTAGAAATAAACGGGTTGGCCGGAGCTGAGTCTGGATAACTCATGCTTCCCATGACCCATGCCCATGCTTTCCACTGGCCCCTTCCCCTCAGCCTCCTTGAGCACCTTTTGGCTTCCCCATCGCAAATCAAAGCAAACTGCAATTGCATCTAGTTATGCCCTTTATCTCTCCTTTCTTCCCTTAATAGTCTAGTGTCTTTAAAATATTGTCTACACTTGGTCTGCTCAATTAGCTCCCTCTCCCGTGCCATCTTGAGATGACCTAGCTCTGCCCACCAATGGCTCCTAAATTGCCTATCAATGAACTATTTTCCATTTTTTTCATACCAAACCCCTCTTTCTACTGACCTTTTCCCTTTTAGGAACCCTCCACTCTTTACTATCTGATATACCTCTAGCCTCTTGGCCCTCTCCCCAGACCCCTATTCCTCTGCCAGATACTTCAAATGTTAGGGTTCTGTTGGATTTTCTCAGCCCTCTTCTCATTTGACAAAGGAACATCACTGATTCAAACCCAGCAGAGACACCAGAATTTCTCTACAGTGAGAAGTAGGAGATTTGCCTTGAAACTGAGTTTACAGAGGAGTCTAAATACCTTTATTGGCATACCTCTCTTTATTTGGGACAGCTTATTGGGTGCTGGTATAAGAAGTACCATCTCTTTTCAAATGTCAAGGAAATTTTTGAGAGAAAAGGGGAAGGAGGAAGGAAAAGAAAGAGGAAGGGGGGGAAACTGAAAACTGAAATGAATAAATGTTTAATCAGGGACTTCCCTGGCAGTCCAGAGGTTAAGACAGCTCTCTTCCACTGCAGGTGGCACAGGTTCAATCCCAGGTGGGAGAACTAAGATCCTGCATGCCCCCACAGTGCAGCCAAACACGAGAAAAAAAAATTTAATGTTTAATCAAGTCTTTAAATCATGTGAGTGGTCTGCAATGTAACTCATATGATTACCTATTTAAAACATTGTACATGAGTTATTTTGATATATTTTATATGATGTGGAAAAGAGCCTCCAAAGCTAAGAGTGCTTCAGGTCTACCAAACAGAGTTATTTACTGAAAACCAACCCCAAACTGCTTTCCGAGTGCACACTCTCCTTTCCAATTGTCTACTGCACACAGTCACCCCAGTGACCCCAGGCATCTCAAATACAACACACCCCCAGTAAAATCATCTTTCTTCCCAAATGTGCTTCTACAGTTTATGCTGTAGAAGCAGCATGGGCTTGAGTATCAGCCAGTTTTCTAGGTTCAAGCTTTAACTCTTTGAGATAGTCATGTTGTGGAAAGCAAGAATTTAAGGTCCTTGAGGGACTTCCCTGGTGGTCCAGTGGCTAAGACTCCATGCTCCCAATGCAGGGGACCAGGTTTGACCCTTGGTCAGGGAACTAGATCCCATATACCACAACTAAGAGTTTGTATGCCGTAACTAAAATTCCTGCATGCCACAACAAAGATCAAAGGTCCTTTGTGCTGCAACTAACACTCAGCAAAGCCAAATAAATATATAAAAATAAGTGGTTTTTTAAAATCCTTTAAAAAAAGTAAAACAAAATGGGATTTTGTCAGTTACTAAGAATTGTATTGCAGAAAGGCAGGGAAAAGAGTGATCTCAAGGCAGAGATGTGAGCACATGAGTGCAATAAACTCTGGTAAGGGCTGTAATGGGGCTTCCCAGGTGGCACTGGTGGTGAAGAACCCACCCGCCAATGCAGGAGACATGAGAGACTCGAGTTCGATCCCTGGGTCAGGAAGATCCCCTGGAGGAGGGCATGGCAACCCACCCAAGTATTCTTGCCTCAAGAATCCCTATGGACAGAGAAGCCTGGCAGGCTACAGTCCATAGGGTCGCAAAGAGTCAAACATGACGGAAGTGACTGCTCACACACGCACACACAAGGGCTGTTAACAGAACACTGTCAGGATGCCGTGAAGAACAGGGGAAGGAGGGGTCAACAGTGTCTTTGGAGAGGGAACAGGAGAGGGTAATACTGCATCTAGACAAGAACAATCCACGCAGTCCAGGGAACGGCTAGGAAAGGGAGGAGGAGAAGATGAGCATGAACTAGCGTGGTTGCCTAGGGCCACCAGCAGATTTCTGGGTGCAATAGAGGAGGTAGGGAAAGGGGCTTGCACTGGATCAGGGGTCCTTGTTTACCAGGAGCCAGAGTTGTCACTTTTCACTGAGGATAATGGGAAGTCACAGAGGAAATCTAAGCAGGGGACAAATAAGATCCGATTTGCATTTGGGAAAAATAACTTTGGTAGCCACAAAAGGGATAAATGAGGACCAGGTTGGAGTGGAGAGAATCCTAATACATGATTGCAAGCATCCAGACAAGAGATGATGAGACTGAATGAAGACAGAGCAGTGAGGAGGAAAGGAAGGGAGGGTGAGGAAGGAGTTAAGGGGTAAACTGACGGTCACAGTCACGACTGATGCTGCACAACATGGGGTGGGAGAACAGAGCTGGCGTGGACTGGTGTCTGGCTCAGAGGCTCATCTGATGCACGAGAGGACTAAATGAAATCATGTGTGCTTGCGACATGGAAGAAGTGCAAAAAATATTATTTCTCCTCATTTTCCTCCCTTATTCCTGGCACCATCACCTACCCAGTCTCTGCGGCCAGAAATATGGAAGTGATTCTACCCTCCTCTGTCCTTGACCCACCACGGGCAGAGTCACTCGTAGCAGATGCCACCAAATGGGTAAAAGGGATGATAGAGACCAAGAGACGGGATCCATCCTCATAAAGCTGACAGTCTGCCTCTGACCTGGCTTTATTTTTTTTGGATGAGAGGGCCAACAGGAGCCCGGGTGAAGGGCGCTCTGTGACTTGCCCACCTGCAGCGCTGGTGGCCAGATGAGTACAGTAAGTTCCCCACATGTGAACAAGTTCCCTTTCCAGAGTGCGTTCATAAGTCCAATTTGTTCATTCAGTCCAACAAAGTTAGCCTTGGTACCCAACTAACACAATTGGCTATATACTACTGTAATGTAATGGGTTTATAATACTTTTCACACAAATAATACATTAAAAAACAAACATAAAAAATAAGGAAAACATTTTTAATCTTACAGTCCAGTACCTTGAAAAGTATAGTAGCACAATACAGCAGCTGGCATATAGGGGCTGGCATCAAGTGAACAGGCAAGAAGAGTTACCAACTGGAGGAGAGGAGATGGGAGATGGTAGAGCTGAAGGGTCGTCAGCAATAGGAGGGTAAGCTGGAATTTCACTCATGCCTGACATTGATGCATCTTTGCATGTTTGCATCTTTGAAAGTCTGCAGCTTGAAGGGTAGTGTGTAGTGACTTACTGAGTACTTCCTAAATCAGCGGCCCCACCCCCAACATGCCCATCCTGCCTGGTTCTCCTCTCTCCTTCCCAGCTCCCATTCACTGGCTCCCCGGTTAACAAGTGCTTGGCTGGCTATAGAGACTGGAAATGAGTCTGAAAGGTTATCCATACTCTCCCCAAGGGAAATGGCTAAGAAGCTAGACTGCAAACAGAGTCAAATACAGTTTGGGGTCATTTTTTAAGGAGAAGGTGTTTTATTTTTATAAATAATAAGGACTGGCACAGATGTATTAACAGAAAACAAACTTATGGTTATCCAGGGGGACAGCAGACGTGGAGGGCTAAGGGAGGGATAAACTGAGAGTTTGGGATCGACATACACACAGTACTGTATATAAAACAGATAACTAACAAGGATCTACTGAATAGCACAGGGAACTGTACTCAGTACTCTGTACTCAGTACTCAGTACTCTGTACTCAGTACCCAGTACTCTGTAATGTCCTGTATGGGAAAGGAATCTAAAAAAGAGTGGATTTGCGTATGTATAACTGATTCAGTTTGCTGTACAGCAGAAACTAACAACATTGCAAATCAACTATCCTCCAATAAAACATTTAAAAAATAATAATAAAGACTGGAAAAGGCAAAACTAATGGGGACAGAAAACAGGTGCATTGTTGCCAGGCACTGGGACCATCCCCAAAGTGAAATGTTTAACACCTCGATTGTAGGGTTAGTTACATTACTGCTGTATTTTTCCCAAAAGGCGTGGAACATTAAAAGCATAAACTTGACTGTAAGTAAATTATACCTCAATAAACCCGACTTTAAATAAACAGACAAATGAACAAATAAATATACAAATAAGTAGGTAGAAAGGACTCAGTAAATGTTTGCTAAAGTGATTCTGACTGATACTGATAAAGTATTAACTGTCAACACTGCAGACTTGACTCCTTCCTGGAATGCTTGCATTTTAATGTGTGAACATGCTCAGTCATATCCAATTTTGCGACCCCACAGACTATAGCCCACCAGGCTCCTCTGTCTATGGAATTTTCCAGGCAAGAATACTGGAGTGGGTTGCCATTTCCTCCTCCAGGGGACCTTTCCAACCCAGGGATCGAACACAAGTCTCCTGCATTGGCAGGCAGATTCTTTATCAATGAGCCACCTGGGAATCCCATGCATTTTAACAGAGAGTTCTTAAAGAAAAAGTCTTGAAATCCCAAAGAAGTTAGTATTCAGTAGGATGAGCTTTTTCAAATGCAAAGTATTTCATTACAATCTGAAGGGAGAGTTCTAGATGAAAGGAAAGGCCTGGAGGCAGGGAGCAGGTAAGACCTTGCCTGTCTCACAATTTACAAACCACGGAAATAAGATATTTTCCTAAGTCAAGTCACCCTCCTCTACCAATTCTTCACCATTTCCATGAGAGGCCTGAGTTTTCCTGGATTATTATCCTGGCCTTTGATGTCAGATTCTTACTGGAAAAACAATTCTTATTTACCAGAGATAAAAAGATGCAGGAGACATAAGAGTTGCAGGTTTGATCCCTGGGTCAGAATGATCCCCTGGAGAAGGGAATGGCTACCCACTCCAGTATTCTTGCCTGGAGAATCCCATGGACAGAAGATCTGGGTGGGTTACAGTCCATGGGGTCGCAAAGAGTCGGACACAACTGAGCAACTGATCACACAAAAGGATACTACAACTAAATTCAGACTGGAGAATGAGAATGAGTGCCTGGCAGCTGGAACAGGCACTATTTAAAGTCAGCCAGGAAGCATAAACTGTTAGGTATAAAATAAGCTGCAAGCATATGCTGTACAACACAGGGAATATCACCATTATTTTATAACAACTATAAATGGAGAATATATTATAATATATGCAAATTATATATAAATATATAAATTGTAACTATTGTACACCTGTAGCTTATAATATATACAAATTATATATAAATATATAAACTGTAACTAACTCTATTGTACACCTGTAGCTTATATAATATTGTATAGCTATACTTCAATAAGAAATGTAAAAGCAAAGATTAAAAAGTAATTAAATAAATAAAGTCAACCCAGGCTGAAATTTGTCCCTGACCCACTGCATATGGGCCAAGCCAAATGGTGGCTTTGAGCTGACCACCTTTCTCCCATCCCACTGAGCTGCCAGTGAGGTGGCAAATGATCAGACTGATTTTAGCCTCATTCTGCTGCTTGGGTCTGCTGAGAACCAGCAGAACTCCCCAGACGTCCTTAAGAAGGAAATTTGATTTCTCTAAAATTCACTCTCCGATGCTGTATTACCAAAGCGTGTCACTTTTCTTTTTAATTCAAATTTTCTCATCACAGAGAACAAGGATCCTCTTTTACAAACTATTCAGGGAACTAATTTTTTTCTAAGCAATTCAAAAACACAAATGTCAAATTCCTGACTTTTTTGCCACCCTGGATACTTCTCACTGCTTCGTTTCCCCTGAGTGCACGCTAACACACTTTTGAACAAATGAAATAGCATCTATCACCCTTGGCAGCAAAAAGTGAAGGAGTGACGCTTTCCACGGCTTGTCCCTGACACTCCACCCTGGTGAGGGGTGGGAGGAGGGTACTGCCTATTCCCCCAGGTTAAGTAGTTCATCAGTGTGACCAGAATTATCTATTCCTCTATGCCATCTGGTCCCATCACCTCATGGGAAATAGATTGGGGGACAGTGGAAACAGTGTCAGACTTTATTTTTTTGAGCTCCAAAATCACTGCAGATGGTGACTGTAGCCATGAAATTAAAAGATGCTTGCTCCTTGGAAGGAAAGTTATGACCAACCTAGAGAGCATATTAAAAAGCAGAGACATTACTTTGCCAACAAAGTCTGGTCAAGGCTACGGTTTTTCCAGTGGTCATGTATGGATGTGAGAGTTGGACTGTGAGGAAAGCTGAGCGCCAAAAAATTGATGCTTTTGAACTGTGGTGTTGGAGAAGACTCTTGAGAGTCCCTTGAACTGCAAGGAGATCCAACCAGTCCATCCTAAAGGAGATCAGTCCTGGGTGTTCATTGGAAGGACTGATGCTGAAGCTGAAACTCCAATACTTTGGCCACCTCATGTGAAGAGTTGACTCGTTAGAAAAGACCCCGATGCTGGGAGGGATTGAGGGCAGGAGGAGAAGGGGATGACAGAGGATGAGATGGCTGGATGGCATCACCGGCTTGATGGGCATGAGTTTGAGCAAACTCCGGGAGTTTGTGATGGACAGGGAGGCCTGGCGTGCTGCGATTCATGGGGTCGAAAAGAGTCAGACACGACTGGGCGACTGAACTGAACTGAACACCCTCCCTGAGAGGCAGGTTCAGAAGAAGGAAGCATTGTGCTGGAGGGGGGGGGACAGTGACCACAGCAGGGGTGGCCTTCTCTCCTTGTGCATTGGGTCAAGATGTCTGGGACTCAGGAACGCGAGCAGCTCTCACACTCCCAGTCGGCTGTCCCTAAAACATTTGTCACCTAGCTCCGCCCAATTCTGTCCCTAAACTGCCCCTCCAAAATTGAATCCTCTTTTACAACACTTGATCTGGCGCCTCCAGCTCTGTGCTTCCCCGGGCACAGCCCTTATGGGGCTTTCTGAGCCCCGCCTCCCTCCTCACCCGCAATAACAAAACACAAAGAGTCAACCTGTTAATTGCTTCCTTCCTACCAAGAGGGCAACTAGTTGGCTACACCTGCTAAGATTGTTCTACCTCTTGCCTGCAGAGTTGATGAAAGGGTTCTACTTCTTTTGAAGTTCAGTAAAAGCTAACTTTTATGGGCTTCCCTGGTGGCTCAGTGGTAAAGAATCTGCCTGCAATGCAGGAGACAGGGGGACAGGGGGTTCGATCCCCGGGTTGGGAAGATATCCCCTCAAGGAGGGAATGGCTACCCACTCCAATATTCTTGCCTGGGAAATCCCATGGACAGAGGCCCCTGGAGGGCTTTGGTCCATTGGGGGTCAGACACGACTAAGCAACCAAGTGAGCATGCATGCGCAGCACATACACAAAAGCTAACTTTTACTGAGTGCTTACTATAGTGCCAGACATCACGCTAACCTCCATTATGTCAGTTAATCCACGCATGGAAACAGAGCCGCAGAGAGGTGGCGGCTATGACAGACGCAGTTGGGATTGAAACCCATGACCTGCCATAACCACAGCTACTAAACTCTCTTCACTGAACTAGGTCACCAGTCCCTCCTGCCCTCCCCACCCACAGCTCCAGTCTGTTCTAACTGGGATTGAGGACCCAACAAAGCGGGACATGGAAAGTGCTTTATTGGTCTGAAGCATTTATGGAACTCTTCCAGAAAATTCTGTGGTCTATCCAGTCAAGTGGACATACAAAATCAGGAAATAAACATGTATAGGAAGCCATCTCAGGAGAAATATAAAGCTTTCAATGTTTTATTATCATAACGTAAGAATCTGACAGTGTTGAGTTCAGTTCAGTTCAGTCGGTCAGTCGTGTCCGACTCTTTGCCACCCCATGGACTAGAGCACGCCAGGCTTCCCTATCCATCACCAACTCCCGGAGTTTACTCAAACTCATGTCCATTGTGTCAGTGATGACATCCAACCATCTCATCCTCTCATCCCCTTCTCCTCCCACCTTCAGTCTTTACCAGCATCAGGGTCTTTTCAAATGAGTCAGTTCTTCCCATCAGGTGGCCCAAGTATTGGAGTTTTGGCTTCAGCATCTGTCCTTCCAGACAGTGAATATTAGGACTGATTTCCTTTAGGATGCACTGGTTGGATCTCCTTGCAGTCCAAAGGACTCTCAAGAGTCTTCTCCAACACCACAGTTCAAAAGCATCAATTCTTCAGTGCCCAGCTTTCTTTATAGTCCAACTCTCACATCCATACATGACTACTGGAAAAACCATAGCCTTGACTAGACAGACCTTTGCTGGCAAAGTAATGTCTCTGCTTTTTATTATGCTCTCTAGGTTGGTCATAACTTTTCTTCCAAGGAACAAGCGTCTTTTAATTTCATGGCTGCAGTCACCATCTGCTGTGTAATAACTGTAAATATTGTGTTAGGCATATTTAAAGTAACTCTTTTTTATGATTGTAAATTTTTTAAATTAACTTATTTATTTTAATTGGAGGCTAATTACTTTACAATGCTGTGGTGGTTTTTGCCATACATTGACATGAATAAGCCACGGGTGTACCTGTGTCCCCCCTGTACATGTGTCTGATTGTAAATTTTAAACATTCTCATTGCAGAAAATCTCGTAAATACAAAAAAAATTAAACCAAAAATGAATCTTACATACATATCCATCACCCACAGTTAGCCTCAATATAATGTTATATTATACCACTATATTACATAATAATATAACCTCAATCACTAATGTATTGGTGGGTTTCCTTTCAGTTGACCTTCCTTGGAGTTTCAACTGGTAAAGAATCCTCCTGCAATGTAGGCGACCAGGTCTGATCCCTGGGTTGGAAATATCCCCTGGGGAAGGGAATAGCTACCCACTCCAAT